>NC_137937.1:36965464-37657964 GCF_963969265.1 Rhamphochromis sp. 'chilingali'
GCTGACACCAGCTGATTGTTGACAATTTTAGGTACCTAGGCATGTTTCTAAATTGAATTACATTTTAGAGACTCGCAAAGTAACGCAAAAGCATGCACGCTAAATTAACCATTATTACAGAGCAGCAACAGCGAGAGGGAGAGGACTTGCAGACGTGTCTCTGACGCAGGAGACTGGTTAATAATCAAAGTTAAAGCACTGGGGGAAGAAGGAGGCTTTTATATTGATTTGTTATGTATTTATTCATAGAGGTGGTAGTAATCTGTTGAACCAGACAGCTTGTCCTTAGACAACTATTTTAAGACGTTCTTTTCAATTCCAAAAATCAGTTTTATATCCAAAAATATAGAAATAAATTACTTTGTGTGTGTGTGTGTGTGTGTGTGTGTGTGTGTGTGTACTTAGTGGTTTAAAACAATAAGCCTCTTTGTACCAGAGTGCTTGGAAAATCTGGGATTTATGTTAGAGGGAAAAGGAGCCAGAGAGTTGATCACCCCCAGCAAAATCAAGATGTATGTGGAAATAAGACCAGCAGAGAGCTGTTAAAATAAAGAGGTTTAAACGGAGTATTTTATAAATCTGGGGAAACCACCAACCGTTGTTGCCGGGCCGGGGGTGTGTGTTTCTCTCGCACGAACACTCAGAGAGGTGTTCCTCCAGGCTGTTGACATTAATAACGGTAGACCTGACCGGCGTCATAGTCAAAGCCACGCCTTCTGCTCGGGGCTGTGTCGCTGCCTCGTTTCACAGACTACCAGTCAGTCAAAATTAGCGCCTGACGCTTGGTGTTTTGTAATGATTTACAAGACGTCTAAAAGTTTCATAACCCAGGAAGCACCTTCAATGAACCATTTTATTTTTCAACATTTAAATCGCTCTGTTGTAGATGTGAACTAAGCCTGCCTTCTCGCTACGAGCCCTACTTCATGACAGACTTATGGGTACAACAAACATTTTTTTTTTTGACACTTTTTATTTGTTTAGGAACATTTTTATGCAACAAGATAAAAGAAAAAAGAAAAAACAGAAACAGTATGAGGTCATGGGAAGATAACATACACCTGTACATACATCTGCACATCCACACATACATACGTCAACAAGTCTGCATTGCTAATTCTATGCATCAAAGGGTGCTGCCACAAGCTGTAAAGTCCAGCCATTTTCTCCACCGTCTCCTTCCCAAATCTCCCTGCAGTCGCAGAGTGAAAGTCATACATTCCATCAATTTGACGTCTTCCACTATAGAGGTAAAAAGTGTTACAGTGGGAGGATCTCTACAGAGCCAGCGTTTTGTTATGGCCTTCTTCGCAGAAGCCAAGAGAACTTTCAGAAGGTAAACATCATCTGCAACTAAATCGTCTGTAAAATACCCCAGATACAATGAGGTAAATGTACAAGACACGTGGAATCCCAACACCTCTGTAATTATCTTTATAACTTCCGTCCAGAAGGGTCGTATGAGTGGGCAGGACCAGAATATATGACCGTAATCAGCCATGACTTCCCCACAATTCCTCCAGCAAAACGCAGGTGTAGCACTGAATTTAGACTTCTGTTTAGGCGTTATGAAATAGCGTATAATGTTCTTCCAGCAGAAGTCCCGCCACATGTTGGAGTTAGTCGTGGTAAACTGTGTCTCCCAGATCCGTGCCCACCCATCTTCTGTAATCACAATGTCCATTTCTTTTTCCCATTTCTGCTTTATGTAAATCGTTGAGTGCCCTTTGAGCTTAGTCAGACATTTATACAGTTTACTTATCAAGGCTCTGTTACTCCCAGAGTCATAAGCATCAATGAAAATATTAACAATCGAGAAGTCTCCATGGACACAGCTCTTCAGTCTTTTGCCAATATAGTCACGGAGTTGCAAGTATCGAAAAAAGTCTTGTTTCCCGAGATCGTAAGTCTTGCATAGGGTATCAAAAGCCATAATTTTAGATTTTACAATAACCAAACACCCAGCAGTGATTCCATGCCACACCCATTGTTTAAATCTACTATCGTGGGAAGCAGGTAGAAAATCAGGGTCATACGCTGGCCACCTCAGAAGTTTTATCTCTTCCTGGAGTTGCGCCTGCTTGACCACTCCCCTCCATATTTTTAATGTAAAAGTGACCCAGTGGCTGGGCGTCAAGGTATCGTCCAAATCAGAAGCCGCGTGACCAAGTCTAGACTGGATTGGCGTGTCTGAGAGAGACATCTCAATAGTCTTCCACCTCGCACAAAAAGATGGATTACACCAACACACCAAGGACCTCAGCTGAGCAGATAAGTAGTAATTCCTTAATGAAGGTAGAGCCAAGCCCCCTTTGTCTTTCGGCAACTGCAAAGTAGAGAACTTCACCCGTGGTCTTTTGTTAAGCCAAATGAATCTCGAAATCTGCTTATTCCATTCCCTGAATTGCTTCTCTGGAATTTGAATAGGTAAAGCAAGAAAAAGATAGAGTAGTTTGGGGAGAATATTCATTTTAATTATCTGTATCCTGTTGCCAAGGTCGAGAGGGAGCAAGGCCCAAATGTTGAGATCGCTATATATTTCTCTATTAATACAACTGTAATTAATATCGTACAGTTGTGTCAGATCTCTAGGCAGAAACACTCCCAAATATTTGATAGCAGTTGCCTCCCAATTAAACTTGAATTTTGCCAGTAGTGTCTGGTCCGGAGAAAAATTAAATGACAGAACTTGAGTTTTTTTGACATTAAGGACATACCCTGAATACAGGCCATATGTTTCCAACATCCCCATTAATACTGGTATACCTGAGCTGGGATCCATGATTGTCACCAAGACATCATCTGCATATAAACACACCTTGTACTCGTCCCCTCCTATTACAATCCCTTTCAACGATGTTTCCTGACATATAGCCTGGGCTAGAGGTTGGTACAACAAACATTTTGTAGCAGGTCAGGCAGAGCTGAAAATGTGCCACTCAGTTTGTTTATGTGAATGTAAAACTTCACGCTGACAGTAACTGCTGCATGAAAGCTGAAATACAGCCAGTTCAGTGTTTTCTGAAGCTCCAATAAGAGAAGTCAAATATTCACATGGAGGATGGAGTGAAAGTACACTTAGCTCCATAAGTACTTTTTTTTTTTTAACCATGCATAAAAACGGCTGCAGTTCCTGAACAGGAAGAGCAATATTTTTGTTAAACACGTCAAAATAAAGCTGAACTTCAGAACAAACATTGTGTCATTGTCCAAAAGTACTATCATGAACTTGAAAAATGCTAACAGGTTATGCAATTATGTATATGTGTGGGAAAGAAAACATATATTGGTATATGACACTAGTTTGACACAGTGGGCACTTTTTGACTGTTCGTGCTGGCACTTATCAAATGAGTGGCGATAAAATGAAAAGTATTGATCTTGCAGTGAAGAAGAAAATCACAAAGCTAAGCACCTGCGTTATTTTTCCTCAAGGTTCCCAAAGCGGGCGAGAATTTCGTCCGTCTGTGCAAAAAGGGCTACTACGATGGAACGATCTTCCACAGGTCCATCCGGAATTTCATGGTAAGGAAATAATACCTGCTTAAAACACCTTCCTGCTTTTACCTTCCTCCACTAAAGCCACCAATTAATGCGTGTCTGGATTGAGCTTTGAGACCTTTCTCTGTGATTCACAAGTTCCTTTCACAGATTTTTAAATCAATGCAACTTCACTGTATTAGAGGTCAAGAGTTTGCAGAACATGTGCAGTGGTCAGGCGCTGATGCTCTAATTACTCATTAAAAGCTTCAAATTGGCTCTTAAACAGACAGCTGATGGAACTGATGGATTTCGAAATTATGGTCTATGCTCGGTCTGCTGCCTTTTAACTGAAATGTGGAGGATTTATATTGGCTTAAACAGTGATTAGAGTTCACACTGTCACTATAAAGCAGGACCTGTGAATCGCTGAACATCCAGAGGTGGTTTTACTTTGAAACATGAGAGGCACAGACGTGTTGAACATCAACATGATGCAGCCGTCTAATAATTCAGGTTTAATATTAATTGAATAATATGTATACTTATTAACTGTATTAATGGGGAAGCATTACAAGCATTGCTTTTTGTCGTCTTTTGCACCTTTTTAAAGCTCTAACATGGGAGACCAGTACACTCGAGACGGTGCAGTGTTTGTTTGATTCCACCTTCATGCCACGAGAGATCTTTTGCATTAAAAAAACTTTATTATTATTTGTGTTGCACTATTCAACGAACAGTAAAACAGATTCTAGTGAAAAATAAAACAGTTAAAACAGCAGCAACAAAAGAGCCAATCAGCAGTAAGGAGGAATGAGAGAGGGGGAAGCAGGTTAACAAGGGTGGCAGAAAAAGCATAACTGCACGGCTGGCACACTGGGGCGTGCATAGCATAAACCGTACCTAAAACAATATCCTGTTTCCACAAATTCTGTTTGAGCAAACATGCTTCTGCTCTTTGTCTTCTCCCTTTCCCTGCAGCCGTTCTTTTCTTCTCTGTCCCTGGCTCCTTTTTAGAACATGGCTTCAAAGGCAACAGTGCAAAATGCAGAATAATCAGCTGCCTGTGCTGTTAGAAGAAAGTCCAAAAACAGTTGATTCTGTTCATCTGATCACCATTGATCGGTGGTTGTTGATCAATGGTCATGACAATTTACATATTAATGATCAAGGAACTGACCTCGCGGCCCGTTGTTCTTTCAGTGCTAGTTTTAGTCATAAAGTTTATAATGCTGGAGAAACCTGCAGTCACCTGAGACCGACAGCGTCACCTGGATGATGATGAAACGTTTCTCCCACTGAGAACATCCAGATGAACAGAATCCACTTTATGGGGATTTCTTTACCTGGATGGTCGAGCATGCATCAAGACGTTAGAAGTGTTTTCTGCATGGAAGCACAGGAGGCCCACTCAACAAAACTGTGCTCCACGGTGATGCTGGTGGTCAAAAGTTCAGAAAGCTCTTTAAACAAGAACACTAAAGAAATGCAGAGAACTGTAGAAGCACTCATAGGAACACCGGGCAAGTTTACAATGAACAATAGGGGCCAGTATCCTGGAAAGCTTTGAGTCAGGCTTCTAACAGGGAAACGTGACCCCAGGTTGGGTGTTTGGCAAGAAGGGAAACTTTAGTTTTGTCAATTGTGTCGTTTATCGCATGTTTAAAAACTGATGAAACATCCAGAAGCCTCCCATCCAAAAGATAATCAATTTACAGTCACATTTGGGGAAGAAAAACACTTAAAAACGATGTATCATTTGTTCCTGTATTGCAGAACAAAACCCGCATTTAGTTTTTCAGTGTGCAGCAGAGGAAGCTGAGGTCACCCAAAGGTCATTTTTTCTTTTCTTTTTTCCAGATTCAAGGAGGAGACCCGACTGGCACAGGCACAGGTAAGATTAGCACTGCACTTAAACTACATTTTGAATTCATTTGAGTGGTTGAATCATTAATAGTCCCTTTTTGGAAGCTTTGCGCAAATACTGCAAGTCAAGAGTGTTACTAAATACGGGAGTACATGCGTACAAAGCAACAGAGATGATGTGGATAGAGGCGGCTGAGGGTAGAGTGCTGAATGGGGCTGTGGTGAAACACCAGTCATCTAGCATATGCTGTAATTTTCCTGCTTTTACAACCACTTTAAAAGCAAAAGTGTAATTGACTGCTAGGCCACATGTAGTTAATTTCCTGCCTTCGTGTCGTCGGAGCCGATGTGAGAGTTTGCAGCACAAAGTGAGCTTTGTGTCTGTGGGCGTCTCTGAACTCTATGCAAAACACATCCAGCATGACAGATTTATAGAGGTGCAGAATTTCTGGCCTGTGGGCAAAATGTTCCTCGTCACCTGGACTGAACAGTGTGTGCACACAACTCCTTAGCAGACCTTCAACCGGACTTAAAGGAGGGATTCTCTGCAGTGCTTAAAGAGGCCGTTCATCCAGAATCAAACTGGTGTGTTTTTCCCACTGGCTTGTAGAGCTGTTTATCTTTATAGATAGATTTATTATCAGTGGGTCAGTTTTGGAGATATTGGCTCTAGAGGTGGGTATGCGTAGATTCATGTGAAATATTTTCGTTTTCTCACAGCTGTACGAGTATGTAAGGCCAAACTGCTACTGACTCACTTCCCTTTCTCAGGATTTTGTTATTGTCTGCTAAAGATATCACCCCCCTAATGAGGAAGAGGGCAAACGTTGCCTCTGTCTCTTGCTCTCGCCCGGTCTGTATGCCTTTAATCCTTTGAAAGGCTTTGAAATTTTTAAAAAAGAGCATTTAAAATTAAAAGGTTCAGCAGCAGTGTCTCTGTGCAGAAATCATGACACGCTGAAGCCATAAAATCCACAGTACTTGCTGTTACAGTTTCATGTAGGAAGTGTTTTCTTCCTGATGTCGTCATCCACCAATCAAAAGAAGCAGGCAGCAAGTTAGCAATAAAGGTCAGCTGAGGATGGACACCATTAGGAAAGAGTTGTTTTTTAAGGGCTGAAAACCACCTAGCCACACGCTTAATGGAAAACATTACAACCTTTCTTTTCCCCTGTTGAGATTCTTTTGTTTCTGTAAGGCTATTAAGACAGACAGTAGGTTTCAAGTACGTGATTGTTACTTATCTTGGCAGATCCACAGTGGGCAAAGTATTCCTCTAATCATTTTTAATATTCGGATATTTTTGGGATGGCCTCTGGCATAGTGTCATATACAAGCCTGTTGCTCCCATCATAAAGAATAATAAGCCTCGCCAGCCTCAGGAGAAAAACCCATTACACTGTCCCTAAATTGAGACTCTCATCATGGGTAGATACGTCATTTTTATTTGCAGGGTGATACAGTTGCTCGGTGTGCTACAAATAGTTACTGTTCACAATACTTTCGTGTGTTTCCTTTGAGTAATCGGATCATGATTTCTGGAAAGACGATCTGTAAAACATTTTTTTTAAATATAGCTTTTTTTACTGCCTGCAAGCAAATGCCATCTTGTTCCATTATGTTCAAGAAAAGGCAGACGACTCTACAGGCGATATCTCCAAAAGGCATGAATTAGATTTTGGGTGAACTGTTCTTTTAATAGTTCCAAAGCACGTTGTAGGGTGCAGTCTAGCATGCTGTTTGTATAATAAAATGAACTGTAGGGAAGGTTTGGAGTGCGACTCTCAATCTGTTGTTTTGCTTTGGCCCCTTTTGTGGAAACCAAAGCAGATGTGATGAGTTTCACATGTTGTTTAATGTGAAGTTTTCTGAATATCTCAAATACAAGCATGAGGTAAAAAAACAAAAACTAATTGTGTATTTTAAGGTCAAAATATTAATACTGTGTGTGCATGGGGAGGTAGTGATGTTAAAATAAGTTATTAGGTCATGTTGGAGTGCTTTCCTGTCAGGAGTTTCAGGAATTGCTGAAATGTTTTGAGCGAATCTGTCTTTTTCACTTCCTGTATATGACATTCAGCTAACTGCTCACTGTAGCGTTAATGCTTTGCCAAGTTTTGAAAAGCTTCATTTATCTAAAACCCTGCAAGATCAGGTGCTTTGGCCAGAGCTGATTTTTAAATACTGAACCGTGAAATCGCCGATGTGATAAAAAATAAAAAGAATGTTTATTAGGCTGAAGCTGTCTTCACGTCTCTTCCTTCTTTCCTGTTTAGGTCGAGCAAAGTTTAAGTTTGTACCATTGATTTAATTTGAGGAATATTTGAAATTCCCCACAGAGGGATTTTCACTTTAATTTAATCGTTAACTCGCTGGTGGGAATTAATTTCTCCCTTGGCCCTCCTCTCTCGCTCACCTTCGTTTACGATCCATTCGTAGCGAGGTAAAATGTCAGCGACTTTATAAATTATACAAAAATGTCACCGGGGGAACGTCGTGGCTGCAGAAGCCTCTAAAGAATTGATTGGTTGGTTGTATGCATCGCAAACACACTCACGGGTACATATTGTGCCTACGTGGAGACACACACACACACACACACACATACACCAGCTGGCAGCACGCAGGACAGTGAAACACATCTCAGGGCGACAGATCCTTTCCCCTGTTGGGAGCCAATAAGCCCCTGCAGTGCGTATTCCTGTATACTCATTATGATGATTCTTAATGATGAAGTCAGTCTGAATAATGATTCACAGCTGAAGGCTCTCAACACGCCTCCGTGATCAAGGGCAACCGGGTCTCTTGCCTGTCTCTCTCATGGTGCAGGAATCTGAATAAGTGGTACTGGCAGAGCCGCTAACTCGAGTTGTTTTCAGACAAACTAATTTGATTTGTTACTTTCACAATATAAAAATATAACACGCACTTATGTGGAGCTGAAAGCTGAAAACAAGACTTGGACATGTTTCCTTTTTCCTAACAAACGTCGAAGTTGTTTTTCCGTCCACGTTTCTCACTAAAACCCTCGCGTGTCCTCGAGGCTCGACGTGTCGCCTTCTGTTAAGCATTTGTTGATGTTTTTATTTTTGAAACCTGCGTTGCGTTTTCCATCTGTTTATACCAGCTAGCAGTCTCCTTTTTCCCACCCTTAGGGCATGTCAGCTGTGGATCAGCGAGAAACCACAGTTTATTTATACAACCGTGTGGGTCTGTGGATAAATGACAGGCATTTCTTTACTGTACACACATGACCAATCTGGTTAGGAAGCTCAAAGTGCACTTTTCATCCTGGTCATGGGACACTTGATCGGTTTGTTTTCCCCTCAAGGATATTTAAGGGAGCGTAGGAGTTTGTCCAACCGGTCTATATGTGTTTTGTGGACTTGGACTCGGTCACTGTGGGGAGTGCTCTGGGAGTGTGGGGTCATTGTTACACCCTGCCTGGCCCGTGTACAACCATAGAGAGAGTCTGGCTCACATTGGCAGCAGTAAGTCGGACTCTATCCCAGTTAGCCAGGACTGTCCTCTGTCACCAGCTCGGTTAATAGTTTTCACAGGTTTGTTCGATTACATTAAACAACAACCTCCAGCTCTCACTGGGGCGCTTTGCAGCTGAGTGTGAAGCACATGGGATGAGAAGGAGCACCTCCAAGTCTGAGACCATGGTTCTCAGGCAGAAACGACCTGTTGGCCTAAGTGAAGGAGTGGAAGGGAGTCAGAGCTGCTACTCCTCCACATCAAAGCAACGCGTTGAGGTGGTTTGGGAATCTGATTAAGATGCCTCTGGGGCTCCTCCTACGAGAGGTGTTTCAGGCGAGTCAGAGCGGGAGGAAAACCCGGTTAGGAAACCCTGGGGCAGAACACACTGGAGATATCATGTCTTTGCTCAGACGGCTGCCAGCCCCAAACTGGACCCGGGTTAATTTAGATTTACTTTCTAAACGAAGAAAAAACTCGTCAGGCATACAAGGGCTTTATTAATTCCTCATGTTACAGCAGTACAAGCCTCAGCAAGAAGAAGTGAACTAGAGTATATTAAAAAAAGAGATACGAAAAAGTAGTGCGCAAATTAGGAAACCCCCCCCCCCCCCAAAACATAAATATAACGTTGTATGACCATACTCAGTCTTTCTAAAATGTATTACGAAATCATTCACTCACCATGTATTCTGCATGATTTGGGCTCCATATAGCAGCCATGCTATAACCAAAACCAACTTTGTCCTGGTGGGGAGGAGGTCACCGTCCACCCACACAAACACAGCTGAGTTTATTTCTCTCTCTAAAGCGTGAAGAGAGAATATCGGTAATTATTTAGCCTTCTGTGGTTAATGAGTGGATGGATATGAGAGAGAAAAGTGCTATATAAATATATTTAACTTGCTTGCTTACTTTTTACCTCAGACTTATATATCTTCAAAATGTGAATAGCGCCCAGTAAACACCGCCAGTGAGCCAGGATGCTTAATCCCAAGACCATGAAAGCTGGACAGCAGGATGTACAGTATCCGTCAACAGTTGCTGCTAACATGACCCAGTGTCTGCAGTGTAAAAGGTTTAGCCTGAGCAAATATTGAAGCTTTACCTGCAGAAACATTTTCAGCCACGTTACCAGAGCGCAAGAAAGTGTTAAAACTGCACATCAATTAGGACTCTGAAGCAAATATGTTATTAAGGACTTGACTGTTTCTGTTGTTTTCCATCGTGACGTAATGTTTTCTGTTGTTTTCCTTCTCTCGGTCATTCTTTCTCCATCCTCAGGAGGCGAATCCTTCTGGGGAAAACCTTTCAAGGATGAGTTTCGCCCCAACCTATCCCATACCGGCCGGGGGATTCTCAGCATGGCAAACTCTGGTCCAAACACCAACAAATCTCAGTTGTAAGAAATATTTTTCCTAAACTTAGAACAGTTGCCCAGAAAGTCAGCCGGCAGGGAATTATGTTGTGTTTCGTCTGTGTCGTTGTCTCTGCTGAGCGTACACAGAAACTCGTGTTAACAGCACAGCCATTAGTTCCTTTTACTTTCTTGCTGTTTAGTGTTAAATATCTGTTATAAAAGCCAACTGGGGCAAATTTTGTCACAAAAGAGCTCTCTGATCATTCAGCTAATATTCCACAGTTCCTTGTTTCCACTATTTCCAGTCTTTTAAACCTCCCTGCTTTAGCTTTTTTAGCCTGTGTGTATTATTGAAGGGTATTTCTCATATTTTGTAAAATAAGACTGGCTACTATTTCCAAAACTTGTGTAACTTTTAAAAAAAATTCTCCCTCCAGCTTCATCACATTTCGATCGTGCACCTACCTCGACAGGAAGCACTCAGTATTTGGAAGGTAAATCTGCCTTTTAAGTGTTATCATATTCACTGTATGTGTGTACTGTGTCTATGTGTTTATTATTTGGGTGTGAAAGGCAACAGTCCTGCATGTTCTTCCTCATCTCTCCATCTCTCCTCTCATATTATCTTTCATACACGTGGTCCCAGTACTCTGACTTCTAAACTGACTTCTGGTCAAAAGCGGTGAAAGATTTAGGAGATGCTGAACCTAAACTGATGGCTTTCTCTCTCGCTCTCCCTGCTAAGCGAATGGTCGTCTTTTGCAAAAAGCCTTGACTGTTGTCTAAAAATATTCAGACTGCTTTTAACAGGCCGATTCTTTAGATGCTCAGCATACTATAAAAGCTTCAGTTTTAACCCTGCAAGCAGCTTTTTTTACCGCCTAACCCAGTGTCTTTGCACATTTAACTGAGGCCTAGGCAACCAAACCAGATCTATTTAGGTACTTTACAGAGGACACTGTTTCTGCAGGGTCATCAAGAATATTTATTATTGTTCTAGTACTGAACATAATGTGTTTGTTTTTAATTGATGAGGAAACACTTCATCTTATTAAATAACCTTCATGGGTTGCATAAATAATGTCGAATGGAAAATTAAAAATGTCTAAAGAAACAGATATAACGCTCGTATTAATGATGTGCGACCACATCCTCAGTGTTTTCTGATTGAGGGGAATCACACTTTCAGACTGCTTCTTTATACATTTTAGTTTTTGTAAGTGATTAAATGTTTAGCTCCGTGATGGATAGATTATTTTTCCATCGTCTAGGGTCACGTTTAAAATGTCTTGTTTTGCTTGACCATAATGAATCGTATAACACGGAGGCATCACTTCGTGTAGTCTTTTTTTTTTTTTTTCTCATGCGGCTTATTGGTTTCTTTTATTAGCATTTTTTGCAAATGTTAAGATTTTTTTTCTTCCTTTATTAGAAGGAAGACAGAAATTTTGGGGTTTGACATGCAACAAACGTCTCTGACTGTGTTTTAATGAGGGATGTTCAGATTTAGCGCCAGCACTCCAAACACACATTTTATTAATTCACTGCACTTTATATACAGAACAAAAACTCTGTCGGGCTCGTCTGGAGCTGGTACGTTTTCTGGGTTGACTTATGATATATTTTTGTGTGCATTATTTTTTTTCTTTATAGTACACAGTATACTGTTGTTGCTATGACTCTCTCTGGTTTTATCTTGACATGTTAGGTAGTGGAGCTACGAGACGGTGAATTTTTGTTGTTAATTATTTTCTCAGTTAATCGATTATTATTATTAATCTGCATGTGAATTCTGGCTTCACAATATTTTTTTCCTGTAAAGTGACAGGATCGTTTTATTGTCAGAAGTATTTCAGATTAATTTAATTTGAATTCACTAATTGATGAAGCGTTTTTTTTCCTGTAAAAATGATTAGTGGGAGTGCTTTGTGTTGTTGTGTTTGTGATGTTGTGATGATTTGTCATTCGCTGGATTAGCCCAAACACCTCTGTGTTATTTTATCTGGCAAATGATTTTATTTTGAAAATCGATTATATAACGCTGGTTCTTTGTACCTTTATATAGAGGATGTTTGTTCACATTGCAGGTACCTGTTGTGCAGACAGGTGGGATCTTAATTTATACCTTAATGTAAATTTGCAAAAGAGGCTCGAGCTGGAAGGCCTAGAGATAAAAACAATGTGTCGGGTCACCGGGAGGTAGGAAAAAAGTTAAAAGCGCTACAGTTTGATCTGATGCCGCAGGTCAGCGAGTCATCAAGTGTTTGTGCTCATCGGTTCGCCTGAACGTATGAAAGCAGCTGGAGAAAGAGTTTGCAGTTTAAAGAGTGAAGTGAGAGCAACTTCTTGACTACGTCAAAACAACGTGACAAAGCTCGAGTGTTGAATCCAGTGAGGAGTGTTATCAGCTAAACCTGCAGCTCCTCCTGGCCTCACTGAGCTTTATCAGCGAGTCAGCTTTTTGTTTGGCTGCCTGGACCTAAACCTTTCCATTTTATTTCACACTCACTGCTCCCTGAGTCATTTTTGCCTGCAGAAACCAGCCTTTTAACAGAAAATCCTCAAAATGCTTCTGAATACCTTACATGCTCTGCACTAAATGGCAGACAGGGTTAGTTGAGTGTTTATCAGCCAAAAAGCCAGATTTTTCCAGCAGGAGTTGGAAGTGTCTAAAAGCAGAATTAATTGTAGTGAGTACTGGGCTTCGATTCAGAGCCTGACTCCATATAAACGCTGTTCTGTTTCTATAGGTTTAAACTGAAAAAGCAGCTGTTTGCTGATGTTCACAGCTTGTTTAGCTGTCCCCATGTGCAGACGATGTTCATTCACTAAGGAGGTTATAAGCTGCGTGACACACTGGCATCATAATTCATGTTTACCTTTTTGTTTTTCACGATGAGTTCATGTATATATATTTATTCTATATTTAATTAATGCTCGAATTGTTTTTCTGTGTCATCAGAGAGTTTCAGTATAAACTGTCTGTAGGTGCCATGTTTTCACTGATTACAGCATGATTTTAAGTGCTGTATAGATTATCTGATGTAAACACGTGTTTTATATGTGCATCTTGTTGAAACCACCAAATCAAACCCAGCTGCAAACCAGTGTGTAATTTCCACATCTCGTAGAGAACAGTATTCATTAATATTTATATAGTTTTACTTATAAGACTTAAAGTTTCAGAGCCCTAATGTAGAAGGATCAAGTTACAAATAAACTGTAAAATTAGAATATATTAACTTGAATTAAAGTATTTATTTTACCGCTCTGTGCACTAAATCCCAACAATTTAACAATTTTCTACAGCGTTAATCTCTTATTTACAATATTTTGACTATAATATTTTATCATCATCACTTGATGATGTCTGATTGGAGTAGGCAGCGCTCATAAGGATTGATGTGTGAAACAAGCACAAAGCCTGAAGCAGGAAGCTGCCTCTAACCACCATCTGAAAGCTGCGGTTTTAGGTTTTGTTAAGCCAGCTAACACAAAATGGTCCAGCTGTGTTGAACTTCCTTTGTCGTATACCTCTCAGGGGCCTGAGAGTCTCCACCTAAACTCTGAGTCGATTAACTGTGACGATGGGAAACTGCAGCGTTTCCAGTTCCAGAAACGCTCATCAGAGTTTCTAATAAGCTGAAATAAATTTGCCAGTACAAAATTATAGAAATCCTGGTGTGAGGTTTGGTATCTGTAGCAGTCATAACCTTACAAATAAGATGATGATGCTGGCATTCATACAGCTGTGTTAGAAACCCACATATAGTCACTCCAATGGTCAACAGGACGAGCAGGGGAGCAACTGAAGGCTGAATGCAAGCTAAAGAAAGAGTTTTACAAATCAAGTCAAGCTCGTCCTCCGTTACTGACTCGCGATGCCGATAGAAGAATCCCAGCTGATGGGTTTTCATGATGAAATAGGTTCCCAGCCTTAATATACATCATCATTGTGTAATTGCACTGTGCTCATCCATAACACATGGATGTATGAAACATGTCGCCCGTTGGTTTGTGAAGACTCGTTTCGAAGTGTTCTGAAACTGGACGTGAGAGGCGTCAGTCCAGGAGTGACCGAGCCCACACGTCAGTCCGGACAGTGACTGGCCATTAAAAAAGCTGCAGGTTAAAGTCCTGGAATCTGTTGGTGTTTACAGGTGTGATATGAATCGACTCGGTACCATTATCAGTCAGAAAGGAAGGTTAAAGTCAAACACCCTCCTGCAGTGGAAGGTGAGCGCAGGGCAATCACAGTTCAGCTCTCTTAATGTAGATGGATCAGCTCATGGCGATGTAAGCTTCATCATGCTCCTCTCTCTCATCACATCACTCTTAACATGGATGTGTCATTTAAATGGTAAAACTGGGAATGAATTATTCAGCAGTCTGAGTCTCTCACGGCTACATTTTCATGATATGTTTTATGACGGATACGATCCTCTTCCTGGCAAAGGTCGGCATGAGGGGACCTTTGTCAGGACTCGGCAGCGTATAAAGTGAAGGACGTGTTGTGTTTTTTCTCTGTTGCAGGGTGGTCGGTGGATTTGAGACTCTCACAGCCATGGAGAACGTGGAGAGCGATGCCAAAACAGACAAACCAAAGGTATGAAGCAGTGAGGTATAAGGTTGGCTTTTGCTTGTAAATGTATGAAAAGACGTATCACTCCTCAGGTTTGTTGTATGTCAGATTTTTTACATGTTAAATGGTTGAGCTGTAGTTTTAAAATGAGTTAAAGTTTCTGGATTGGAAACATTAAAAGCAGCTGAGGAGAACAAGACTCCACCGTCATGCCACGGATACACAGATCATCTGAAGGTCAGATACCAGGACTAGAAACGATGCAGGGAGAGTTCTGTTTAACGTAGTAAACAGCTGTACACAACAAAGAAATCCAGCAGCAGTTTTCCAAGTTTACCTTAAAGTTAAATCAGTGAATAAAATTTTTTGCATTTAATGCTTCAATGTTTGTTTGTTCCACAGTCGGAGATCAAGATCATAAGCACGACAGTGTTCGTGGACCCGTATGAAGAAGCTGATGCACAGGTTTGGATTTTTCTCTATGACGTGACTGTGAAACCATAAATATCTTTAAAGTAGAGGCGTTTCAGAGGGAAACAGCTTTGTGCTGTTTTCAAACTTAAGAATTTGTGTTTCTGAGAAGTCTAGAATCCCCTTATCGAGTTTTTAAATGAAAATGCCAACTGTGTAGATAAAGTAGTTCCTGTGGGAGGGGCTTAAGGTGTACAGGCGTGTACAGTGTGGCACTTGGGGGTTGGTTTGCTTGTTGCCCAATAGTGATGGTGCTAACCTCTTGAAAAGTTTGTTCTTTTGAGCAGTTGTAAAAGTTTGTAGTTTTTGTTCAGAACCATCACGCTCTGCCTCGTTTGGCTGGTAAAGATAATTCCCACCTCTGCTCGAGCTCGAGGCCTCTCACACAGTCTGCGCCAGCACTGACCAGCGCCACAGATCACATTGGTTTCCTCTAACGTTCTCCTTCAGATGCCTCAGGATCGAGAAACTCTTGTGGTGCAGAGCTCAGTAAAAAACGATTTAAAAATGATGAGGAGCTTGCTCCTGTTCTCAACAGGCTACCTTCAAGCTTGAAAACTGTAGCCAGCTCTCATCGCCGGTGATGATCCTCGAAAGTCGAGTCAGTTTGAAAAAGAAGCGGACTGTAAACTTCAGAATGTGCAGTGCAAGTAGTCAGCATGGATTTCTAGTCAGCAGTCTAAAAATAGCAGCTGTTTGGACACGACTGAGATGTTGACCTTGAACAGGAGATCGGAGGAATGTAAAGCAGATAAGCTTTTTGATTTTTATAGGTCTGCTCACGGAGTGTCAGGTCACAGCTCTTATATTGACAAACCTGGCAGCCCTGGGTCAGAGTGATTATTCAAGCTATCCTGTGAGTTTTGTGTGGATTTACATGATTTTTGCCTCTCAGATTGCCGCGGAGCGAGAAAAGGAGCTACAGAAGCAGGAGGAGGAGAAACAGCAGGCCAACATCGCCCTGAAGAAAGCCAAGGAGGAGCAGGTGCCAAAAACCTTCAAAGCAGGTGTTGGAAAATACATCAACCCTGCCACAATGTAAGGAACACGTGAATACAGATGACTACAGTCTCCCCTGTGCTTTTAATGCAGACACGACTCATTCATATGCACCAGCGAGACTATGAAAGCTGCAAGCGCACAAACACGAGTTAAAGAGTGTTTCTTTCCACTCCGTTGACAGAATTTACATTAAAAAGTTGCAGCGTTTTCTCACCGTCTGATGTAAGAGACTAGAGAAAGTGGAAAGCAATGAATGTATGATTACATAGCAGCATAGCAAGAGAGAATGGGAATAGGCATATTGTATGAAATTGCCAATTTTCCCCACAGGGATAATTCAGGGTTATTATCCATAACATATTTTTGATATTCCTTTTGTTTTCACATGTTTTGGCATAATATTTAGAATAACTTTTTATTGCTCAAGTTTTCTGTTCAAATTGCTCAGTCACTGGGTTATAAAACAGATGGATCCAAACAATAGAGTTTTGTCCTCTGGCTCTATTTTATTAGTCCATAAAGGGCCTCTTATGGTGTTTTATGGGATCATTCTTTTGGGGGGTTTTACTCTATCGTGTTAAGCTTTTAACTGTGTTAACATATAATGCGCTTAGTTAAAATTTGAAGAAGCAGTCGTGAGTAGTCGTGCTGCAGCTGTGGTTTGATTTTTGATTTGGATCATAATGTGGCTGAATTTGTTTTTCTTTTTAACTTTGTTTCCACCAGCTGTTTTTTTTTTGTTTGTTTGTTTGTTTGTTTGTTTGTTTGTTTTTTGATAGCAAAACGCAGGAGAGACAGGTAAAGGTTTAGGCTATTATATCGCTACCACAAGGTATCAGGATGCCGGTGGTCATCGGTGGTCCCACAGAAGCAGTGGGACGATCAGACTGCGGAGCAGATTCATGTCAGTGTGTGGGACTGTAGCCTGAGGTTTATGACATTAACTGTTATCGTGTCACAGTGGAAAAATAATCAAATGAGTAGTTGAATGAATATTTCTCTCCAGTGTGAATGTTGGATAGAAAGCACTTGTAGAAAAACGTGCTGGTGTGAATAAGTTATACAAAAGCAGTATATAAGAACCCGTCCATTTACCAGACAAAACGGGACATTTCCTCAGTCTCTAAGGAACCGTTAGAAGCATTAAAACATTTTTAAATGTATTTTCACAATGTACAGACCAATCTGTCAAAGACTGAAGGTACGTCCCACCGCCCCTTTTTTAGGCTGACTTTTACTTTCACTAAGAAGAAATGCCTGAAAATATGAGCCCAGCATGCAGACAAGGACATGCACAACAGAATTTACAAAGAACAGAGTTACAAGAAAGATCAAAGAATTATCTGCAAGAAGCAATATGTAAATGGATCTTCGTGTGTTCATATTCTGCTTCTTTTCTCTCAGAAAACGTTCAGTTGCTGAAGATGAAAGCGGTCCGTCCACCAGCGGCACGGCAGCCAAGAAGTCCAAAGGCAAAACCAGCTTCGGAGACTTCAGCTCCTGGTAGCACTGACACATTCTCAATTTACCAGATTGTATCTTTACTGGTCAGAATGGCAACCAGCAGAATTACTTTTATTCTTTTTTTTTGTGTAATGTTTTTCTTCTCTCAGTAGCATCGGCTTTTTGACAACTATCAATTAAAGCTCCTTTTCATAAAGACTGTTTTCTTCATTATTAAAGATAATCTTATCGGTATTTGGATTAAATATCTCACTGATGTTTCGTCCTGGATGGTTTAATAAGTGTTGCTATGCTACTACAGTTAGCTGCTTGCTAGCAACACTGGCATAATTAATTTACAGTGTCTCTAGTAAACAAAAGCTATATGTTTATGGGTTCAGCGGCTAGTTTCACATCTTTATAGAACATGCAAGGTCTCTTAAACAGATCCACCTCTCGTTTGAGTGATGCCTCATTAAACAAGGAGGACTTTACGGCGGCTACGTTCATCTTTTATGTACAGTCTATGCACACATCGTGCAGCACTGGGGTTAAAGGCTGTTTGAATCAGATACAAAATTCAGATATAAAACCCAAAATCGATGAGTCTGTGCAGACATCTCCGCTGAGGCTTCTGCATGGCACAGATGATGAAGTGTATTTAACACGTTTTCAAACCCGACAGTCAGATAGCCTCCTGTGAGCAGCACCCAGTGATAGTGGGGAGGAAGAAGTCACGTTTACCAGCCTACGAAATGTAACTAAAGCATGGTTCAGCTCAGGACTGATGGTGGATATGCAGGTGGCTCATAGAGCAGTGCTCGAGAAGCAGTGTGGAAAAGTCTTTGACCTAATCTTGCAGCATCTAGAGCAGGGGTGGGGGCGAGGGCCGGGCTCCTGCAGGTCTTAGATGTGTCCTTGATCCATCACAGCTGATTTAAATGGTTAAATTACCTCATCAACATGCCTTGAAGTTCTCCAGAGGCCTGGTAATGAACTCATCATTGGATTCAGGTGACCCAGGGTGGGATCTAAAACCTGCAGGACACCGGCCCCTGGGGCCTGGAGTTCTCCACCCTGATCTCGAGCGATGAGCCTCAAAGCTCACTGTACTCGAAAGAAAAAAGCTCTTGTGTGGTTTTTTTTTTTCATGTTTTCTGAATTTCATAGTTCATAAAGTTAATATTTTCTAACAAGAAAAAAGGATGGTCCGGTGATTTTCAAGCACTGGGAAGTGCTTCTCTTCACCTCACAAACTCAATAGTTTGATATTTTCTCATTCTGGTTGAAATCACCTCGAAATAATTTTTTCAACAGAGCTTCAGGGTTAGAATCTTTTATTTTTTTATTTTACTTTGACAAAAACCTTATTATTCACTGCTCTCATTCAACAGCACCAAGAAAATGTATGAAAAAATATGTGAAAATACTTTCAGTTCTTGAGTTTTCATTGAACAACACTGAAGGAAACCTCGTTTGTTCTCGTGTTTATAGTTTCGTCTGTATTGATTCATTGTTTTCATGCATTTGAAATAAATGTTCAGAGAGGGCTCCTGTCATCCCTTTTATGTGAGAGCATAATTTGAAAATTACATTTCATACATCCACACAAAGCTTCTATAGAAAACGATCAGACTAAACCAAAGAAAGATCTGAATTTACTGCCTACAAAGTGACGTTGGATGGATGTTTTCAACACATAACAAGACAACTTGTGACTCTCTATCATTTATATATATATATATATAACAGTTCTGTAACTGTAACTTCGGTCGTTGCTGTGCTTTTTTTGGAAGTCGAATTTCCCAGAGGAACCCACCCGAGGGATTAATAAAGTTCTATCTTATCTTATCTTATCTTATCTTTATTGTTTTGTTTTTTTAGGTCATTTTAAGTTTTTTGGACAAAACCTGAAGAATTTTTTATTTATTTATGTGTTCTTGTTTTTTTCATGCTCTGGTGTTTCCTGACAAATACAGATTCTGCGTTTTTCTTCCATAAATCCGTCTTGTGTTTTAAAATGTTTTAATAGCAGCAAAATCAAAACTTGCAGTCTCGTGCAGATGTGGTAACATCCATGACAGATGTGCTTGAAACATCGCTCTGAGGCAATGAATAGAAAAACTGCGTTTCGGTCTCTGTAAATAAGCCTGACAGGTGGTTTTCTGCACATTTATACAAACACGCACCTTTTTACCTGCAGTTCATTTTATTCTTCTTCTTGATGCTCAACAGTGACTCCCACACCTTATTGGACTAATCTTTGCTTGTTTGCAATCATTTAAGAAACCTTTATGGGGCTTTTGAGGATTTTCCACTTGGTGATTGTGACTGCAGTGAAAGGTTTATATGCAGGAAGCTGACGTTTTTGGCTGATCACTCCTCCGGTCGTGTAATTCCTCCAACCTCAAAACAATGTGAAATGAGCACCGTGGGCATTGAGTAATTTTTCCTATAACCCATTGGTCCTGGGAAACATCACTTCCTATACACTATAAATATTTCTGGGAATTACCAAAAGTATCAGGTGTTCTGGGCAGGAAGTGTGAAAGCTTTCACTGGATGAGTATTAAATCATTAGCTCTATATCTGAAGGCTGAAAAACAGGCGTGTAATTCCACGGAGCTGCGTGGGATCGGCCTTTTAAAGATCCTTGTTGTGCTGTTGCAGAAGACCTATTTGCAATGGCCCCCTTGTGTCACATAACACGTAATTTATTGGATGCTTGGTTATCGCCCTAATGCTGCTCCACTCAAGTCCCATCATTTAGCGTTGCTCTTGGCAGCAGTTGCTACGCTTTGGGCTTTTACCTGAATGAATACACCCTTGAGTGTCCTAAGTTTCTCCCTTGTCTGAGTGAGATTAAGCTTCGTAAACACGGGGAGGTGGAAAATGAAGCTGGTGCCCTCCAAAACTTGAACTTCTTGACCTACACGATTATCCTTTTCACACATGGAGCGCTAAAACGGCGCTGCAGCGTGACGGACACTCATTCGTTCTCACAACTGTCCCGTCAGCAGAGCAGCTGACATGAATTCCTGCAGGCTCTCAGATGCTGATGTCACTAACAGAATGAATAATTAAGGTCTGTGCTGCTTGAAAGCATTGGCTGGGCAATTTGAGACTGAGGAGTGACATGTAAACTGTGTGTTGTTTACATAATGAAGTCAAGTGGTAAAGCCAGGGGAAGGCTAAGCATGTACCGGGTTACAGTGTATATGAAACTTTTATACACAGTAGTTTTTCTTTATCCAAAAACATCTTTATAAAAGTTTAAAATAAACAAAATCTGATTTGAGTTTTAGAAAATAACAAATTATATTGGGAAAATTTAGAAGATGTTTAATTAAAAAATGTTGCTCGTGTTTTAATACCTGTTCTGAAGTTCAGGACAGTGCACGTTCATTTGTTAAAGCCACACAAGCAAATTGTAAAACTGATTTTTCTCTTCTTAATTTTTGAGCCTTGAAAGTAGCGATTGAGACCAAAAATTAATCGAGAGCGAGCTGAGTGCCACTTTCACGGACTTCTATACGGTTGTTTTAAGAAATCCGCAACTGCTTTACTTTTCAGACCCACAACTAACATAATTTATTACAGTTTGTACTGTTTGATTTACACATAATTTTAATGCTTTTTTATTAGTGCAGGTTTAATAACTGCTGTAAATCACTTTGGTTCTATTTTAGCACAAAAATGATGCAAAACTTTGAAATGCCAAAGTTTCTTCACTGAATGAACCATTAAAATATGTCCTTGAAATCACTCCCCTTTCAAACAGTTCCTCCTAACATGTCACACACTGTGGATTGGTCACAATAATTAGCTTTGGTTATCCATATTGTCAGGGTGAAGGTTTGTTCAGTGGAGTTCAGTAGGACTCCTTCAGCATCTGAAATGAGACCATGGACATACCGTCTCTAACCACTGCGACCGAGGGACGGTCAGAAACTTTTGTTTGATGTGTTATACATCTTAAAAGGGTGTATTTTTTGTCTCGAACCAAGGTTATACCCCCAAAACCGAACACCGAGGTCTCAGAAGAAGACCGCATAGGAGTAGAGGCAAGAATAAAAGCAAACACTTCTGACTGGTGCAGCTCGAACTCTGACAAACCACCTGAAGGCTGCTTATAAGGCTGCTGTGGTGGAATCGTGAGCTGGGCCTGCTGTTTTCTTTTTTTCTCTGTTGGCGCTTGAAAAAAGAGCCTAATATGGTCATGGAAGCCCCACCCAACTTTGCTGTTTGAACTTTTTGTTTGCGAGGGACAGCCAATCAGAAGAAGTTTAGCTTAAAGGAGAGCTAAATTAGCTTGTGTCACACAGAGGATGATTGAGGGGTTGCACCAAGGCCCAGTATACATCGTGGACTGTAAATCATTGAAATTACGTTGATTTGAGGCTTTCAGATTTTGATACAGAAAAATTCCTGATTGAATTTTTCTCCAGTCAAAGTTGAAGTTTTGCTGTTTGACAAATCTGAGAAGCCAGACTTGCTCTTCCAGCTTTCAGGACGCAGGATTATTTTTATTTCTGTATTTCAGGCTACAAATATGTGATTGGGTGATGATGTGGAGCAAAGTTAAGATGTCGGAAAGTATTTGAATTGTTGTCAAATCTAATCTGGGCGCCCAAATTCGTTCCAGTTTTATATTTTAAGAGTATTTTTATTGAGCAAAACAGTTTCACAAAGTAATGACTAAAGTTGGCACTGGATGTCCTTTAAAACATTAACCACTGAAATATTCTTGGTAAATGCACAAAGAACGGGCTCCAACAGCATCTCATTTTCTGCATAATTAAACCGTCAGTTTTGTTCCCCCCTTTTGGAAAAACAAGCAAGAAAACTTTAAAGTTTAAAATGATTTAGATAAAAAGAACAAACCCAGTGAACATAACTGTACAAATCCTAAATAAAGAATTAAAATGTATAGTAATGACATTTATATTTACTCAGTTATTCCTTAATCATATAGTATCTATAGTTCAAAAAGCCTGTTTTTACACATCATTTGAACAGTATTTCTTTAAACCATAACTGTTAATTACAAAAATGCATTATAACACTCTATTATATTGTTTATGCAGTAATGCACAAACAATAGAAATGTTCAGATTTTTATTTGAAGCTTCTATAGATAACAATAAAATAATAAATGAATAAATTATAAAGAATTGCAGCCATTAAACTCAGAAACAGGACAATTATAAGAAAAGTGTGCTTAAAGTACAAAAGTCAGTATTTGTAAAGCTTTTTTTCTTGCAGGTTATTGCTTCAAAGATGCCTCACAATCCAAAAAGTCAATAAAAAATTCAATTTCAAACTTCATGTAATGCACAAAACACCATTAAAATACAATAATCGAATTAAGACTAAAGAAAAATAATATCTGCAAAGTATACTCAATCGAAAACCAAGCTGAGCAGGCGTGTGACATGAACAATGTTTAAGTATGTTTCACTGTTTGATCCCAGGTAGCAAATGTCAGGTGTGTCCACAGGAACATTTCAGAGCCGGGGTTGGAAGGTGATTAATGTGAGAGGAAATTTTAAAAAGAAACAAACTTAAGATTTATTGTTACTGTAACGTGTGTCGGTCCAAAGATAAATAGTTTGAGGTCAGAAACATGTGTTTCATATATGCTCTGTCACTGGTTAAACCTCCTGCAGACCCTGTCTCAGCACCCTGATTTCAAAGAGTAGAAATATTTTTAAATGTAGGTTTATATTGGTTTACTTAACTAAACGTAGGTGTGAACACATTTTTATGAATATTAATATAAAAATTCAAACAATATTGTGTAATTACAAAAAACTAAAAGCTGGATACTGTTGAGTCCAGCTCCTCCCGGGTTGAGTCTGACCTGCTGCTGACTGTGCAAACCAAGCTGTCACTACGATGGGTGATGAAGTATTTTGATGAAGACTCACTTCTCTGAATCCTCTGCTTTGAACATTCTGTTGCTCCTGATTGCAGTACCTGCTGGAACCACCCCAGTGTTTAACCTTTAGACCTCTGTTTTAGTTGTTTATGTCTTACTCTTTGATCTTGTCGCCACACTCTTGGCTTCAGACCTTTTGATGTCGTTTTTTCTGTGTTTAGTACCCTCCTGTTAATCATTCCCATCCTTTTGTGTACCAGCATTAATGCCATGCCTTTTCAGTGGCTCGGGGTCGGCTTACCTTCCCAGATCCCCTCTCTGGGGTGGTAAAAGCCCAACTGGAATACACAACAAACACACCACCACAGCAAACTCTGAGGAACAGGACTTGGAGACATTTCTTCACCAGTCTCTCCATACTCCCAAAGCACTGACCCCCGTAAGATGCAGTCAAATGCCTTCTCTTATGCTTGATTTCGACTTGAATCTGCAATGAAAATCAAGCAAGTATGCAAAAGACATGTAGACTGGTGGGGCAAACCCCTCCACATCTTCGCGTGCCCTCAAGAGGATACAGAGCTGGTCCAGTGTGGCACGACCGTGGTGAAAACTGCATCGCTGCTCCTGGAAGTTTGACTAACAGACTCCACATTGCTCATTAGTTCAACCAGAATAGTTTGTCACTGTCAGCCAAGTTGTGTCTCAGAATCACGTCTCTCCTCTATGCAGATGATGTGGTTGTTTTGGCGTCACTAGGTAGTGACCTCCAGCACGCTCTAGGGTGGTTTGCAGCTGCGTGTGAAGTGGCTGGATAAGTAGCGTCACTCACATGCATAAGTTTGGTGGAGAGGTACATCACCAGAGGTGGCTAGGATCCCACTAAGGTGGACCTCCACCTCACTTGAAAGGAAAACCTACAACTCCTAGTTTTACACAACCTAATCAAAATTTAGAGGTTTAAAAATGGGATACAGCGTTCTTAGAGGTAAACATGACCAGGGATTCAAGAAAAAAAACCCTCCTTTTACTACATACCTGTGATGGCTACTGCCATCTGCAACCAGAGTAACAGGTGGCCGAGAGAGTGAACATGGAGCTTTGTATTCATGCTCTCCTGAGGAGTTTGAGGAGGAGTCAGAGGCCGTGTTCATCAGCACCACTCACCAACGGCCCATCAGTCAGTTATCTGGCATTTCCTTCTCCAGCTTTAATACTGATATCAAATTAAATAGGCAGTAACAGCTGTGTCAGGCAATTGCAGAAACTGGATGTCTCACATGCTGTTGTTATAGAGATCCAGTTTCAGTGCCTTTAAAAGGCCAAGCAGAGGACATAGTCTTTATAAAGTCATCACCCTACCGCCTCAGTGCTATAATAAAAACTGACCAGAAATCTCGTAGGGTACGTGAATAAATTTCTAATGTGTGTCTGCGCACATCACCATCATCACCATCATCATCCCTCTCCCTTCTCAGTCTCACTTTTCATTCCCAGGCCTCCTTTTTGAAGTAGACCGTTGAGAGCAGACATGAGCAGAGATACTGCAGGGGGAGAAAGTGGGTGAATGCTGCGCACAGTTATGCAGCAGTCAGATTCTCGTCTTGGTTTAGCATCCCCTTTCAGATTTTTAGATTTTCTAGGAATATCACTTGCTTTTTTAAAATCTTAGTAATGGTTATGTCCTCATTCCCTGTCTATTTTTTCTTATGTAACACTGGCTCTGATGCACCAGTGCGTTTTAGGGCTGTAGCTGTTGGTTGGTCCAGACCACAGACTGCATGTAAAGAAGTGTCAACACTTCCTCTCACCTTACAAAGCTCAGGCCACACTAGTGAAAAAATGGGTGCTGTTATGTCATTTGCAGGACTTCACTGTGTCGACCAGGTCTGCACCTTTACCTCCTCCTGCTCAGTTATTATGTTGTCTCTCAGTGTAACTGACTAAATTCACTCTTTTGATGATTGTGGTTCTAATGTCATCATTAAGTGGATATTATAGCTCAAATATAGGTTTGTGTTTCCTGTTTCTGCTGTTTACTTCTGGCTCTGCAGAGGGAGGAAGAAAGGACTTGAAGGCAAGTGTCAAAAGCTGCAGTTCCTCTGGTGGCCACATGAGGCTGACTTCAAAAGTAAGTGAGTCTTTAGACTCTCACATTGAAATTCCCAACTTAACAGTGTTAAAGCTTGTGTTTACACCCTGACAGTTTGGCCTCTATGAGTCGTTTTGACCTTCATCAAAAGTTTGATGAAGTGCTGGAAAGTTAGAGGTGGGTCCAGTTTGATTGACAGCTGTTCTGACAAACCATCCAAGAAGTTTGTGCTTCAGTGTTGGTAATTGAAATTCTAGCATTTTATCAGATTGTTTCTTAGCACTAATTTACAAGCATGTGTATCTGTGTGGTCCACCCATACAGCTTTTGGTAACCAAGTTTTCTCCTCAGTGATGGTCATCTGTCTGTTTGGGTTTTCAGTCATCCTGGTCATGGTAGTTTTAAACACTTGAGCTGAAGGCAACTGGATTTCGTTTTGGTTTCTTTCACCTCTTGCATGAAAATCTTCCTCTTCTAAGGGGTTAAGGTTGTCACTTAATGACAGCTAACCCTGCAGAGGGTTTAGTTTCGATGTATTTTCTCTCGTGATCTCTCCGCTTTTCACATCTGAAGTTCAAGAGAAACCAAAGAAGGCTTTCAGATGAGAAGTGAAATGGCTTCAAGAGCCTAAAAAAAGGAAGTCCAGTTGCCTTCAGCTTTCAAGTGCTCAAGACAAAAAGGCAATGTTGGGTGCTTTAAAGTAGGATCGGGGAGGTGGTCAGTAAACGACTGATGACATCCCACTATGCTGGAATTTATACATACAGGTGTGATCGGAGGGTTACTTCATCTAGCCCAGAGATCGAAGTTTCCATCAGTGACAACTTTAACCCCTGACCTCAGACATAACTCATCATGAGTGGCAACATTACCCACCACCCTAACTCTATATTTTAGAAAAAAGGAAATAATAGAAAAACATTTTGGGGGTAAACAAAAAATATCAAATAATATTTTTTCAGATATGATGTTTTCTATTTAATTTATGTCTCTCTCTTTTGTTCTGTTAATTAATCCATCAAATTTTGATCAGTTTAGATGGATTAAGATGAAAAGTATTATTTAATGTTGTTTTGCTCCCTGAGAAATGATGTCATTGTTTGTTATGTTGTAATAAGTTAGCTTAATAAAAGAAAACCCTAATGATCTAAAGAGTAATTCAGTGTTAACAATTATTATTTGGGTTATTCAGATGACAGTCCTCAACCATAGTTAAGGGCATTAAAACAGTGCATTAAATACAGCTCCAGACAGCCGTTGGATACACAGAGTGTAAATTGTTTGGCTTGTATTTCCAGCATTAAACAGTGGCTTTAACTGAAAATAGAATCATTTGAATCAGCTGTGTATTTGGATAAAAAGTCCTGGTTTGTGTAAAGATTCCAGAACCACGACAAACATCCAAACTTCAGCCTCTCTGACTCCCGAGGCTGTCAGCACCAAGTCTGGGTCTTTCTATATCTGCCTTTTTCTAAATTACAACCATCAGCTGTCTGTCTTTTTTCATTTCACAGGTCAGCCCTCCATTTTACATGCTGCATCCATTTCACTGAAACTGTGCCAGAGATCACTTGTTACTTTATAAGACGGGGAAATGATTCACCCATCCTGGAGCAGGGAGGTGATCTGTGACTCCCTTCCTCCCTGCACCGCAGCGAGGGAACGGGTTTGTCAGAGCTGCGTCTGAGCTGCAGCGTTTTATTCTGAAACATTTATGAGGTTACATAGTCCAGAGAGAGGAGGCACAAAAAACCCCACTACCAGGAAAGCTTCTACATATACACTGCTTTATATGAGCTAAAACATCAGTGTATGTGACCCATTTATTAAAGGTTTATACACTGCTAAGTAAACCAGGTGAAGTTAAAAAGGAAGACTCTAGATGAGCTGGTGGGGAGAGGGAGGTCGGGGCAAACCGATAAGTGATCGAAGATCGACGAACACAAGAAGTTGTCACTGCCTCGTCATAACAAGCTGTTGTTAACGTCTTAAAAAGTGCTCCTCATATCTGTCTCACTCCCAGGCAGCAGCTTTTCCATGATTTTTAAATGAGGTGAAAACAAAGAAATGATGGTGTTCAGTGCCCTAGACGTGGAACAGGACAAGAATTTATCCATCGTTTTCAGATCAATACCTGCAAGGCAGGTTTAAAAGATCTCAACCCTAATTAAGACAAATACTACAGAATCTAATTATAGTTATATTTAAACTACAAGTATGAGTTTAGTTACTTTTAATGTGAAAGCACAGCTGACATTTACCAGCCTGATTATTGGCTTGGTTCGATGTTTGGGTTACTTCACTATTTAACCTGACTGTGTGCTCATGGTAGCATGAGAAACAGTTCCTGGGAGGCATTAACAGATATCACAGATGGAAGTGGACACCGTTAGGTTTAAATATAAGAGCTTCCTCTGTGTTTTTGGATGAAAACACCTTTTAAAGGTCCATTTTCTCTTCTTGTGAAGGTGCACGCTTCTCCTGCAATAATCACGATCATTTCGTTTGATCTTGTGTCTGATGTGTTGAGAGGTCTGTTCAATTATGTTAGAAGCTCTCAGAGGTAATTCTGATAATTCGCCCTTTCACAAAGAAAAGTAAAGTATAAAAAGTGTTGTGGAGACGCGGTGTTGTTTATTTCGAGTCCTTTCATGTTGTCCTTTGAAAGCCGTCAAATTTCCTGGATCGCTGTGTTCACACACTGAGCCGACAGCAGGCTTACAGCAAAACAGAAAGCGCCGAGCTTCTGTTCACCATTTTGTTTTTCTGGATAAAGAAACATTCCCTGAAACAAATGGCTCTACAGCTACAGAAAAACAACAAACAGAGCTTGTGTGTGAGCTTTCATTACAACCTGAAAGGTATAGAAGTGAAAAGTTATCCAGCCCCAGCTTACAGAGTTAACACAAAGCTCTTCAGGCAACACAAAGTAAGGAACTTGGGAAGGTGAACAGACAACAGAGAAAAAGCAAAGCACAGGTGAAAACAATCAGGTGAATAAGTGCCTGTAAAATGTGAGCTGGTGTCATCGTTAGGTTGAACTACACAATTTAATTTTTTAGCAGTGGAAAGAGGTGCAAGGTCCCCAAAACGATGAATTCTGCTGTTCTTTCAGATAATGCTGCGGATGATGGACACGACAAAGGGAGGTGACATGTTGTATTTATAAAGTACCAAATTTCAACAACAGCAGCCTCAAGGTGCTTTTATTGTAAGTAATAATACAGAGAAAACACTTGGTGACAGTGGGAAGGAAAAACTGCCTTCTAACAGGAAGAAGCCTCAGACAGAACCAGGCTCAGGGAGGGGCGGGGCCATCTGCTGCGACTGCTTAGGTGGGGGTGAGGAAGACGGGACAAAGACATGCTGTGAAAGAGAGCCAGAGCTCTAGTGGCAGAGAGTCATGTTGGGTTGCAGCGTGTGAGCTGTGTGTGTTTGGTGACTGATCCTCTTTTACATACTTTTCAGTTTACTGACCAACACCTGAGTTTTGTTGTTTTCTTTCTTTGAATGGTGATGGCAGCTCGTCCGTCTCTTTTAGTTTAGTTATCAGTAGAAACGTTAATAAAACCTGTTAATTTAACCAGTCTCCTTTTTTCAACCTGGACACTTTTTGTTACTTTCCCTCATCCCCTGGACCTTTTTAGGGGAATGTAACAGGTGTACAAACACATAGTGAGTGAAGCCTATTAAGCCTATTGCAGCATAACAAAGGGGGGATTCAAGGTCACCTGGTCCAGCCCTAACTGTATGCTTTAGCAAAAAGGAAAGTTTGAAGCCTAATCTTTTTTTTCCCCTCTTTATATATAAAGTTTTGCACATGTAATTTGACATATCAGGCCCAATACAGCAAGTACCAACCGATATAAAGACATATATCAAAACAAATTAGGCCATTAAAATTCAGATGATAACAATAAAACAGAAAAAAGAAAGAAAGCAGTGAAGTGAAAGCAATAATATCCAGTTGCTTACGATTAAGGTTCAGGGTGGCGTCCTCAGAAACACCAAAAATGGCAACTAGTGGACATGGTTTGAGAGTAACGCTCAAAACACGAGAGAGCACTTCAGAGTAAAAAGTCCAGTATAATTGAAGTGACGGGCAGGCAAAAAACATATGAGTTAAATCACAGGGGGAGGTGTTGCATCTGTTGCACAGGTCAGGTATGCTGGGGTATATTTTAGATAGTCTTGAAGCCTAATCTTGAAAGTAGAGATAGTGTCTGTCTCCTGAATCCAAACTGGAAGCTGGTTCCACAGAAGAGGGGCCTGAAAACTGAAGGCTCTGCCTCCCATTCTACTTTTAAATACTCTAGGAACAACAAGTAGGCCTGCAGAGCGAGAGCGAAGTGCTCTAATAGGCTGATATGGTACTACAAGGTCATTAAGATAAGATGGGGCCTGATTATTTAAGACCTTGTATGTGAGGAGTTTGAACTCAATTCTGGATTAAACAGGGAGACAATGAAGGGAAGCCAATATAAGAGAAATCTGCTCTCTAGTCACCTTCAGGACTCCTGCTGCACCATTTTGGATCAACTGAAGGCTTTTCTCATCTCTGGTCATAAATTGGTGGCGTTTCTCAAGTCAGCTGCTGCGACTCATTTATGCATAGGTGTCTGAAGGAGCCTGTACCATGAAGCACTGGTTGATCTCATTAGTGTGATGGGTACGTCACTCTAAACTTCCTATTTGTCAGTGAATGGGTTATTGAGGTAAAGATTCCTGCTTTAAACCAGCTCATTAACTTTCCCCAAAGCTAGCCTTAGTCTAACCAATGAGAGAAAAGAAATAAAGTGCAAAGCAGAAAGCTTCCCACAGTGTCCCGGCAGGCAAACGTTCAACTTGTTTATGTTTTTGGTTTAAAAAGTGGAACCATTATGTGTTAAAGGCCACGGCATGAGGGAGGGGACATCAAAGGACACCTCAGTGTGATGGGGAGTCACAGAAGGAGACTGCAATCACATATTATGCTTTGAAAGTTCACACTTCATGTCTGATTTGGGGTTTTTACACTTTATTTGGCTTTGTTTTCACTTACTTTTCCTTTTGCTTCCTTAAAAACAACGTTAAGTTTAAGAAAGGCTCCAGATTTAGAAAATTTACCTCCTCAGAAACAAGGACACAGGAAGATGCAGAGGTCAGAAAGATGATCTTTAATGGGAGGAGTGGAAATAAGAAGAAAATGTTCGTGCTGTTTATGTTTATGAGAAATGTTATAGATTACTCTAATGACACTAAACAGTCCATACACAGATTTATGCTTCACATCAAAGTGACCCTAAAATCAATTCAAAATACAGCTTATCATGTATTTCGATATTGTTCTTTAGTTCCCACAATATTTCTTTAAAGTATTTCCCCCACTTGTGTTTATACTTCTGCCAGCATCTTTACTGTTACTCTTCAGGATCCTCTGAGTGCTCTGTCTCCTGTTTATATCTCTCTGGTATAGTGTAGAGTTTGTTTCTGGGTGTAATAGATCTTTAGGTCCGTGGAAAAGCTTTGATATTTTGAACCACTTACCCGCAGTATGCCAAACCCCACCCAGAAATACCCGACATCGTGAACAGCGCAGGTTTAATTGGCTATATGAGTGCTAAAGAGCGGCTGGACTGAGCTGTAAATGATCTCAGACCCTGGCATCCACCCTCACCTGTTTCCTTCAAAGAGATAATGTGATGGCCTGTCGTGTTAAGTTGGTGCGTCAGCAGAAGATCTGACAATCTGTGTTTGGATATGCATCTCTGCCTCAAATCCATCCTTTCAATGACATCACTCACCACCCCTCCCATTGGACAAAGTGACCGTCAGTCCGAGGCACTGACCAATGACTGCCCGGCAGTGCATCTGAGGGAGGTGTGGCAGGTGCAGTGCTGTAGCCATGGCGACAGTGGATGCTGAGCACTGCCACGACTTTGTGTAGGCAGAGTCTGAATGGGGATGACATCACTCAGGGAGACGGGAGAAAAACAACATCGCCTTCAGTTCCTGTGTCTGTTTTTCTGCCCGTGACGATAACACCAAATGTTATTTGGAGGAAGATGCAAAACTAAAGACGGTCGTTTTGTTAGAAATCAACTTTGAATCCCAAAGCAAAGCCAGAAACTGGCCTCTCTCTTTTGCTGTACGCAAAAAGATGACTGCAGAAGAAAACCAGTACTGATACAATCTTCTCCATTACAGGACAAATGTTTTGGAAACTGTTTGAAAAATGAGTTTTGGCTGAATTTTATATTTAGGAAACCTTTGTACATATGTGTGATTAAAGAAATATGACACTTTATTAAAAGCTGAGGGGAAAAAACAAAATAGAAATCATTAAAAGTTATAAAAATATATATTTTTTAACTGCAAAAATAAAAGATCAAATTCATTAATGCTGATTAAATCACCATGAAGTACAGAATCTCTAGAAATAAAATTCAACAGAAAAATATTCTTAAAATACTTAAAATTCAAAAAATTTGTTCATTTTAAAATACAACAGTCACAATAAACAGAAGAACGTGACAACGCTGCGTTTACTGACTGTTTTATTTAGCTGCATCAGCCCAGTTACACCAGTTTGTGCGCTGGTTTTTCCACCATGAAGGTTTTAATGTCTCATGTGACAAGATGGGAACAAACAGCATACCCCTGATGTTTAGATGCTCCTCCTCACTGAATCTCTCTCTCTCTCTTTCTCCTTCTCTGGTTGTGACTCACGCTCTGGGCATGAGGGCCGGCCCCTCCTTCAGATGACATCAGAGGGCTTGAAATAGCTGCTGCAGCAGCAGCAGCAGCAGCAGCATTAGAGCTTCCAGTCATGGGATCCTGCTGTGAGGCCTGCAACCCAGGCAGCTACTTCCAGCTGAGGAGGGGAGTGAGACTGGGAGGGGTGGGCCATAAAAACAAAGAGACGGGGGAGATAATGAAGTGACAGGAGCAACAAGTCAGAGGGGTGATCGGCTCAACATCCTTTCAGAGCTACTCTCACTCAGAAGGGGTCCAAAATATGAGAGCGGCAATTGTGTTTGGTCAAACTGAACACGTGTACCTGGATATTTTTCATTTTCACTGGTTTAATCTGTCGTCTTTGTTTCTTACTTTGCAATAAACCAGTAACATGAACTAATTCATGGTACATAATATAGCTGCAAATATGTCAACCATATATGTGGTTATAACAGTAGTTGCCCATAATAAACATGGCAACGTTTCAAAGAATGGATGCCAACGTATGTAGAAATAAGCTTACACAGACTGATCTCCACACTCAGAATCCGACTGTTTTTTCCAATCCTGGCTCTGTATGATGTCACTGAGAGCTAATGCCTCATAACAAAATATGAATAGCTCAGGTTTATGGACTCGAATTGTGACATTTGATCAGGACAGTAAAAATGTGTATGTAATGTATTTCTCTGCAACACCTACTTTTTACAGATAAAAACTGGGGATGTGTCACCGTGGCAACCAAGAAAACAGCTTTAAAGGAAGTGCCAACGATTGTGTCTTAACCCAGACTGTGTCCTGTTTCATTCCTAACTCTAACCAATGGTTTTTAATACTAAATTTAATCAAAGCACACATTTAAACGTTAAAAAAATTAATAATACTTGTGAAGTGATTTACTCGAGCTCCACCATCAGCTCCTCCTGTGCCCGCAGCCTTCTCCAGCCTCCAACCATGAACTGTTTCACCGTTTGAAAGTGGAAAATCCTGATTTCATGAACATGGATTGTACATATGAGACCGGACGGATTTAAAGTCAGGGTCAGACTGTCTTCCCGTCTCGGGCACACAGCTCTGGTTGCGAGCAGTGGCATCCACCCACCTGCTGCTTGGGCCTCCTGTTTGAGAGGGGCGGCCTATCAGAAGAACGTTGGTTTAAACTGTGAGGACATAAACAGCTCACATGAGAAAGAAGATGAACTGAGATTCCACGTCAAGTATTTCTGTTTATGCATGAACGGCATGCATATTTGCATTAAATCCTCTAGCAGAAAGCAGAGAAATAGTATGGAAAGATTTCATTACCCTCATGTTCTCAGTTTACCTCTCACTCCTCATGCTTCCCTCACACCCAAACACTTCTCTTTATCCCTCCCTCCGCTCTCACATCACAACCTGTCTGTGGATGAAGTGACAGAGTGTGAACAAAAGAAAACAGCCTTCCACCGAGACCGAGAGAGAGACCCTCCTGTGCAAGAGAAGTAGGACAGGAAACGTGAGGACAGTGAACATGTGAGTAACACGCGCAGACATAAACAGTCAGGGTGTGCTGCTGTTAGCTATCTGCAGCCATCACAACACCAACAGCACACCCATCCATATTCCCCCTGCCTGCCGCTCTATCTGCACACAGGAAATGGACCTTACAAAGTAAAGGCTAGATTCTCACTCTGGGCTGCCTGGTCTGTGTCTCATAACTGCACTCAGTCATCAGTAAACAAAAAGAATGATTTAAAAAAACCCAAAACATCTTTTTTTTCTCTAAAGTTCGTCTAAACGTTTGAAAAAATTCATAAATTACAGTACAACCTCAATTACTAGTGAGATGCTGTGTGAAGTGTAAATGAAAACAGAATGCAATGATCCGGAAATCAAATAAAACCATATTTTATTTACCATAGAACAAAACAAAAGGTTAGCTCTTTTGGAGTTTTAAGGCAGCAACACATCCTAAAAAAAGTTGAGTGCTGTGTGGATCCCCTCTTCTCTGAACAGCAGTCTGTAAACATCTGGGCACTGAGGACACTCAGCTGGACTCTCAGGAGATGATAGATGATTCTAGCTGGTCTGCTTTCTTGCAACTGTATATATAACTTTGGATTATACAGATTATACAGTATGAGTATGTCAAAAATGTAGACTCTCAGGAAAAAGTAACATTTTTACACTTAACATCACATAATCTCTATTTATTACACGTGCAGTGAAATATTTCAAGCAGTTTTTATTTCGATCTGGATGGTTTTCATACAAATCTAGAATCCAGTGTCTTATTTGAATAGTTTGTTTTGAGTTTTAGTATATTGTGTATCTCTTGGACTGTTTCAATAAACACCACCAGAGTAATGGGTTGCGGTTGATGATCATGAACTTTGTTTGTTTTAGCTGCTTTCCACCCGATGGAAAAGGACCTCCCTCTTCCTTCTCCTTTCCCCTTATTACACATTATCAAACGAAAGATAAGAAACACCCAAAAATACAGGTGAGTTATCAAAGCAACCTGGGCTGTGAGTAACACCCCAGCAGCTACAAGCTGAGCACCTCTGTGCCAAACCACACTGATGCAGTAATTCATGATAAAGGAGCCACAAATAAGTATTGAGTGTGTAAATGAAAATACTTTTTAGAAGTTATAGATATATTTATATCGAATAAAAACATGTCAAAAGTATGGCCTGGGGACAAAAGTGATCTGCCAAGAGTTCCACAACCCGACCTGCTGGGGGCTTTGCTAAAGGGCAGTAAATCAGCTTAGATGACAGTTTAGTTTTCTGTGAATTTTACAGGAAATCATGGAGCAGACTGCCAGTACTTTTTCTATCATTTTACAGATCTGTTTCGTAGACTATAAACTCGTGGAGACATGCTGATGTGTCTCTATTATGGTCATTTGTGCAGATAAGTGCTTGACAATAGGCAATCTCGTACACACGCACACCTTCATACACCACGTTACTTTTTGCATAATGCTCAGTATTTTGCACCTTTCTATTGTCTCGTGTCTGTGTCGTTCTGTTCTGTCTGCTGTTGCACAGTGTTTGTTTTGGGGGTTTTGCAATTTTTGCACTTTGCACTTTATGTAGTCCTGTGTAGATTGTCTGTTATATGTCACATGTAGCACCGCGGTCTTGGAGGAACGTTGTCTCGTTTCACTGTGCACTGCATCATTACACATGGTTAAAATGACAATAAAGCCACTTGACTTGAGTTGTATTTATTATCAGGTGTTTCTCTGCTTGGTGTGGATCAAGTTTTTATTTTTTGCTTTGACTCTACCATCTTGAGTCTTGTTGCGTTTAAGATTCCTTTATGTGTAATTTGGTTTGTCCCCTTTGTCACAGTACTGGGTCTTGTCCAGCTGCCACAAGGCAAAAGACAGGGTACACATCTTTAATTGATGTGAATGTTCTCAGAATGTATTTCTTTATACTAACAGAGGATTCATTCTGAGGTATTTGTTTTTACAGGTTATTGGTAATATTAGTTCTCTGGCCCCTCTAAATTGGGCTGTTTGCGCCCCACAAACTACAATAAGTTTACCAGCCTCTGATATAAAAAGTCTAAAACAGTTTCAAATCAATATTGAAAACTATAACTTGGAAATCTATATTAATATTATGCATTTATAGTCCTGCAGCTTAAGAGAAAAGCAGAATGTGGGATAAATTAGAGGCTGACAGGCTGCTTTGTGCTTGAAAACAAGCCAGCCACCTCAAGGACATGAAAATACGAGGCTGTGTGGGCATCAGCATCACAAGCTAGACAGATAGAAAGCACCGTGGAGAGAATATTTATCTAAGTATGTACTGTCACAGGAGCTCCCGTCATTACAACAAATGAACTGTCTGTACTTTACCAAATGATTCATGCTTAATAAGCTGTGCAGCTGCAGGTCAGATAATCTTTCTGCAAAATAAAAGCTCCAGAGCTCAGTGACACCTTTTAAATGGTCAGTACACTCAAATCAGCATAAATACACACGGTGTGACTCACCCATAGTGGGTTTGAAGCATCGCACAAAGTTCTCCCAGGTTTTGGGGATATTTTCTGCCACAGCCTCATTTGTGCTGCTCACTGCAGAGCAGACTCAACACTTCACAGAGCCCGACAGACGCTTCTTCTGGACTGAAACGCACAGCTTTGTTAAATAAGATTTTGTGGCATTATGCGGCACGCCGAAGTTTTATCTGGCTTCTGCTTTCAGTTTACTTTGATACACGATACACACTTGACAAAGTTTTCAGTGTGAGTGTTTGGGCAATTTACAGGATCTGATTAAACAATAAATAAATGTATTAGTTGATTAATGATTAAATTATATAAGGTGATTGTCTGATTGTTGGGATTTTCACTAATATTACGACATCTGTAGCTTACAAGATAAAGTGCTTTGATGCAGCTACAGTTATAAATTGATTAAAACTGAGCCTTTAAAACCTGAACCATGAAATAACTGCCAGAAATCTTTCATTTTTTGATGATGGAGTGTTTGTTGAACCTTTAGACAAACTATATAAAAATATATATCAAATTTAAATCTGCATATATGAGTTTTAATTTGAATCACATTTGCTACATAAGCAATATTTTTGCAATGTAGTTATTAAAAATGTGTCATGCAATTCATATCATTTTGGGGGGGGGGGGGGGGGGTATAAAAAGTCATGCTGATCATGTAGAAGTCTCAGAAACTCACAAAACACATGGATCAAATATGATATACTTGGATTTGAAGGGTTAAACTGTTTACCAGTGAGTAGCACAGAGACCTCCAGCTAAAGCAGGTTTGGGTGACCTGTACTGCAACTGGTTGAAGGCAAAGAGAAGAAAGAAAAGGACAAAACAGAAATTAGAGGAGAGAGAAGACATGGGATCCAACATTGTATTTAAGTAATGAAATATTATTGTCACATAATTGCTGCAATGTCTGTCTATGAAATTATCTTACTAAAATCCCGATTAAATTATTTTAGCTCCATTTTTGGTCTCCACCAGCTAAAAAGAACTATCAGGCTTCTCATTTATTACTTCTGCAGTTTCCTCTTTGCTGGTTGGTCTGTCTGCCACACGCTAAAGTTCTCATTTATCTATTAATTAATGCTTCCAAAAACCATTATAAGAAAGTGTCTTTTGGTGGAAAAGACAGCCAGTCTTTCTCTTGTTTCACTGACATGCCAAAAACTGAAAAAAGTGTATTTTTTAAAGAAATTACAGCTTCCTGAGATCAAAGCATTGATATTTCACTGTGTGGCAGCCTTTTTTGTGGAATAAGTTTACATTTCTGTGTCTTCTGATGACTTTAGGCTGGAGTAGTGGGTGTAACTGTAAATAAATAAAGAGACCAAGGATGGAATAATACAGAAGCTTGAAGAAATGAAGGTAAACAAGAAGGTTTTTGAACTCATCTGAAAACATAACAGAATGACTTTATGGTTAAATGTATGTCTTCTGTTTGGAAAGTTATGTGATGAATATGGGCTTAAACTGCAGAGTCTTAGCTTTCATTTGAAATTATGACATTTTTAAAGATGCACTGTTATTTTAAGCAGGTGGGCAGTCTAGAGATGATTCTGTATGTGGCATTTTGTTTACTGTGAACCTACAACATGTGAGCTTACGATGCAAATTAAATTGTTCATCCTTACTGGGTCTGAGCAGAGACATGGCAATTAGAGACCAGAGAATCAGAGACATTTGGCGACTTGGAAACAAGAGCTGGTGATGTGAAGTGGGTGGGTGGGTTCATTTCAACAGCTATCACTTCAAGTCCTTGAATTTCATCAGCTTTCTGTGATCTGGTTGCCATGTCGCTGCTTGTTATTTACTGTGTGGAAGCCCCGAGACAAAATCAACAGTTTAGTATATTCTGGGGAAAAAAGAAAGAACAACAACACACTTCTTATAATACTTTTCTTAAAATAAAAGGCCTGGATAATAGAAAACAACAGCGGTGGATGATCGCAGGAAAAGCAAGTCTCACTAAAGACAGCTACAGGCCTGGGAAAGCATCTAAAAGAAGCAGACGGACTATTTTGCAGTTTTCTTGTTTTTAGACGGCTGTCATTGTTTCTTTCATTGTTAAAAACATTTAACAGTATATTAAAATTATTGTACTTCCTTAACTGTTTATGCAATATCTTTGTTTTTTGCACTTTAATATCAAATAACTGATATGTATATTATTATACGTAATATATTTTGATATTTAAAATATGACATTGACACAACATGTTTGTTATTTGTACTACTGTTTCTGTTGAGTCATTCTGAGTCATTGTGTGTAACTCCTGAGGTTTATTCCACAGACCTTACATATATAATGCACAGTTATTCTCATAATACAGACATTCAAATTCAAATAACTCCTTTACTTTGAGCTATTGCAGGTTAAACAATTGTGAGTGAGAACAGACTGAGCGGCTGCTGGGAGAGCGGTAGTGAGATTCATTCGTCACCTCGGGCCTTCACACTCATCAAATATGATTTTAAAAAATACTTTTATGAGAGAGGAGGAAAGTGTTCCAGTCTTCTTTTATCCATCATATTAAATTTAAATACCAATCCCCCCACTGCACTGTCTTTATCTTCATACCATTGCAGGCTATAGTCATTTTAAATAATCTGTTTAAAGTTGTTTGCAAGGAATTCACATTTTTTATACTTTAGCAGAATTCTTGCCTTTGTTGTTGAGATACCGTCACATGTATGACCATGATATGGATATGATGATACTGAGGGAAGTAAAGATCAGTTATAAAACAGCAACCTTTCTGTTTGAAGTACTCGCTGTGTGTCAGTCTAACTCACCCAAACAGAGAATGATTAACCTGTGAGATAAAAGCAAAACTGTTGTGAGAACAGAAGAACCAATATAAATCTCAGCTGAAACTGAAACTCTTGGGACTGCATTCAAAAGTGAACATTGTAACATTGTACTTCACTCGAGTAAACCAGAAAACAGGAGGAAAAAACTTAACAAAATATTGTAAAAGAAAATTTATAGGGCAGAACTTTTATTTTTCCTTCTTTGTGACCCCCATTAAACATCTTAAGACCCCTCATATTTTAGGGTATCTGTACACAGTGACATCGGCTTCTAAATCAAACAATCAATTTGAAGTGCAGAATTTTGGGTTTATTTCAAGGGGTTTAAAAACAATTTTGCATTAACTGTTTAGGAATTGCCATCATTTTTATTCATATTTGAAATACTTTGCAATTAAAGACCACCTGCTTTATTTGAGGGTCTTTCTGCCTTCAGTTTTGTCTTCAGTCTCTCATATATATATATCTCATAATATCTCATTTCTTTGCTCTGAGAAACTCTTGGACTGCTTTTGCATTTTGCTTTGGTTTATTTATCCATGTCCTCTCTGAAGCACAGTCCAGTCAGTTTTGTCTGACTCTGAGCAGAGCGTACAGCCCTGTACACGTCACAATTCATCCTACGACTATCTGCCGTCACATTAATAAACACTAGTGAGCTGTTTCTACATGCACGCTCATACATAACAATCCCCCACCATGTTTGCCAGATGATGTGGTGGTATGATCTCTCTGTTAGGTTTCATTTGGTTTGAACTGTTGAAGTCCTCCTTCATTTCCATTATTGGACATCACGTTCTAACTTCCAGTGAACAGCTCCCAAAATCCAAGTTCAAGTCTTGGAATCTTTTCTCTGCTAAATGTTTCATGGAATAATGAGGGGAAAGGCCTCACTTGACCATGAAACTGAGAACAGTTGAGTGTCATAGAAGTGAAGATAGTCACAGTGTAACTGCAAAACAAAACAAAACAGCCCCGAAGCTCAGAAAATATAGTCAAGAAATCTGAGGAACCTGTGCAGACTAAATTTATTCATCAATAAACTGTCAATTCCCAATCCCACAGTATAGTCTTGTTTAATTTATATAAAGCTTCCCCGCCTTAAAGAATTCACTGTTTGTCACTTGGAGACCTGCTAAAAATAATTAGAATTATTTATATATATATTTATGACCCTATGCCCTTTGGCACTGAGCCAACAGTCAAACCGGGTAAAAGGAAGTGCGGCTGCAGTCGATGAAACACACAACTGCTGACGTCCGACTCTTCAGCTGCACAAACCGAAAACAAAAAGCACTGTCACCTGCAGTTCTTTGTGTTTTGAAGAAATGACCTGACAACCCTCCACACTTGCACATCAGAAAGGAGACTCGTGAATTTCATGCCTCAGTAATTGTTTTACATTTAAAGCCTATATTTCCTGCAAGGCCTGTAATACTCAATGAAGAAGTTTCGCCTCTGTGGTAAACTGTCAAAGTTCATTTCATCACCTTTCACAGACATGACATCCACCACAGACCAGTTCCTCTTTCAGCTGCATCCCTGTTTTAAATGCTCCAGGCCAGTGCTCTGGTCTAATTTACATTATCACTTTCAGGGCTTTTTATGGTGCTCAAATAAGCACATAACCATTGTCTAATTTTTGCATTCTTGTTGTTTATCCGTGCTCACAAAAAAATGTATAAGGGAATAACCATTTAAACTAACTCACCTTAACAGTTTAGTGCACAAAGACAGAAAAAGTATATTTATTACAGTCAACAGTTACAGACTTTGAATCTACGTATCAGGACATGATAAGCAGTTGTCTGGTCCTTCGCAGGTTTTCAAATGAGGCAATCACAGCTTTAGAAGAACAACAACACACGACATATTACACTTTTTTTTTATTTGGTAAACTGTAAGCCGAATAGCAGAAGCAGTGTGTGAGAAATGAAGAACATCCCATGATTCGCTTTTAGAGCAGCAATCATTTTGTTGAGTGTCAGTGTAGCTCACTGGGCTGAGCAGGTGACCCATATGCTGCAAGGCTATTTGCAGAAAGCTGAGTTTGATGCTGTCCCAGGCAGATTTACTGTGCGTCCCCCCTTAAAGCATCTCTATCAGGTTGAGGTCTGGACTTTGATAGTGCCAACGCATCAGCTTGAGGTTTTTTCATTTTCACTTATTCTGTTGCCGTGCTTGGCATCATTGTCCTGTTGCATGACTCAGATCAGCCAAACTTTAGCTGTCAGACAGATGAGCTCACATTGATTCTAGGATACTGTGATACACAGAGGAGTTCATGGTCGACTGCGAAACAAGCCTAAATCATCACCCGTCCACCACCGTGCTGATAGTTAGTGAGGTGTTTGTCCTGATATGCTGATTTGGTTTTCTCCCAACGTGGTGCTGTGCCTTATGTTAACCTCCTAAGACCCGAACTCTTCCATGGCATGCATTTTTAATTTCTCTTTGATATTTGGGCATATTGGGGCCTAAGAACGTCAAAACAAAGAATTACCAGATTTTTTTTTTCCTTATTTTTGTTTTTAAGAAAAATAAGAGCCACATATGAGGATATTGGTTTAAAATTTTGATAGAACAGTAGCAGTATAATGTCCTTGTAAGTGGATATCAGGCCCTTGTAGAGAAAAATTGAGTATTTTGGTCTAAATAACCCAGAATGTGATGTCCACATATGTGGATGCCAGGTCCTAGGAGGTTAAACATCACCACTTTGGACTCGTCTGTCCCAAAGGCCATTGTTCCAGAAGTCTTTCTTCAGAACTTTTCAAACCTAAGCTATGGTACTATGTCCTTTTTGGAGAAAAGAGGCCTTCTCCTGGCAAACCTTCCAAACAATCCATAAGAGTTCAGGCTTCTTCTAATTGTAATTTTCACGAGCTTTAACATTTAACAAGCTAACCAAGGCCTGCAGACTCTGAGAGGTGGATTTTTTTTTGTATGGTCTGACCTTGGGGTGAATTTGTGGGAACATCGACTCCGGGGGAGATTGTTCTGAAAAACTGTAGAATGATGGACTTCAGTTCCTTGAAAGTGGCAACAGTTGCTTCTCTCATGGCTGATGTTTATGACGTTTATGGAGGGTCATTCTGATTAATGATTAATTAATCAAGTGATTTCATTAGTAGCACTTGGTTGCTTACTCTTTACATTTCAAAATATAAATAATAAAAGTTGCATAATCTTTAGATTGTATATGTTTAAAAATTTAATATACAAAAAGCTCTCTTACTTGCACACATTCAGAAAAAGTTAATGTGCTACGGAAAATGGCATATGAAATTTAAAATGTAAAAATAATGACACCTTCTGACAAACTGAGACTTAATGCCATTGAAAATTTTATTGTGATATCTGATAGTTTACATTAGAGTGAAAACAGACATGTGACATGGCTTTAATAAGACAGAATGCAAAGCAATGTAGTCAAATAAAAAGCAGAATATTTGCTTTAAAATTTAGGAAGAAAAAAAAAAACAAAAAACAGGCACGACATCATAAATACAACATGCTTTTAGACCTCAAACTGTAGTTTAACAGTCCTAAGAAAAGAACTTGTACAGTCTTTTCCCCGTATACCCATCTAGCCTTTGATCAACATCCTGTTTAGACAGTAACAGAGCGCAAAAAGTAGGTAGCCAGTGCCACGATAACAACAGAACAACAATAAAAAGTAAACAGTTTTCAGCAGCAAATATCTACATTTTTCATCCAGGCTGCTTTGACGCTGTATTTCAGAGAATCAAAACATTCTACAGAAAGACAATGTCATAGGTGACAGGTTTTCTACTCTTTGATTTTGGTATCGCAGTCGAATCTCCAGGGGCCCATCGACCGTGGCCCCTGGCTTCGTTCCTGCCCGCTGACACATGACACTGATGCATTCGATAGAGCCTGGGTCTTTATTTGGTACGCACTGGCGGTGACACTGGCAGCTGCTTTTTGTTGGTTCAATTTTGACTGACTTATCGAAGGGAAGAGTACAGAGGCTCTGCAGTCGGGTCGCTCCCAGAAACTGCTGCTGCTGCCATGTGGAGGTCCTCAAGAGAAACTGGCTGTGTGCATGTAGCAGAGGGAAATCGTACAACTGTGTGTGTGCATTCAGTAATGATTCAGATAGACACAAACAGTCCTGTAAGGTAGATTTCTTTCCAAATTTTGCTACCGGTGCTGGTCTTGTGAGACTGAGTGTGTGGAAAGTTCACAGAGGTAAACCAACCTAAAGGCAGGGGCTGTGGCATTGTTATGTTAATGCAATCAGACTTTGCTGTTTTAATAAAAGCTCATCATAGTTCAGGAGCTGCAACCTTCGAGCATCTAACGATGCATTCATGCGTTCATGTGAACATCTAATGTTTGTAGCTTTAAACTGACCAAATCTCACGACATGTGGAAGAAGACATGGCTTTAATGCAATGACTGTTTTATCCGATGGCCTTCCAGTCTGTAGTTTTCCAGCTTGTTACCAGGAAATGGAAAGACAAGCTAGTTCTGGCTGAAGGACCTCAAATCTTTCACATCATCTTTCAATACTTTAGAATTTGGACTCAAAAACAGGCCATTAAAAGTTTGATACGACATCCGCAAAGAAGTTTGTTGCACCTCTGAGCACACGCCCAAACGATGCTACGGGGTTAACTCTTGCAGCTGCGCTCAACACTCTATGCATTAAGTTGTTGGACAGACCTGCAAATTCTTGCCTGCATTTGACAGGCCCTGCGTGTCCTGCAAAACATCGAAAGGATGCAGCACCAGAACTGAGATGTGACTAAAACAGGCTATTATCATCAAAACAAGCCATTCGATCAAATAGATAAGGGGAGTAACAGTTCACTTTTACACAAAAAAAGAAAAACACCCCGAGAATGAATACGTTCAAAAAATACAATCAGATATTCACAGCCAGTGTTGCCGCAAACTAATGACCTCCGACATAGCTGCCACAGGGTGCATTTCTACACCTGAAAGCCCCTCAGCACAGGAGACACTGACTGCGGTGGCCAAAGGGTCTTGGTAAAGGCTCTCCCTGCGACATGGTGGGAGATTCCAGCTCGCCCTCAACGTCTACATGGCTCAGCAGAGACCTAAACACCGGCCCTCTAACGGGCTCTTACCACACAAGCTAAATAAACAAGCTAACAGAAAAAAAAGCAAACAAACCAAACGGGGGATAAATCACTTCCAAACAAACTAACCTGGCTGTCAACCTCGCAGATCAGCGGGCGAGACAGCGAAACCAAACAGCTGTGAAAGGGAAGAAAAAAAACACACCAGGAAAACTCAAAAAGGAAAGAGGGGAAAACTGAGGAAGAGAAGGTAAACATTCGCTTTGGTGTGCAGGCATGCATGTGGATTAACACACATGCATGTATGCGCACACGCCAGACACCACACAGCCAGAGGTACGGTGAACAAAAGTGCTTCAAGTAGGGGAAGTAAAAGAACTAACCCAGTAGAAATACGTATAAAACCTTAAATATGTTACTTTATGTACAAAAACTGTAACACGGGCCAATATCTTAGCTGTTTATGTATTTATATTTCAAGTAGGTATCACTGCTAACTATCAAGGGTTTGCATTGTCATAGTTTTAGGTTAAAAGGTCGTGTGATCTGACTGACCTTGCCGGCAAAGTAATCAATCACTGCTGATTTTTTTTTTTTTAATTTTTTTTTTAAAATCTCTCCCATCGTGTCCCACCCTGCCCACACCATCACCTGCCCACACCATCACCTGCTGCCATCTTTTTAATCCCTCTGATTAAAAAGTCCAACAAGTCCCGGGCAACCTCTTCCTCCTCTTTGCTTTACTCTGAGAAATAATATACTGAATATCCATCTGTTTTTGCACCTTTAAATCTGAATGTAGAAAATATATGTGTGTATATATACCAAGTCTCTGTTATCCATAGAGCTCTGAGGATTTTGGTGAAAAATGTTATTTCGAGGGCTACTTCTTTGAACCAGGAAGGGGGCGAAGGGAAGGGGAAGACACATCGGTTCACATGAAAGTTTTCAGAGTTATGCACTGCACAACAGAAGGAAAAATAAAAGAAAACAAGTAGAGGGAGGCCGTTCGTGTTTTGAAGAGGCACAAGATTCATACGGCTTGGAGGCAAATCACAGATGCTGTCCACAAAGAGACGATTCATACGCTCCGAGAGAGAGAGAGAAGGACGTAAAGTGCAAAAGATCTAGAAGAACGGGGCGAAGCGGCGGGATTTCCAGGATAGCAGCAAAAAATTGGAAACTACTTTGTGGTGTGGAAGAAGTGAGAGGAAACCTGGAATTTAAACAAAATGAAACCAAATTTCCTCAAAGTATCTAACAGGCAGCTGCTAAGCATACCAGAGTCGACGAAGCCCTCCTGCTCCAGCTTCCTTTCCATCTCCAACAATCTGTCGTTCATCTGTGAGAAGGCCATTGGGAAACGAGAGCGAACAAACATTTTGCCTCCAAACCGCGATGGACCAAACGCCTCTGCAAAGTGCAAACGAAGTCGTTCAAGTATGCCACTGTATAATGCATGACCACACACACACACAAAATGCATATATACACACAGTAATATGCATATATACATATGTGCGTGACAGCAAATATATATATATATAGAAACCATGTTCCAATATCGACGTACTACGAACATTTTCATAGTATTTATGGATATGTAATCATAGTATGTGTATTTATATTCATATGTAAGTGTCTCTTATTGTTTCATTACCAGACAATGGGATAATACACTCTGTCATCGTGTTTTATGATGTGTGGGCACTGATGGAAGGATCCCCAGTCTAATAACCATTTCTGCTCCTTTTTCGTCTTTCACTCGTGGTACTGCTGCAAACTGGGACCAGCCACAATCGCAATTAGCCAAACACTACAAATATGTATCTATAGATCTATGTATACGTATATATATACCCATTTATGTCAAACGAATACTAGGTGCTGCTTTCAATGCTTTTGGGTGCTGAAAAGTACCAGAAAGAGGGAAAAAGAAAGTTGAAAAAAAGGGTAAAAACAGAAAAATATCAGGTATAAAATTCCACAATACTGCAAACTCATTCTTTGCCTCTTTAAAAAAGAAAAAAAGAAAGAAAGCAAGATGCTGCTACATATTTGCAACTACGATAAACTCCCTTTCCCCCTCTGCTCCTCACCCATCCCTGATTACTCATTTGGACATTAGCAAAGAAAAGCATGCTCAGCTAGAGGCAGAGATACACCAAGCCGACAAAATGAATAAACACAGACTTGACAGGGAAATAAAATATAATGCTAACCAGTAACATCCATCGGCTGCCAAACCAAATCTTTACCAAACCCGACGTTAAAACTGAAGCAAATAACATTAAAATAACCAAAGTCATCCATCAAGAAAAGAAAGAAACGTCCTCTCGGTGAAGTCTCTCTCTTCCTTCGCATAGTGGTCGACACGTCACCACAATCACTTGTAAGCGTGTTTCGGTGGGGCGGCGGCGGGTTGAGAGTGGGCGGGGTCGATCCCAAAAGCTCTGGGGAAGTAACGGCGGGACTCACATGACGTCGTTTTTCAACGAGTCGCTCCACTCGGCGGTCGCCGTTTGTTCACTTTCACAATGAGCAGGTGGGTGCGTGTGCACGTGGAGAAGGCGGGAAGGTGGAGGTGTTTGATTTTTTTAACTGTTAGGAAAGTGTGGGGGCTGGTGGAGGGAGGGCCGGACGAGCGCCCTCCCCCTGTAGTTCGATAAAGAGCATTCCCAGGTCAGAAAAACAACAACAAAAACAAGAAAAACAAACGGAGAGGCGGAGCGTCACTCCCACCCGTTGTCCTTGATCATGTGAGCCAGCTCGATGATGAACTTTCCCTCTTTGTACTTTTGACTGCTTTCAAACGCGTGCTCCTGTTAAAAGAGGAAAAACATCAGAGAATCAGTCAGGAAAAAGAAAAACACATTATCAAACAAAACGAGTGACAGTGGGAATACAAGTGGAAAAAGAGCAATAAACAGCTGCTCTTCATATCTCAGTGGCTCATCTGTGCTCACTTTACTTTTCTCCTATATCGGTGCATCTTTGTAACCATCACCGGTGCATCATATAGACTAACGTGCTCTGCAGGGACTGCTGATGTAAATTAGCAGCTTTGCTAAAATCTGGCACGCTTACATCTTCCGTTTTTTGTTTTAAAATAGTTATAAAAACACACAAAAAGACAGAAAGACTGGCGATTTTGTCCCAGCCCTTTTTTATATGGAGAACATGGGAAGCGTAGAGGCAGCATTCAAGCATCCAAGATGAACACATTGATGTAGCACTATCACCATCTATCACATCACCGTCAGAGAACAGCAGGGCTTTGAGAGATGCAGAGAGAAATATGAGAAATATTTCCTCCGGTGTCCAGATCGCTTCGTTCAAAGGTCTAAACTTCCAGACCGGCAGTGCATCTCGTTAAGTGCTGTATGATTTCCGGCATGTGTCCCGGCCCTGCTGAGCTCCGGGAGACTCGTGCGAGTCTGCTTCTGTGAATATTTGCTCAGCCTGGTTTGCCTTGTAAACCAGTCCTGCTCTGCTTTGCTTGCAGGGCTTTTCAGAGAATCTCTAATTGTTTTTGTCACTGAAGCAGCAGCTTTAAGTGAGTCCCTGTCTTTATACCGTGTTCAGTTATTTTACACCCTTCTATACTCTTTTCACACAATTACCAGGACAAGCCTCTTCAAAACGGCCTGACATTTAATCACTGTAGACTCTCAGAGGTACCAGCCTGGCTGTCTGCAGCCAACCTTTCGGCACTGTAATTATCTTGCACACTTGGATACCACAGAGTGTTCAATCTCTGAGCCCAAACAAAAACCTGAGTATTTAAAAAAAGAAAAAGTGTCACAGTTTCTTTAATGAGCATTGCTTTAATGAGAGCAACCTCGTTCTTCTGACCTGTAACAGCATAATGTGTTCTCTCAGAAACTAGAAAAACCACACAGATGCAAAACAACAAAGCAGCAGCCTTAAGTGATCCATCAAGACAGACGGGGAAAGTTTAAATAGCAAATTACTTACATATTTCCAACCAAGGGTGGTTTTACAGTTTTCACAGTAGATATCAGCCACAGCATGTAAACCTGTGAGGAGAACCCGCTCCTCTGCTGGCCCGCAGCCGACATTCACCCTGTAAGGAAGGCAGGGAGATCAGGAAAGGTCACAAGGGTCAAGGAAATTAAAGCAGAGCATAAATAGAGGCCCTGTGATTAAATATGGTAAATGGCCTGTATTTGTACAGCGCTTTACTTAGTCCCAAGGACCCCAAAGCGCTTTACACTACATTCAGTCATCCACACATTCACGCACTGGCGATGGCAAGCCACAGCTGCCCTGGGGCGCCACCGGGCCCTCTGACCACCACCAGTAGGCAACGGGTGAAGTGTCTTGCCCAAGGACACAACGACCGAGACTGTCAGAGCCGGGGCTCGAACCGGCAACCTTCCAGTTACAAGACGAACTGCCAACTCTTGAGCCACGATCGCGCCTAAATCTACCTAAACCATTTTGTATAGACCGAATCTTATTTTCTTGCAGAAAGTTTCAGGAGTGAAAGCAACGCAAAGATAAACGTGTTAAGAATGACTCGACGCTGACACTTTGCTCTTAGTTTGCCCCCAAAATCTTTGTTGTGTTGTTAAATCCTCTGCTTTAAATTTACCAGGTAGGGACACATCAGCTCTACAGACGTCAGCCTTTCCTTGAAAATACCACGAACCTTGGCGTCTTACTTAATTTGCTGACGAACTGGTATTGCCGCGCAGAGGTGCAGCAACCTGTGACGGTGTGAGAATATGTAAACATTCACGTCTACCTCGGCTGACCTGTACTGTCAGCGAGCTGCACGCTTGGATTTGTTGGCAGATGTAGACACAAGAAAGAAAAGCGCCTGATGCTCAGCCTCATGAGGAGAAAGGCAGACACGTCTGATAACTCACAGCAAAACAATCCAGGCAGACTGACTGGACTGCTTTTTGTGGTGAACTGGCCCTTTAAAAACGCTGCGCTGCAGAGAAGTTTGAGTGGCGTTTTAATTAAACGAACACGTCATAAGAAACACACTCCTTTTGAAATTATTATATGTAACCAAGCAACCGGTAGATGTCTGCAAACCTTTAGTTTTTTTCCCTCCACCACAAATGTTTCTGTTTTTCAGCCTAAATGTCTTTTTACCTGCAGCGCACCATAAGCTTCGTCTCAGGGGTTCGGTTGCTTTCACATTGTTCGGAATCATTTATTCAGACGCTCGTAGACTGCTTCTCTCATTCGATTCATTGTGACAGGTGAAACAATGTAATTCAGAGTCGGGTGGCACGAAGCTGCTGAAAAGCAACACTGTCTCAAAATGTCTCGGGGCTCTGGGGGGCAGAGCGGGGGGCGGCTTCTGCGCGGTTCATTAAGACTGAAAGCAGAGTCCCAAAAACCAACCAACCAAGAAATAGACCGGTAAAACTTGCTCTCAGGTTCAAAGAGATGAATGCTAACCAGCTTTTTCTGCAGCACGGACTGAAACTCTGAAAGAATGGAAGTTCGTCCTGTGTTTACCGGTAAGAAATGATTTGTTTGTTTCCAGGTCAAATGATAAATTAATGACTGGACTCATTAAAACATGATTAGAAATAGTGCAAAAGCTGAACTGGTCGTGTGTGTGATCTAAACTGAAAACTACAATTATTTTGACCTGCAAAACACCAAATAAATCAGCGCTTGCTGGGCTTGGCTGCTGCAAACTGGAACCAGACTGTTTCTGAGTCACTATGGTGCCAGAAATCTGCAGTTCCTTTGAGTGTTTGTAGTTAAATTTTCTGGCATGCAATATCATTTTATGAACCCACAGAGGCCACCTAAAGGAGGTGTTTGTAAGCCAACTGTGGTGCAGTCTGCATGCATGACAGATCCATGCTCCGAGAGCATGAAAATTTATGTGCATCTCATGCTAACAGCTCTGGCTGCAGCAGTGCACTGATAAGATGCAGGTGTACAAAGAAGCATCCCGGCACAACATTTCCTCCTATGAACCTTCATCACTGGAATGTGTGCATCTATGAGGACATGGGGGTGGGAACTATTAATTAAAGGATGGGTTGCTTTAAGTGTGCTTTTCCTGAACAGTGATTATGTGCGTGCATAAAGCATGTGCTGAGTAGAACTTATCAAAATAACTGTAAATGGCTACTCCGGCAAATTCTGCAGAAGTGAACGGGGTTAGTGGAGGTGATCGTTCCTCTTTCAGTTCAAAATTTTGGCCTGTGCAGTTAAGAAGAAAGTGCTTTCAACATTTCATCAGCTAACATGGTGTTTCAACTGATGAAAGTGGCAAATGTTGAAAGCAAAGTGGAGTGAAAGAAGAATTCAGATAACTGAACTGTGTTTTAAAGCCAAACTAAGCTATAGGTCAGACTGCTTATATGAGAAACAAGGAGGGTGAGCTGGAGGTGTGAGATTCATACTTACACTGAATTAAACAGATAGGCTCTTCCTTGACTGCCTTGAAATGACTGAAACCAGAGAGAGAGAAAAAGACATCATGTAAGTTGACATTAAAGAGCTGCGCCGCACCGCTGAGTTCAAGAATGTCAGCATCTGACGCCCCGGGGTGCTTCTCCCCCCTCGACTGCTGTGCATTCTTGTTCTTCCACCTTATCAACAGTCCTGCACAAGTTTGGCTGCAGGTAAGGAATAAAATGAGGCTCAAAAATGCAGAAGCCTGAGCAGATAAACAACACAGACAGGTCTATGAATAATGTGGACGTGAGAGCAGTAAAAACATTAGACCACATAAACAATGACTCAGTATTCACAAACTTCAGTTTCTGCTAAGTACTGCATGGACAGTCATGTAAGAAGAGGTCAATACTCTACTCAAAAGTAGAGTATTAAAGTACAAGTAGGGCTATGAGGAAACAGATGAAAGTTTGTTTTGAATAAATGGATCATATAAAATCAAGGTAAAAATCTAATGAGTCACATTTTTACAGTTTTTCCGCCTGCAATCTCAACATTTCAAGCTCCACTGTTGACATGCAGCTCCAGGTATTCAGTGCATCTGCTGAACAACAAAGCAGCTTTCACAGCAGTTGATAGAAGACTGATGTCTGAGGACTGCTGCAGTTTAACAGGGATTCACACACCCGCACACACACAGCTAATAATAACTACTTTAATCATCGTCATCACCCCCAAAATGAGCTGAAAACCCTGCATCAGTTTTATTAAACGCACCCCGTGGAGTTTTCTCGTTAGACAGGAACTGTTATGTTTACATCCCTGAAAATAGCATAAGCAGGGATTCCTTGAGGCAAATCAAACACAGCCTTCCTTATGAGGCTGGAATTAAAAATGTCTCTGCAGAGAAGGATGATGTGGGTAACCGGGGGTCCTATGTGTTCATGGTAAATGGCCTGTATTTGTATAGCGCTTTACATGCTGCTGCAAACAAAAGAAACTTTGAGTCAAGTACTCAAATAACATTTTTGGGGTGTTTCAGTCTTCATTTACAGAAATGATGAGAACAAACCAATGACAGCGGCAGGTTTTGTCTGAGAGTAGCACAGATGAGCCTGCTGAGCTGTTTACAGAGAGAACGTGAAGCAAACAAGAAAGTGCCTTAAACTTGCAGTCATTCAAATGTCCAGCAGGGGTGATTCCTATTGTTGCAAAGATGTCTGGTTGTATAGTAATCTATGGGAAAACAGGCCTGATTCTCACTTCCTCCATGAGCTCAGTAAATACTTTCCAGATTACTTTATAGGCTCAATCACTAGTTCCATGTTGCATTTAATATAACATCGTGTTCATTTAGTAAATCATGGTTCCCATTATTGTCGAGGCAGATAAAGCTTGCTATGCCTTACCTGTGGGAAGTGGGACTATCACAGACAGAACTACCCAGGTTCATATTATATCGGCATGACACGTTTAGCCGTTAGCAGATGTGAGTCTGATAGCATCTGCCAAAAATAAACCAAAGACACAATTAAAGAGAATTTTACATTGATAATTCAAAATTAATACTTTACAGTAGTATGCTACAGATCAGGAGTTGGTTTAAAATAGAGACACAATCTTAAAAAGAATAAAAAGCAAATCCACAATGTTTAAAGTTAACGCACATAGTGCACATGTTACTGCATTTCCACACAGAGCCACTAGAGGTCGCTTAAACTTAAAATCTGACTATAGGTCCTAAGAAGATGCTTGCACAAACAACTTATGGTAGTGTCGCTCCAGCAGGTCCCTGAGGGACAGCCGACGCCTGCTGCTGACCGGGAGGGAGTTCTTTCTCCCCACAGTCACCAAGTTTGTTTACAGGGGAGTGGCCAATTGTTGGGGCTGTTTCAGTAATACTGGAGGGTACACTCACTCACATATGTAGCCCTGATTGCTGTTGGAGGTAATAAAAAGAAAACTGGCCTTTTTTACTATCCTGCTATTTGCCTGCCATTAAACATACACACGACTGTTCTGTAAAATGTAAACAGAGCGCAGTAAAGCCGTCACAGTGAGTGACAACAGAGCCTGCCAGGCTTCCATCCTCTGGTCCCGTCATCCCAGGCTGGGCGACAGGCCTCGATCGGCTTTGCTTTTTCCATTGCAAATGAGTGTGGCAGATACATTTGTTGTTGCGGTTGAGGGCGCTGAGCTAATACCGCCTAATAGGAGCACCAGCTGCCTCCTTCACTGACCACAGCCACAACCAGCACTGAGGCCCGGGGGACATCTTTAACTGCCCAGCATCTGTCCAAACCGGCAAAGTTGAATTTCAGACGTTAGCAGTTCGTCCCAGCAACAAATTTGAGGTGCAAAAAAGGAAACCCTTCTCTCTGCAGAACTCTTACTGTCACATCCTTAACTTTGGTGTTTGTGTTTGAAGGGAAATCTATGCACACATGCAGTGCAGTCCAGCGCCACAAGACATGCGACCTTTAGCTGCGAGAGGGAACTGGGTCGGTCCCCGTGGAGTTAACAACAAGTCCTCGGCAGCGTTTAGGCCAGAGAGGGTGGCGGGTTACTCTGTCATATCTGTGCTGCTCTGTGGCTCGCCATCAGCTGAACAACTGGCAAAAGGCTCCATCTCTTGCTGCCCTTATCTGTTTCCCACAGTCTATTTTTACTTTGCTTGTGTTTTTTTCTCGAGCTGCTGCAACATTCACTAAAACATTAGCAACAGAAAATCCTACAAGATTAAAAAGAAAAAAAGAGAGAAAGAAATTTGGATAGTAGCTTTGGGAGACAGGCGGCAACCCAAGCGTCCTCCAGCCTACCAGCGGTCCAGCTAGACATCCCAGGGACTGCTCTGTTGACTGTTTAACCATGCAGCAAGAATCAGATACCAGCTGGAAATATTCACACAGCTTGTTTTTTTGCTGCTTAATAAAACATGACAAAAACTGGAGTGTGGTTACCAAACTCATTTCTTTAAGCTGCTGCAATCACACTTGTTTTAAAACGCTTGTTCCCAAGAAATAAATTCTACAAAGCAAATCTCAAAATCCCTGAATATCCTGTTGACCACATGGGACTAAAGGGAACAAGACCTCGCACACAGAAATCTTCTCCTTCAGCCAAACACACGATACACAAATCCACCGTGAGAGCAGTGAGTGTGCTGTGTCACTGGCGTTTCTTCTTAAAATGACGCCATAAAAATGAAAGAGAAGCTGTGAAACAAACACTTGTGTTTAAAAAAAAGGAAAGAAAAGAGATTAACTCAGAGCTCTTATAACAAACACGCTGAGGTCAACTTTTACCATCTGTTTGAACAGATGTTGGCTGTTGCAGGTGAAGCTCAGCTCCAACTTAATCTTCTTAAATCCCAAGGCTCTGTATAAATTCAGTTAGACAGCGTTTGTAAGGAAAGTAGATCTGGTGTTTGTAGAGTTTGTGTTGGCTTCTGTTTTATTATAAGTCCTGTAGCGTTCACTCACAGATATGCTCCGACGGGACATATCAGAGCTTATGTGAAACTTCAACATGAACTAATGAGACGCAGTTTGAACTTGATTATAGAAGAAATTGTCCTTTTCATGTCATCCCTCCAAACCTCAGTTTTCTTATTTGAAACTGCAGTTTTTGGTTTACTTGCTGCTTTGAGTCTCTGTGTTGTTGCATTACCCAAACCCGCCTGTGAACCTTGCTAAACTTTTGCATTCATTGGTTCAAAAGCAGCGCTGAACCACGATGATTCCTCCGCCGTGCTGCACAGTCAGGACGAGGCTTTAAAACTTTTATCTCATCTTTCCTGAAATGTTGTGGCTCATCCAAATATTTGAGACACACTCCAGTGTTCCCACTCAACGTTTTCCTGCGAGTGGACGCATTTAAAGTTTTAGTCCTTTTTCCATGTTGCACTCTTGGCGTGATCATTACAGGATATCTGGTCATCTAAAGGTTTGTGATCCTCTTAGAGGCATCCAGTTTTGTTTGCCTCTCTTAATATGCCGTTCTTTCTTCCCACTGTCACCAAGTGTTTGCAGATATGGGATTGTTGAATCATTGGGGCTTTCTCTCTCTCCATGAGATCGTTTTTGTTGTGAAGTGATGCCATTAAAATAAAACTGAAATTGTCTGTAACCCACAGGTGCGATGGATGTACTGTAGGTGAGGACTTTTGTCTATAAGTGAGACAATCACCGCTAAACATCACCGCTGATGTTGCTGCGAAAAGGTTCAACAAAACCTTCCTGGTCAAATGGAGTTTTTTTTAAAGAAGAGAGAAAGAAGAGCAATATTAAACTGACTTCTCTGTCACAGGCAAACTTCCAGTTAAAGATGGTTTAAAAAAGAAAGACGAAAAAGGAGCTGCGTCTGTTAATGGTGAGAAATGAAAAGTGCGATCAATCCATTAGAGGGACTTCCATCAGCCCGATGGGTGGGACGAGGCCAAGGTGCTGAATGAGACACTCAGCCTCCTCGTCAGTATTCGGGCGGCATCCTCCCGCTCCAGGACCACGTTCACACTGCAGGCCTTCACGCTCTGCTCTTAACCGCTGCTCTGATTTCAGGATGCCGTATCGCTATCTGTAACCCGCATCTGATAAAAATATGAAGCGACAGCGATGCTGAAAAGAAGCTGCGTGCTCAGGATGACAACAACAACACGTGTCCGATCAGATTTTGTGCCTGCGCGTCTTGTGTTCAGCGTGTTTGGGTTGAAGGTGTTGACTGAAATTAAACCGTGTCATTGATTGTCTAGCTGCCCTTCATGTTAACAAATCAGTGACAAAAACAGACCATAGAATCAGAGCTTAGGAACTGTAACAAGTCAGGCCTGGATATCGGCACAGTTTTAGCCTCAACTCAATCAGAACAGTGAGAAATACATTTAAAAAGTTGTCTGCTGTAATATAAATATAAAATAGATATATATCCTACAGCAACAATCTAGCATCATTTCCCGAGGAACATGTTTGCTGGCAAACTTAAAATCCAGCTTAAATATGTTTATTTACTTTGCATGCTTTGCTGCAGCAGTTTGCAGGAATCAGCCCAGGAAATAAACAGACATAAAATATTATAAATATTGCATTTGTTTGATTAATTCCTCTTTTAATTGATAAACAGCCGTACAAGTGATTTAAATGCATCATCAGTGTTCTATGAAACATATAATCTGCACATTAACTGATGCTGATGCACATCAATCCCAAGACTGCCTCAAACATTTTCATCAGGTTTCCACCATAAAAAACATACATCACCATCTCCACTCAGGGCTGGGGTAATAAACATATTTAGTTTAGTGGCTGAAGCGGGAGGGGGGAGGCCACTGTGCCTGCCATACTTCCTTCTGGTCCATGTGCTCAGGTTAATCCTCTCTTTCAGGCTGCTCCATCTGCATCTTCCCTCGCTGCCTGGCATGCCTCGAAGACTCTGTGCACAAGCTCGGTAACGAAACATTTTTCCCCCACTCTTCTTTTTTATACCTGACTCAGGGGATTTCCAGCACCCAGGCTGCAGCGATGGAGAGAAATCTGTCAGAACCTGCAGATCTCCTCCAACACTTCCCTTTGTGTTTTTGTTTTTAAACAGGGCTCAGGAACTACTTTCTCCTCTGCTTAGACCACGTACAATGAAAAAACCCCACATAACGCACTACCGGTGCGAGATACTTTCACTCGAGATGAAAATCAAACATGGACAAGGCGAGCGGTCCTTGGCACCATGCAGTGGAAAACACCAGACTACGGTGTCATCTTCTCCTGAGTAACATAATCGGCTTAGAAGGCTCGATGCTGAGGTCCAGCGATGCCGCCTTGGACTGAACACACACATGGCAGCGAGGTGTGGCGCAGAAAGAGGAGTTTATTAATAGATCAGTGTGAGGTACGGTCAACAATCAATATCGAGATATTAAGAATGATTTCCAGATGGATGTTTTCACAGTACGATGCATTTGTGTGAAATCAGACATTAAAATGCACGTTTGTGTTTTTTATCCATCAACAAAGATCACAACCGGGTCAACAATAAACAACGACGCTTCCACATAAAGCGGAGCGAGAAACACCAATCAGAGTGCTGCAAGGAGAACATTCGGAGGGGTCCTGATGTGATCTAACAACACTTGAAATGAAATTTTGGAAACATATTAAACGGTCACATCCGTCAGCGCTCTGCTCCCTGACGTCACCGTCGTAAGCTGGACCTGAGAACAGGAGGCCTGCGGGTCGAGTCACTCGCAGGTTTCAAAGCTTTTTCATCATTTTGAATCACATGACAATATTTAAAAAACTGCTGAATACAAACTTTCTTTAGCTCAAAAGTCAAACAAGGGGTTCAGGTGATGTTGAGCATGGGCAGAACTTTTATTTTGTAACTACGATGGTTATTTTATTTTGAAATGATTGCTAGGAAATTTAAATCAGCACTCATGTTATTGATAATTATCCTCAAAATTAGCCTCTCTACAGTTACATGGATTATACTACTTTAGGTGACATACTGGTGGTCAAAGACATAATCGTATGTTGCCCTATTTTGAGAGACATCTCTACTTTAAAAATAAAATCATTCAATTGCAATTTCTCAAACAATAGAAAAAGACTGAAAATGCATTCCTGCACTCGTATGAAGGAGGCAAAGCGTCTGTTACTGTGGCTGTGAGTCCACGTGGCAGCATTATGCAACAAAATACATTTACTGCTGCGCTGCGTCGCAGGTTTTCCTGACATTTGCAGTTTTTCTGGCCGTGTTCTGATTGCTTTCTGTATTAATTATGCGGCGCTTGAACTGCAGGAGCTACGATTGTGAAATTATCTCCTGCGAGGCTGCAGGAGGAAGCACATGCACGGCGGCCTTGAGAAACCCTTTTGACACTTACCCCGATGAAAGGCTGCTAATTGAACTTCAGCTGAAATATCTGCATCCAAATGAAGTGCACGCAGCCTTTTGTAGCATCTGATCTCTCTGGACGCCTTTTACCTTTTTTAATTAAAACTAACAATGAAGTGAGTTGGGGGGAAAAATAAAAATATTATGTGCACTTCAGGTCAGGATTTACAGAAAAAAAAAAACATGCTACATAGATATTAGTGTTATGAAGGCAGAATAGGGGCAAAGAGCCTCATTTTAAGCATTGAAACCTGCCGGAGAAGAACAGCCTGTCCGAGGAAGCGCTCTTAATGAAATCCAATTATTATAGACGTGGATTGTTTGGCTTAAAGAGGTCGTCCGTCATCAGTCGCATTAGTCCAGTAAACACAGCAACACAACCCAGTGACTTCACTCTTTACTCCAGTGGTGTACTGGGAACTGTTTAGCACTGCCAACTAATCGCGTTCCTAAGAAACAGATGGAGAATAGAGATTTTTATGGCCGTATATAACTATTTAACATCATAAACCACCAACCAGCTCGGTTATTGTTCGGGGAGTTTCGTGAATGTTGCCTTGGTGTTCCTGACCAGTTAAACAAATGTAATTATTCACCAGTTTGCTGGTCGGCTAATTGTTACTTGAATCGTTTGCACTTGTCACAACAGCGCGGGGCATTTTAAAGCGCGTTGGCGTTTCTGACTGCAGTCTGACGCAAACATCGCCTCTCAGCTTTAACCACAGCAACACCATCTCTGGTTATATGTTAGTAAACACAGCAGCAGGATGTCTGCGGTTTGATTCCTCAATAATTCATGAGAAAACAAGACAGGTTTAATTTATTCCCATGGAAATAAAGCCCACAAACCAAACAAAGGCCAGCACGGACGTGGCTAATGTGAAGTCATAAATCAGCTCCCAGACAGAAGCGCTCTGGTGCTGCTGGTTTTCCAGCATTCCTGCTCCAGTGTCATCTCTGAGGAACACTGAGAAACAATGTGGCGTGACTTTAATAAAGCCAGCAGACAGGCTCAACAACCTTCAACACCTTCAGCTCCTCCCGCTCTGACCGTCATTATTGTGTTGCTTCCATCTAACAGTTTGTCACACGGGAGGCAACATCAAGAAGAATGACTGCAGCACAGGAAACGTGGGTTTGATGCTCATAATAACACATGACCGCGGTGAGACATTTGCCACACCGGCCATTCGAGCCGTGCAGTGCTGGTGTAACTGCAGATTAAATATTTCAAAAGGCAAACAGGCGGCTTCTTTTGGCTGACATTTCAATGCAAAATTACGCCTGATCAGATTCAGCAGCACCTTAACCACACAGGCCTGTACTCAGTAACACACAGTATTGCATATTTTCCTTAAAAAGAGCTCTCTGGGAACTTTGCTCTGGAAAACAGCAGCTGACCTCTAGTTTTGGCACCGTTTGAATCGGAGACGGCCCATCGCAGCCAAGAGTGTGTAAAAGCATTTGTTCCGTTCCCTGCTACATGCTCGTCTTCTCCAAGTCACACAGAGAAAGTCAAACTGACCTCAAAGCATGCGGACCGGCCCTGATCCAGTAAGTCACCGATCGGCCGTCATCAGCCGCTGTGTCAACTGAGCGAGAGGTTATGGAGGAGATTACAACAAGCTGCTACTTGATGGTAAACAAGGAGCCGCTGATAAGAGAATGACTGAGCAACAGGGCAGTTATTATTGTTTCAGCTTCACTTTCATCCATCGTAATGAAAACTAAACGTTTTTTTTAAATCCAGCTTTGACCATTGAGGATGAGCCGTGTCATAAAAGTTACATTTAATAGCTTTTTCTTCCACGATCGACTTCCTATTTGCAAAAGCGCGAAAGAAATGTATTAATTACAAGAGCAAGCAATGGTGCCTCGATTTAAATAACATCCCATGAATGAATCATGTTTCCCTCTACATTTTTCTTCTGCTGATAAACTGAAGGTTATTTGCATGAGCCACATCGGCTAAACTTCTCTTCATTTATTGCTTTATCCCCCCCCCCACCACCACCACCCACAGCCACCCGGTTTCAGTTCAACTTTGCTGGAGCAACAATTTAATTTCCCCGCGCAGGATCCAATAAACCTTCACTGCATAAAACCTCCTTTCTCCCCTGTCACAGTCTTTGCTGCGCGTGGAGATAAATCCACATATCTGACATGGCTCACGACAGGTTAAGTGAGGCGCAGATAAATGAGGACACCCCCCCCCTCTCTCAGGCCAAAGGCACATCCATTCATGATTTATGACACTCGTTAAAAATTAAAACCCAGTGAAATTGTCGTTGTGCAGACTTTGCAACTCCAAACTTACCACCTCGAGGCCTCCGAACCTTCTGAGAGGCTGCTGGTAAAGCTTTTCACTGAGCGTGCTGTTGTGCTTGCACCAACAAACAGAGTTATCAGCATTTGCTTCAGGAGAGAATTAGCACATATATGTAGAATTTTTAAACACTGGATTTTTGACATAGGGGCCAGTGGTAATGTTATAGCTGTTCCAGTAGTACCCATGTATCAGGGTCATAAATCACATTGTTATAATTACCCAAAATGTGCTCTAAACTCCCAAACTGCTCCTTTTATACCTGACTTTTAGGACCTCCAAGCCTGTAGTTATGTTCATTATCAGTTAGAGCCCCTCCTCATTCTTTTCTTCTTCTTCTTTGGTGCAATCCTATAAATACAGTGTACCCCTTTTGCCTCTCCCCTTTTCTACAATTCCCCTGTGGGAGAGGTGGGTGTCATTTCTTTCCAACACTTTAAAACACACATATAATGCATATTTAGCCACCTGGATGTTTCTGATTGCGATTTTAATTCAGTTATTGTCATTATTAAGCCTGTTTTTGTAAGATGTTATAAGTGTGTAGTATGTGTGTATCATAAATGTGTTTTAGGCGCCATAAATGCTAGCATGAATATATACTCCTTGCTAGCTTGGGAGCTGTGGTGGGTTGAGCTAACCCTCTTCCCCCACTGTTTGTATTTGGTCGTCGGAGCTGGAGTGGGCAAATTATTTACTTGGAGGTCTTTCTTTCTTTTACCTTTTTTATCAGGTATGTCGGATTTCATGTTGTTGTTTTTGTTTTATCTTATGTCAAATATGTTACGTGGAAATCCATACTTTATGTTTAATGTAAAAATAAATGCCAGCCCTTACTCGACTGTACTTGGTTTCAGTTTTTTCCAAGTGAGTACCACATGACGTACGTGAGGTCATTACAGCAGCGCAGCCTCCACACAGTCGATCCAAGCTCAGATTGATCAACTTTTCCATTTAAATAATCAGCTTAGCGCTCGGGAAGGCCTTAACGCAGAGGAGCACGCCGTCGTAACACGTAAAGGTCACCACTTCTGCTCTGCTTCATCTCACAGTTCTGAAACTTTCCCCTCCAGCTGCCGATTCACGACCGGCATTAAAGCGACGCTTTCACACTTTTGCGCGTTTGTGCCCCCAAATGCCAGCGTGGACTTCGATACAGAAATCGTGTAATAAACAGACTTTAAGGGGCCACAGAGCTCTTTGTATTTGACTCAGGTTCACATTTGTCACTCTCTGTGGGCTGATGAATGACCAGCCCTGGCAGGACAATTTCATTTTGGGAAATTGGCTGAATCTTCAGCGTCCTGCTGTGCGCTCTGACTGTAAAATGAGGTTTTTTGCTTGGTTTGGTCTCTGCTAGAATTGATCATTAGTGAAGACAGGATTTATGTGCAGGCAGCAACAAAACGATCAGCAGTCATTTATGATGGGAAGTTAATACTGAGGCTTTTTTCCACAGGACTACGCAGACATTTGACTCCACAGACACATCACAGAGGAGGGGTCACGAGTTGATACCAGCGACCAGTTGAAAACCAGTCCCACCACCAGGTACTGTGAAAACTGTGCGGAAATTAGTGGTCCTAATATTCGCGTTTTCAGAGATTTTCCCTGAGATTCCCGACTTTAAATCCAGACTGGCACCGTCGGACACTTTATGACGCTTATAATAATGTGTCGTCTAGATTCGCTTCAGGTCACAGACTCGCGGAGATGAATTTCTCTGACAATAGTCTGACGGCAACACTGGATTCAACGAGTGACACATCATTTCTACCAGCACCTTTACGCTGTTCGTACTCGACAGGAGTGGATGATGATGAAGGTAATTTACCTTAAAAAAAGGGTAAAGTCAGAATGAAAAGCACAATCACAGGAATATTAGTCACACCAGCCCAGCGATGACAGGTAAGGTGAGTAGAAGAGCGCTGAGGTTTTCATGCTCATCAGCCTCAAACTTTCAGTCAATGAACGTCTGAGATTGAATGATTTTTGTGGCTTTCTAAAGTGTTGCCATCCATGCATTGACTTATTTAAAACTTTTGTTCATGGAGATTATGGAATCTGAAGACATTATCTCTGACATTTTGCAATATGCAGCTCTTTAAAGCCACACTTATCTACATCATGACAATATACGATATGAGCTAACACAAACAAAAACACGTCCCCAGGCCAGCGGCGCAGATACGAAGCTCGACTGTCTTGATTTTTCCATCTCAGATTTTCAAAGCACGTACGAGGTTACCAAAGATGCTCAGCGAACCAAAGCGGCTCTTTCAGCTTTGACGTTTTTAACTCAAAAACAGCCACAGAAGCATAAATAGCCACAGCAGTAACACTTTAATAGAGCGACCAGCTCTTTCATGCTCGAGCAGCGTCAGTGATAATAGCAGCCCCGCCCAGCATCCCAGCCTCGGAGAATTTATGGGCAGTAACAAGACGCAGACGCCCGAGCGAACAGGTACACGAGCTGTGGAGATGCAGCAAGTTGAGCATCACATAAAATTTCATCTGTGTCATTTGCCAGAACTGATATCAGATATTGCTGAGTGGGATTTCACAGTTTAGACATATTTATTCACCACAAAATATAACGAGCATGCTGTCAAATATGACTGCCTGAGAAAGTCATCCTCATGGTTACTAAGGAAAACATGCCATTCATTTTGATCTGCAGATAAGTCTGCATAATTATCAGAGCTCGATTTTAACCGTGAGCTGCATAAATCAGCACAAACACTTTCAGAGCTCTAACTTTACAAATTCACATGCGTGTTGCTTGTGCTTCTAATTCAGTTCCATCTAGTGAGGATCACTTATTTAAAATCTCCACTGATTAGGGCTCAAGAGTCAGGGTTAGAAATGAAGTGTCAAAAAGCGAGTCAATCCCAATTGCACTGCCAGGATTAACAGCCTAAATGCACAGCATAGAGCCTGATATTAAACAAACACGCAGCAGTTTCAGTTTCCCCTCAATGACACCCGTAAGGTTTTTATTTACACATGTCAGCTGTTTAAGTTATGCAATACTAGGAGGTGACCCACTTTGAGTAACAGGTGGATTGTGACACAGACGGGTAAAGCCACTCGCAGCCTGTGAGCCTTTAGGTAATCTGACTGAGTCACTGAACCTCCTCAGCATGTTTGTGCTGTTTGTGCCTTCAGAAGTATTTATAATGAAGTTATGTGACACATGTTATGGATAACCACGTTTTGGTTAAAGGTGGTTTCATCGCCAGCTCCAAAGAAGGAAAAATAAACATGGCGGCATCAACAATGCTAAAGCTTGAGCCTTCACAGCAGGTGACACCATTTTTGATATACAGTCTATAAAATACTGCACAGTGAATCTCTTGTAGCACATTGTTAAGGCTTTAAAGCACACGATCCACCTTATTCCTAACACGAGGCAGCTGAGCTCTTATTTTGAAGGAACAATAGAAAAAAAACAAAAGCTCCCAAAATTCACGTGAGCACGCCCGCTCGCTGAGCTGGCTGAAAGTAAATATTTGGTTGTAAAACATACATTTAATACCACAACATTAGGTTATAACAGAGTGAACTGCGCTAGTCACTATGCTAAAGAACGCTCAACCATAGACTGTATATTAAAGACGGACATAGCGATAGTGACATCACACATTTCGGCCATCGCCATGGTAGCTTTTTGAAACCAGATGCGATCAATTAAAGGACACCTCACACTCATACGGTAACGGTTTGTCAATAACAAGGTGGACTCACCCTGCAACTGAATGTCTCGCCCCCTGCTGGCCTTCGTGAACACTGCAGGTTTATGCACTTCCACACCGGCTTCAGGCTATGAGCTCAGGAAGCGAGGCCAGTTTATGGGATTCGAGAGACCCATTTATCGACAGACTCCTGTCTCGTAGCTCTTCCAAACTCGCATTTTAGATTTTATATAACTAAAATTTTCTGTCAGCTCAGGCGAGCACGGCAGATTACGAGAAGTTCCTGCGGCATGCTGGTCACCATAGTAGTCAAACAAACACGAGTGTGCGGCGCGGAGCAGCCTGCTGGCGCTCGCTCAGATTAATTCTCTGTTCTGCTCTCACGTCATGACGTGTCTTCAAACAGACAGTATGGCTAAAAACAGTTTACTGTGCCACAGTAACCTACATTTGCTTCTTCGACTACATCACGTTATCCACGCTTATTTATAGCTTACAGAATGGGCCGACACTCGCAGCTTTTATTTATAGCTCTAAGGAGAGGGCCAACACTCGCTGCTGATCAGGGTGTTTTAAGCACGCTGCACTAATGTAATATTTCTCTCTAGTTGACCTTCGGGATGGCACCAAGGGTAGCTGCTGTGAGATTTGTGAGACAAGTGCAAAACCCTGAAGCTTTCCTTCCCCCATAAATAAAACAGAGCAGCTGAAGTCATGTGAAGTGCTGCAGGGTGGCTTTATACGAAGGGCAGGGACGAGCGAGCTCGTGTGGAGCCGTCATACCTTTGAGATGAGCTCGTCGTGGTTGGCCAGATGTGCTCGGCAGTGAATGCAGCTGTAGGTGCGGTGGCAGGACGGCAGGTAAGCCTGGAAGGTCTTAGACTTGGTCATCTTCACCATGTCAGTGGGGCAGGGCTCCTCGCTGGTGTCAGGGCTGGCACTGGAAGAGTTGCAGCTCTGCTGGACTTGCTGACAGAAGAAACACTGGAAGATGCAAGCAAAAGCCGTCGTTGTTGTGGAGTGGGTGTGTGGCACGCTCCACACAGACACCACGGGAGAAAATCAAACCTGCGGATAAGTGGGAAAAGGAAAGAGATGATGTGGTGAGCGGCACGTTCCGCACTTCCTATTTATAGCGCTCGTGAGCTTAATTGCATTTCCAATATAAACAGCTCGTTCACTGGAGCAATCATTTGATTAGAAACATCTATTAAGTGATTACAGTCGCATGTTGTCCCCGACCAACACGGCTGCATGGTTATGTAACTTAATATGACAACGAGTCAGAAGCCACATAACACGTTTCACCTGCTCTCAAACTATTTTCTTCTTCACAGCACATGATAGAAACCAGCCTGTCTTCATTTTGTCTCTTTAGACTGAAAGATGCGAGAAGAGATCAGCAGCTTGGAGATAAGTCAGAGGAATTTCTCAGGAGAAACAAAAATCGTTCAAAAGACAAAAATATACAGGATTTCGAATCTAAAACTCGGCACCAACTCTTGTGCCTGTAGAAACTTAAGGAAATGCTGCTCAGATGTCAGTTTTTCAAGTAGCTCGATAGGTTTTCCTCTCATGTCATTAATTTACACGAACAAATGGCTCATAATCATTTTTGTTGGACACTTGACGTCAAAGTATGTTAATGCACGCCGAACGATCCAGGCAGTGTTTTCAGTAGGAGAAGTGTTGCATCACTCAGCCGAGTGATTTCTTCAGTCTGGAATGAACTTGGCTGACTGATGAAACGTTTGTTTATATGAATCAACTTTCTGGGATTTTATGTCAAAGGATACCATTAGTCACATCTCTTGGCCTTATCTTGGAACGTGGCGTTTAAAGAAGAAAGAGGCACGACTGTCTGCAAAGGTTTCAGAGGTAAAAGTGAAAGCAGGCGCCTGCAGCGCCGCAGTAAAAACTGCACACCAGCACAGCTGCTGAGACAATGAAACAGAGGCCCGATAATAGGTGCGAGCTTTGAAAGGGGTTCACGAAAAACACGTCTGCAGATCTACACAGATGCTAAACATCCACCCACGTGGAGTCTTCCTTCTCCTCCTCCTACTCCTGTTTGCAAGCATGCGACTCCCAGCTGACCAATAAGAGATTAATGCTCACATAAAAATGCATATGTGGAATTTTTTTAACCTCAAAAAGAAAAAAAAAAGAGAGCCCGGAGTGACAGACCTGCACAGATCTGCCACAACATTAAAACCACTTGCAGGTGAAGTGAGTGACATTGATGATCTCGTTAGGATGTAATGTCCTGCGGGGACTCGTCGGCTCCTGGAACTGCACTGACATGCAGATGTTACTTTCACACTGCTACGGTTACTCTGCGCTTCCTGTGGGACTGTGCAGGTAGGGGGAGTTGTTAGATTCATTTAAGCGCACCTGTGCAGGCTAGAAACCGAGCCTAAATAAGCTCAGTGTAATCGATCTCTCCCCCTCTGCCTCCTTTGATTTGGTTTGCTCCATCTTTTGCTTTCTGCTAACAGCACCACCACACATATCGCTTCTCCATACACAATCAGAAGTCTGTGTTGGCAGGGGTCTCCCACAGCAAACTGTGTCCCCACATTTGTTAAAATGAATAAATATGATCACAAAAGTTTGCAAAGGTCTTTGCAAGAATGTTTTAAAATGCATTTAATTATTAAACCAGATCCAAACAGCATGCAGACTTTTTCCCAGATTTCAAACTTCCACGGACATGCCTGAACAAGCCCCATCCCAGACACCAAGGCTGTGATCCTGGACTGAATCTAAATCAAGAAAAGACTAAAAGTAGGTGTTGAAAACATCCCACAAACAGACTTGGATAAAAGAATAAAATGAGAGGATATTTTGTGCTCGCCAAACTAAAAGCAAATAGAAAAACTGAGGAAGTGTTCTTAGTTTTAGTTTTCCCCCCAGTGTGGTCGGGTTTGTGACACAACCAGCCTCACGAGGCTTTGGAGTCTGTGATTACTGGGATGTCCACCGGACTGTGACTCAACTTCCTTCACAAACTGTTGCATTTTGCTATTGTGAGCATCGTATCTTGGCCCTTAGTAAAACCCGCACTTTTATAAAATTCAGAAAATAAAACTAACCTGAAGCTAAACATTGCAAACTAAACTGCAACGAGTAAACCCACGAAGAGCTAATGCAAAGCCCCACCCACTCGGTGTCCTGACCTTTAAACTTCTCAGAATAATCATGATTAATCGTTAGGTTTGTGCATTGTAGCCAGGCCAGAAAACACATTTTTATTTACTGAGGCATTTCTCCACATTTACACAAAATAAATGAATCACTGCTGTAACTTTTAAAGGTGCAGTGGAACTCACGCAGAATTCGATTTGAACACATTCAGACCCACTCACTGTTCAGCTCTGCAGACAAACATTCACTGCTGTGCATGGTGCTAAAAATAGCATTGTATTCATTTTTAAAAATCATATTTTGTGTCATTTTCTATTTTACTGGTTGCTGCATGTGAAGAGCACACGCTGATTGAAGGTGCTAAAGGTGACGGACTGATTGATTGACTGATTGAAGGTACATGTATTGATTTGCAGCAGTGTATCAGCAGCCAGGAGGCGCAGAGCACCTGAACACTGGTGTCGAGTTTCTGGACACCTGTTGAATGCACGCCTGATATTTGCTGTGCTTTTAGCGCTGATTAAGTTTCCACCGACAGCTGAGAAAAGTCATCTTTGCCTGCTTGTGTTTAACTTTGTTACTGATTTACAAAGTGCATCTTCCCTCATATGGATTTTTTTAAGCCTTTTTCTGCTGAACTACTGACTTTCAGGAAATGAGCAACACGCAGTAACTTTACCAGAGAGTCAAAGTCCTCAGCCCCTAAACATGCAGGGCTAACGGAATGCTAATCGGGTTAACTAAGGTTACTAGGTTAAGGGAGATAAAATTAACCGTGGTAAACACACCCGGCTGGATCTTGATAAATCTTGAGGACTTTAGATTAGATTTCCCAAAACTACACAGCTTTAACGTCATCTGACTAAACTGTGAATGTCAGTTGGGTTGGCATGGTTACCATAATTGGATGGATAAACACAGTTAATGGCTACATAGATGTTACAAACGGTGCCTTTATAGATCCAGGACATGCATTCCCCTTCCTGTTTGTCCCATTGCAATGTGATTGCAGTTCAGGTTGGGGTGCAGTAGGGGGCGCATCGTGAGCTCATCCTCCATAAATGGTGGTAAATTGTGCTAAATGACTGAGACAAATGCATATCAACAACACCTCCAAACGGGTATGAAATGACATTCACACACTTCTGTTTTTCTTGCAGGGAAGCCAAAATTCTCCCAAATAAAAATGGCCGATGATGTAAAGGGACCCATGGTGCTGTGAGGTTCCTGATACCCACAGAGATGTGTTTCCCTCTCTCACCCTGGCCTATTAAAATCATGTTGAAAACTGGATGAAGAATATGAAATGTTTATATTTTCGGGCTCACCAGCGCCCCCTATGAAACCAGAGCGTGAGGATTCCTGAAGTTTGCAAATTCTCTGGCTCACATTTCCCATGTTGACTGAAATATACGGTGAATCCGACTCTGTGGATCATATTTCCCCATTCAAACACCAACCAGCACATTGTACACCCAAACTCTCAGACTTTCACTTTTATCTCTCAAGAGTTGCTAAGTGAAGGAAAAATCCACCACACGCCTCTCTTAATATAATCTCTGCATAGCAAAGGTTGCCCCGTTAGACAGAAATCCCCTCAAAACAATAACCCTGCGGCCCTGCGAGGGAAAACAATTAAAAAGGCTCGAGAAGTTTCCAATTGAGCTCAATGTGCCGCAACAGGAAGAGCAGCACCGAGACAGAAGCCAGCAGCCAGACAGAAAACAAAGGAACTTCCGCAACTCAACAGGAAGCAGCATGAAGCATGGCTGCTCTGCAAACACAAACACACGAATATATACGTATGCATACACAAAAACACACACACAATCAGCCAGGTAAAAACCTGACATGCAGACACACTCTGGCCCACAGAGGCCCCACGCAGAGAGCCACGTTTACATACATACATACAGTATAATCTGCACAGGTGCCGAGGCCTAATCCCTGCATGAAAAGGACAAAATCCCCTCTGAACTAGCTCAGTTTAACCCCAGTGGCACGTACACAATGAAGGTAAACACAAACGCACGCACACACACTTTATAAGCCAAGTTGCTGACTTCAGGCCATTTAAACCACATGTTCTGTTTCTTTGATGAAACTTTAACATTTCTGGAGTTTTGCAGATAAAAGTGCTGATAAAACACTTTAAACACGACGCTTTGAATCCTGCAACATTGTCTCCTCCTCCTATTGTGTCCATGCACTCCATCGCCTGCCATCTCACCTTCTGCTTCTGTTTTTTAATTAAACAAAAATATCTTTCTGCTTTTAAAAAATTAAAAGCAGAAAGATATTTTAAAAGGGTGGCAATGTGAGTGGAGAGGACAGGTAACAGCTGACATTCGCACTGAGCAAAGTGAAAACAAAGAGGCAGCACAGTGTGCGTCTCTGGTAACCACTAACAGGAAGAGTGTCCAGACAAAAGACTCGCTCCCTTCATCACTGAGTCCAACCAAAACAAGCCGATAACATGCGTTTTCGCTGAAAGTCTTACGATCCAAAGCAGTTAATCTGACCGTTAGACGCGTTTGCAGCCCTCCCAATTCCTCCTGCTCCTCTTCTAAATTTGTTTATGCCCAACAAAGAGCACGACGCCAGCTCAGGCGCAACAGTGTTGCTGTCTGCTTTCATTGTTTGTTTTTCTGAGCCTGGCGCTGTCTCTGAATCCAGCGCACACAGAACCTCGGCTGCTGCTTTCTTTCAGTTTTTAGGCAAACGGCGCTTCAGCTGCTGCTGTACTCACCACCTGGATCAGATCTGAGCAGAGCGCAGCTCGGTGGAAAACTGCTTGCTGGAGGAAGAGACAGAGAGGTGTTGTTGTTGGGGGTTTTTGCACTTCTTGTTGCTTTTTGGACTTAAAGAAATGATTGTCGGCGTCCCAGGCTCTGGTCCATGGGTGATGCTGCCAGATGGGAACTTATTGTTGCCTCCTTTGGGTGATGACGGTTCTCATTTTTCCCCACACGGGCTTTTGTTGTGCCTTTTGTGTGCGCAATGGACTGGCCTGGTTACTTTACGAGGACGTCACCACGTGGGAGGGAGCGTGAGCTTTGATTAACAGCCCAGCTGACCAATAGATACCTGTGCTGCCTTCAGGCTCCCTTGGGAAAGATGGATTCCAGATTAAGAGCGCAATTCAAGGTAAAATGGTGTGTTTGTGCGATTTTAATGCCTGCCATTCTCTTTAAATCCACCCTTTGAGAACTCTTATTTTATAAAAAGCACAACTCTGTTTTAAAGTTTATTTGTAAACTTTAATCTTGTAAATATTTGTCTTTGTTTACTGGTACATTTGTACTTCATTTACTTTAGATTACCAAAGTATTTTCGACTATTTTTTAAAAATGTGATTTCCACTAATTAGTATTTATATCCATATTTACAAGATTTCTTTTGAAACTTTAAATGCTTTTGGATCCTTTTGGAAAGCCATACTTGGAATTTTTAGTCAACGATCCATCCTTGCTTTATTCTTATCCTGCTTATCCACTTCAGAGTCATGTGGAAGGTGGAGCTTATCCTTGCCTTCAGGCAGTTTACAACCAATTTCCAATCACCAATTAACCTAACATGCTTTTGGACCATGGGAGGAAGCCGAAATGCCTGGAGTGGACACGCAAACACCACACAGAAAGGATCAGATTTGACTTTTGCTTGGACAGGGAAAGAATCACTTTCTTATTTTAGCTCAATACCAGCAGAAAGCCATCTGGCATATGGCTTCAGCTGGAATATGTGCCAAAGTGCAACAACATCTATGAGACATGACAGCTAGCAAGCTAAAGAAGCACAAATTTGGTCCCCTCCAAACATGCCAGAGGCAGTCAGAGGTTTTTGCTGGACTGTGTGAGAGGTAAAGGAGGCAGGCTGCATGCCAGTGGAGATAACTGCAGAGCCATGAAAATTGGTGCCTCAATTTTTTTCTTGTTATTTAGGTTACATTGTTAAATCGTTGTTTAAATGATTAGTAGAAATTGTTTTTGTGGATGGATTTATGCTGCTTAATTTGGTTTTATAAAACAAAATGTTCCCAGAGTCTTCCACCCACATGTTCAGCCAGAGTTTTTCTCTTTGCGAGTCTGAAATTGGTCATAAATGGCATTATCACGGTTTCCTTGTATCACTCTTTAGATGTCTGTGTTTCTGCTGTGACAGACTGTCATCTACTTATTTCCCAGAAAAGACAATCGCATATTTCTGCTTGGAGACCACACAAAGGAGGGAGAACACCCCCCCTACATGTTATTGTTTTTACTGTCGAGATTATTTCCCATGCGGCTTGAACGCACCACAAAAGGGAGGTGGGAGCGCGCAGACACCCGGATGTGTAAATAAATACAAGATGAGAATATGAATCTGGATTCTGTCCTCTACTTCACACACAAAGCAAAATAAAAATCAGACACACTCGTGTGTGTGCAGCTCGGTTCCCCACCTGCGGATCTTCGAGTTAAATGAAGAAGATGATGCGTTTGCGTTCCCTCCAATCACCCCGATGATTAATTATTTCAAGATCAATAATAATGAATCTGTGAGTTAACCAAATAGAACTAAGAAAATGATTGTTTTCATGTTCTTTACAACTAAACAGTCAGACTTACATCATCCGGAAACGTCATAACTGAGTAATAACGAAATAATTAACGGTCGTTTTTCTAAGAGGCAACAACATAGGCGATAAAACAAAGCCTACCACTGTGACAAAGACCAGCAGGTTCCTTCAATGCTCTGTCACGTGATGAAGATGTTTTTATGGAATAAGAGGCACAAAAACAGCAGCCTTCCTCCTCACCCTCCTCCTCCTCCTGCAGCTGCTGCTGCTGCGCTGTTTATGTGTCAGCGCTGCATCATCCTGTCACTGGACATCACATCTGGAACAGGACGCCACGAATGATCACACCAAACATTAACAAAGGTCTCATATTAAATAGTACAGCTTGTCCTCTTCTTACCCTTCCGCTCCTGGCGTCGTGGGCGCGCTTACCTTAAACAACATTTCATGTTTCTCCTTTTGTTTATTTTTAAAGTGTTTCATAACAATAATAATGAACTGTATCGTGAGGACTGTCGTGTTGTAACAAACCCTGAGGGGCGATATTGCTTCACCACGAGGGCGGCTGATGATGATGATGATGATGCATGTAAACACAATATTGCAGCTTCCTTCAAGAGGTGCAGGCAGAATGCGCGTGGACGTTATGAAATCCGTCCTTTCGCTGTGTTTTTGTCGCCTGTTCACGTGGCATTATAAACACACACACACACACACACACACACACACACACACACACACACACACACACACACACACACACACACACACACACACACACACACAAATCTGACCGAGATCTGCAGCCAAAAAAGCGCACCGATGATGATGGTGGTGGTGATGAAGGCAGCGCAGATAATCAGCTGAAAGCAGCGGCAAACCGTGCTTTTTTCTGCTCTTGAACACAACTTGGAGATCAAATTACAAAACGTGTCCCATTAAAGGAGAGGATGTTGTAACCTTATAATTAATGTAAGCAGATTGGTAAAGCCCCACGGTTACATAAATCCACCCGAGCTGCCATCCTGTAAGACCACGGACTTCCACAATGGGGACTAAATGATATCATCTCAAATTCTAGAGGGTGACACCTGATTTTTATTTCTTCCCCGACGCGTCAGACAGTTTAAACCAGCCCCACAGACACGCAGAGCAGGCTTTAAATACGGAAAAACTCCTCTGGTGCAACAGGAAATAGAGTGTGACAAGATCTGCACACACTCTTCTAAAAGCACCACAGCACGGGTGTATCTGACCAGTACATGCGTGTCCTCCAGCAGGTCACTGCTTCTGCACTTACCCCAAAAACTCTTCACCTTCCTCCCCGTCAGAGAACCAAAACAACCCGGCCAAGAAATCGAAGCTTTTCCCTCTGAACCAGCAGTGTGGATACCAGTTTAGAAAACAAACAAAAGAAATAAATTAAAATAAAATAAATGAGGATAGCTTCACCGTCCCATAAAGGCAGCAGCAGCCTCTTTAGGTCGAGCCCAGAGCCATTAAAGTCTCCAGAAACATCAGTGTCCTCGTTGGAGTTTCAATGCGTTCACAAAGCAAAAGCGTGAAGAGTGCAGCGTGGGCGAAATCCCCAAATCCCATCCGCTTGTTTGGGATCAGAGCGAGTGCATGCTGGGGTGCACCTCTGTACCTTCAGCTCTCCGACATCAGCGGCAGGACAGGCCGAGCTGTCCCGACTGCGGCCTTTTTTATACTGAAATCCTAATTAGCTCTCTGATGCGCGCACAGCCGCGTTCACGGCCGCGGATCTGTCAATTATAAGCGTCGCCTCGGTGTCTGCAGCTTCTCTTTAGCGTCAGCGCCGCACGCTTAGAAGGAAAACTTCAGCAAAAAAAGTGCAGAAAAGGCGCAGTTTTATCTCCATCTATCGGTGATGCGTTTAAGTGTCGCAGGAAATGGCGGGTGTCAGACACAGCCCGTGAGAAAACCACGCGGAATCCAACTTCAGCACAAGAATGAGAAATGAAAGACCCCCCCCCCCCCCCCCCCCCACACACACACACACAAAAATGCAAACTTCTAGAACTATCCAAGAAACAAACAGGAGCTTAAACAGTTTTCTGTCTTCCATTTATTTCACGTTATTCGTTTTCTGGTGTTTTAATTATTTTTTTTTTCTTAGCTGTATAATTTGTGGCTTAAAAGTGAGAGAGTAAAATCTACAATATGTATCCACAATTCACTCCTGCATCTCTTTGCTGGCTAACCAATCGTCCCTCTCCTTTCATTTGTGTTATGACTCTTCATATGTTACATGTCATACAACCTTTACCGGGCCAGTCAAACAGCACTGTGACAAGGAACATTTCGCTGTTACTCTTCACACAAAGGCAAATAAAGACGTGTTTTTTGTGTTTTTTCGTCCTTAAAATTCGCTGTTTGGAGAGGTACGTGAAGGCAACAGCAGCCTAGCTACAAAGCCTGCTTTACAAATAGAGTCCAATCAGCGAGGAGAAAGATCTCCATGTACCCAATCAGCTGCAGCGGAGGGCGGGGAGACGCGATGACAACCAATCAACTCGAGGGCAGGGAAGTGGCTGCGCGCCCGCGTGGCTGGTGGTTGTCTTTGGCTGCGCGCGCCACCGATACGCGTGCCATAAGAACAATACTTTAGTGCGCATGCGTGGACACATTGCAAGCACGTGGTCGAAACAAAGCTGGTAAACAAAGCCGTCAGAAATGAATCCATCTGATCGCTGCTCAGTGACGTCTTCACTGCAGTTATTTTTGGTTTGAATAATTTTGAATATATTTTTGCTTTCATACAGCAAAATCTGCTTTTACCTTCGTAAATGTCATGGGTTAAATTTACATCTCTCTGCGATATTAATATATTAATAAGTATGAACGAAGATGCTTTTTAAATTTACTACAAAATTAAAAGCAAAAGACTCGAACTTCTGACCTGCTTTGGTTTGTAGCTGAAAAAAAGTGAATGAGGTTTTGAATTTATGAATCAGTCACGGGACATGCCGCAGCACATCATATTAAACTGTACCGCAGCACCACCTACCGGACACACTGAGTACTACTAAAACGTGAATACTTCTGGTCCCCTTTGAAGTTGGTTTGGTCCCGCTTTAGGTGATAAATTCTCTATGGATGACTTTTTCCTAAAGACAGTATAAAACTGCTGAAGTTGTTGTTTCCTCTAAAAAAAAAGATTATGCTACTAAAAATAAATAAATCAATAAATCCTCAAATGCCATTAGGTTTTGAATCTGAGAAACATGCTTAAATCTTTGTAAATACTTTTATGCTGATGTGACCCCTCCTACTCATTTAATGAGAAGATGACACATATTTCGAGTGTTTACAAAAAAAGAAAAGAAAAGTACCAATGTATCCCAGCTGAAGTTCAAAGAAAACACAGGTAACAGTTTGGGACAGAAAACGATGAGTATACAATGATGATCATATAAGATCATGAAAATAAACAGAAGAAGCTGGGAAAATATATCTTCAAATAAAATATAGCATCTCTGTCCTTATGATCAGTCATTTTTATTTACTATTAATAGTATTTGCCATCAAGTCCACAAAGACTTTAGAGCAGTCACACATCACTGGTCACAAAGTGCTTTGAACACCTGGTGAGAGGTACATGGTCTCACAAAACGAGCATCGTATAGACCCCCTGCAATTTGCCCACCAACCCTGTAGGTAGGATGCAAGACTCAGGACCGACTCTGCTGCATGTACTACACACTTTGTGGACTATTAATCTGCTTTTTTATTAATATTTTAAAGAGTATTTTATGTATGCAGATGATACTGCTTTAATGCGTTCTTAAACATTGTGACAGGACAAACCTCATCCTTGACACTGTAAAGACTTCAGGCGGAAATAATCATCCAGCCTACTTTCATTAAAGGGAGCCGATCCAGCCTGTGACTGGACAGAAGCACCTTGGGGCTGTGCTTGAAATGGGTTCCTGGCACAGGAAAGAATGTAGTTTCAAAGGAAACTTTAATCCCTCAATGTGGACTCCAACATGTTCCATATGCTCTGTGCTTTTATTGAACGTTTCTGCCTCTTTGTATCATTTGTTGGTTTGAAAAGCCCTCTGAAGCACCAAAACATCCATTAGAAAGAGTAACAACAGCCTGTCAACTGTCAGGAATGTCATTATTGAGTCTGGAATGCACTTACAGGCAGTGTGTTAGGAGCAAGGCAAACACTGCTGTGAGTGATGGGAGGTGTCAGTCACAGGTGTTATTTGGATTTGGGGGCTCTTGCTTATATTAAATCCAGTATTTAGTGATTGTGGATACGTCATTTTTATTCCATCAGATTTTTACGCCACACTTGGCATTAAAATTGTAGAATTCACCATCAGTAGGTTTAGAGATCAGGACCAGGGAGATGGTATTTGGGTAACTGGGATAGTATTTGTCAATCAGCCTGTAATCAATCATTTGTATTAAAACTATTTAACTGAAATGAAAAAGCCCCCAAATTATACAAAAAAGTAATGTCTTTGTTTATACTAGAAAAATATTTCATTGTATAAGATGCATTAGAGCTTCATTTAAACACCACATTAAAAAAAAAAAAAAAAAAAAAACATCTTTAAGGATTTTCTCCCTTTGGACAGTTTTTCTGCCATGTGTGTGTTTTTTTTTTTTTTAATAGCGCCCTCTACAGGCTGTACTCCGTATTTCAGGTATTTATAGATTTCCAGCCTTTTCATTCGGACTGGTTGTGCGTTTTTCCAGACACCGGGACATCGCTCCGTTTTGGGGCCCACTCAGCTTACAAAATAAACCTAAAGTATCCTTTTAGCTGAAGACGGCGCCTCCAGTGGTTTTCTGTGGTTAAAGCAAAGTTTTTTATCCAGTTGATCTTCCTCAAACATGTCTCCTCCTCAGCACGATGGAAATGTTGCTTTTAAATAAAAGTTGTAAGGATTAAATCATCAGTTGGAGTCAGTGTGCAGAGCTGTTTTTGTTTGTTTTTATCAGTTAATGATAAAGTGAAGAACGATGTTAAAAACAAACTGAAGCATAAAAGCAGATGAAACTAAATTAGTAATGCTGTCAAACATTTCGGCCATGAGTACTTTTTTGGGTTTGGTTTGGTGCCGAGTAGAGTTGACTTGCAGCCGCATGTACCTCTGCTTGTCCAACAACCAATTAGAATCCAGGACTGATACGTGCTGGCAGGAAACACCTCAAACGCAGCACAAACTTTAATGTCTATTTAATTGTCATGGCAGAGTTGCAAAGAAAAACATTAAAGAACAGATCTTTCAAAGTAGCAGTCAGTCTTTAATAATAGTGAACGCTTCGTTCAAGTCAAATCCTTCACACGACAGCAAAATAAAACTGACCAATCAATTCAGAACAATTTCTATGGCAGGTTGAAGAGAAACCCTTAAAAATACAACCAAGGATCTTATTTATTTATTTATTTATTTTCCTTTCAGAAATGTTAACTACACAATTAAAGGTTTATACTGATCAAAACATACAGAGTGAAGTAGTTCCACTGGAGACAACTCAAACAAGATTAGTGTCTGATAGAAACATAACATTCATTTTACAATAAAAATATCTGCACAAAAACATCCCCCCCCCCCCAAAAAGGAAAAAAAAATCTCAAAAAAGTGTTACGCAAAAAAATAAAATAAAATGTTTGCTTTTCATCTTTTCAATACAGTCACAAATCACACAGCTGTGGCAACAAATCTCTTTAAAATTTACAGAAATGAAAGGTAAGGATAACCCCCGAACCCCTCCCACCCCCCAGACTTGATTGTATTCATTTTTAAGCGCATATACTGCAATTACAACGGATTCCCGACTGAACGAAAGCTGCACATCAAATCTCAGATATCAAGACTATCAAAAAAGGCACAAACAGACAGGTTGCACAAAGAACTCAGCAGAAGCTTTTTTTTGTTTTATACAACTAATCCCAGTAAGATTTCCAGTGCCCTTAATGTTCTCGCTAACCCCCCCGCCCCCCAAAAAAAGGCTATCTACAGGCGAGTCAAGTCCCGGCAGGCACCTCGGATTACAAGTCCCATCCCAAGTACTGTAGAAGCAAGTGCATTTAATAATCGTGTGACAGACGGGTGTATGCAGCGAGCGCTGGAGCACTGGGACAGACGAATCTCAGCGTCTTTTAATTTGAGTGCAAAAACTGTCATTTCTGCATCAGAGTTTTGGTCATGAACTATATTTTTTTTAGGTAAATCTCTGCAAACTGAACCAAAAATAATATTTTTTCAGATGTTAGCAAAGAGGGAAATCTGATCCAAAAGATTAAAGTATACATTTACAAAGCAAACTTTATTTGTACAGGTCTGTGAGTTTACCGAAAGACCACGCAGTTTTACCCTGATCACTGGGGAAATGTGTTCAGCTGGACCTTTTTTTTTTTTTTTTGAACTTTTGAAAGTCACAAAGTTTTACTCTCTTCTGTAAAGCAGTCAAGGTTTGAGGTGTGTCCTCTTTATGTGGATTTTTCTTTTTTTCCTCTGATGCTGATTTGTTTGATTTTGTTTTAAAAACTACAATAAAGTTTGTCTTGGTGGAAAAACGTGTTGAAAGGTACTTTTTGTCAGCAGAATGAAGAATCAGCTTCTTTGACTTCACGTTCAGAACACCTTCCTATCGTGTTTATGCAATATCAGCAGAAACTGAACTGGGGGCCAGCTGTACTGCCATCTGAGTTTATACCACAAGATGGCGCAATGAAACCAGGTGAGCTTAAGGGCTTCAGTCACACAGGCTTAGAGCATCCGCAGCTCATCAGGTTACGATTTTGAGCGGCTGCTGTAAGGTCGACTGATGAGTAAGGCTGTGGTAGAACAATGGTTGGTGAGAGGCTGCAGGAAGCTGCGTGCTGTTATTAAGTCAAAGTAGTTTCAGACCTTGTGACAGGCAAGTCCCGTAGTTTGCAAGAAACATGCCGACTCGTCTGCAAACACCTGTGACAATGAGACCAAGTTACTAACTTACTCAGTGGCTGTTTTTTCCAAGTTTTGGCTGATTAGTCAGCATCTCCCTGATAAATTACAGGTGACTGCATCGCCCTCTTTGCAGCTCTCAGCAACCCAGCCAGTAAAAACCGTGATCTAAACAGACACTGACAGGAGGTCGCGAACCGGCCTCTAGGGAAAAGGGCAGGGCTAAAACTAAATTTACGAGAAAAGGGGCACATATCTGGAACTATCTGAACACATCGATGGGTAACACTGCCCCTAGTGGTAAAAGTTCATTAAACTCTGCAGAGGGTCACTGCAGAAAGTACCTTTAAAACTGCATCACTTCATTTATTACCTGAAGCTTGTGTCCATTCATGGATTCTCATTTTTCTCAATTTGCCATCTTTGCTTCTCAATGAACGGTTCGCTCTAAAGACGACTCCAATTATCCGTCAGTTTGTGCAAAGTTACATGTTCTTTCCAGAAAACTCAGCAGACCCAGAAAACATTTGCTTTCGTCTTAAGTCAGCGCGTTAATCTCGAGTCTTAACGTTCGTTTTTGCCACTTTCATTGGCGTAACATCACGTGGCTGCAGTGATGTTGACGTGTACTCGAGGGAGGTGTCAGTACGCCGTGACATCACAGTCAGAGGTGCAATGGGCTGGCTGGCTGACCGATTATGGCTTGAGTGCATCTCAGCAGAGCTCCGGCGTCCTGTCGTGGCTCCGCTCAGCTTCAGTCTAATGTCATTTAGGTCAGAACTAAAAAAGTAAAACTGAGGTTCTTTGGCTCTGTGATTTATTATCGACCAGAGCAGCTCCGCCCTCGGGGAGATCAACTTTAAAACGACTTAAACTTGGCTCGTCTCCTCAGAGAAACATAAAAATCATGAGTTTACCTCTGCGACTGACCACATGCAGGGGGGAAAAAGGAAAAATCTTTTAATAAAAGATTTCAATTTTGTACTTTAAGTGCAGCAGAGTCAGATTCTTGAAGAATCCATTCAGGTAGATTTTAAATTTGATGTACTCTGAAATGTTTTAATATCGTAACTAACACGAGTCATGCACACCTTACCAAGAGGTTTCAATTTGAATATGCAGTTCTGCAACCCAACCTAAGGTCAGGTGTGCCATTAAAGCCGAATAGATTTAAACAAGCTGAAGCTTTGGGGATTTCATCCCGCTTTTGCTCCCCAAAAGTTTCCAAATCCACACACACACACACACACACACACACACACAGATATATGTGTTATTTTTAGGCTCCTCTCACTTGAAATAAAACCTTCAAATTCAACAGTCTTTAATCAGCAGTTACTGACAAAAAGTGGAATTATGGTCTTGACTTCTGCTGCATTTCTTTTTGTTTTTTTAGTTTTACTGCAGTCGGCTGCTGGCGCTGACGCTGCTAACGGCTATCAGCGTTAAAATGTGCAATTTAAAGCAAAAACAAAAAACAAAAACAAAAAAAACCCACAACAAAACAAGCATGATCTGTTATATCTGAGTATAATTTCTAACTTTATAATGCCTGGATCCCATTTGTCAGGTTCAGGAAACGTACGTACGTGTGTGTGTGTGTGTGTGTGTGTGTGTTTGGCATAAATACAGTTATATGGTTATTCTCCTATTTGCAACCACAACAAGATGTCTCACAGCATGCAGATGGAGTTTATCTAAGAAACAAAAAGTTGAAATCTGAAGAAATAAAGAAAAAACAAGACAGAAGAAAAATGGACAGAGAGGTTGTGAAAGCGACAGAAAGAAAGAGGACAAAAAGCACCGTGAGTGTGTAAAGTGTGATATACCACAAAAGATAGAACGGACAGAGCCTGGGCGCTCTCCCGGCAGATCCGCCCGGTTTGTGTGGCACTTAACATCGTCGTCTTTGTATACAGAGCTTTTAACAGTCATGCAAAGGGCACAGTTTTATTCTAACAAGGCGAGAGAGAGAGAGAGACAGAGAGAGATCAACAGAAACTCACAAAGAAGAAGAGAAGAAGACAAAGAAACGGGGAGGCACAACAACATTTCCTCCAGACAAAACAAGCGCTGAGCGGTAACTGAATTCTTGTCCTGATGCGGTAAAGCTCCCCCAACCCACCATGAAAAACACCACCCTGTACATACAGACGTGTGGGAAATTCCTCACAGCTAAGGTGGACACTTTCCTCCTCCAGCTGATGAGACAGGAAATCCTAATTCTCACCTTTAAAATATCTTAAGACTCTTTAGGCCATATATTTATATATGTCTTTATAGGTATACATTTGCATTCGGGCCTTGTGTGTGTTAATTAAAATACAGCGTTTGATAAAACATAGGTCCTCACTGACTGATGGCTTGTTGCCTGCAGACCCTCTGGCTGATTCAGTGATTTCATTGCATAAATCAGGTTGTTAAATTTGGATTTTTTTTCTAAATAGAAGAAAAAACGTAGACTGCATCCCCTGTAACACTGCGACGAGCATTAGAAAACTCCGATCAATGATCCTTAGATGTAACCCTCTGCTGTTTGTGCAATGAAGGCAGAGAAAAGAGCAGCTAGTCTATGACCATCATTCAACTGGACATTAAAGGTCTTGAATAGTAACTCCCCCCCCAACCCCTGTTGTTTGAGACACACAGGTAGAAAAAAAATGCTTAACTTGGCTTAAAACACACAACCCCAACCACCCCTGTAAGCTGTGATGTGACCCCGCCCTCCCCTCACCTGTCCTCACCTCCGAGAGAGAACGAGAGAAAAAGAAAGCAAAACGGAGGATGATCTGATTGATTGATTCCTGACGCCATTCCTGAGCAAAGTGGATTTGACGAGTGAGACCCAAGGAATCCAGGAGATGTGGACATCGGCAGAGGAGCATTCAAACAAAAACAAACCCAAACTAAAAAAAATAAAATAAAATAAAAATGAATAATAAAATATCACAGCAACAGTGTGGAGGCGGGGAGGAGCAGTGGCAACGCAGGAGCCAGTCCGCAGAATCATCTGGAAGGAGAAGGAAACAGAGACGCCGTGATGAGCCGCCATACTGAACCCAAGACTCATAACACTGAGCATCCAGCAGAGGGGGGGTGGAGCCTATCCCAGCTGTCGTAGGGCGAGAGGCGGGGCACACCCTGGACAGGTCCCCAGTCTGTTGCAGGGCTAACACACACAGATAACCATTCCCACTCACATTTACACCTGTGGGCAACTTAGAGTTTAACATGTGGGGACAGTAAGAAAGATGGTTTTAAAAAGCTCTCTGTAGCATTATTATATCACAGCTTCAGGGTCATCATTTATACTTCCGCCTTAAATCTCATCGGTTACATCATAAATCAAACCCTATGCTGTGACCTGGCATGTATGCAACTCCCTAGAAATGTAGGTACAGGCGACGACTGATTGGCTTGTCAGTCACGCCATTTCCTCCTTCGCATGTGCAGCTATTTATTCTGACGCTTTTTTTTTTTAAACGAACGGAAGAGAACGGATCAACTCAAAGAGAGAAAATGAAGTATGCTCACCGTGCCCACCATTATGTAGCAGAATATAGAGATTAAATGCAGAAGCAAGACCTCAAAGGGTTGATGAATGAAGCAGCAGGTGTCTTAATAACAGAGCTGTGATACTGAGAAGTCACTTAACAGCTTTTTATCCTGGCTTCAAACTTTTTTAATATAATGGTGCTTTTTCAGTCTTAAACTTCATCGACGTCCAAAGATAATCACATTATTGTGTTATTGTGTTTGTTGTACCATTTATTTGTAGATTCTAAATATATTTTCCCTTTCTGATCTGTGATGAAATCACTCCCAATCATTTGTAATACTAATAAAACACTTAAATAGTTATTTTAGTCTAATCTCGCCTATAATTACAAAAATAATATTTTGGCGCTTACTGCTGTTGCAGCAGGGGGCAAAAACGAACCTTCTGGCAGATCTAGTGCTGACGCCTGCACACAGTCATACAGTAGCTTTGTGGGGAGGCTGTAGGTCAGGAGGTAAAGCAGCATCTACTGATCGGAAGGCCGGTGCTTCGATCCCTGGCTGCTCCAGTCTGCAAGCCACATATCCCTGGGCAAGATACTAACCCCACATCACTTAAACATAGAAGAAAGTGCTTGTATGAATGGGCGAATGAGGCTGTTGTATAAAGCACTATATAAGAATCAGTCAATTTTATAATGCTATACTTTTCCTGTACGTTTCACAGCGCGTTTATTTTTAACCCCGGTCCATGTTTGAACTCTTCCTCTTTCATGTGAACGTGCTGCATAGATAAACCCCGGGTAGACTTATGCAGCTGATAACTGTGTTCACGTGACCCTTTAGCCTGATTGCTGATGTTAGATCAAGCAAAGCTACATAATGGAAAGCTACCCTGGCTATGATGCATTTGCTTGACAGCCCAGGCCCCAGGAGATGAGTGCAGCGCAGAAAGGCAGCACTTTTACAGATAACCAGATCTGCAGATACTGAAACAAGGAACTAAAAAAATGCAAACATGCTCAGTGCTCTAATCTGGGAGGTGTCGCACAACAGACTCACTTTCACTGCACTCGTGTTATGCTTCAAGACATGCACAGTGGAAACACAGTAATTACACACAGCCCGTCTTGTGCACAAAGAGGATGATGGGCTATAAAATGTAGAGCTGATAGCTATTATCACAAAAGGAGGCCTGTCAGGAAGCAGCTGGTGGTGAGCAGAGATCAGCGAGGGAGGGGACAAACAAAAACAATCTCTCCAAATTTTCATTTCAATCCAGACGTGTTTTTAACTGTATAATTTGCCAAAATCCTTTCTGAAGGAAATGACACTTTAGCTGTTAAGAGTGGTGAGTATCCATTTTAGCATCAGTGCATCTGTCAAATAAAGAATTACATTGCAACAATAAACTGGGTAGTTTACATTGTTTAAAGAAACTTTTAGAACTACATAATAATAATTCTTGATATGACAAAGTTATTACTGTCAGACGCTGCACAGACAGCTCGTCTCCCATCTGACTCCCTCACAATCAGCTGATTGTATTTGCACAATGATGTCTGCATATTTAATGACGCCATGCGACTCTTCACCTTCATTCCAAGAATATCAACACGATTACAGAGAATCGGTATCGTGATGCACATCACAGTTTCATCAGCAAAACACGAATTTGAGGTTTTCTATCTGACTGTACTTTTGGAGGTTTTCTCACACAAGTCATCAGAAAACGGAGCAAACACCCAGGCCAGCGATGCCGGTTTCTGATCCTCTATGCCATTTATATTCAACTGATGCAGTTTCAGTTATTAAAACTTTCATACGGTGCTTAACAAACCTGTCAGATCACCTGTCATAGAAACAAGAAAACAAATATCAAAGTGTTTGGCACTGTATATGCCCTGATAGTAATCACAGAAAAACACCTTTAGCTGAGATGTTGTATCTTAAACAAAAGAAGGTGCAGCAGATTTCTATAACACAGCAAACATCAGATACTTGCGTCACTTCCCAGTATGTTTATGACTTCACCAGATAACAGGACATGAGCCTTTTTCACTTTTTCATAATTAATCTTTTGCTCATACCGAAGCTGCTGGCCAGAGGCTGACTCACAGCTCACGGTAGCTTTAGCCACTTTCCTTTTGTTAGCTTTTGTAAAATGTCCATATTCAGCTGAAGGAGTCTGATTAGCTTTGTTGTTAGGAGCATTTTTGTTGCAGTCCCCTGAGGTTTACTTTAACAACTCCAACCAGCTTATAATCAGTCATAAGTGAGGGTGACTGGCCAGTCACCAAACATCTAAGGTGGGTCAGATGGCACATTAGCAACCGCAGAATCTGGAGCTAGGGAGCTAGATGCAACTTCAGGATGTTTCATGTATGTGCCATTGGTTAGTGTGAGAGGACGGACTGATGACCTCAGCCACTTAAAGACAGTACATCAGATACCCTGTAACCGGCAAACCAGCGTTAGCTCAGGGTTTGTTTGATTCCCAAAACCAAAGAACGTTCGTCCGTTTCAAATGGCTAACACAGGTTAGCCATTTGAATGAATAGTGGCATTGTAAAGCGCTTTGGGTGCCTTGAAAAGCGCTATATAAATCCAATCCATTATTATTACTAGTGTTGCTCACTGCTGACAGTGTGGGAGCAGAACAGAGGCACCGAAGCGAGGCATGAGCTAAGGAACATTAAAGTCTTATCATTTAGAGTTTCTTGGAATATCTGTCCCACACCCTTCACACTAAACTATACTGAATTTAACTTGCGTTACAATCAATTCACACATTGGCAATAGGGAAAAAATAAGTCTTAATACATGGTAAATGCTGCATATTGAAAAATCTAAATTTCATACCACAGAACAATTTTTGTGTCTTGCTTTGGATACAAATTGATGGCAGTAAAGCACAACTCACTACGTTTAAAGTGCTTAGATGGATGGTTTTAAGTGGTTTTATCCTGTCCAGTACCTCGGCTTCGTACTCAACAAAAGCAAAATTTAAACTTACTCTGTGAGGTCCTGACTACAGCTCTTAAACAGATGAGCTGTTAAATTTAACCCCAGTGATCCTGAGCAGATTTCAACGCGGGAACACGACTCACTCCACCGCGCTTTGAAGCAGCGGAGGTGGGACAGTCATGAGGATCTCCCTGATCTTTATGACCTTGGAAAAGTTGGTTGTTGTGTACTTCTTAACAAATTGCTCATAGTTTTGTGTCACCAGCCCCTGCAGGTTATTTTTCAGTAGTTTAGGGTTATAAGTTGGGCTGCAGTGATGTGTACTTACCTGTGTGGGATGTTAGGACCTAAAGCTGGGCTGGAAACGTGCAGTTTCTTGAAAGATGAGCTCCTTCAGCGTCTCTTTGGGTAGGTCATCTAGCTCCATGTCAAACTTAAATGGGGCCTCGGCAACAGGCTAAAGACAGAGAGCAAAGAGGGCAGAGTGAGGTAAATGTTCATGGAGACTTTAGGTTTGGCTCCAACAGAGCAGCTAAGTCACAAACAACCACAAAAGAAATTAAGAACATTTTTAGATCAGAGAAACATGCAGGCAGCTTTTTGGACAACGCCACTACCATCACTTTGAGATCAAAGTTATGACTGAAGTGCACGTTTGAGCTTTAATTCAAGCAGCTCAATGGAAATTTGCATCAACTGTTTTGCAATTACAGACATTTGTATTTCCATTTTCTTAGCCTCAAAATTAATTGAACAAACTAACAATTTTAAACATAAAAACTGTGTTTAATATTTAATGGAAATCTTGTGTGGCCCGTTTCATTACATTCCTGCACCATGTTTGACAGAGGATGTGGTGTGCTTTGGGTTAATGAGCCGTTTCTCTCCTCCTCAATTTTCTCTTGATTTCATCTTTCCAAAGAATATTTGAAGGCTCTTTTAGACGTTTGCTGCCAGTCTAATCTGGCCTTCCTGGTCCTGAGTGTACAAGGTTGCATTTGGTGGCTCGTGATTGCAGACTTTGATATGTTTACCTACTCAAGAGTGACAAAATTCTCTGAAACTGTTTTTATTAACCATGAAAATAATTTGGCAGTCATCCACTTCAGTTGCTTGCTGTGGTATTTCAGATGCATCTGCTGACGAGTGCATTCATTCGTTTTAGCGGCGACTGGTTCTTGTAAGATGCTTTTCTACTTTATTTGAACACCTAAAAACAATTTCTAACTACAAGCACAATTCATGCCATAATATTTTTTCTTACACTTTTAAGCGTACATTCACCCTCTGACGGTCTTCACTCCCATCGTTATCTTTGAACCTCATGTTGAGGATCAGGCCTGAACTGAACATGAGCCTCTGAAAATGGAGGACTCAGTATTTATATATATATATAAAAAACTGCATATGGAATACAGCACCTGCTAAAACAGTTCAATACTTCTGCTGAACTCCTTGAATTAAAGCTGGAAATCTGCTCTTCAATCATCTTGTAAAATAACAAAAGTTGTGCTGTTTTTTTGAACCCAGGTGATCCATATAGCACAAGATGCCTGACCCACCTCATCTGTGGGGTCGTAGTATTGTTCCAGGTAGGGGTGTGCCAGCGCCTCCTCCACCTCGATCCTCTTGTGAGGGTTAAAGGTCAACATCTTGTCCAGCAGGTCCAGAGCTGTAACACAAAGATGGACTTACTGTAGGTGACTCTGAAACAACAACAATATCCTTGTCTGTCCACTAGAGGTCCTAGTCTACATCCAACATGTTATCATTTTTTTTAAACCATCCTTTGACACCAAAGTCTGTCAGTCCACCTCTGATCAGCTCTTTACTGAACACGAATTTGATGCATCTCTTCATCCAACCTTCATCCAACCTTAATACTGTGTGACAATGAGGGGTTCAGCTTACTGAATTTGCAGAATGGCTCTAATAAACATCTGTGTCAGCCTGTGTCACTGCATGATATCAGTTTGGAAGATGTCATGGTGATACGGTGAATATGTGGTGACTCATTGTGAAGTGTTGTAAACAGAAAAGGATTTAAGAGCAATATCGCGTCATCCACCTGCACTGCTTTTGTGCTCTGAGTAAAGGTTTGGCCACAGTTCTTGAGTTTGACCAAATCCATCATTCAGCTTCTCTCTGTGAATTTTACAGCTTCTGAGGACGTTTTTCTTAAGTAAACTCAAATTTACACTGTGTAAATATTATCATCAGCTTCTCTCTGAATTTGGCTTCAGGCTGCCTGTTGGTGGACTCACATTGTGATTACCAAAGATTTTACTAAAGCTTTTCTCACTATGTTGAAATGGCACTCTGCCTTTATTAGCACTGTTCTTATGAATGATTTGATTTAATTTCAGCAGTGAAGGAGACAGAAAACCATCATGCACAGAAAAACCAACTGAACCTGCAAAAACATCATTAGAGTGTAGTGAGCGTGTTTGAGCCCCAAAGTCCAGATGTTGTGACTACTGTGACTGCTGTGTGTTGTGCCAGGGCACAGGTCATCAAAGAAGTAGACACAACATGAATGTAATGTGATGTGTATGAGGTGAGCCAGGTGTAGGCAATCATTTTTCTCCCCGCTCTATAAAACGAAATTCTCTCAGGAAATGTTTAACATTTACTAATCCCCTGATGACCAAATACTGCGGTTATGGTGAGATTCCACCTCTTACCTTTTGGATCAGCGTTGGGAAAGAGACGGTTCCACGGCACTTTGCAGCGCAAAGGCAGTGACAAGAGATAGTTCCTGGCTTTAATGTTGATGATGCAGTTGAGATCCTCCTGTGAGGGAGAACCCAGAATTCCTGGAGGACAAATAGAAAATCATAAAGACAATCAGATTTTGTTCTTTTATGATAAATAAATGATATGTAAAATGATAAATGATATGATATGTAACAATTTGCAGAGCCTCCGCTAAAAGTTTATACTGAAAGGAAAAATTCTCAAAAACGGACAAAAACATTCAGACCGCACAACGAATGGACAGATGGGAGAAGCAACATGTGGTCTAGCACCAAGAGACAAAAAAGTCCGACTTGATAAGGACATATTAGTGTCTACGGTATCTATGGACTGGCACCAGGAAGCTGTTGCGACTGAGTGTGAAGTCTAAAGGTATCAAAGTTTTTCTTACAGACTAAATAACGCAGCTGAGTCACACCATAATGATACACTGTACTACCAAACAAATACAGACCAAACAAATTCATTATCAGGAAAAACAAAGTTCATCATGGAGGACTCGGCTTGGTCAGACCATCTCCAAAACAAAACAGGTTCCCAGTATGAGGCAGCGAGTACCAAGCAAAAGGAATCCAAGAGGGAATAACTGGAATAACCAGTAACCGGTGCAGACGTTTACTGATTACATGGCCACTGTTGCTTAAACTGGAGAAAACCTCAATGCTTGCTATGATAGACCCACAAAGCAATGCACTACACAGCCACAGAGCCCCAGCTGAACCCCAGCCACCACCTGAGCTGAACAATGGAGCAATAGAAGTGACTCAGGTGTGTGCGGTTTGTGGGGATCATGGGATTCATCTAGATGTGTGTTTGACTTATAGACCCATAACCTAACCCTAACATCTCTGATCCGTTCTGGCAGATTCATTTTGCAGGAGGCTTTAATTTTGTGGCCTATGGGCTAAATGTCAGCCTCTGTGGACTTACACATCAACACAACTCATTTGAATTTTTAAAAAATGGAAAGTTCTACATGTTTACTGCATGCAAAGTTTATTTTTACCCAAAATATGGTTAAGCTGATCCAAGTAATGCTTCCCCGGAAAGATTGGCCTGTTGGACAGCATCTCAGCCAGGATGCAACCCACTGACCAGATGTCTATGGACTTGGTGTAGCCCTGAAATCAAGTAGAACAGACATAATCATGATTACAGTAACTAACTTAGTTACACACAGCATTAATATACCATGTGCCTATCAAGTGCTGCAAGTCATTTTAAATTATTCCAACTAGTATTTAGAAATTAAAGTTTAAGACTTGAAATAGAAATACAAAGTTTAAAGATATTATCACTAACAGGGTCGTTGTTTTCCAATCAACACGTTTCAATGGAGGGCACAAAGTATTTTTTAAGTTGGGAAAACCTAAAAACACTAAACATACTCCACTGTTACTCTACTCGCCTTTGAGTTGAGCATGATCTCAGGAGCTCGGTACCAACGAGTGGCAACGTACTCTGTGAGGAAACCAGTGTGATCGTGGTCGGGATCAGCCACACGAGCCAAACCAAAGTCACAGATCTACAAAAAAATGAGAAAGGCACAAGAAATTGTCACATTAGAGGACACAACATAAAAATTATAGGCTGTAAAACGTTGAGAGTCTCCACAGCAGATTTGTATTGGTGAGGATTTATGACAACATTAAGTTATTTAATCATGAAATCATGATGAAAATATGTCTGGTGTTAGTTAAACCACCATACGAGGAGGTCTTTCCCGTGACAAGAAAAATATCTGAATGGGGCCTTAAGGGTAAGTGCCTGAAAACAAGCATTTAAATGAAGCCAGCATCTGCTTGAGACGCTACCTTGAGATCACAGGTGGTATTGAGCAGAAGGTTGGAAGGCTTCAGGTCACGGTGTAGTACGTTGGCAGAGTGGATATACTTGAGCCCTCGCAGGATCTGGTAGAGGAAGTAGCAGATGTGGTCATTGCTCAGGTGTTGAGTCTTCAGGAGCTTGTACAGATCTGTTTCCATTAGATCCTGGACAATATATCTGCACGGTTCCAGGTTAAGGAAAGTCGGCTTTTATACTGAAAAAAATCACTCACACACACGTGTGTATTTATATCCTTGCAGGGACATCTCATTGACATAATGCTTTCCCTGGCCGCTTACCCTAACCATCAAAAATGGATGCCTAACCCTAACCTAATCGTGACCCTGACACTAAAACGACATTTTGGTCCCCACAAGTAGAGTAAACTTACAATTTTTGGCCCCCACAAAGATGTTCGTTCACTCACTCACACACACACACACACACACACACACACACACACACACACACACACACACACACACACACACACACACACACACACACACACACACACACACACACACACAGCCAAAACACTTGAGGATTCAAAACAGAGTTTCACAATCTAACGTGTGGCGTCAGAGTGACTACATGCATCATTTACAGACAGTCAATAGTCATGACTCACTTACGAGGCCATTATTAGTCAGTATGGTAAATTTTGGTAAATGTATTCATCATGCTGAAAGCTCACTGACACTTAAGTTCAGTAAAACTATTCACTGTTTTACGTTTCTTTGTTTTTTTTGTTAAAGGAAGACTTGATAAGAGCAAAGGCGGATGCACAGCTGCAAAAATACAAAACTATCTGATCAGTTGTTGGGTCTTTTAGGACTTTTAGTCAAGTTTCAAAGTCCCTAAGCATGAGGATTCTGATTGGTGCTCTTGAGGCCAATATGTACTGAAACTGGTCCAGGTGGACTCCACCTCCCTGACGACTCTTGGTGAAAGAAAGCCAGTGCAATTTAGTATTTGTTCTTGGGCACATGCTTGTGTTGCCAGGCTGAGCAGCTGCAGGCTTCAGTCACAGACGCAGTGTAAAACTATACACAGTGCCTGCAGGCTTGATAGTCTGCTACCATTTGGCTACAGCGAAAAGCATCTCTGCCAACTGTATGGCGACAGGTGGCTATTATGTAATGGAAGACAAATAAAAACCTCTTGACCACAAACGTTTGGTGGTAATACCAATCTGACCAGCAGCTAAAGAAAACCATCAAACACAAGAATGAGACGCTTTACACTCAAACATGCTTCAGTGAGGATACACATCCTTCATCTGCTCGATGGTCGGTGCACGGATAATGTCGTTGATTCCGATAATGTTCTCGTGCTTGAAGCGCAGAAGGATTTTGATCTCTCTCAGGGTTCGCTGGCAGTAGGTCTGGTGCTCAAAGGGGCTGATCTTCTTGATGGCCACGCGTATCTTGTTCTCCCGGTCGTAGGCAGAGCTGTATTTAAAAAAAACAAAAACCCCAAAATAAGACAAAAATGCAAACCTTTTAAATCCATAAAACTCAAATGCCAGATATGTGCAATAACTGCATTAATTTATAATTACGATTCAGAACCACTTATTAGGACAGAAAGGCCGCAGGTGACCAAGACTTTCTCGCTGTGGTGATGGTGCTAACACAGCTAAGAACATGGCCTTTGTGGTGAAAGTGAGTCACACTCTCTCCTCTGTGAATGCCCAGCTGTGCCCAAAACTGAGCACAGCCATTATCCAAATGTTGAAAACCATGTTTTCAAGTTGGGATGGTAAATATGAGAATCAATCAAAGAAATACAGACCAAGGGTCACTGAGCTGATGGAGCACACCTCACTAAGATGAACTGCTCAGGACTCTCTCTCTCTTCCACACCTGGAATCAAGGTTTTTTCCCCCTTTAATTGCCTTAAGTCAATGTTTGGTGGAGACTGTGCAGACTGTAGTCAATGTAATCAATATTAAAGCTATAACCAATATCGCACAAAATAACACTTGATATAATCAATTTCTTCCATATCCAGCTCTAAGCTTCTGTGCTTACTGGGCCAAGCAAGTTCAACAAGTGCAGCCTGAAGAACCACACATGTCACATACCAGCACGATACTGTAGCTTATATTAACTTCTAATAACTATCTTTAGAAGACAACAATAAAACCTATTCCACAAAAAGACCACATGTTCATTCACCAAAAAGTCACGTATAATCCCAAATAAGGATTTATGAAAAAGGTACCATACAATTTTTAAAAACAACTGACCAAAAAACCTTTAACCGTTACTTTAACTATTATTTACAAATGAAAATGGCAGATAAAAAATAAAGAAACATTGCTGTGTGAATCAAACCCGCTCAAACCTCTGTGACAAATGCCACTTCCTTCCTGTGGTTTGCAAGCGAAAAGTTTTTCATGTTAAGTCAAATCGGCAGGAAATGCTAGGTTTGAATTAAAAGTATTGTAAAACAGTAAGCACACACTAAAATGGAAAGATAAGTGTAGCACATTAGCTTTTACACGAGAACTACTACAGCAATATAGAAACTAGTGGTGCAGCGGATCACGGTTGATCCATAATCCAAACCGATCCCACTCCACGGTTCGGCACACACGTGATCCGAAGATTCGAAAAAGAAGGAAAAAAAGTATGAGTGTGGTCAGTCTGTCAAGCGATAGCTATGGTCAGCGCTAGTGGTCCAAGTGGAGGAGCAGAGGAGTTTGAGGTATTTAAGCAGCCCTTTGCTGCCCAGTTCGACCGCTTAAAGCTATTACAGAAGCTACTGGGGTGTTTAGCTGCAGACATGAGGCTGTACTCTCCTGTGCAAAACAAGGGGTTTAAACAATGATGAACGTGCTTGAGCCACGCTATGATATCCCGTTGCGCGTCCACTTCAGTGACAAGATCGTTCCAGGCATGTATGAGCAGGAAAAGATTAAAGTTATGGCTGAACTGTCCCAGGCATCTTCTGTTGCCCAACTAAAAATGGGTGGAGCTGCAGGTCAACGGAAAGCTACGTGACCGTGACCGCTCATTATATCACAGCGGAGTGGTAGATACAAAGCCCTGTACTGCACCTTAATTTGTTTTTATACAGTTCCATGGAATGAGTCTTGAGTTGAAGGTTTTAATAGGCAAAAATTACTTAAATAAGTTAATAAGTAAATGTTAAAATTCTCTCTTTTTTCCTTTTTTTGCTGATCCGAAAATTGATCCGATCTGTGACTTAAAACCGTGATCCGATCCATGAGATTTGTGATCCGTTGCACCACTAATAGAAACCCAACCGGTTTAAGTGCTTTCAACCAAACCATATCTGGAATGTGATAAAGACAAAACATTTTCAGGAAATTAGGAAGCCGTCTTGCATGCCGGGTATGGAGGATCTAAAGTTAAAGCTAGATTTAGAGAAGGAGCAGGGAGTTAACATGCAAAGCTTAGCTAGCTACTTTCATATCACACATTCTTCACAGCAGAGGTCAACCTTAGCAGAGAGATCCCTCACTAAGGTAAAGGCTCATTACACAAACATGTATGATTAAAATATAGATAATAATAAAATAATTCAATTCAATTTTATTTACACAGCGCCAAATCACAACAAGAGTCGCCTCAAGGTGCTTTACATTGTAAGGTAGACCCTACAATAACACATACAGAGAAAAACCCAACAATCATATGACCCCCTATGAGCAGCACTTTAGTGACAGTGGGAAGGAAAAACTCCCTTTTAACAGGAAGAAACCTCCAGCAGATCCAGGCTCAGGGAAAAATAATAAATACGCTTATCAGTTACTATATTGGAAAAAACATTTGCAAGCCTTTTCAAAACTCTTACTCCAAAATTAGTCTACGACACTTCATTGTCATACTTCGCATGTGGCTAAGCAGAAAACCCAATCCTAATCATTGCCTACAGACACTGACAGACGCCCTGACCAAAGGTGCTGGAATATTTTTATGTACCATGCAACTCCAGCGGCCATAAACAAAGACAGGACCACAGCACATGAACACCGTGTGTGTGAGATTAGATGTTGAAAGGGAAAAATAAACACTAGCACACCCTTTGGCATGAAGAGGGTTTGTGTATCAGCACTTTTCTCTGCAGGGTTTTTACTTCCAAGAATGACACCACTTATTTGTCCTAACTAGTAAAAACATGTTGGCTGGATTTTTGTTTAGTCTGCCCACTTTGTCTTATTTTCTCTTGTGCAACTGTGCAGAGACCATAATTTCCAAAGCAGAAAGCAGATGTGATGTTTTGAATGTGGGACACATTAAGCCTTTTAGAAAACAAAATCTAAACTTCACTGCCATCACATTTCCATTCATCATAAAATGATCCAACAAATTTAGTGCTTTCATTGACTTTATTTTACATCCTAGAATCAGCTTTTTAACACAATATATAAATGTTGGACATCAAGAGTACTTTCCTCTTCAGTTTCTGCTCACAGCTGTAACTTATTTTGGAAACATTTTTAATTTAGAAAAAGTATCTTTAGTGATTATGTGGAAAAATGTGGGTGATTATGCTCGCACCCAACAGGCTCAGTGTTCATCCACTCAAATATCCAGCCCTGCCTGTGCTGAAACACCTCCTCCACACTACCCCAGGTACAGACATGTCCACTGCTGAATATCTGGCTTTTTTCACTCTTAATGGCTGTGTCAGACCCACGCTGTGGTCTCAACCTAAATCTCACAGCCTTACCAAAAAACCCAAAACAAAAGCAAACACACTTTACTAAAATAAATAAGAAGATATGCAGGAGTCGACTTCAATTAATCTTTTCCAATTATTAGTCTGCATGAATGACTGCAATTTTGACTATAAAAGCACTTTGTTTTTTTGTATGTTCTAGTTTTTTGTTTTTTTTTAAAAAACTGAATAATAATGACAGAAGTTGAGCCCGCCTACATACGTCATGGAGAACGATTAATTTACAGCCTGGTGTTGGGTGTGCGAAATGATCAAACATCTTCAGATGACACATCCAAACCAAGTCCAGCTGACCTAGTACTGTCAGGAAATGCAAATCACTGCTGCCAGCTCATCTCACCCCATTTGGTACAACCAGAAAAGCAAAACTGCACAACGCAGCTGCACCTCGGGATGACAAACTGAGAGAATTTGCAGCTTTTATCATCTTCCTCAGCTTCATCGTTTACATCTACACAAGCATTGTTTTATTTCGGCACATTACACACAACAGAAATGACTGAAAAACACCCACGTAGTCAGACAAAATAAGAAAATGAGTTGCTATAGTGATGGGGGTGTAAGGACTGCAATGTAAACACAAGTGTGCCAGCCTTCTGTGAGGGAAATATGAGTGACCTTCCTTTCCACTTGTGTGAGAGGAGTGTGTGTGTGTGTGTGTGTGTGTGTGTGTGTGTGTGTGTGTGTGTGTGTGTGTGTGTGTGGGAGGTAAGTAAATAGTTCTCCATGTAACTGTTCTACACCAGCAGATGCCCTCATGTACAGAGAAGCAGGCAACGACAGTAGTTATTCATCAAAGCTGCAATCCGATCCAGGGCAGAGGCAGTTTGGCACAGACATCATATCCTCGTACTGTTTTTAAACAGTCAATGGTACAACAGCCTCCTCCTAGTTTGTGGAAATGGCAGACATGAGAAGCTAAATATTTTCATGAAACTGATAATATGTCAAAGGTCAAAGATAAATATGTCCCTAACTTTGGAACCATTTAGAACAGCAGGTCTGCAGCAGTACTGGATGGTATAACAAAATGTATATTTTGGAAGACTTTGATGCTTTCACTTTATTTCACAGCATAAATCCATCTATGCATCTGCTGCTTATCCAGTATGGGTCACAAGGGCAGCAGTCTAAGCAGTGCAGACTTCCCACCCCAGCCACCTCCTCCAGCTGTTCCAGAGAGACAACCAAGGCCTTCCCAAGCCAGCCGGAAACGTATTCTCTCCAGCAGCTCTTGAGTCTGCCCTGGGTCTCCTCCACACCGGATATGCCCAATACACCTCACCTAGGGTATCTCCAGAATGCACTCTAGTCAACTGTCAACTCAATCTCAACTGGCTCCTTTCGATGCGCAGCTCCTCACCCTCTCTCCCTCTCTTTCCTCTTCCGGTGAGGAGCCACCGGAAGAGGAAAGCTCATTCCCAGCAACTTCATTCTTTCAGTCACTACCCAGAACTTGTTGAGGTGTTTGGAGGAACGTAGACGTAGACTCATCAGTAAATCAATACTCTGCTCTCGCTTTACCACAACAGACCGGTACAGCACCACTCTCCCCTCGTTCGTGAACAGGACTCTGAGATACCTGAACTCCTCCACTTGAGGCAGCAACTCCTCCCTGACCTGAAATGGGCATTTCACTTATTTCCAGCTGAGAACCACGGCTTCAGACTATGAGGTGTTAATTCTCATTCCTGTCATTTCACACTGGCCCAGTAAGTGCTGGAGGTCACTTTCTGATGAAGCCAGTATTTAATGGCAATATTTCTGGATGACAAACCTTTAGTGCAAAAAAGCTGTGAAACAAATCTCCATTTGGACTTTTCTTGAGTAAAACCTCCTGTTAGCTTTGAGTAACACACAGACACAACAGTCTGAAATACCACCTCTAATCTACTGATTTGTATTTTTGGACAGGATTTTCATCTGTCTGGACTCTTATGCTCTGATTCACATGTGCATGCATGTGAAATGAATATTTTCTGCTTTTAAAAGACGAAAAGTCCACATTTGGAGGTGGGAGGGGTTAAGGGTGACAATCAGACTACACATATTTTCACACATCAATTAGGTTTATGGGGTGAGGCATCATAAATCACTGGATCAGGTCTAGAAAAGGATCACAGTTTAGCCAACTCTAAACAACATTGGTTGCAACTTCTTTTAAAAAGCTCAGTGTCTTAGTTGGCATGGTGAAACGTTTCTGCATTTTCTGATGCAGAAATATACCTTCTAGTGAAATACATCAGGCACAATGTTGTGCTCATGATCATGTGACCATTTCCTGTTTTGCAAAAGACCAGGATGGTATAAAGATGAATGCAGATATCAATCGTTGGTTATGAAGCCCTGAGATGAGCAACCCTGCTGTTCCTGAACTGATGTGCACAATTTTCTTTTGTTTTATTATTCTCAGGCTGCAGCTGCAAAAAAGAGAATTTGGTGCTTTTGTGGTTCATATTACTGTAAAGTATTTATTAAATGATCGCACTGACATAAGATAAAACTTCTTCTAAGGCAAAAAAGGCCTAATACTTTTTGGTTTCAGCTTTTGAAATGCTGTTCCATGCTATAGGAATTTATGACAAACAAAAAGTATTGGTTCATACTGTATTTCACCATATTTACTGAGCCAAGCCCTGCAGTTCCTTGTCCCTTTATCTGGCATGCAGAAGGAACTTTGAGGAAGTACAAAGTACAGAGTTCACCAAGTAGTTTTAATGCAGTTATCTCTGCCTGCTAAGGCAGTTTTGAGCTGCACGGCTTTATCACTGGAGGGTGGACTCGGGCTGCTCTCAGGCACCTGTGACCTTTGAACTGAAAGCTATTACTCTGCAGATCAAACCTGGTTTAAAGCCCTCATTTTTTTTTAGCTATCCTGTTTTGATGAGCAATAGTTTAACTTAGTTTATTTTACTATTGTAATTTTTTTGACCATTTCACTGACCTACATCCATCCATCAAAAAGCATTAAACGTCATATGTGACTAGAGCAGGGCGATATGGCCAAAAATATTTATCACGATATACATTTGAAAATTTGCGATAACGATATAACTGACTATATAATTGATGCGAGACAAAATGCAACTCCACAACTTTACTAGTGCAACCCCCCCCCCCCCCCCCCATCCATTTATTTTTACTTAAACAAGCAGCTGTTTTTTTTATGTGCATTGAAGCTATATAAAAATTTAACAGTGCAAATGCAAATTCCTTACTGAAAGTTTAACCAAAAGGCATTTCCAGTAGAAATGGGCTGGCATATCCAGAGCATAACCATGTATAATATCTCAGTCAGAACATGCTATATCATGCTGAGGTAACTAGCGAAACTAGCGAGCTAACTTCCGCTAACTTCCTGCTAACTTCTACCTCCGTTAAAAGTAATAAATTCTGTTTTCATGGATGCCTGGATGCTAAACTTCATAGTTACACCTGGTAAAGCAGCAATGCTGATCGTTTTATTAAAGATGAAAGAATTTAGACAGATTTTTACTCTCAGTGATGCTGCAGTGTTCGTTTGACTTTGGGACCTGTAGTTGACGGAGTTTAGGACCCAGATTACTCCCAGATTTACGAGCACCTTAGTCCGACAAATACTGCAATTGACTATGTGCACGTTAGCATATGCTACTTCCGGTGCGGAAACTCCTGTGGGGAGCTTTGTTTCCGGTGTCCTATTCGCGCCTGGTTTACGGTCCAAAACAAGTTAAGCAAATGAATCAAGTGGCGATTTACATTTCTATAGATGTCTTGGGCATTTACCCAATATATCTGTAAATGATGTTCATTGACTTGTCGATATTTTTCCCCCGCGCCTCAGAGCAAAAGAGAAAAGGGATTCAAATGTTATATTTCTCAGCTGTCCCTCGTTTATCGCGGGTGTTATGTTCTAAAAATAACCAGCGAGAGGTGAAATCAAGCAGCCGATTTTATTTTTGACGATGCAAAACGTTTGGGGGACACTTCAGAGTCACACTGTTAACAATCAATGCAGCGATTCTGTACTGTACAGGAGAGGCGTCACGGAGGAGATCGTCTGCAGCGATCAGGACGCAGGACACAATGTGACGTAAAAAAAGCATGCAAACTTGCACTAAAAAATCTGAAACAGCGAGGTGAAAGGTGAACCGCGTTATAGCGAGGGACCGCTGTAATTCTGAAGGTAAGTCACAACATACCCTTCGTAAATACTAATGTATAGAAACCATTACCAGCAATCATTCATTTTTTGTGTGGCTTTTTTCACGGTTTGTTAATATGCTGTGTAGGTGTGTACTGGACTAGCTGATATCGACATAACGGGGGAAACATCTGGTTTGACTATTCTTCACCTGTAGTTTGAATGCTGAACATTTGCCTGTTTAATTCATAAGACCAGTCATTATACAGAGATGTGCTTCTGAATGTGGACGATGTGTCTTCTGCTGCAGTAATGCAGTTCTGCTTGTGTTGAGTGATGTAAACAACTGATCGATCTAAACGCTTGATCATTAGATTTTTTATGACACAACAGCGGTGAGTGTTCCCACGTTCTGCTCTTTGTAACTTAACGCAATCTTTCCGTTTTCGAGTTTTGGACATGATTTTGGAGTATATCTTCGCAGTAGCGATTGACCGCAAAGTAAAGCTACCGGAAATATACAACCCCACATCCGGTCTCAAACCAGGAAGTTAGCATTGTCTCGTGCACATAGTCAATAACGAGGCCCGCTTGCATGTTCTACAAAAAAAAAAAAAAAAAAGTGCTTTGTTGTGTATCTGACGGACAAACACCAAACCAGTTCCACATCACTGAAGTGGCACCATTTTTACAAACCAATTCTCATTCATCCGTTTCACTCAATGATCCGCTTTCTCCCTTCTCATTCTCCGTTGCCGCCATGCTTTTCAGCCATGTGCGTATGAAAACAAAGGCACTGCACATGCGCGTTTTACCCATATTCTATTGCGATATTTCATTTTCTTATCATTGCCTAACATTGTACCGGTATTACCATGAACGGTATAATATGGCCCAGCCCTACATGTAACTGCATTTATTAAGAATCAGCTGTAAAGTCAACCAATCAGTGTTTTTAAACAGAGCATAAAAGTTGTATTAAATCCTTAAATTCTCCTTTACTTTGAGTTATACGGGCCTACAATTAGGAAAAAAGGTGAATCAAATAGGACCAATTTTCGATCCACATTGTGTACTTTCCTGAATTTGGGGAAAAAAGGCCTAGGTATGATTATGCAATAATATTTTTACAAGCTAAATTTAACACAGCTTGTGCAATCATTATTTTAATGAAGTTGCTCTGTAGTGAAATCTTGTTTTTCCTATTTCCTCTGTGCACTTAGTGTTTTCTGAGCATGCTCACTGCTCAGGAAGAAGCTTTGTGGGGGTAGGGGGGGTGGGGTGCCTCCATTTCCATGGAGACAAGAATACAAGGCTTTTCTCAGTTATGCAATAGGACTGTAACCATGACAATATTCATGGTTAGAGTGGAAGGAAAAAAAAAAGGGGGGGGGGGGGGGGGGCAAAGTTCACTGTGCTTAAAGGGCGACCCATGGTGAGAATGTGGACTGACATCACAGTCACAGGTTTAAAAAGGCAGCGTGAGTACCATAGCTGTGGGGTTGGGCTTCACACCACACTCAGTGCTGCTGTGAGGGGGTTTGCTGCATTAAGAGGTGGTACAGTAGGACTCGAGCGTCTCTGCCATTTACAATTTACTGCTGTGGCCTGCAGTTACTGATTCAGACCGACAGCAAGTCATAACTGCTTATCAGTCACATCGCAGATTACTCATGGAATTTTTCCTGAATAGACAAATGTTAGTCAGAACCAAGAGAAAAATAACTTTACAAAAAGAAAAAAAGAAAAGTGATTGGACCATAGCAGTTGAATAAGCCACACATAAATTTAAACACGTCATTGGTTTCCCCTGTTTAAACTGCTTAAATGAGTTCCTAACAATAATATCAAAATTAACCTACAGTGAAATAAATTGACATGTGCATCTGCAACAACTATGAAAACTGTTCTCCTTAACACGACTGCACTGCTACCAGAAACCACTGGTATATTGTCCGGCCTACAGAACACGTAATCTGCAATCTTATTTTTGTTAATTTCATCCTGTAACATTGATTTATTTCTGCACAGAGATCAGTTAAGTTTAATCTTTTTGAGCTGCTCTCTGAGAAGCTTCAGCAGATAACCGGGCGACACTGACCATTGGCTGCAAAAGCTTAATTCAAGTTCATTGAGATTTATACCCTCCAGCATTTATCATTGGGAACGATCATAGATTTAACTGCATTTGCATGCTTACTAAAAAAAAAAGAAAGAAAAAAAGTTAAAAAAACAAAACAAAAAAGTCTTTCCTGTTTCTGTGTACACTAACCACAATAACCCATTTATAAAAACATGCCAGCATGGTGTTTGTGTCTGCAGGTGCTTTTCAATCAAGCTTACATGGGTGTATGAAATATTCAGCTCTGCACAATAAGCCATTTGTTTCCCTGACGTCAGCAAAATGCCCACATTGAAACATACCTATAGTTTGTTTTCAGAGGTAAAGCGCTATAGTGCGTGGAGCTCAACAATATCATTTCACTCACTGTTCGCATTTATAAGTAATAATTAGCAGGTAACCTTATTGCAGCAATTCAGACTATTTAGCACAAACATGATAAAGAAACTTTGAAGAGCATGAGCAGAGAAAAGTTTCTTCCTCAAAGCCATTTCCTCACACAGTATGCATCGCAGTTTTCTAATATATTTGTACAGCCTCAGTGTGGCCTGCAGGGTTTCGTCACAGGCTTTGCATTAGTGACTGGTGGAGTCTATTCTTACATAGGGGAGAAGCCACTCCTATAATAAAAGCCACCTCTGCTACTATCATAAAAAAAAATAATGAATCCATTTACGTGGAATAAATCATTAACTTTCCAGTGTCATTTCAGACTGAAAATGAGACAACTCCAAGAGACTGTATGGAGTCATTCATAACCCCAGCTCTATATTTAGGTGTGCCGTTATGATAGCCTTAATATTTTAACCATTATAGGCTTAAACGTTACTGTAACATTTAAATTTGCTGCTTGTTGTCCCCATCCTTTTGAGTATAAAATGTTTACGAGTCCAGCAGACCAAAACCCAACAGCTGAAGCTGAAACCAACACAAATTTTTGCATTTAAATAAATAAATAAAATAACGCCAGTTATTATTAGTTAGCTGCCAGCTATTAGGAAGGCACAATACTGGTGTCAGTAAGCCAACCTATGGACTGAGGCATTTCATTCAGTTCTATGTTATTTCAGTTTTATTTTCTAATTTTTCTTACTATAAAACTAGTCGATTATTTTCTTTTACCAGTACAATAACTGGTAAATTAGATGCCAGGAACATCTGTTTTTACTGATACTGTAAGTCATTTCATTGCTTTCATTTCTTCACATATGAAGTGGATTATACAACCAAATGTATTTAAAAAATACATTTAAAACAAACAAATAAAAAAAAGTATACTTTATACGTACACACACGTACTCTTGACTTCTTTCTAGGTTTTTATATTTCACTCTCTGATCACAGCTGCTAACATGACATCTAAATAAATTTATATAGTTTATTTAACCTAAAAGCATAAAGCAGACTAATATCAGGCAAATGAAGCAAAACCTGAATGCACAGAATCTCGCCATCAGTCTTAATGTGCATCTCCACCTGTTACCATCAGTTACAGCTGTCATTCTTTTGAGTCATCGAGTCACAACCCGATTTTTCTAAAGCATGTCGAACAAATTTAAAAAACAAAAAAAAAACCTTTCTGGCATTTAGAATGACCGAAAGTGACTCTCTGTTTTATTCAGTATGACCTGCTATGGGTGACTGAGCTTATAAACCCATTAGGAAGGTGTTTACAGAGGTCCCCAAAATTTATTCTGTTCATCAGGACGTAGTGTTTTCAGTTTCATCACTCATCCAAGTGACTTCTTCAGTCTCAGCTGATTGCTGGTTTCCAACCTTATAAACAGTACATTTGCATAATGACTGAAACAAGCCCACTGAAGGAACAATGGTGCTAGTTAGTACTGACCACAACATTATCATCTTTTCGGCATACAAAGGTAGATGCACAGTTTTGCTAAACCAGAAAGACTATCATAAGAAAATTTTGTCGCTCAGTGACGAAAATACTTACGAGCCTCTGAAACGAGACCCAGGAAGTGGCTACAGGAAGAGGGTGATACCAAACCAAACAACCTCTGCCGAAGTGGATGTCACAGCACAGAAGAGCTACCTCGTCAGGCCAGGACTCTGCAGACTATTTACACCTACAGGCCAGTGGACACTCTTTCAAGGATGAGGATGTAACATCCTGGACAGGGAGGAACGCTGGTTTGAGGGCGGAGTCAAGGAGGCCATTTACGTGAAAAGGGAAAGACCGTCTCTGAATCGAGGAGGGGGCCTAAGGGTCCATCTGTCACCATCTTACAATGCTGTGATTGCAGCCGTTCCCCAACTCTCTGTGAATGGTGATCTTTGATAAAGTAGCTTTGATCAGTGGGTGTTGATCAATGGTCATGAAAACTTCCATAATTAAGATTAAGGAACTGACCTCCCAGCCCACCCAGCCCATTGTTCCTTCAGTGGGCTGGTTTCAGTCATTATGCAAATGTACTGTTTATAAGATTGGGGAAACCTGCAGTCAGCTGAGACTGAAGAAGTCACCTGGATGAGTCACAAAACATTTCTCCCGCTGAAAACGCTACTTCCAGATGAACAGAATCAACTTTTGGGGATTTACTCACCTGGATGATTGAGCATGCATCAAGTAATTTACAGAGGTCAAGTCAGAGAAAAGCACAACAGCAAAACAAAAAACTGTACACATGTGACTCACTGAAACTTTTCCCTGCAGCCCATTTTTAGGCATCTGCTAAGAACCACTGATATAAATGCTTAATATAGGAACTCTCCTACAGATAGCACTCATGTTTTAATTTCTGACCATAGGCCTGCTGCTTCTCTCCTATTTAGCCACAGCATACCTTCCAGTTCCAAGGCTTTGACCAAACACTTGAACCTCAGATTCAGATGCTGGTTTTTTTTTTTTTTTTGCATCAATTCAAAGTCTTTCATTTAAATGAAGCACTCTCTCGCATCTCTGAATGAGGGAAACCAATTAATACAAGAGCTCAAGGGAGACATTTTTCATAGACAACAAATTGTGCAAATGAAAGCATCGGCAGTCTCTAGAATTCAGAACTCAACCTGACCAACACAAGGATTTTGTCAGTGGCTTCATAGTTATTTAAAGCGCATTTAGATTTCATAATGATGAACTGTAATTAGAAAGTTGGAATCCTTTAGACTTCTTTCAGAGAATCTGGACTTTACTGTGACTTATTGGTTAGAAAACTCAGTCTTTTGGTTTAAAAACTGATAAATGAACCAAAGTAAGATGTCACACTGAAAATTGTAAAAAGGTATTTTTCCACTGTGGGAGTGAAGACTATAATGAAGTCCTAAAAACAGCAAATACTCTGACCGTAGCTTTTAAAATGTTGCAATTTTGTGCTTTTAAATTAAATATTTCTGGGGCTTAGCAGAGTCATTTTCATGGATTTCTAGTTCTTTATGTCACTTCATATACGGAACGATTAACAAAAAATATATCTTAGTTTGTCACAAGTGTTTATTTTAGGGCAATTACATTTTGTTTGTTTATTGAAGCACACTTGTGATTTGTAATTCATGCAGATAATTTAGACTATTCAGCCGAAAGGGTGCTAACCTAAGGTAATTCAAAGACAGGCGTGTTTTAAAATCTCTGAATGAAAACATGCAACTTTTCTTGAGAAAAAAAAAAAAGAATCTTCCACTGTTCATTGTGATAAACATCCTTCCTTCAGCAAAACTTTGCTTGTCAAGCCCAAAAAAAAGAAAAAAAAGAAAAAAAAAAAGTATTCATTATAACACTGGTGTGTGTGTGTGTGTGTGTGTGTGTGTGTGTGTGTGTGTGTATTTTAAGGCAAGTTGAACTTTCATAAGCATACCTTGACATAAAAATGAGGGCAGGTGATAGAATCAAAGCTAATTCTGCATATTTCACTGTGCATGAACTCGATATCTGCCTTTTTCTCATTAGGTTACAAGTCCTAATGTAAGCTCAGCACTGTGGTTTCTGAGAAATGCGGATGCAACAGTAAAAGCAGCAACAACATGCACCTCTAAGTCCTGATGATCAACACAGATATTAACATCAACGCAGCAGAGCAGCGCCTGAATGTTTTACAGCCCTTCTGAACCAGAAGTCGTCATGCTCGTCTTGGCAGGCGCAGCCACCCAAATTACCCAAATTACATCTCCTTCTGAATTGCACAACAGGATTTCAGAGTGTCAAGGCTCTCATTCTCTCCCCCCCTCTCTCATTGGCTGTGGAGTGGTGGTACTGATGTCAGAAGCAGAGGAGTTGCCATGGAGATGGGCACCACAGTGGCATTTCGAGAGGACGAAGCAGAGCATCGGCGGTGGCTAAGAATCAGGCAGGTCAAGGACTCGAGACGGAGTCAGAATCACCAGAGGACAAGAATGACAAATAAATTTAGGATGAAATGTTTACAAGCAACAAGTGTTTCCCATGCTGGATGTCAGTGATACCAAAGAGTTTGCTGTGATAACACAACTTTGTATTTCTACACAATACCAAAGCTCAAATGATAGCCAGGTTCACATTATGAGATGCCAGATATCAGAGGTGCTTATTAGTCCAGCGGGTTCTTATATAGGGCTTTTCTACTCTAACTGGGCACTCAAAACACTTTATACAACTTACCTCATTCACACATTCACACAGGAGCTCTTTTTTTTTTTTTTTTTTATTTTTATAAATCCTGTCTGGCAGCTTTTACAATCAGAATTATGATTTGAATACACTTGTTGTGCTAACCACATTTTTCATGTTTTTTCCATGCATGTATGTGTTTTCTATCTAACATTTGCACACACCGGATGGATCGCAGAGCAACCTTGGGTTACTATCTTGCCCGATGATATTTGGCATGCAGACTGGAGCAGCCAAGCATCGGACCACCTGTTTGGTGAGTGCGAAAAATTTAGTTCCATGTATTTGTCAGTTTAATAAACCAAATATTATCCCAAAGCATTCTGATGCTTTTTGTGTGACAAACTAAAGAACTATTTTCTTCACAATTAACTTTACGTTTTTATTTCGTTGTAATTAACTATAATCCGAATCTGGAGTCATGTTCATGTCTTTCTTTTCTATTATACATGTCTGCGCAAGTGCGCTTTAATGTGGTTAATTTATTTAATTTCTTCCCTTTATTTGTTTATATAGCCATCAACACAAAAAAAGCTCTTTTCGAATAGCACTGGAGCAGTTTCAGTGTGCTGCTTTGTTTTTACCACAAACCGTATAAAAGATAAACGCCGACACCGTGACGTCACCCACTGGTTAGTCAAGTCCAGTTCTGAAGCCTTGAGTTGAGCATTTTCAGCATATTCTGAATAATCTGACACTTAGAGTGATCAAAATTTACAAAATGGACTTTAATATTTTATTCAATATGACCTGAAATGAGTGAATGAACCCATGTATTTAACCAGAATCCATTTATAGACATGGTGTCTGGCTGCTGTTTTTCTGCAGCCTTCTGTAGGACTACAAGTCTTTTTGCAGCCACAGGAGTAATCCTCTGGTGGCCATTAAACAGAGTCTCTTTCCTAAAACAGGCTTCACTAAGCGATCCCCACTGCATACTAGCTAATATAAAGCTATATAACGACTTATCCCCTCCTGCCGTTTTCCTTGTTCCAGTGTGATATGAACAAAAAAAAGTGGAATCTGACCAACTATCACCCATCTTTTCAGATGTAAAACTTTTTATAAACACGAGCCACTTCAGCAGCATTCCCCCATGATCTAACTGCTCATGTGGGCGGGTTGAAAAAGGCAGAGTTTGCCATGGCAGCTTCTGAATATTATCACAGAGGGTGATACAGTATCTTGTGATTGTGTAAGCATACAGTGTTAAGAGGCTCAGTGTACCACCAATCTGTGGTTGTACATCTGCTCATGTCAGGGCTTTCCAGCCTCAACAGGCACCAACAAGAGGTTGTTGAAAGCAAAAATAGGCCTGCTCTGAAAATGACACAGACATACCTCACAGTCGACTGGTAAGCAAATGTCTTCATGCAGCCTACCAACTTAGGTTACAAAGAATCTGCATCATGTTTCAGGGTTTTTGTAGAAAAATAAACAAAATGTGCATTTAATGAGAATTCACAGAAAACGAATATCCTGCTGTACAGTGGGCGACCAGAAAGAGAAGTGGGATTCTTGGTCCAAAAATACGCTCTTTAAGCAGAAGCTTACATCAGCGATATCTGATCTTATAGAACCTCCGTAAACACTTTTCTGATTACTTTATGGGCTCAGTCACTCATTTTGGGTAACAGTGAATAAAACATGAAGCACGATCATTATTAAAGTCAAAAAGGAGAAATAACGTGTATACCGATTTGGTATATAACTGTCAATAACAAACTAGTCAGATCAACCTGTAGCTTGTCATGTCTGGTTTCAAAACAGCAAGATGGTGACAGTTAAATGCTCAATGTGAATTTGGTTTAAATAATCCAAAGGAGTTAAACCCAGTAGAGCTGTAGAAACATAGTTCTTCATAATCTTTAAAAAAAAAAAAAAGAAATCACACAAGCAATCAGTGTATCACTGTGCATCTGTGGCTTTTACTCATGTTTAATCTCTATAGAAAATGCAACAACAGAACAGTGCATCCTGCTTTACTGACTCATAAAGGCCAGCTGACTGCAGCCCAACACCACCATACAGCAGCGCAGCCTGACAAAGAACTGACTGATGGTATTTAAAAATATTTCAGATGCAAACTGAGGGATGTCTGAAGTACACCCTGCAACACTTTCGCTGGCTGCTGCACATCAAAGCTACATGCCCAACTGGCTGAAAACCACAGGTCTCAAAAAGAACGCAGAAAGAGGAGTGCAAGGAGGCTGAGGCTCGCACAGCACTCGCTCCAACCGCCTCTGACTCGGAAGCACACACAGCCAAAAATACAGTAACGCTACCAGAGTCAGTGAAACAACTGGGCTTCAACCTGAACCTGAGTAAGGACTGCGAAAGGATCACCGATTTGTGAATATAAGCGAAACTGAAGAAGCCATCATGGGACGGCATCTGTGTCACTCCTTCAGGCCCATACAGTCTGCTTTACTGTGACAAGAGCGCAAATACAAGGAGCAAAGCAAAAAGATGTTAATGGTGACAACATCAGGTGCTTACACCATACATGTATCCGTTTCTCTATTGTTGTTGCTATTACAAAGTCATTAGATCCTCTGACACTTAGTGTGCACAGTTTGGGCCAGTGCTAGTGCTGAAATCTGAAGCTCAACGCACCCTGAAACATATGGCTAATAAAGCTACGGGAAGCGGTCGGTACAGTCCGGAACAATAAAAACCACCTCTAGAAGTAGCAAGAGTGTCTGGACTATAGCTGAGTGTGTCTCCAGCAGAGCGTTCAGACACACTGAAAACCAAGATGACACAGCTCAGCTGTCCAAATACCTGCCAATGTCATTGTGGGACAAAGAATAAGTTTTGAAGTGTACTTAAAAAATTGCAAGGTCAGCCTAATATGGAGAGGCAACTCACAGTTTAGAAGCTATGACATGACCCTCCCGTTCTTCAGTGTAATCTTCAGGATATGGGGGATAACTGGTCAGCCGTTCTCAGTGATGCTGACGGGACGTAAGGTGTTAAGAGATGTGCAGTTGTTGGTGGTGACAATCCATTAAGGGATTTTAAAAAAAACATGCAATAATATCCTAAAAAGCACAGGAGGACAGTGAAGAGAGGCCAGAACATGGGACATGCTTTATCGTATATAAGCGAGCAGCGTCATTTTGGACCAATTAAAGATCCAAAAGGGAAGCATGATCCAATCCAATGGGGTGTAACAATAGTCAAGTCAAGTTGCAATAAAAGCAGATGTAACTCTCTCAAAATAAGAAGGACTTGGCCATAGAAATAAGCATAAACTGGAAAGAGTTTATTGATTTTACAGTGGATTTAATCTCTTTACCCGATTTTAAGTCAATTTTCAGGATTTACAGGATTATTTATAATAGATAAGGATCCAGTCCAATTATGAACAAATACAACAAATAGCTCCAAGAATCATGTCCTTGGTTTTACTCTCATTAAAATGGTCATCAAAGTTTTGATGTCACTAAGACTTTCTAACTTTTTAACAAGCACTTTATTTTGCGTGAGGGGCAGGTAGATTTGGGAATCATCAGCATAGAAGTGGAAGGACATGCTCTAACTTTAAAAAAGCAATAGATCAGATGGGAAGTGGGCAGAGAACTGTCCCCAAAAGAGAACCTTGGGGAACTCCACAGAGTAGCAAGATGACTGACATTAAAACGTCTTTGCAACGTATACCACTCTAAAGCTGTACCTTTACTCTCCGCACAGTGCTTAAGGTTGACTGGGTCCAAGGGTAGAATTTAAAAATTTGAGTCAGAAGAAAATAAAAGAGCATTCGAAATTCCTAAAAGTATAAATTATGAAGTGAAAAGCTTTGCACATTAATTTTTCTCTGTAGGAAAATCTGCGACAAGATTAGAATTGTTACATCTATTTAATATTTTTAAGAAAAACAAATAATGCACAAGTTCTATTGTAAAACATTTAAAATAACACCTAATGGCCATACATTTTAAAACCTGTGATTTTTTTGATCAGCCAAGAGATTTTTCTATCACTGGAAATTAAAAAAACAAAAAAAAAACCAAAACCCTAACAAAAGAAATTAGAGTTTTGAACGAAGCAAAAATCCCTCGAGTTTCGCTTTCGACCTGAAAGGTTTTGTTCAAACTTGCCCAGATTCATCATCATTCATCAAATGGACTGAAACATTCCTGAAACTGGTCACAACATGCTTTCTCTGAAAAGGCCCTTAAAAGAATACTATTACAGCTACAGCCATTAAATACTGATGACAAAGCTCCAGACAGACAGAAGATCATCATCATCATTAACATCAATAAGAACCCAATTCTGGAGGAAAATATGAACTTTGATGGTTACTGGAAGTGGCACCTGCAGAGACCACACTGACAGAGGCCACATTTCAGTGACGGAAACAAAGTTCATTAAAGAAAAGTTCAAACCTTTCACCCAGTTGGCAGTGTGATGGACAGGGAAGGTGTGGAAAGGCCACAGTGATGAGATCCAAATCTTAGAAGCAAAACTTTAAGCAAGTCATCACTTGTAGGAAATTAACATAAACTGCTTGCCAAGACGACGCCTAGAGCACTGATATGTACATTTTACAGTTCTACCTAAATCCGCCTTCCTGGAAATTACGTTACAGTGATAGAGATCTCAAAAAGCATAACTGCTCTGTTTGGTAGTAATCCTCCATTTAACACAGTTCATCAATTAGCGCAATAGTTAGCACAACAGTTCATAAAACAAGATAGCATGTAATAAGATGGACAGGGATGCACTGCATTTAACTTTTGTCAGTGTCAAACCGACACACTATAGATAGCGTACCCTAAGCCACGCTGATACCAAGAACCGATCCACTAACACTGTTAAACGACCAAGCTCTAGTCCTTACTGTGGGGAAGAGACTGGAAGTCATTCCTTCATATTTAAGACAACAACAGGGTTAAGGTATGCTGCTTTACAAACTGTGTGAAATCAATGTGGCAAATAAATAAATCCAATAATATTTATTTATTGCGCTGGTATTTGTAATCAAAATAATAAACAACAGCTCAGTGTGAGAGACATTATGGTGAATTTATGGCACACTGGTTGTCAGTTTGCGTAGGTTTGATTACACAGAGGTGTTTGCAACCTATGCAAACATGCTTGTGTGCAGTCCTCGCTTTCCATAAAGACAGCATGAAGGTCGCCATGAATGATGTTGTGCATAAGTAAAATGCTAAATTGTTCAAAACTGGGCTGGATCCCTGTTCCAAACATTAAATGTTCTTGCTTCACCTCAGCTCTTTGCAACGTTATAAGTTCAGGGTCCTCTGCAACTGTGGGCTACTCTTGCTTATGCAAGAATAGCCCACAGCCTGGCTGCTTGCGACACTTCCCCCTGGTAAAACAGCTACAACATGCGGACGATGGTCTGCAAAGTTGCCCATAGGCTCACCACTGAACTATTAAGGCACCAGTACACTCGATGCATTGGTCTCTTCATGTGCCACCAGTATAATCGTCACACAACCACATTGATGAGTACTCGCCGTTGTAGCGCAAGTAGCCATTGCAGTATTCTTCAAAAAACAACAACAAAAAAAAAAACAGTATGCCACTCAGGCAGCTGTGATGTAGAAGGAGAAGTTGTCAAAACCGGAAGCAAAGAAGGTTTTTCCACAAAGTCTCATCTTTCCAAACTGTGGGAACATCTCCCTCCGTTTACCCTGAGCTTCTATACTATCTCACTAAAACATTGGTTTAAAAAAAAAAAAAAAAAAAAACACAAAAAAAACTATGTCACCTTTGTGAACGACAGCACATAGCAAAAGTGACATCACTTTGCTGACACATGCTGTGGCGTTCTTTCAGCTGCTTGAGCACCTCTCACAACTTGATGTTTGCGGCCTAGTTGAAGATACAGTGTATAATTGTGTCCTTGCGGCCGTTACCTCCATTTCTGTGATGTATCCATGTAGAACATTAGGTTGCTGTAAACTGCAGTAAAACCTTGCAAACACGTGTTACAATTAACATAAAGAAACTGCTGAAGCGGTGAGCAAGACAAAGCATCATCATTGGTTTTCAGTTGTGTTAGCTCTCCTGACCACAGTGTGTGGTTAAAACTGAAGTGTTGCAAACATACAAATAAAAGCTAGCTGGATATCAGCGGTAATATTTTCATGCAATAGTGTTTCTAAAGTTGTCCAAGCAGGTGAACTTCTGAAAGTAATTTTAATGTGAGCTCAGCTCTGCAATAATGCTATCTTTGCAGACTGCAACACGTACTTTGAAGCATTACTGTAAAAGCACAGAGGCCTCTTTACAAGTGAACATCCTCACATGGAAAAATGTACTTCAATTCGGCTTGACTTGAGCTACGAGTCATTTCTTTGCTCGTACAACTGTAGCTGTGTGCTTTCGGTGGGTTTTCCAGTTTGCAGACGAAAAGGTGCTAAAACAACCTGCTGTGCATCTACACCGTGGGCAGACTGTGTGTCAAAGCCTGTTCTCAGAAAAGCCTGCTCCTCTCTCTAACTACAGAAGACAAAAGAACTACACTGCTGCTGTTTGACACAAGGACAATATATTATGTAATGCAGTACAGTGTGCACATTTAAGGTCAGAAGCAGCTCCTCAGGCTAAAGAAACACATGCAAGAAGTGTTTTTCAAAGTAGAGGGTAGGGTTTGATTTAATACACCAAGAAATGTGGACAAAACTAAGTTACCTTTGATTGCCATTCCTGTGTGGGAATGTACACTACTAAGAGAAACCACAAATAAAATGGTGAATAATTTGAGTTTACACTCTACTGCACTACTGATCGCATACCATTAGGTAGAAAGTGGATAGAAAATAATGCTTCTGTGGTCTATCTTTCCTTCACATTCCTTCATATACTGCTTGTAATCTGCCATCAGCTACAAGGAAAACCCCTTGAGATACTCCCACAATACATTTTCCAGGCATTTTATGCAACACCAAGCAACTTAAACAGAGGACTAACCTCATGTAGGAACAAAAAGAAAAAAGAAAAAGAAAGAAAGAAAAATTTAATGAGGTAATGTCAGCTCACTATAAAGCCCACACACTAGCGGTATTTCCAGGATGCTTTAAATGAGGTGGCACAGGAAATCTGAATATTTGATTGAGAAAACTGGCCTAGAAAACATTAGGTATGACTTTCAGGCTCATGTGAAGCCCCGTGCAATAATTAAGATGATATTACAAGGAATGTGGTGCTGCACATGAGACTGAACATATTTTTTTACCCAGTGTTTTTGCAACGCATGTATTTAGACTCTTTACTTAAGTGAAAGTCTCACTTAAGCAGCCTGAGAGTACTAACACAGCACCAAAACAAACTTTACATTTCAAAGCAACATTAACAAAGCAAATGCAGAATTAATATCAAATCATAATCATTGATGATCACTTTAATAATGCAGCTGGAGATTATTTAAATGTGTCTGGGTGCTTTCATGTATACATGAAAGCTGTTATTGGGTTTATATTACAATCTTTAAAATATTAAGAACCCAAGGCTTCAAGATAAATCATGTGGGGTGCAAATTACATTATTAGCACCTAGAATGTAGTAGATTAAAACTGCATTTCTGTAAATGTTTAAGTAAATGTGGCAGAAATAAACCTGAAGACATGAAGACACATATAGAAACTAGAGTTGATTAAATTACTGCACATGTCACTGAATGACTACACGCAGCATGTTACAGAAACTGAAGAGACATTCTTATTTTCTGTTACATTATTTTTTCGACGCCACGCTACTCTCTGCTTCTACTCAACTACTTTTGAATGGAAAGAAATTAAAAACCTGTTTACAGCTGAAACACTAAGGTGACATTACTCATATTAAGAAATCAATAGTTATGCTCTCAGAGCATCATGAGTACATGACTCCAGGTACCTTTAAGTGGAGTCCTTTTTTTTTTTTTTTACATTCAAGGTTTGAGTTTATTGTAATTTTCCACTTCTAATCACTACATTGTGCAGTGAACCATGGCTAACAGACCCAGAGTAGCACTGCTGCAGAAGCCTCAGGCAGAGAGCTAACACACAAAGTTAGTATAGTTAATGAGGGTTTGCAAAAACAAACTATGCATTTTTAGAATATCTGCTATAGCTATAGGAAAACCGGTGACAAACATAAATATAAATATTAAAATAAAGATGGGAGGCATAACTGACACTGATGGGTCGTTTTAGTGACTTGAGGGTTGTTTTAAAGCAGACACTTTTGTATTTCTGTCCACTGGAATAAATGGAATTAGCATTTTTGATTGAGTCTAATTGTTATTCAATCCAGTTATTTTAAAGCCTCGGTTTCTCCACAATTATAACAGTAAATGACACTGTGTTAGTACACATAAAGTACAAACAATTAAGTCGCTAATGGCTGCAATATTAAACTGATAAACACAACAATGAATCCATATTCTTGATGTGACATTGTAATGTATGAGTTTCCTTTTACTTTAGGAACTTTAAGAATATAAAACATGTTTCCAGCATCTGTTTAGTTAAACAGGATAACGATCTTTAGCCGAGTGAAGAATCTAAACAGTTTTTTTCCCATCTCTTTGCGAAACAGCTATTTAGTAAAAACAGCCTTAAACCTTTAAGCACGATCACTTTCCATGTGCACAGAGCTTCACACGAGCCTGAAAAATCACACCCAGTGACTTTTTCTACTCTGCATTTATTTCTGATCAAATGTTCCGATTCCCCGCGGGCCCCCTATGCGGACCCCACTTTAAAAGAAATCCTGGAAACGCCTCTGTCCGCCTGAAGCGATCGATACCTCAGATATCGTCCACCCTGTTCAGCATTGATAACAGCTAAAAGTAGCCACATAAAATGCACTTCCAGGCTAGTATAATGCCATGAAGTCAGCGACCACCGGCCGGGATTTAACTGCCGTCTTCCTTTAAGCAACATCGGCTTCTCGCTGTTCCTTGCTAGCCAGACGAAACATGACAGTTAGAAACGGAAAAGATGCGGGTTAGCCGCCGTTTACGTCGGGCTAAAATCAAAAAGTGTCAGCCCGAGACACTTCGGCTACAACTTACCACACCATCCCGTAGGCGCCTTCGCCGATGTAGGAGAGGTTGCTGTACCGAGGCCCGACGTCGAAGGCCTGCCCGCGGACCAGCTCCGTTCCCGGCCCGGGGCTGGGGCCGCTGCCAGTTGGGGCAGACACCGCAGCTGTCGCCATTACGAGGACTGTCTTTTAAAAGGGCTTTTAAATGTAAAAAAAGAGCGACTAGGATCAGAAAAACGTGCGTGTCTGTGCTTATATCCGACGCCGCTGTGACTGCAACAGGGTGTAGAGTGTGGCGGAGGCCTTCCCGACGTGTGGAGTGTTTTTTTTTCCTTTCCGTTAACGTGCGTTCAGAGCGACCACACCGCGGCTGTGCTGTCGCAGGCAGGAGCGCGCAGCAGAGGATGCTGCTGCAAGACATCAACGGAGGCGGTCACGTGACTCCGGTCTTTATTTATTTATTTTACTTTAAAAGAAAAAAAGCTTTATTTTTATTCTGCCACAGAAAGGCTGTAACGGAGAGGACTTCAGATAACATTTACGTCATTTGAAACATTACAAATACTAAAAAAAGAAACTGGGCTCTTGGAACTTTATCAAGTCGGCTATAAATGCAATTGTAATATTATATATACTATATTATATTATTTTATTATTATTATTTACCTCTACTCTGATGTTGGCTTTGATCTACCTGTTAGCAGCTGCAGAACAAGATTACATGTTCTTTTAAAACATGAAAAAACACCCCAAAGTAACACTTTCCCGATGAAAGTAGTTACTTTAAATGCATGAAGTGTAAACTTCATCTTACTAAACTGCATCCTACTCCTTTTCGAGCACACACATTCTGAAGACATAGATATATACATGAAAACTTGATGTTTGTTAAGTTTTGTTTTTTGTTTTTCTCTTGTTATTTCAGTTATATTTGCATATTCAAAATAAAATTCTATCTATCTATCTATCTATCTATCTATCTATCTATCTATCTATCTATCTATCTATCTATCTATCTATCTATCTATCTATCTATCTATCTATCTATCTATCTATGAATTCGACCTTTGCAAGTTTGTTCAATAACTAAATAACTTTGGTTGTGGAGATATTGAAAGACAAAAATGTAGTCAAGTGACGAAATGACATATCTACATGTCCTAATTTTCTCTGTAACTGATGAAATCGGTGTTTCTCCATGTCACAATATTTCTAAATTATGATCTGATCTGGCATGCTGAGCTGTAAATAAATTCAGTAAAGTTTTAAGGACATAAAGTATAATAACTTATACATTATTTCATATGCAGCCTTGTCTATATATAGAGACCCTTTTATTTCAAGTTTTTACATAAAAAGGAAAATTATCACCTTCTTAGCTATTTTAAAATAGATTATAAAAATAAGAATTTTCACATCAAAGTTACCTATAAAATGATGATGATGAAGTTTTAGAATTAATTTATTATAACATAAATATAATATAAAAACATATTCGATCTCTAAAGAAAGAAAAGCGGATTTAATATCAATGACGCAGCTTCTATGCATTTAGTTGATGCCACTGGTTAATTTTGGAAGGTTATAAACACTTTTATTTTGCATATAATACTTTCCATCTGCAGAATTTCATTAAATGTTGGACCATAGGGGGGCACCTTAAAAAAGTAAGTTGTCATGTGCTTTAAACATGAGCTGCTTTCTTTTACCTTTTAAATGTGCACTCAATGACTTACCTGGTTAAATAATGTTACATTGACACACTGCACCACCTGGTGGTAGCAAATTGTATTATGCAAAAGTGCAGCTCAGGTATAATTCAGCTTAAGCTAGCATCTCTTCCACACAGTACACTGATGCTTTGGGCATAAAGTCATAGGTTTCTTTACATTCTGCTAATAGCTTTAGTTCCCTCTAGTTTGTAATTGTTTAACTTATTTAGACAAACCTTTAAAGCATAAATAACTAAATGAAAAAGAAGTGAGAGAAAAGAATGAAAAACCATTACATTAAAAAAAGAAGAAGAAGTGCTGAACGACAGAAGGTTCGAAGCAGATTGTTTAGAAGATATGAAAATACCAAAAACCACGACTAACCACTACTTCGTCATTATCTCCACAGAGTGAGAAGATTTTTACGCACATACTCGTGAATGAGGCCCTTCATAATACCCACAACGACCCAGACCTCTAGATGGCAGTGTGGGTTAAATACTATGTGAGAGAGGAAGCGCTGCAAGGCAGAAGTTGCTAAAGATCATCAAGTTTGCAGTAGTTCACAATAACATCCCGTCCATTTTGGCCCACTAAAACAAAAGAAGCCCAGTCTGCTTCTCTGATCAACAAACTCTTATTTAATATCTAAGGCGGAAATGAACTGTCTTTAAATAACCACAGCAATATTCATGTATAATGACAAATATAAATGTGAAAAATTCAGCTTCTCTTTTTGTGGCACATTTGTATAACTACTGATGAATCTGTTGTCACACAGTCTTTAGCAGTTTGCACCCATCACAACCAATCCATGTGAAAGAATCTAAAAATAAAGTTAAATAAATACATACATACATAAGCAAGCAACTAGACATTTAAAAGATATCAGATCTGCTTAATTATCAAGGATGTTTTGTTCTTCTTATCTGGGCTGCTCCCTTTAGGGGACACGGCAGTGGGTCACTTGCCTCCATCTCATCCTCTCCTTGGCATCCTCCTCTGTGTGACGCCAGCCCTCTGCATGTTCTCACTACATCCTTGAATCTCCTCTGTGGTCTCTAGATTATTTGACCTGAGCATTTTCAACTCTGCCACTCAGTTGTGCCACCATCTCCTAACCATACATCACAGCAGGTCTTACTAATATGTTAATCATCCCTTGCACTTGTTTTTCTATAATTCAGTCATGAATGATGACAAATATTATTTTAATATTTTAAAATTTTTACTGCTGCATCACAACTGACCAAAACCTGGTTCTGCCAGAGTTTTCTTCCTGATAAAAGTGTGCTTATCCTCCCCACCTTCACCAAGTATTGCTAATAGGGGGGGTTTATGGTTGTTTCTCTCTATTATTTTTAACGTCATTAACGTAAAGCATGAAGTGCTTTAAGGTGATTTCGTTGTGCATTAGTGCTATATGAATAACATTTAATTTAAAAAAAAATACATTTTGAAAAAAATAATAAAAACACAACAACAGTTGTAACAGTTATTAGCCAGATTATTATACTTATAAAATCCACTAACACAAATAATAAAATAAAGACTTGAGATGTCCACATGGCCAAGTCAACTGCTTTCTGAAAAGCTGCATTCATGTCGTAATTTCTATTGTGATTTCTAAAAAAAGGTTCTCCTGTCAGATACCATATTGGAACTAAGAAAAAGTAAACCAAAGCTGAAGATTTTTTTAACCATACAATAGAATTATGACGAAAGAGCAGCGTCCTGCCCTTGAAATAGACCTTTATTGTGAAAATCCAAACCGGATATTGAGAATGTGAAACTGTTAACTATCAGTTTCACGTTCTCGAGCTCTGCCCTTGACTGTCACCGACCCACGTGAGTGTGTTCATTTACAGGTTATCGTGATGCTAAGCCGGTAGTTAGCTAAGCTAACCGACTACATTAAGAGAAACCCGGTCTCACACCGTTCGGGCGCCTCATTTCTTTTGCAGAACAGACTGTCTGTTATTGACCTGACTTCCGGCTTGGTTCGGCTACGATGTCCTGCAGCGGTAAATCTCTGTGGTTTTTACTGCGGCGGTGTGTCGCAGTCAGACAGCTAACGGTACCGACAGCTTCACGCATGTGCGGCTTCACTCAGCAGCGAACTTTGACTTCGGCGGCCCGGACAGCCTGTTTCCAGAGACTGTGCGAGCTGCAGCCCGCAGTTAGAAGCAGCCAGAGCCGCTTCTGTACTAAGGTTAGTCTCAGAGCAGCCCCGCGTGGTTTAGCATGTGTTTGGGTCACAGAGGCAACTAGAGACGGTTAAAGACCGAGACGATACTTTAAAACTGCTCTGAAGATGCTTCTAGAAGAGTTTATTAACGCCACGGGCGTATGTTTTGTTTGGGGAGCATCAGACACTTAAATTCGTGCTTTTTATGAACTTTCATCTAGAAATGTGTCCCTTATATGCGAAACTCCAGGACAGAAATATCCCTGTTCATGTAAAGGAAAGCACTTGTACCAAACCCACTCTGGCAGGGGCTAGTGTGGGGGTTCCTTAGTTCCGGCGTAGGAGAGCAGTGGAGGAAATGACTGTCAGAAAAAAAGAATAAGTAATTTCTAATGTGAGCTATGTCTCTGTGGTCTGGCTATGGTCAGTTGACCTGAGCTGGTTCTGAGGTTTACCACCTGCCTTCTACAGTACATACAATTATTCTACCTGAGCTATCGTGGCTGCTTTCCGACTCCTAGTCACTATAAAGCTGCTATAATTGTGGGATTTGACAGGTGTTACTGAAGAGCAGCATCAACTTGAATTGATGACTACATGGTCCTTCTAGCAGCATGTCGTTGTCATTGAAACACATCCAGGCACTTATTTGGGCAGCTATCCTGAAGCATTATCTAAATTAACTTTCATTTCCCTTTCACTAAAAGGGGTATAAAAACTGTATGTACAGAACCCCAAAAGACTGATTCTGGTCATCTTAACGTAGAGTTTTCATTGGGAGAAACGTTTTTTCACTCATCCAAATGACGTCTACCACCACTGTTTCTTTCACCACTGTTTCTTTCACCACTGTTTCTTTCACCACCGTTTCTTTCTCAAAAAGGTTCCTTTAATTTTTTTTCACTGCAGCATCTCTTTCATATAATACAGTTGATCCTGGTGCAGGTAGGACCTAACCTAGCAGTGACCAGAAAGATGCAAATACAGAAGTGACAAAGTCCTTTACAATATAAAATCACATACAGTTAAAATTGTATCAGTGGATAAAACGAGCATGTATGATCATTTCACACTGATATATTGATTTAATTGACTCTACATCTTCCAGACAGGAGGAACCTATGAGGATGACTACCCACCTCTGCCGGCCTATCATCCTGAATCAAAACCAGAGTCCAGGGAGGTTTACATCGTGCAGGTGAAAGGTCTCCCATGGTCCTGCACCACTCAGGACCTTCTGCAGTTCTTCTCAGGTGGGAGTCTGAGGAGTGGCACACCTTTACTTTGTAACTACACAGTATATGAATAAATTAAATGAGATTATTATTTTTTGCAATTACCATGTACCAGAGTGTAGGATACGTGATGGGGTGAAAGGCATCCACTTGACTTTGGACAGGCTGGGGAGGCCGTCAGGACGAGCCTTCATCGAGATGGAGCACGAGGAGGACGTCAGCAAAGCACTGGAGAAGCACCGGCAGTACCTCGGCCCACGATATGTTGAAGGTTTGTTCCAAACAGGAAGTCCTTGACAAAGACTGATGGTTTGAAGGAAAACTCAGTTTCAGGGTCCTGACAACAGACATTTATTTATAATAAATAAGAAGCAGTCATGTTTGCTTAACTCACAAGAACACATTCTCCTGTCCTGTCTCAGTGTATGAAGTGACAAACGGTGACGCTGAAGTCATCCTGAAGAAAGCCACCCAGCCTCTAGGAGCTGATGGCGTGGTGCTGCTCAGAGGGCTCCCCTTCACTTGCACTGAGGATGACATTGTCCACTTCTTTTCAGGTACACTGTGTTGCTACAGTATGGGACTCTTGTCAGTGTAAACTCAGTAGATTTAGTTGCAAAAACCCCCAAATAAACGTTAGCTATTGAATGTAAGTAGAGCTTGGTAATGATTTTGGTTTCTTATTAGTCTGAAGACAAGAAAACTAAAGTAAAATTCTCATCGTCTGTGGCTAAATAAAATGTTATCACTTACAGTCTTGGCAGTGTCCTGCTTATTTATTTATTTTTTAATAAATTCATGCATGATTTGGTAAACTTGGTAAATCACATTCGTAGGATTCATTTGTTTCACCTCCCAACATGAGCAGCTGAGCACACGGCTTTCAGTTAGAAAACTGGCACTGAGCCTTTTGAAAAGGTGAAAGTATGCAAGGGGAAAAGAATTATAACTACTTTATCTTAACAAGCTGTGTTTCACAGGTTTGGAGATAATGGCGAACGGGATCACCATGGTCACAGACTCCAGGGGAAGAAAGTCTGGAGTGGCTTATGTGCAGTTCACGTCTCAGGAAGCAGCTGATGAAGCGCTGCAGAGGGACCGAGAGATCATAGGGAGCAGGTGGGAAGCTTCACTGACTCTCGAATTCACCTGGATGTTTCTCTGGTGACCAAGAAGTGCACTCTTTTATTTTTTGTCATGTTTGTTGCTTGTTGTGCTGTTTCTAATATCTGCAGATACATCGAGGTGTTTCCCAGCAGAAGAGATGAGATTCACTCGACCTGGAGGAAGAGAACGAGTCCATTTCCGTCTCAGTCCAGGCCTCAGTCAGTGGACCGGAGGAGTGGTGAGGAATTTTAATTGGAATTGGAAAAACGTGCAAATCTTACACTTAAAATATGAATATAAACATAAAACAAATAAAAAGAAGCACAGCAGGAGTGGCTACAACAAAACATTTGTGATGTGGCTCTGCAAAATATCATATTTAACATTGTTTTGAAAAGAGGCTCAAAGGCTTCGGTGTCTCATTTAGCCAAACACCCTCTCGCCTCACATCCTCTCCTCAAATCTCTGGTGGGAATAAAGCGTGTTTTATGGTTCTGGAAATGCGTCTGCCTGTGTACACGTGTTAGTTTGACCAGTGTTTCCCAGTGAACTCTGCTCTAGCTCCTTTCCCAATCCCAGCCTACTTGTCGATCAGTCGGCATTCGGTAGACGGATACATTTATGGGAAAATAAATTACACTTAAGATGTGATAAGACAAGTTTAGGATGTAACGAACAGGTAACACAGAGAGGAGTTAAAACTCTTCATGTGGACAACTCTTACACGTGCCAATTCAATGTTAGAAGCCATATTTTAAAAAAGACTTTCTTGTTCTTTACAGCAGCGGTCCCCAACCCCCGGGCCTCGGACCGGTACCGGGCCGCGAGAGTAGAGGCTCAGGTGTGAAATGTATGGTTTTCAGGGTTTTTATCGGTTTTCAGCGTTATTTTGTTATCGTTTTTATCGTTAACTCGGTTTTCCTGGGTCTGTTCACGTGTGTTATGAATAAATCTTTTTTTTCGGTACCGGTACTAGTTTTATTTTGTTGTATTTATCCGCGACACCTTAAAGGCCGGTCCGTGAAAATATTTTCGGGCATAAACCGGTCTGTGGCGCAAAAAATGCTGGAGACCGCTGCTTTATAGGGTAGAAAGCATTTAAATGACCTGACATATACAACACAGTTGGCGCCCTCTATGGGTTCAATACGGTGCAACAGGTGCTGGTAGTGGCCCGTCCCTCTGGCGTGTTAATTCTGCTACCTTGATAAAGACTCATCGGGGGAGGGGGGTATAGATTAAATGTATTTCAGTGTCACTGTCACATTCCTTTCCCAGCATGTGTAATGTGAATGTTCTGACATACATTTCAAGCTTTAATAGCTCCAGTGAATATTTGATGATATTTCAGCCATTTATGGAAGTTCAAGCCCAAATGATACATGAGCCTGGTTAACAGACAGCAGTGTAATGGGTCCTGTTTTAGCCCCTGAAAACAGATCACCTGCTTCGCCTCCTCCGTCACTTCACCTTCAGAGCTCCACCGTACCGCTACACTACATCCACGTGAGGGGACTTCCTTTCCAGGCTTCTGGGGAAGACATAGTGAAGGTAAAGCTGTTCACGTGTTGAGACAATGAAGCTGAGTTTGGTGATTTCACGTGTCGGTGTTTCTCTCTCGCAGTTCTTCTGTCCTCTGGCCGTGTGTAAGATCCTGATCGAATGCGGTCCCGACGGCAGGCCGAGCGGAGAGGCTGACGTTTACTTCCACTGCCACAGAGACGCCGTGGCCGCCATGTCCAAAGACAGGATGAACATAGGTGAGCCCGTTGGTGAGCTTTTCACAGCGTTGTTTATTTTTGCTTTTAGTTCAACTCTTTACCAGGGCAGCAGCTGTCGATAGATTTAGTAATCGAGTAATTTATCAACTAATTGAGTAATCGGATAAGAAATACTTTTGTCTTATAAATGAGCCACAATACATTTTCAAAAGATGAGTTCAGAATGAACTTCTCATTGATTTCCATTTTAGAAACTTGAATGTTTTAAAGTTTAACTGCATACAACATCTGTCAAAACCCCGAAATAAACTCTTTGATCGTACGCCTCGTATTAAAATTACATTTAAAACATTTTTAAATGCAAAACTCTGGAAATGATCTCGAGTCAAATGTCAAACTTGAATGAAATAAGATATAGATGCAATCTAAACTAAGGCATAAAAACGTTATCTTTACTCAGTCTTCTTGGAAAACCTTCTGACGTTAATAGGAGGCAAGTTTTTGTGCTGCTGAAAACAGATGTTATATTAATAATAATTCAGCGTCCAAACCAACAACCCTCAGGTCAGCAAGCTTAATGGCCCTCGTGCATTTTTATGGAATTGTGAAAAAAAGCTTTTATTTTTACATGTTTAAATATTACAATAATTAATTAACACAGTATTTGATATTATTTCTCTTTCAATATGAAAAATGTTACGAAAGTATTGAAATTAATGTGGTCTAGTACACCCCATGCCCCCCTTTTCTCTCTCCTGAATGTCTGTGATAACGTCGTAAATCAGAAAAACAAGAATAATTTGAGTCTTCTCTGCTCTTTATATATTTTTCTGTGATCCAAATAATATTGGCCTAAATGTCTAAAGCGTGTCTTTGCTGCTTACTGATCGGTGGCATATTGACTTTGTTTGGTTCTTCTCTTTCAGGCGAGCGATACATCGAGTTATTTCTCAACTCTGTTGCAGACGGTGACGGCAGGTAGGAAACACATCTACCATCAGTTAATTTACTTTTAAAAGAGACCAAGTTATGCATAAAACAGTGGAGTGGCCCTATTTGTGTAAACCAATAATTACTAGAGTCCAACAGTGCCGTTTCCTTTTTCTGAGAAAATATTTGGTCTCAAAGTCTTGGAGAGGAAAGGATGCAAATGTGTCGTAGACAAACTGCTCTGAGGTCCGTACAACGATCCTTCCCTCTTCTTGTTTCTTATTCATGGACGGATCGACTGATTTTACATGTAAAACTAATATTAGAAAATATAAAGAGGTTAAACACGTATTACTGAGTGTAACCCAGAGAAAAACTTAAGCTGCCTTGACTGAGCGCGTTTTGTTTTTCCCTCTTCTGCAGGTGAACGTTGACACACAGGATTCCCATATTTATTTTCCAGCCTCACGTGGACATCGAATAAACATTCCTGGTGTCAAAGACAAAGCAGTCGGTCTTTATTTAATCAAATGTAATATTCCTGTAATGCTTTTTTGATTTTATTCTGGAGGTTTGCATCTCCACTTTAAAATGAAAGAAAGAGGCGAACACTTGTAAATGCTCATGTTTATTGTAAGCCAAGAAGCTGTTCCACTTCACCTGTTAATCATCATCAGCCACAAAAAAAATAAAGATTTAGTTTTTAAATCAACAGAACACAAGTTATAAACCTGTCTTCACTTTACCTCAGCCAGGCAGAGCCGTGCATCAAAAGTGCTGAAACACATTCAGTTTATCCAGAGCAAAAAGCCTTCGGTCTAAAAATGTATGATTCACCTGCTACAGTTTAAAACACACCAGACTCAGATGTGACTTCATGCTACATGACTGATTTTAAGCCTTTTTGTTAATGACACTTCTAATACACAACAGCAGGAAAGAAAAAGCAGCTTTGTGACCTTAAGAATCAGGTGATCATTTGCAAAATACCTTTATTATTTCTCATTACATGAAACTAGCTGAGCTTAGCATAAAGAAGGGAAACGAGTGCCGACTAACACAACGTTGCAAAAATGAAACACTGCATCTAAAGCTCCCCGCGCTGACGGGAGCAGCTGTTCCTGAACAGAGCACCGGGACTGAAATGTGCAAACCTTCGATCAAAACTCTGATCTTGCTGTTTTCACCGACTTGTTGAGGTTGAGTCTCCATGAACGGCTTTAAATTGGTCTCCAATTTTTAAAGCTTTACCAATATTAAGACAAGAGACAAACTCAGCTTCTATGAAGCTGAGTTTCTTAGATGAAGAATTTAATGGTGATACTGATTTTTATTGTGAATGACTTTGAATCAATGTCCAAGTTTCCAGCACACAACACTGTAAACTCAAATTGGCATGTTGACCTCTTATGGTGGATTTGGTTATTTATGCTAATACTCTAACAGTCATATTTAAGCAAATAGAGACAATAGATACCAGCGTTTTCATCTTTTATCTCTGAAAGCAGGGAATAATCATAACTGCTTCTAAGTCTCACAACATCGTTGTGGATTTTTGGTGATCTGATTTTTCATTCCAGTTTATAATTCCCAGAATCCGCTCCACTCTGGAAATAAACACTAACTTTTTTTTTTTATATATATTGCATGAATTTTTATTTTTTATTTAAAACCGTCTTTAAGGAAGTAATGACACACAACATGACAGCATTTGGTCATTTTGTTGACCGAGTTTGTCAGGATTTTCCCTGAATGTGACGCCAGTTTAATCACAAAAGTGCATAAAGGTACGAGTAACTCCGTATCCTGATCTCTGAATCGAAACACCGAGCCTTGAATTCCAGTTTTTCCTTTTTTATCTGTTTTTGTCAGTTAAACTTTTCATCACTTAGTGTCCATAAATGAGATGATTCTTTTATTTATTTGTTTAAATCCAGCCATGTGAGGGAGAGCAAGTTTAGCTTAAAAGTGCCGACAGAAGCCTAAATCACCAACACGAACCAGAAAAGGAAGATAAATGGCGTCAGCTGTTTTTATTTTAAGGAAACACACACACACACACACACACACACACACACACACACACACGACTGATTTAAATAGCTCACAGACCCCGTGATTCTTAGGATGTCTCAGGAAGTTGGGATTTTTTGGTTTTTAGGTGCCATTGTTACACTCGCGCGTCTCTGCTGTGTGTGATGATTGTGGGTTCATGTTGGTGATGAAGCGTATTGTTGGAGTAACAGCGAGTAGCAGGCGGTGCAGACCGTCTCTGGGAGAATGGAGGAAGGTAAAGGCAGCTCTTTGGACACGCAGCTCTCACAGAAAACGCCGCTGCAGTTCTTACACTGTTTCTGCAGAGAAGAAGAAAAACTCCATTAAAGGAAACCACAGCTGGGGACACGAGTTCTCCTCCATTCTGCTCATTTACAGCGCCTTATTTTTACTTTTTGGTTCTATGAGAGTAGCTTTGCATGACTCGCAGATCATATTCATCTCATATTGGGCTTTGGTGCAGTCCACGTTAGCTCCCCATTCAGCACCCACCCTGAGGGCCAGAACCGGCCAATCAAAGACTCCGCTTCAGCCTTCTAAAGCCTGACCATAAATCATTGATTGGTTTGAGATCGGGGCAGTTTACTGACCACTGATCCAAAATGCTGACTATCTGTGAGTCTTAATAATCACTTTGCCCTTTGAGATGATCATGCTGATCTTTGATGTGGGCAGTCCTTAAAAAGTGTGGGGACAAGAGGAGTTCCACCACCTGTGCTCAGCCTGGAAACGGATGAGATGGGAATGGATCCCCCACAATCAGGATTTGAACCAGACTATTTGCATATGTTTGATATTTTTTTTGATACAGAAAATAAGTTTTGGAACAGCCGTAACAGCTTTAGGAAGTTCAACCCAAGAAAAACAGGAGTCAACTATTTAAAGAAGCTGTAAACTTTCAATGCCAAACAGAAAAATATTCTTGATAACTCAAGTTCAAAATGATCCTCAGTAATTTGTACCTTTGTCTTGAGGAGGGAGTCGGCCTGCTCACACATCGTACACATGGAAGGCTCGCTGATCTCCAAGAACGACTCCTGAGGAAGAACAACAAAAAGAGATAAATGCATGAGTCTCTGAACAGTGCAAAGACACACTGCCATCAGTACATGCTGACTGCTTCAGCATCCACTTATTAAAAGGCCAAACTTTCACACAGGTAAAAAGTCAAATCTCACCTGCTCATCCTCGTGGTGCGACAGGGACCTTCAAAGTTAAAGACGGGACATGAAAAAGTGAATTATTTTTCCATAAATTTCACTATTTTTTGAAACTCTGAGATACCTACAGGCTGGTATTGTCCTCCAGGCCACTCTGGAACTGGTCTTTCTCCTTCACTGACGGGGATTCTGGGAGTTGCTGTTAAGAACACAGTCATAAGCCACCAAACCACAGCTGACAGCTGTTCGTCGGACATATCGTTAATGTGAGAATCCACGTACTGTTGGTACATCCCCTGGTTGTCTCCTGTCGGTCCGCGGAGTGCTGGACTGAGGTACCGAGGAGGCACTGAGGTGATGCTCGCTCTTTCGATCGCGACCTTTTCTCAGCTCACGCTCCAGATTAGACCTGAAACAGCAAAATAAGCCAAAGAATAGAAACGTATAGTTCAGTGACGACAGTAATTAATAAACATATCTGGAGCAGAAAAAGGAACAACGTTTATGGTAAAGGGGAACCTCCAAGAGGTAGGAAAGCCCAATGTTACAGTAGAAATAAGATTCTTCTGATGGCAGCTTTGATTAACAGCCGTGCATCCAGCAGTTTCCTGCCAGGCCTCTGACCTGTGTTTGTCCCTTCGTCAGGTAGAACCTGCATGTTATACATCCTGTGTAACTGAAATCTGTGTGAAACGTCGCTACTCAAAACTTTCTAGAAACCACTCTCTGTATCGATGTGGTTTGATGGGCTACATATCGTTAGTATTTGTACGTTTCTATGGTTACAAATGCGCTCGCACAAGTCTGTGATGAACTTCTAAAAGATCTCAATGAGAGCACTGAGACCACAGAGTGAGAGTCTGACTGTTTTAACAAAGAAAGAGTGATAAAATAGAAAGGAGTATTAGGGCCACATTAAGAAAAAATGTTCATTTTCAGCATAAATTCAAAATGTGGATTTGCCAACTGCCACGGCTCACAGCTTCTACAAAACGCCTCGTGTAGATGAGGTAGTGAAATCGTACTTCAGAATCTGTTTTAGTAATAAGGAAGCGATTTGTCCTCTTCCTCTTTGTTTTGGTCATCTCAGTGTTTCAGATGGAGCAGGAGTAGTGAGGCGCCAGACTTTACCTTTGCTTCCTCAGCTGCTCCACCTCCACCTGCAGACTCTCGATTTTGTCTCCAAAGTCCTGCTTGAAGAGCCGGTTCGCCTCTAAAGCCAGGTCCCTCTCCTTCTCCGCCTGCTTGCATCTGGTTTGGGGTGAGCGGGTTAACATAAACTCATGGAAAAATAAAAATGTGATGAAGGGAAACGTGGCTTGGAAGAGAGATCAACTCAAACTAAAATGTAAGAGCAACCTGGGACACTGTGACCAAAGACCATGAAGCAGACTCTGTTTGTTTAGCGTTTTATTAGCCTAATGATTACTACAGTTGACACCAAACTTATGTTCACATACAATTTTAAATTATTCATTAATTTTGCCCCTTCCTTCTTCTGCGCTGGACGTTCGACTTCAACAAACCCCTCTGATATCTGGCGCCACACGCCACTTCTCTCTGTCAGTTGAGAATATCTGACAGCCTCAGGTTTGAGGACGAATCACATTACAGCAACTGTCAAGTATTCAGCATGGGTTTATTGGCACATCAGTCCATCAGGCACCTCTACTCATCTTATGTCTGACTAAAGCATTACCGGGGCAGTTTTTAGAAACGGAAATCTGAAGTAGAAATCTGATGTGGCGAACACATCTGGCAGAAAACACGAGGATTAAGGGGCTGCTAAAGGATCCATTCAGTCCACACTAAAAGCTGATGCTGGAGCGCCGCTGCAGGAGGTTGTAAGAAGATGGTTTTTATTTTGTAACAACAAAGGAGCATCGTACAGAAAAGATAACATCCTAGTTTGGTTATTTCTATATTAGGCAGGGTTGTATGTTTGTTTTCAGACTCGTGAAAGCAGGCAGCTACTGCTGCAGCTGCAGCAGCTTCCCCGCTGCAGAGTTCAGGCTCCGGGCCTGCTTCGCCAAATGTTTGTCACTGATTTTTTTCAAAACAACAGACGAACAAATGATGGAAAAAATTAAAGAAAAAGAAAGTGAAGAGAGAGAAAATGGATCCATGAACATAAGAAATGTCATCTGGAAGCACCAAATACATATCGTGCTGTAATAATAAACTAGCCTCACCTGGTCTCCAGCTGTTTTATGGTCCCTGACATTTGGTTCATTTTCTCCTCCATGCGAACGATGATCTCACTCTTCTGTTTCGAGCTGGCATCGGCACTCTGCAGAAGATGATCCAAACTAGTCAACTGATGTCTTTCCTCCATATACACTCGGATTTGTGTGAAAAGATATTTTTGGGGATCTAATCCTCCACCTGCTCGTCATCCCTAGAACAGCAGGTGGAGGATTGGGATTAGGCGGCTGTGAAGACCAGGATAGGGGTCCGAAAAAGGAAGGACAGGTGGACGGATGAAATATCTGATAAATGCGACCATCCCTAGTTGATCAGACGGCAAGAAATCCAAATTAAGAGACTAAACTCAGAGCAAAAGTGAAGATCACCTGTGCACCTTTTAATCTGAGGCCAGGTTGAAAACTTTTTCCGCCTAATATTTTCAATGTGTTCCAGTAAACTAATTGCTATCGTCCATTTTATTCTTGCTTTGTGGAACAGTTTCAGTCTTCTTACAGTTAAGCAGACCTTTGAACTTTCTCATTGAAGTGGCCTCCTCTTTTCTGCCTTAACTGAAAAAAAAAAAAAGCCAAGTTCTTACTGTCAGTCAGTATCTACTGCTGACTGCAAGTTATTCTAGACAGGAAGTGATGCTTTATCATTTCACAGAGAGCTAATAGTGAAATTAAACACCTACAAGTTTCTGGGAAAAGCTGAAATCTACGAGTGAAGCCCTGAGAGACAAAAGTGGATGTGAGCCTTTTAAAAGCAGTGTCCTCATAATCAGACATGAGAAGCACCGCCTCACCTGTGACTTGTGCATTAGCTGTTGGTTGATGGCACGAAGGTCTTCCAGCTGCTGTCTGAGCTCCACCAGAGCGTCCTGCTTCTCACAGACGTCTTTCTCCAGCATCTTCATGGACAGCTCCATCTCCTGCTTCATCCCGATCTGCACCTCCAGCTCCTTCTCCACATCCTGCACACAAGTCAGACTTTGTCAGTTAGAAAAATATAAGCAGGAATGTCATAATTAAACTCTAAGCTAAATGGACTGAATTTGGACTGGGCTGACTGTCTTTCTCCACATAAGCTTTGTTGTATTTCTGTGTAAATGGCAGCTAAAAATGAAAACACTAAACAGGCCAAGCACATTTGTTACTATTAACTACAAACTTTGTCAGCAGATGACACGGCTACATGTATAATCTCTCGCTGGTATCAACGCTTCAACGACTTAAAGCTACACAAAGACTGTCAAACAGCTGAAACGCACCAGTCGAAGCAAAGTTTCCTCTTTGAGCTGCTTGCGTGTTTCCCCCAGCGCTTGTCCGTCTGCTGCTGAATCACTTCTTAATGCCTGAAGAAAAAAGGAACGCTTGCTTTTACTACAAATTTCCAAATGCTCGAGTCAGCTGCTGCATAAACTGGCAGATAAGCAGTGTTCACCTTTCTGGACTCCAGCTGATACGAGCTCTCCTCCTTTACTCTCTCCACGTCTTCTTGTAAAGTGATGATCCTGTTATTCGCCACTGCAAGCTGCAAGGACAGAAATCAACAAAGCAGCTTGGTAAACAGGAAGCCCCTGCAGCCGGGCTAAAAACATGTAAGGCTGACATTTAAAGACAGTTTTTGAAGATGATCACTGTGAGACTCGCCTCTTCTGTCAGCTTCGTGTTGGACTTTTCCAGAGCGTCCACTTTGGCCTGCAGGTTATTTACCGACGCGCTGTAAACAGGCAGAAAGCAGGTGAGTCACCGAGCTCGACAAGGTGAGGAGAGCAAAGTGAGCGCACCACCCCGACAAACCTTAAATGTCTGTTCAGCTCCTCCACGTAGTTCTTCTGATCGAGAATCGCTGTGATCTGACCGTCCCTGAAAACGCACAAAGAGAAACGTGCAGTTAGCCGTCAGGCACACAAACACACAGCAACACAAACAAAACAATAGAAATCTGACAGAAAATCTCATTCTAGTGCAGTATTTTTAAACTGTTGAGGCTAAAATGTGTTTCAGGCATGGAACGGAAATCTTTTTCAATATTCAAGTTTAAAGGCCACACATTGGAAAAATATGGTCCGAAGGCTGGGGCTCAATCCAGCCGTCCAAATAAAAGAACACTTTCTGTCAATTAAGTTCAAGACAAATGGCTGTCAGTCGACAGAGGTAGGAGTGAAGCAAAAACAAAACACACGCTCCGATTACAGGCCCACAGCTACTGCTGATGGGACTAGAGGAGCCAGGACTCACCCCTCCACGCTCTTGCTGCTGTGTCCACCGTCTTTTAGGTACATGGAGAAATCGATCACCCCAACCTGCAGATGTTTTAAGAAAAAGGCAAAAAACAAATGACAGGAGCCATCCTCGTATGTAAAACAATTCAAAGTATGTGTGTAGAGTCTGCAGGCTGAAATATTTTAGTCTCCAAGCTCAGGCGGATATGAACAAAGAGCTGCAACATTCCTCACAGTCACTCTGGACTCCCAACCTGAGAGCTGAACATCCTGACTGACAAGCTGTGAGCTGCTGAAACAAGAACAACCTGAAGCTGCACTGCTCAACATTTTAATGTTTATGAAGCAGAGCGGGGACACAGGCCTCAGAGCCCAAATCGCTGCGCCCCTTTACATTGCTCTTAATTCAGTTGTGCTGCTGCTGTGTAAAGGAAACATCGCTGTACTTCATATTTAAATGATCTGAACAGATGGTTTAACTCAGGGTGGGGAACTCCAGGCCTCGAGGGCCGGTGTCCTGCAGGTTTTAGCTGTGTCCTTGATCCATCACAGATGATTCAAATGGCTAAATGACCTCCTCAACATGTCTTGAAGTTCTCCAGAGGTCTGGTAAGGAACTAATCATTTGATTCAGGTGTGTTGACCCAGGGTGAGATCTAAAACCTGCAGGAGACCTGGAGTTCCCCACGCCTGGTTTAACGAAAGGCTTTTGTTGGCATTTTTAAGGGAAAGTACTGACTGTAGGAAAAAAACGAAACAACAACTCATTAGTGAGAGTTCAAATATACAGATATATAAATGCCATCTGGCCAAAAGTTGAATGCCAAACAAACTTCATTCAATAATTCTAAATAACCACACCACAGTGTAGACACTGTCTGCACCACATCTGCCAAATCTGGACCAAACCCGGCCGACACAGACCAGATTTTTAAGACCGATACCACACAGGTATTTGGTGATTTTAAAATGATGTTCTAATGCATGAAACATTTTTTGTCTTTCAGAAAAATGAAAACATAAACAGATCTCCCAAACATTTATTCGTTTACTCTTTCTAGCCAGTACACACCACATGCTTCAATCATTGAAAGAGGCCACTTTAGACATTTACAAATAAAATGATGGATTATTTCCCTTTAACATGAACTTGTATCATGTCAGGTTGTTGGCGTTATTGCAGAAAATAACAAGCTATTTTACACATGTCATAAAGTCCATGTCTGGCCTTTGATGCGATCAGTGAAACTGAATTTGACGCGCTTGTTCTACATGGGCTGAGAGAAAACGATGCCACACCAGGGAGTGTGATGACTTTTCCTCTGCCTTACTTCTCATTTAGTTTGAGCTGCTCTAAGTGGAGTTAGAGGTGAAGGTGAAAGCAGACTAACCTGCGAGTCCAAGTCCTCTCCCTTCATACACAGATTGGCATCGATGACATTTAATCCAACCAGAAGCCCGGCGATGACGGCGCCTTCCTCCTCCATCATCAACGCGTTTGGCTCGTAAAATTCACTACAGAGAAGAGACAGAAAGGGCTACAACGTCAGGCGGAAGGGTTTTAGGTTTGTATATAATACTACCGGAGCCAAAAACAAACAAACAAAAAACCCCAAACCAAAACAAAAACTGCAGATCCTCAGATGGCCACTTGAGACAGGCTACATGGTGGGGTCAGGGGCTGAGGGATGGAACCAGACCCAGCTGATGCCAAAGTCCAAGAACAGGCATTACTAATACAAACTGACTGATTACACACCTTAAACACACTTTGATTAAAACAGCTCGCAATCTGGATTTAGGGAGCTCATCAAGATAAAACACCTTGATAAGACTTGATAAGATTTTTTTACCACAGTGTAAAGTTCAAAGTTGAACCTGCAGGTTCAAAAGCTTGTTGTTGAAAATTCAAAACCTTTAACAAATGGCATAAAAATAATGAATGCACTAAAATGAGGATTTACATGATCCATGTCATGCAGACAGAGTGTGGTATGAACTGTGGGACAACATTGTCTCCTTTCATAAAGGATGCTTCACTGCATCCTCTGGATAGGAGATCATATGAAGGAAGCACTGAAGCATCCTTCTTAAAAAAGACTTTGACCAGCTGCTATTATTTCAGGGTCAGGTGAACTATCTGACTGCTCCACTGGCTGATATAAGATGAGCAGCAAGTGCACCGCAAACTCCTGACCCACCGCTTTGGAGCCGGACTCTCATCCTCCTGAGCCAGCTGACCAGGCGGTAAACTGAACACGGGATTATAATGGTGACATTGGAGGGAAACTAAGAAGACAGAATCTACATGTAGATTTATGTAGTAGCGTTTACATAAAACAGCACAGCCAGTAATACAAGCTGCTGTCTGGGCCTCAACACCTGTCTGTCCGTGACTGAGTTTGACCACAGCCAGCTTTGATCGAGGTGATAACTGCTCTAAGCAACCAGGTTTGCTTCGTTATTAAAGGTTAAAGTTGTGCATTATCAGGAGTGTGGCAGCTTAAACATACAGGTGAATGAAGATTGTGCTGCAAGCTGCCTGCTCGCCTCCTCATCTGCTAAGTAAAGTCAGTGAACTGAACCTTTCCTTCATATTTGTGGTGTTTTTGCCTTCTGGAGAAGTTTAATGCAATTACCTGATAAATCATAATCATTTGTTATAATTAATGACTGTACTGCCAACTGATAGATGTTGTGACTGCAGTGGTCAACAAGAGACACCACATTCATCTGTTCACATAAAGTCTTCGCCTCTGTGAATATTACGATCCAAACACACCTGAGCAGGTCCTTTCTGTTGATGATGGTCTTCATATAGTCTGAGAGCTTCTTCTGCATCAAGGCCAGTCGTAACCAGGCGCGTCCTCTTCCTAGAGGAGTTCTGGTATCAAACATGGGAAGAGTGAGATTTGCACACACTAACAGCCTTTACAAGATTAAGGCAGCTAGCAAAGAAGCTCCAGCCACGTTCTGGCATTGTTTAAAGCTCAGATGACATAATTAAAATCCAAGCAGAAGAGCCTTTTTTTGTAGGAAACTTTGAACAAACTCACTTGAGCCCGGGCAGGTCTTTTACGCTGGCAGTGATCTCTCCTGCCTCAGGCGTCAGCTTCTCAACCAACTCCAATGGTCCCCAGAAGGACTTGTTCTGCCCCAGGAAGGTCTTCTTAGCTGAAGATTGACAGACAACGATGAGACGGACAGACTGAGAGCGTGCATACAGAAAGAGCAAAAACACACTGGCCTCAATACAGTTAAAAGGAAACTAAAGCAGGAGTTTAAGACTAAATATTCCTTACAGCTATGTCAGCTGTACATTTTAATCTCTCACATCTCACTGTCAAAAACTGTAAGGAGTTATAAAAGACAACACGAATGCAGTTTTTACTTTTCAGCCCGTGTTTCAGACAGTGCTCCATCACGACAAAGAACTGCTGCAGAGGTGCATAGTCAGAGTCAAGCGTGCGTCCCAGGTTGAGCGCAGACTCGATCAGGCCCTTGATGCTCAGTTTGGCCATGTTCATCAAGTTAAGCCTCTCGATTGCGATGGGATCCTTGGGATCTAAAAGACGGAGAAAAGGAAACAGACTTATAATTCTCACCTTCAGAATTTAACAGCACAAATAAATCAGGAACTAAACTCGTTTGAAAGTCAGCTCTGTATTTCTTAAACAGAAATTTTAAAAAAGTCAGTTTCCAGGAAGGTGAAATAAAGAATACACAGCAAGACAACAAAGACTCCATCATTACAAATAGCTAAAAGAAGACAAACTCCAGGACTTACTGTGAAAAACCTTGTAAATCTGAAGATTATATACAGTTTTAATATAAAACTATAAAATGTGTCTGCAAGAGAAATAGTCTCAATTAAGAGAATGTGAAAGTTTAATACAGTCCACTCGTTCTGCACGCCTGATCTATTATTTATGTCAGCATTTAACACAGAGAGGTTTTTAGTGGAGGTGCTCTATGCTGCCCTGCAGATTTGTTTACATTATTAATACAGTTACACATTTAAAGTTTACATTTGCAGTGCAGCATGTTCATCTTATTCTCTCTAACGCAAAATGTAAACAAATTAGCAGAGATCCTCAGCATGCTGGTATTAAAACTGTATAAATTTGTATTATAATGTTAATGCTGAAAGTAAAATAGAAAATTGTAGAAAACTGGGGAAAAAAAATTTAGGCAACTAAACAACGAGACACTGAGAAATACTGAGCTGGTTCAGGAGGATGGCCTGACTTATCTGGGTATTTTATAGTGGGTACTGGTCTGCTTGATTAAAACCATTTTCTCCACCATCTCTATCTGGTGTTTTCCTTCCAACGATAAATGACAAAGAGCCAAGCTTTGTCATTTATCGTTAAGAAGAAGAAGAAGAAGAGGAAGAAGAGGAAGAAGAAGAAGAAGAAGAAGAACTTTTATAACGCTTTCAGTGGAAACTACAGATCCATAAGCTTCCACCTCTGAAAAGTGACGCCGACGCTTTAGCTCCTTAAAGCTGCATTCTTCCTAATGCAGCCAGCAGGGGGCGATACCAGCGGCTGTAATAAGGTCTTTGACTCTGTACGTGTCTGTAGGAAAACAACCTTCCTTTATCTTTCTTTCTCTAACAACCTTATGGGATATATCACAAGTTTCAGGTCTTAGTAAATACAACATGAAGCTCATTTGTTTTAATGTTACAATTAAGACTTAAAAAGGTGGATAAAGCAGAGCATGCTCTATTGTGTGGCTGATAAGTGTGCAGTGTCCCTCAGCTTCAGACCCAGCCCTCACTTGTTACCTCCAGTTTTTAAAACCACCAAGAGCGGTGGTGGAATCACATGGCAGGATCTCGCCAACCAATATGTGACGTCACGCTGGCTACATCCATCTTTTTATACAGTCTATAGTAACTATAATACTACTAACAATAATAATAATAAACATATCATGAACAGTTATTATACAATAAAAATATTATGTGCATATGTTTAAAATATAAGATGTCCTGTATCTGTCCCTGTGGATCTGAATCAGTCTGATTGAGAAAATGTTCAACAGGATGGAAATAATTACCCAGCTTGTTAAATTAAGCCATGTGGATAAACTGTATGAACATTAAAATAAATACTGCCACGTCTCCCATAAAAAGGTTTGACACTACCAGTGCTATGATAGATTTAAGCAACAAAATTGTGCATGTTGTCGTTATCAATAACAAGAACCTCAGAAACCTATGCAAAGTGAGTGAAGAGGAGAGAGAACTAAAGCCTAAAGCAGATGTTTCTGTTGTCTGTTAATGGGCTTCTGTAATGTCATTAAAGTGGACTCTTCAGCGGTGTAGGCTGAAAGCTGCAGCGCTTCATTTGCCAACTGAACTGCCTACGAGTGCCTGCCAGCTGGCCTGCTCGTGCTGAGAGTAGGTGTGGCAGTTTTAAAAACAATAAAAACAGAGCACACAGTTATAGATATCTGTTTACAGTCAGGCTTGTGTTTGCTGCCAAATCTATAATTGGCTGCACTCCGCTTTGTCAGTGGGAGAAACTAAATGAAAATCATCAGCACACAAACATGTTTGTTCTGTGCAACTGGGATCTTCTGTAAGGAGCAACAGCTACCAAGTACTTGAAGCCTCCCAGCAGGACCTGGCTGCTTTGTTGTCCGCCCCTGGCTTATTTATAAGTGGCGTCATCCTGCTGCATAACCCTCAATGAAATCAAACCCGTCGTGACACAGCTCACACCGTTCACCAGGTGAAATATGTTGCTTCTGGTGTCCGCGATGCACACCACCACGCCCTAACACATAACGTAATGTGCTCACAAACACTTCCTCAAACGCTGAGCTAATCTGTCGCGTTACCTTCATGGACCGGCTCGGGGTCTGGCGTGAGCGAGATGTCGTTGAGCTCGCGGAGGCACAGCCACTCGCCATCGACAGAGACGCGAAAGTTGCACAGATAAATGGTCTCCCTGGCAGCCTGGGTGATCTTGTCTGTGGTGGGAGTCGGGGTTTCGCTCTGAGGCGTCAGATCAGACATGATGACTCAGCTTGTGCGAGGCAAAACCAACACCACCGAAGGGGAAAAGGGAGGGGGGAGGTACAAAAGATGCAGGAGCTTTGCGTTCCAACAGCCAGAGAAGGCCAGAAAAACAAGAGGATGAAAGATGAAAAGAGAATCAGAGGAAGAAACAAAAAGGACAAGACGGGAAAGGCCCACAGCAGCCTTCAGCAGGTGTTAGAAAGGGTGCTCCTCCTCTTTATGCATGCATCCTCCTCTCCTCCTTGCTACAACTGAGTGAAACAGGCTGCTGTCTGTGCCTTCTACTCCTCCACCGCCTCCTCCTCTTCAGCCTCTTGTTATCGCCTTTTGTGCCGACTGGGGATTTAAAATGCAACAGAGAGCACCGTGCTGAAAAATCACAGCCCTCCTCCGGTCAGCTTAGCACCGGTTCTCTGTGATTGGACTGCCTGCGCACCGCAGTGAATGCACTGGGTGGGTGTTGACCAAGATGGCTGACGGCAGCGCTGGGTACAGCAACACATTGTCACGTGAGCAGATGGTGCATGCGTAAAAAAAAAGAAGCTAAAATAAGGGGGGGTCCCCGGAGTAACCAACCAAGGCTAATGATGCAGCAGAGGGCCTGTGTCTCTCTGAAGCATCAACAACATCCCCCCTCCTCCCAGTCTCGAACACAGGCCTGTCAGCTGGCTGCAGCAGAAAAACAGCAGCAGCAGTGAGCATGAAGGGCAATAAGGCCAAAGGTCCCAGATGTAAGCGGGGGCCATCTATTTTTTTAAATCCCCCACCCATTCTGGTACAGCTTCCCTGGGCCTAACACCTTAAACATCGAGCTGGATATTGACAATCAGATCATCTTTAGAGGATGACACTCCGTGCCATCAGAGGACAACAAAAATAAACATGTGACAAATTTAATTGAGAAAGTTTTCACTTTTTTTTTTTTTTTTTTAATCGATTGCTTTGTTTGTCTGAAACGAACCTCTGTTTTCTCTTAGAAAGTAACACCATGTGTTCAGTATAATACAGTCAAAAACTGCAGTTGCTTTAATGTTCACATGAGGCTAGAAAAGTGAGTCAATCCTCACAGATGTGTTAAAACCTTCAGTTTTACAGCAGAAACAAACATGTTTATAGCATGTACAGTAAACAGCTTAGTTTCCATATTGTAACAACTTTATGGGGACGATTATTTTATACGCTTTCTACTTCGATTGACAGCCATCTGATCACAGGTGACTACAGCGTAACCAAACTGAACCTCTCTACCATGTTGCATTGGTATTTTGGGGGCAGCTTAAAGATGCTAAGGCACATAGTGCACAGAGGTCGCCAACTTTCTCCAGAGTTAATCGGTAGGACCTCAAACTTCACGTTCCTTCAGATTAGATCAAGAGCAGTGCACACAGAGCTTCGTGGAATGTGTTTACATCCCTGAGCAGCTGCATCCAAGCCTTATATCACCGAGTGATGTAAGATGCGGTGGTATAAAGGATACTACTAGACTCTAGTGGATTGGGCACATTTTCTCTGGAGTGGTGAATCACACTTCTCCGTCTGGCATTGCGATGGATGAGTCTGGGTTTGGCGGTTGCCAGGAAAGTGGTACTTGTCTGACTGTAATGGGCCAAGTGTAAAGTTTAGAGGTGTTTCTATGATTATGCCGGGGGCTGTTTTTCAGAAACTGGACTTGGCCCAAAGGAACTCTTAGCGCTTCAGCATACCGAGACATTTAGGAAAACTTCATGCTCTCAGCATTTTGGGAACAGTTTGGGGAACGCCCTTTCCTGTTCCAACATGAATGCACACCACTGCACAATGCAAGGTCCACAAAGACATGAATGAGAGAGTTTGGTGTAGAAGAACTTGACTGGCCTGCACTGAGTCCTGACCTCAACCTGATAGGACACCTTTGGGATGAATTAGAGGGGAGACTGTGAGACCACCATCGAAAATCCCCATAAACACTCCTAAACCTTGTGGAAAACCTTAGAAGAGTTCCAGCTTTCATAGCTGCAAAGGGTGGGCCAACATAGTATTAAAGCCTATGAATTAAGAATAGGATGTTACTCAAGTTTTATACTGTAACGTTATGGACAGACATTACTGACCTATTGCCTACATTTATTTAAGGTCTCTCTGCAAGAGCTTTGGAAACTAAAAGTAAAAAGGATCTATATATCTTAAATGCCACAGAGACCTGTGTGCTGATAGAGAATGAAGATGTGAAAGCAAACAGGTATTTTAACAACAGGTTAACTCTGTCACGACCAACGACAGGATCAGTCAAAGACTCAATACCTCAGGAAGGTTTCTAACTGAATTAAGTGACCCTAAAGTATCTGCAGCCAGAATAAGAGCTATAAGACATACATCCACTCCTTTTAAGAGTTCCTGTAAATACTAAAGAAAGGTGTCTGAATGCTTCCTTTATTACCTCTTTTAACAGAGGACACACTGGACAATCCCTTTATGAAAGGAAAGTACACAACACCACCCAGAAGCTCACCACAGCACACAAAATTAAATCATCAACATGAGCCTTAAGTGATGCTCATCATGTTTGTTAATAAATATTAACAGTACAGAGAACCAAAGAGTGGAATACCCACTCCGGGTTGGGGATGGGATGTACCTTCCAGTGGAGGAGCTCAAATATCTCGATCGTCTTGTTAATGAGTGAGGGTGGAACAAAGCAGGACGTTGAAAGATGGACTGATGCAACATCACCAGTGTTGTGGATATGAACGTGAAAGCGTAGCTGTGAATTTACTGGTAGAGCTACATCCCCCCCTGACCTATAACCACCAGCTTTAGATAGCGATTGAAAAGGTGCCTTAGCTCTCCCTTAGAGAGGGGGTTAGGAGCTTGGTCATTCAGAAAAGGTTCAAAGTTGAGGTATTCGGGGCACGTCCCACTGAGAGGCGACCAAGGGGGATAATGGAGAGATTATGTCTCTCATTTAGCTTGGGGATGTCTCAATGCCCCCCAGAACAGCTAAAGGAGGTTGCTGGGGAGAAAGAAGGCTACTGCACCCGTGACCCAGACCCAGATAAGTATCAGAAGTTGGATGGAAGGATTTGGAAAGTTTTCATCCTTTTTATTATTTAATTCGGACGTTGGGAAGGAAGTGATAGTTTTCTTCTGTATTAATTGCATGAAAGACGACACAAAGACACTAGAGGAGGTATCAAAGATGAGCCATCTGCAGTACATCTTTGAGGCATAGTTTCAACACAGCAGACCCATGTAAACAACACTCACTGTCACAGTATTAAACAGCCTGGTGTAAGGGCAGCTGGATTCTCTGAGCGATCTTATTTTCCTTAAAAACTCCTTAGGAATTCTACTTTTTTTTTTCAAGTGGTTAGGAAAGGAGCCAGGAGGTCACTTTCTGCAGCTCCAAATCAGATAAATGATAAATCTATACAACAACAACAATAATAACCAGCAGCAAGGTGAGTCAACCAAGCCTGTCAAAACACATGACACATGTTGACACATTAGCCGAGAAACAACACAGAAGAACACACAGCGGCTTTTACTTTGCAGACAGAAATCTGAGGCTGAGAATCAACAATCATGTGATGTAGCTTATCCTCTCCCCAGCTTTAGCTCCGATAACTCCTGGTACTTTACTGAGTTCATGTGTCAGCAAGGTGTTTGTTTACGGACGCTGGAAAGTTAGCCAACAATGCTAGCAGCACAAACTGCAGCGTTACAGTTGGTATTCTCAGTGTATTAGGAAGCTAGTGTTAGCTGTCAGGGAAAGGTGTACTTTTTGAAGTTGGTCAGCACTTACTTCGTCGCCTCGATTCGATTCGTTCAATCTGGAAGTCATACTGTCGAAGCGGAGCGGGCGGCAGCGATCCAGCCTTTGCGAAGCGCAGGTTGGACGAGTTTAAAGCCTCCTTGAAGTAAATCACTGAGGTCGGGGAGAGAGTTTCGTCCGGGCTGTCAGTGTGTCCGTTTTCATCGGAGGAGTTTTGTTTGTCGGAACTTTCTGGAGAAGACCGCAGAGGAAGATCTCCCGGCGGCATATCCCGCTCCGCCATCCTCTCTTCGGTCAAATTCGTCTCATGTGACCGGGGAAGGGGGCTGTCGGGCAGTACCAAGCTAGTTAGCTGCGGTTAGCTTCTGCAGACATGCACTGAGGTGATTAGCAACAGCTGGATAGTGACTCACTTGCCAGCAAAGCCTCTCTAGTAATCACTCCGCCTTTCGTCCTGTCCACCACGGCCTCTCCATGACCCGGAAATAGCCAAGCCTCAGCATTTTGGTCAGATTTGTTGCCAATTTCGCGAGAGTTTAGGCGCTGTGTCAGCTGTCTTTTACATACACAGAGCCCATACACGAAGCAAGATTTGACACCAGCAGCAGAAGCACGACTGGGAACGTCCTCCTATGTTTCCCATGATACATTGCGAAACATGTCGCATTAAAGGAGCCTCTTCTGTGCTCTATTTTTATCTTAGTGGGTTAAAAATGGACCCTGCAAGCATTTAGGTGTATAAATAGCGCAGTTTGTTGTAGAAGATAAAAAGTAAACTGTCATTTTCCCCACTAACAAAGACTTTAGCTAACACTGATGTGGCAGCTAAAACCTAAAAACACAAAAGCTGGATTATAGCTGAAAGCTGTACAGTGGTTCAAATTATGAATGAATGAATCACAGAAAGAAAAACCTTCCACATATTTTATATATTTTCTTAAAATGCTTCTACTGTTTAGAACAAGCAATAGTCATATGGTGCTTTATAAATACAAATAATAATAGTAATAGCTTGGAAAGAAAAGCATCTGGACTTCTTTAAGTTGCTTAAGATTGCTTCTTTCCAAGCTCCTTAGACTACGATGACCTGGATGACTGAGAACCTTCACAGACAATAATAGTAATAAATAATAGCATGATACACTATTTTGCTAATCCACTTTAATGTTATCTAATATTTGGTACCCTGTTTTTACTACACTCAGCCATTTTAATATTGTTTCGCTGTTCTGTTGAATGTGAGATAATTCTGCTTTAGTAATATATTTGTTTAAATTTTGACTTAATTTATCTTGATTTTCAGATTAGATTTTACCTTATTTTTTTCATATTTTGGTTCATTTTTATTTAGCTCCATACTTTCTATTTAGCTTCTGTAACAAATTTTTTAAAAATCCAACTTTGGGTACATTTTGGGATACATAAACTACATTTTATCTCATCTTATCTTAAACTTGTTGAAGGTTGTATCCCAGTGAAAATGTGTAAATAAGCAGAATGCATTGCGGAGTAATATGTGGGCATAACTGTGTGAGCTTTGTAAAGGAATCCATCAGAAAGAATTAAAAGGAAATTAAAAGGAAAGATTAATTTACAATAACTGTCAGATAATTAAGAAACAAACCGCTCCATGCCAAAAGTCTGAGCTCTAAATTTAGGATCTAAGTTTATCGTGAGGATGTTTTGCTAGTTCTCATACAAAGAAAGGTGAGCACTGTTACATGTGATACCCATAACTGACAACAGGAGGAGACTAGGGACCAATAAAACTGCCAGGGATTGGAGAATATAAAAGATATTCCTCATCACCAGGGATTTAATCTGGATCAGAATGATCTGAATTAAGAAAGCTGCATCTTGCAGTCCAGATAATCAATGAATTCTTGGTTTTTCAAACAATTTCCAGATGCAAGTGATTCCAGATTCCAAATGAGTTTAAAACACCAAAAAACATAGCCAGAAACATAAAAATTATGGATATTAAATTTAGCAATAGGATGGATCACACCATTCATGTCCCCTGTGTAGTGTAAAACCTTTTCATTAGGCAGGCTATAAAATGATAGTTTCTGCGGTACTTTGAAGCTGATATTTGTATAACCTGCTCGAGCCTGTTCTTTACATGGCTAAGAAACAACAGACCTGCATCAGTCAGGATTTAGTGCTTTTGGGGGCTTTTAGAATTCTCAGTCAGTATATTTGATTTCTATTTGGGTTTTATTGTTATTCTAGTGTTTGAAGTTTTTCTGTTTATTGAACTTTGGATTCTGGTTTTGGTTTCCTTACATTTTTAGCAGACTGTGAGTTTTATTTCTGGTAATAATATGAAGTGTTTGACCCCTGCTTTTGGTTTATGGTTGTTCTAGCCATGACTCTCACTTTTGTAGTTTTGTGTTTTGGTTCAAGTTGATTTTTATTGGTTTCAGTTCCTCACGCCTCATTTCTGTGGTAACATCTCAGTTCTCCTGTGTTCCTTGATAAGTGCTGCTATTAATGTCTGTGTTACTTCTCTTCTGTGTTGCTTTAAAACCGATGGTGATCCAGCTTTGATCTGATTATTACCCCAAACTCCAAAAAATAATGACCTTCCACTCTTCAATTTCAATTACAGTCATCTTGTGGGCCAAACTGGATACTTTGGTGGACTGATTCTGCGCCACATGTCACATGCTGTAATTCATTAATATCAATATGCCCTAAAAACTCCCTGAAAAGCCTTCAGCTAATCCAAAATGCTGCAGCAAGAGTCCTGACAGGGACTAGAAAGAGAGAGCAGATTTCTCCTGTACTGGCTTCCCTTCATTGGCTTCCTGTTAAATCCAGAATTCAAAATCCTGCTCCTCACATACAAGGTCTTGGATAATCAGGCCCCATCTTACTGTATCACCCCATTAGAGCACTTCGCTCTCGCTCTGCAGGCCTACTTGTTGTTCCTAGAGTATTTAAAAGTAGAATGGGAGGCAGAGCCTTCAGTTTTCAGGCCCCTCTTCTGTGGAACCAGCTTCCAGTTTGGATTCAGGAGACAGACACTATCTCTACTTTCAAGATTAGGCTTCAAAACTTTCCTTTTTGCTAAAGCATATAGTTAGGGCTGGACCAGGTGACCCTGAATCCTCCCTTAGTTATCAGAATCAGAATCAGAATCAGAATACTTTATTGATCCCTGGGGGAAATTATTTTTTGTTACAGTGCTCCATTTTAAACCAACATTAAGACAAGACAGACAATACGCTAACTAAGAATAGTACAATATATACATATATATACATACATACATACATAAGTCACTCATAAATAAATAGTTGGAAAAGAAACATGTGTAGTTGTAGCAGCAAACAGTGTGTTAAGTGGATGCGTTGTACAGGGAGATGGCCACAGGCAGGAATGATTTCCTGTGTCGTTCAGTGGTGCTTTTCGGTAATCTCAGTCTCTCACTGAACGAGCTCCTGTGACTGACCAGCATGTCATGGAGTGGGTGGGAGGTGTTATCCAACATTGTCTTTATCTTGGACAGCATCCGCCTCTCCGACACCACCTTGAGGGAGTCCAGCTCCATCCCCACAACATTGCTGGCCTTACGGATCAGTTTATTAAGTCTGTTGGCATCTGCGACCCTCAGCCTGCTCCCCCAGCATGCAACAGCATAGAGGATCGCACTGGCCACAACAGACTCATAGAAAATCCTCAGCATTTTCTGGCAGATGTTGAAGGACCTCAGTCGCCTCAAAAAATAGAGACGACTCTGGCCCTTCCTGTAAAGTGCTGTGGTGTTTTTAGCCCAGTCCAGTTTATTGTCAATGTGTACTCCAAGGTATTTATAGTCCTCCACAATGTCAACACTGACCCCCTGGATTGAAACAGGGGTCAAGTGTTTCCTGGTCTTCCTGAAGTCCACGATCAGTTCCTTGGTCTTTGCCACGTTGAGCTGCAGATGATTCTGCTCACACCACGTGACAAAGGAGTCGACCACAGCCCGGTACTCTGTCTCATCATCCCTGCTGATGCATCCAACCACCGCAGAGTCATCAGAAAACTTCTGAAGATGGCAGGTCTCTGTGCAGTGGCTGAAGTGCTGCAATAGACGTAGGCTGCCGGGGGGATTCCCATGATGCACTGAGTTTTTCCTTTCCAGTCACCTTTCTCACTCACTATGTATTAACAGACCTCTCTGCATTGAATCATATCTGTTATTAACCTCTGTCTCTCTTCCACAGCATGTCTTTATCCTGTCTTCCTTCTCTCACCCCAACCAATCACAGCAGATGGCCCCGCCCCTCCCTGAGCCTGGTGCTGCCAGAGGTTTCTTCCTGTTAAAAGGGAGTTTTTCCTTCCCACTGTCACCAAAGTGCTGCTCATAGGGGGTCATATGATTTTGTTTTTTTCTCTGTATGTATGATTGTAGGGTCTACCTTACAATATAAAGCGCCTTAAGGCGACTGTTGTTGGGATTTGGTGCTGTGTAAATAAAACTGAATTGAATTGAATTGAATGTTTGAGACCCCTGGCCAAGGCTCTGTTGGTGATCTAAACAGTTCATCTAGGTATCAGAAATATTTGACATCGAAAGGTGTTTTTTTTTTTTATGTTAAAAGGCAGTTAAAACTACTATTATTTGAAATACAGGGTTTAGTCTGTGTTTGTGGGGTCAGTTCAGTTTGGTGAGCAGGATCCTCCCAAAGCTTTTCTGCCCTCACAGACAGCTGCACGAGAACATCTGCCCACCAGTTCTGGTGCACATCAAGGCTTTTTCACCTCTTTGCTGACAAAATGTTATAAACACTGTGCATTTACGTTAAATCCAACCAGAACAATATGTATTCATGACCTTATTATAACTCCATCAAACATCACATAGACTGTCCTGTGACGTAGTTTAAGGAAATTCCAGATGCTTACTCGTACGGAATTCTTCAATAACTCAAAGTTTTCTTATCCACCATCACTACACACATTAATCCTGCTCTCCAGTCTTGTCATATTTGTTTATGTCCTCAGTCTGCTCCTAATCCATCTCCATTTCCTTTCCCCCTCAGCTGTGCATTTCTGCCCCCCTGCTTTATTTCAGGGGTTATTGATGTTTACAGAACTTGTTGCTGTCGTCTGCTAGTTGGCTGTTTTTTCAGACTGTGCCATCTCTCTAACTCTAACTCTAACAGAAAGTATGTGAAGAGATTTTGTCTGAATGAAGAGATGATGCTCAGTGTGTGTTTGTTTCAGTGTCCTTTTTGAGATTGATAAGCTGAAATAAAACAAATTAAAAGATAAACTGGGAATGTTTGGACCTAATCTTTGGTTAATACTCTTGTTTTTTTAGTCATCCACATCCATTCCTCCCAGCCAATCCAGAAGGTTGCCCACCCCCAAACAAAAAATGATTTGGTGCTTGGGATGCTTCCAAAACAATGAAGAGGTCTGACCCTGGGTGTATCCTGAGTCTGCTCCGGGTCTGTACTGGGTCTGGGCCTCTCCAACTAGGGTCTCACATTGCAGGTGTTCAGGAGGAGCATTACGTCTGTTTTGTTGCTTTAATTAATTTATTATTAACAATAATATAAAATTATGCACAAAAGGAATTACTAATGTAAAAAAAAGAAAGAAGTGGTTTTATGTATATATGTTCATATATAAATATATGTGGTGGCCCCTAGAGACAAAGCACGTACAAACTCCAAAACACATTTCTAGCATGAACTGAACTTCCAAAACAGCTACCTAGATCACTTAAATTACACAATTGAAAGCATATGTGTATTGTTTGTGTATTTATACACAAGCACTCATATATATTCAAATAATAATAATAAAAAAGGTTCATTTACCTGTTTCTACCACACATCAAATCCGGTCGTTGGCACTTGCTGGCTTGTGTAGCCACTAAAGCTCAACACTGCCTCTAGCACCTCTAGTGTTTTGAAGTTTTTACGTGCTTTGTCTCTAGGGGCCACCGTAAATATACTTTTATTTATTCACTCCACATAAAATGTAATAAATAAATCATATAATACAAAAATCAACTATTTACATTTCAACTTTTAAATATTTAAATTTTCAGCTTTTTCCTTTTAAACAAATTTAAAGTGAAACAACACAAAACACAGCAAACCACAACACAATTAAATATAAGTTAAAATATGAAAACAAAAAGAAGATGCATATTCTCTGTCATATGGGCCTGCATGAATAAACTTTCTGAATCCTTTATCATCCAAAACTGAAAGTAGTTGTGGATGATTACTATACCTTTCTAATGTGGCGTTGTTGTCCCTGGCTTTCTTTCTGTCTCTTCCTCCCGCTCTGTTCCTGTGCTACTGAGAGTGTAACTACCGCCCCCCTGCCCAGTGTAAAGCACAAGGCTCGCGTGCAGAGTGAAGCGGGAAAAAAGTGCGAGAGAGGGTGAGAGAAAGAAAAAAAACAAAACCCACGGCTCCCAATAAGGAGCCGGCTCGCGTCGTTCACTTCAAAGAGTCGGCTCTAAGAGCCGTTTCATTCGCGACCGACACATCACTAGTGTGAATCATCACCTTACTGCCCCGGAGGGATTTATGCTCATGTGATCTCAAGAAATATGTTGTTAGGGGCAAAGCAAATTGGTCCTCCTTTAGGGATCAGACTAAGTGAAGAGGACACCAAGAACCTTTCCCGGATCTGCAACACTGACCTCAGCCTGGAGCCAGGCCTGAAGGATGGGGCTCAGAGGCTAAGCCATGAGGCCTGACTGGGCTCAGCCCCAGTGAGTTACATGCATCCATCCTCCATCTGCAGGAGGTGGCAGAGGCAGATGCTTTGGCAGTTCAGTCCCAGGCTTGTATGCACTTTACTCTGAAAACATCAGCGTAAATGTTCTTGAAGTCAGTCACTTTTTGTATAGCTCAAAGCAAACACACATGCAAATAAGGAATACAATAAGACAATAACCTGTTTAACAGAATCTCACCCAGATATGCTTCAGGGTGAAAGTGAGGAAAACACGTTGAAGCACAAAATCTCAACAATTCAGCATAAAATGGTTCATGGGTGGAAAAAAAGCAGATTAATCGCAGAAGTAAACCCTCATCACTTTGATTCAAGTCAAAATGGGATAATAATGTTGGATAAACTCAAGCCAGTGCCCTCAGAAAATAACTGGAGGTTTTTTCCTTTTATTTAAAATGACATACATCGTCACATAGAACCTTTGTATTCTAAGAAATATTATACAATTATGATGGGAAATAAATAGCTTCTGCTTTTGTTTTTTATCATTTTGACGTCACAGAAGGATTAGACGTCAAAGAAGGAGGGGGACTAGATTTCCTGGAAGGATTTCACATCAAAGGCAGGAGCTGGCAGAAAGATAAAGACAACATGGATCAAAACAGCAGCATGGTTGCCTAACACCTTCAAACTACAAAGCATCCATAAAGCCCAGCAAGTACCCCTCAAAGTCTTCTTTAAAGGGAAAATCAAGTCAAATACTTAATAGGCTTTGTGTTTATGAAATGTAAAGTGAGCTGAAGCTGGAGGATCATGAAACAGAGACATCCACGACATTCATGTTATTATGGCTTCTCGTCTCCCTCCACTTTGCTTTTTTTTTCTTCCTCTGGATGAAACTCGTCGTCCATGAGGGAAAAACATCGAAACGCTGACACGTGTGTGGTTGTAAATGTGTAAAACAGCAGCTGTTCTGCATCATACACACAATCATGAGGGAGAAAGCCCTTCTCATACCAACTTGTCTGAGATATGCTGTATGAATGTTAGCCTTAACAATATTTTGTGTTGTGAATAAAAACATAAAACAATGTTTTGTGAACAAATTTTAACTTCTGGAAAATTTAAGTAGCTTCAGTGAAAACATCAGACTCTTGTATCATTGACTCACATTCTTCTACAAACTGATGTTTGTCTTGAAAATTCTTCAGAAAATTAGAAAGTAAAGAGTTAGTTCACTGAAACACAAAGCATGCACAATTATTGCTTTTGCATGGTTTCAATAATCATGATTTGTGTAAAAAATAATAAAGAAAGCTAAAATTGGCTCTTTTGACAGATTCATGTATGAGAGGGATGACTCAGATCAGATGTCAAAAAGTAACACTAGAGTGGCAAAACAATTTTCTTTTACATTAAAAACAATAATTAAGCATAATCAGCCACAAAAACAATCCACAGAGATCTTTGATTAATTTGATTGGTCAAATAAACAAACATCTCGTCCTGAGCAGATTCAACATTTGTTCAAGACAAACTGCAGAAGCAGCAGGTGAAAATCATAGACGACCCCTGGATTCAGTCGCTTGTAGAAACTCTTTAGCAGCACAAACTTGAAATAGTTGTTTCCTGCGTGACTTGATCAGTCTTTCACATTGCTGTGGAGGAATTTGAAGTTTGCTTCAGTTCAGCTCTCTTAGCACTTCAGTCGGTTACAGTCTGGACTTTGATTGGGGCCGTTGCAGCAACTTTCTTCATTTTTCAGCTATTCTGTTGGACATTTGCTGCTGTGCTTGGGATCATTAACTTGTTGTGTGACCCAGTTTGGGTCAAACCTTCACTGTGAGACAGAAGGCTTGACATTTGACTCTAACATGCTTTGTTATGCAGAGGACTTCACGGTGCACAGTAGGTCACTCTTGACCTACTGATCTCCAAAGGCCTGAGCATTTCAAAGGTTACTGTGTCTGATGTGGGCCTGTCTGATCATTACTGTGTTTTCTTTGAAAGTAAAATCTCAGCCCACACAAATATATCAACAACAGTGATCACAAAACGGTGTATAACTGAACACAGTAGTGCAATCTTTAACCAGGTCTTCCCATTAACACCTGACCTGTCCAGAGGGTCAGTCAATGAGCTCGTCAATAGCTTCAATGCTAACATGTTAAATGTAATGGACACTATTGCTCCCATTAAGGTGAAGGTTATCTCTGGAAGGAAAAAGTCTCCATGGAGAAACTCCACACTGGTGAAAAATGAAAAAAGAGAGTGTAGGAAAGCTGAGCGCAGATGGAGAAAAACAAACCTCCAGGTTCATTATGACATTTATAAAGAGAAACTTCACAATTATAATTTACAACTGAGGAATGCAAGGAGGTCCTACTTCTCTGACATCATCACTAAAAACAGCCATAATGCTCGGGTCTTATTTTCTACAGTTGACAGGCTAACAAACCCTCCTGTGTCAGTGGCAGCTGAACTTCATTTGACCATGGCCTGCAATGACTTTGCCAAATTCTTCACTGAAAAAATCCAAAAAATTAGACAAGCAATTGGTACATCAACAGCAGATCCAGGATATGTACTGTGTCCACCAAAAAACTGTTTAAACACCATGAAACAGTTTCAACCTATTAACAGCAAAGACCTGGAGGACATCTTAGGTCAACTGAACTCCTCCTCCTGCTGTTTAGATGTCCTGCCAACAAGTTTTTTCAAAAAGGTCTCAAAGACTTTAGAGTCAGACCTGTTACAGATCGTCAACTTTTCTTTATTATCAGGTGTGTTTCCAGAATCACTAAAAACTGCTGTAATCAAACCTATACTGAAAAAGGACAATCTTGACAAGACACAAATGAACAACTACAGGCCGATCTCAAATCTCCAGTTTTTAAGTAAGATCATTGAAAAAGCAGTTTCTCAACAGCTCAGTTACTTCTTAAAACAGAATAATTGCTACGATGCCTTCCAGTCAGGTTTTAGACAGAACCACAGCACTGAAACCGCTCTGACCAAAGTGTTTAATGACATATGTCTGAATACAGACAGTGGAAAAATGTCAGTCCTAGTTTTACTGGATCTCAGTGCAGCATTTGATACAGTTGACCACAACATATTACTCAAACGACTGGAGAACTGGACAGGTCTTTCAGGAACTGTACTAAACTGGTTCAAAACATACTTAGAAAACAGGAAATACTTTGTATCAATAGGTAACTTCACATCTGAGCAGACAAGTATCACATGTGGAGTTCCCCAAGGTTCCATCTTGGGACCCCTTCTGTTTAACATCTACATGCTCCCACTGGCACAGATTATAAACAACAACAAAATAAACTATCACAGCTATGCAGATGACACACAAATATATATCACAATGTCACCAGGAGACCGAGGCCCTGTACAGGCTCTTGGTAAATGCATTGAGGAAATCAATGACTGGTTGTCCCACAATTTTCTCCAGCTAAACAAAAACAAAACTGAGGTAATAGTCTTTGGCGCCAAAGAAAAACGATTACAGGTCACCAGAGAACTTCAATCTATACATCTAAAAACCACAAACCAGGCGAGAAATTTGGGTGTAGTGATGGATGCAGACCTAAACTTAGAAAAACACATTAAGACAATAACAAAGTCAGCTTACTATCACCTCAAGAATATATCAAGGATAAAAGATCTGATGTCTCAACAGGACCTGGAAAAACTAGTCCATGCATTCATCTTTAGTAGGCTTGATTACTGTAACAGCATCTTTACAGGTCTACCTAAAAAATCAGTCAGACAACTACAGCTCATTCAGAACTCTGCTGCTCGAGTCCTCACTAAGACCAAAAAAGTGGACCACATCAGTCCAGCTCTGAGGTCCTTACACTGGCTGCCTGTCCGTCAGAGGATAGACTTTAAAGTTCTGATGCTGGCCTATAAAGCTCTGAATGGTTTAGGACCAAAATACATCAGTGACCTCCTGACCCAGTATGAACCATCCAGATCCCTCAGGTCATCTGGATCCGGTCTTTTATCAGTTCCCAGAGTCAGAACCAGACACGGAGAAGCTGCATTCAGCTTTTATGCTCCTTATATCTGGAACAAACTCCCAGAAAGCCTCAGATCAGCTGAAACACTCAGTTTATTTAAATCCAGGTTGAAGACTCACCTGTTCTCAGCTGCATTTGAATAAAGCACCAAATCCACACTTTAAGCTTAAATTTCAAAACTTACATTTAACTACTGATTTTATCTGTTTTGATTTTATATACTGTTGTTTGTTTGTTTGTTTGTTAATTAGTTAGTTAGTTTATTTGCTTGTTTTATTCAATTTTAAATCATGCTTTTTATTTGTTCTTGTTTCTAATGTCTCTGTAAAGCACTTTGAATCACCTTGTTGTTGAATTGTGCTATACAAATAAACTTGCCTTGCCTTGCCTTGCACTTAATGACTGCCAGAGCTCAACTCCTCACTCCCACCTCCGTGCCGACAGTGTGAGGTGTTTGATTTTCTCCAGATCTGGTGCTGTGCGTTACGGCCAAACGTCTCCACTTTGGACTTGTCTGTCAACATGACATCGTTCAGATGCAACGTTGACTAAAAATAAGCTGTGCTGCCATGTTCGGTTTCTCCCGGCAACCCTTCCAAACAAAACACACTTGTTTGGGCTTTTTGTAATTGTAATGTCATGACCTTTAAAATTTGCACGCTAACTGAGGTCTGTAGAGTCTTTTTGCTTTTTTGCACTTGCAGAGTCTGACCTTGGGGTGAAGTTCCTGGGATTTCCATTAATGGGAATACTGGGAACGGTCTTGAATATTTTCCACTTTTGAATAACCTTCCTCACCATGTGCTGGACTTCAAATTATTTAGACATATCCTTACACCCATTAGTGATGGACAGCAACACTGCTGAAGGTCAGTTAATAAGTGTATTTGATTAGCAGCATCTGGCATCTCAATAATTTTAGAATCTGGTGGGAAACAGATGATTTTGTTATTGTGTCCTGAGATGTAAAGGTTTATAATGTAACAAAGATGTACTTTCTTTCCTCTTTTCCCATTGCTTTGGATGTTCAGACACCAAAATTCCCCATGGCAGCAGAAATCCCTGTCCTAGTTTTGATTTGGCAACACTCCAAAATGTATTGATGATTGTGTCAGATGAACCTGAAAGGTTAAAGTGAATTTCAAAGTTAAATATTATTCTCTTGTTTTTGCATATAGGTAAAGAGGCTAAAGGTGACAAATACGAGCTCTGAGAACAATCACAGGTTATACAGCAACCAAGTTTAAGTTTCCAGAAAGCAGTTAAGGATTCCCAGTAAAGTGGGGAAAAAGGACAATACAAGCACGATGACACATCTTCCCTACGACCATTGACAATGTTTCTATGCCTTTGAGAAATGGTGCACACGTGTGACTCTGACTCTAAACAGCACTTTCCATGACTTGTGCATGGGCAGCATGCTTGAAGGCATCTCTGCTTGGGACTCTACTGTCCTGCTCGAGGACTTCAGCACTCATGTGAGCAATGACAGTGTGACCTGTGGAGTGTGACTGGCAAAGAAGGCTTGATCAAGTGGTCTTGGTTTGTTGGACTTTTGTGCTAAACAACAGTTTGCTCATAAAGAAAAACATTGTATTTGAGCACAAGTGCATTTAGATTGGTGGTCTGTGAGAGACCTACAGAGAGATCATGTCCCACAGCTGGTTTGGGAATGCCAAAGGTAGAAGGTGGCTGGGGAGAGTGAAGTCCCAACTTCTTTGTTTAGACTTCTGCCCTAGATAAGCAGCAGAAGATGGATGGATGGACTTTTTCAGCGCAAGAACATTTAAACACCTAGAATATCTTATTGCAGCTTTGCATTACAATTTCTATTGAACTACCTGAAAGAATAGCCCACCCTACCTTATTCAAATAACAATGTGGCAACTGATACGCAAATAATTTGAAATAAACTTTCAGCATTTCATTGAAGCATATTAAAAATAGGCTAGTAAGTGTTTTCTGCAGCTCTGTGCAGCTTCTTGGACCCTTTGAATTCATTCCTTTGATTTGATGACTCATTCTATTCTGTCTAATGAAACCTGAACCAGCAGCTGAAAGTAAAATGTTTCTTTATCAAACAAGGGCAAGTAAACCCACTGATTCCACTGAAGCGTACATCCAATTACTAAAAAGGTTAGCAAAACTGGAGTTGGTGGAGATGAAAGCAGAGCTACAAGCACCCTGGACTTTGGGACAGGCAGAAACACAAAGCTACAAACACATTAGACATCAGAGCTAATTGGATTCACCAGTGATCACGAACCCTCACAGTGTGTTTGGCCCTGAGTTTAATTTAGTAAATAGTCTCAACCAAGCTTTACTTCAGAATCATGGTCCAGAAAAACAAACAGTCTCATAAAACAATACAAAAGCCACGTTAAGAGGCACCTGGACCAGTGTCCACAGTGGAGACAGATATAAGACGTCATACTTGTTGAGCCCACATTCATCTCATTCTCACAAGTGTTGATGGATGGAGGGAGACTTCTTAATAAGGCACTGAATGTACTGACTCCAGCAGCAACAAACATTTAACCTGCTCTGAGCCACACAGGTCACTTCAATAATAACCTCATGGCATTAGAAGCTACTTTCCATAAACTTTCCTACAGTTTCTCCGTAAGTGTGCCATAAACAGTGGTGTGCACTCTGCTCTGAATAGTGAAGTCTTCACTGTGTACATGCAAAATTTGAATTAAATTTGCATAAGTGGATGTTTGCTTGGTCGTCCATCATAAATCATTTCCTATAAATATTTTTTATCACACAGCCAGTAAAACAAATGGGAAACACAGGAGCTACTGGTGTGAGCTAACACACACATACGTTATTATCTGGAGACTTAATACACCTCATTTGATATTAGTGTTATACAGATCATGCTGATAACAATTAAACAAGATGCTTTAATGCTTTTGGCTTAATGCTACAATCTGTTGATCTGCTGATTGTCTGAATGATGCTTTTATTCCCGAGTGTTCGTTAAAATAATTTCCACATAAGATACATTTACAAAAACTTACAGTATTGGTGTTAAAACCTGGATAGCATGAAAGTTTAAGCTGATAACAGTTTGATATAAACATGAGTTTATTAAGGCAGAATTGTTTGAATCGCTGCTTAATTCTGAGGAAATATTTTCAAAAAACAAAACAAAAAAGTTATAAATATGTTGAATCGCAAGTAAATGATTATTACCTGTGGAAGTTTATGCTGTCAGAATCTGCTGCCGTTTATGGATAACGGAAATGAAATAGAGAAAATGTTAAATGTTAGAAGCCTAATACCTGCAGACTCATTTGTATAGAAATGACCTGGCTGAGGCAGAAACATTCAACACTTATATTAAAATTCCTGTTTAGTATGGAAGTTTGTTTGTGCCACTGAAAACATGTTTTTTTTGCCAAAAAAATCTATATTCGGGCTAACATCACAATTTGACTTAATAATTAGAGATTTCGAGTTGTGTATTTTGAAAGTTTTACTCAGAGGGATACAAAGCTAAATGTTCAAGGACTGAATCCACACCTTATGTCTGCCTTAGTTAACAATTTCAACTTGTCCCTAGTTTTGTTTTTACACCGACAAAAACTGGCAAAGGTGATGACAATTGTTTCTCTATTTCCAAATTAAATATTCACCTTTTCCTGGAAAGTCAGGTCTGTGTGGAATGTTAATAAAACTCCTTTTACCCCATGGCTGGCCACCAGATTCTGCATAAATAGTCTGGAAACATTAACCAGTTTGTTCTGCCTTTCTTTTCTTAAATGTGCACAATTGAAACTTGGTGCTGATGGATTTCCTGCTCTCAGTAGCTTTATTGTCTCTGGAAACCATTTTGGTTATCAATGATTCTTTAGTCCAAAAGAATTTGGGAGGGATGCAAAGCTAAATGTTCAAGGATGCACTGAGTCCACACTCAATGTCTGCCTTATCGCTTCAAACCAGCTGTCGCCTGTCATCTCAAGGACAGGAGACCTCAGTTTTATCAGTGCTGCTGGGACCAGGTGGTTGACAGCACATGTTTTGGATACTGTGGTTTTGCAGCGTGGCCCACCTTGGATTTGGTCTGTGCTGCCACATCCCACAGATGCTCCTTTGGGATCTGGCAAAGATGGGTCAAGACTTGACCCTCAAGCTATTCCTGAGCAGACTGACCTGCTGGGCTATGTTGCTGATGTAGGACAGTGACAGTTTGAGTCACTCGAGCTATTGTCTTACTTTAACATTGCAAGTATTTGGTGTATTTAACTGTTACGTGGGTTGCAAACCAAGAAAAGACCTTAGTGAACAGTTTTCTGAACCACAGCAGATGATAAGATAAGAGTTTTGATTTAGAATGGGAGACTTTAGGCTTTAGACTTTAACAGTGGCTCAAACCAAGACACCACAAACAACTATTATTTTTATAACAGGGTAAGCTATAATTAATAATTTCATAGTGTGAGGAAGACTCAGGTAAAAAAGAACCTTCAGCAAAAATAACAAAAACCCTTTTTTTTCAGCCATGGCATGAAACTTACTTTCCATTTAGTCAAAGGAGCTTGCAAAGAAAAGCGTCTGGTGATGATAATGCTGATATTACAGCCAAGTAAGAAGGTCGACTCAGCCAATCTTGCAATATTTCTTCCAACAGATGGCGCTCTATAGCTGCAGAACTAAGCAGCTTCAGCAGGTATCCTCTTTAGAAGCTGCAGCTATGCTGAACATTACCGGCATCTAATGAAAGCCAGGGCCGTGCAGAGATGTTTGAAGGGGCGGGGGGGGGGGGGGGGGGGGGGGGGGGGGTCAAAGCTAAAGTGATTTCATTATCCACAGTTAACAACCTTGCACTTAATCCATAATAAAGTAATGATAGAAATGTTATAAAATATTGCGTTTATAATTGTTTTTATACTTGAGTAATAACTTTAAAAAATCTATACACATAAAACACGCACAGACACATGCACATACAGTGACATTTTATAGTATATACTGTACGTACTATGGTCAAAAGTTTGCATGATGTTGCTGATCCAGAATCCTTCCCATAGGATTTATTCCTAGTGCTATAATAATAAAGTAATAAGGACAAAATAAATAAATAAATATAAAAGAATGCATTTATGAGGATCCAGTTTGTTTGACTATCCACTCTGTGCAAACCCTAAAAAAAAAAAAAAAAAACTTGGGGCACCCATCAGGAAAGGGGCAGGTGCTCTGCTACCCCCCTCTGCAAGTGCCTGATGAAAGCATCCACAGATTGTTATGTGAGCCAAAAGTATGTCCAATAGTAATAAGTTAAACGTGATTTCAGAAAGTACAGATTACCAGATTTTGAAGTATTTACTAATTTCGGAGTATCTAATTGAATGATTTAAATCCAATGTCGCTCTTTTTGTGCGTGATTTTAGTTCGGACAGACTTTACTGCGAATATCCGCGTGCGTTCCAACATCGTGCCCGCGCGGTCAAACCGCGCAATGGTTCAGCTGGAGCAAAAACAAAGCTGGGGGAAAAACAGGACGGTGCAGCGGAGGGGCAGTTTGACCTCCCACCGGAGGAGTGGCGTTGAAGGAAGGATGGTCCAGGAGATAGAGGCTGCACGCTGAGCGCAGCTGCTGTCACAATGCCACATTCAAACTTACTCTAAGAAGTGGGAGCAGTACCTCTTATCTGCATGCCAGCGAAGGAGGGACAATAAGAACCAAAGACACAAAGCCAAAGATCAATAACACAGAGGTAAGTCCGCAGCTCCAGTTTCACTTTAGACAGCGGAACGTGTTCCGGCCTCGTGTACATGCGTAAAAAGACGCCTTGGTACGAAATCAGCTTTGTTTTCTTTTCATTTTTCTGCAGGTGTCTTCAGGAGCCGGTAGACTTTTTGTCAGGTCAAACATCAGCAGCCGCTCGCTCCTCTGATCCGCTCTACTCAGCAGGGAGATTTATCGCACGCTGAAGAGATGAGTGGCACCAAGAAGTAAGTGATCCCGTCAGACGCTTTTTCACAGCATAGTTAAGACATTTTATATATTAAGATTGATTCGAACACACGTGTGTGAAAAAAAGCTGCTGATACTTGTGAGCAATTACGATGTTTTGATTTAAAAAGTAAAAGCGTAAAAACAGGCGTTTAATTTGTTCTTTTAGTCTCTGCCTTTCAGATTCATTTAAAATAAGAAACCTGTCAGTCAATTTGAGCGTAGCTCCCATAATAAATATCACATGTCGAGGCAGGACAGTCGTCCATTAACAAAGGCCCAGCCCTTTAAGGTCAGTTTAGGTTTAAAGATGTGAAAGTGTAAGCTCTGACACACATGGATTCTGTCACCTAACGTGCAATTGTTTGGATGGTGAAGCTACTTTAAACACACCGCCTATATTTCTCTGATAAATATTAATCACAGAATATATTGGATATATTGATCTATCTTTGTATTTTAAAAACATTTGGAAGGTTTTTGAAATAACTGTAGAAACCCAGATCTTGGTGTGGCTTTATGATGGGGTTTTTCAAGGTTGCAATTAGAAACCCAATAAAGAACACAAAGAAGAAAGAAGAACACAGAGACGATAAAAGCAAAGCTTATTACAGTTAATCAATCTGATCAAAAATGAATCACAAAAAGTGTCTGAATATCTTTTGTTTGTTCCATCACAAAGATTGGAGCCATAATTTCAACATCCATCAGCACCTGCGTTTATTTAGACACCACACTTGAATCTTCAGGTGTGATAGCTGCCAAAAAACTATCCTTTTACTGCACAACCACCCTTTTGGCTTTCAGAGTGATGACTTTTACTTCGCCCTAGTTGTTGTTAGTTGTTGTTAGGTGTTGTAGGGAGATTTTCCTTTACAAATCTGACCAGAGGTCAGAGATACTCGATACATGACCTGCATGCATTTTTTCATTTCTCACGTGAGCAGATGCCGTCAGCCACAACACAACGTGGATGCCTTTAGGCTGTTTGATGTTTCCATGGTTTGGAGACACAGACAGAGAGTGCACGCTACATGCAGGTTGTAGTGAAGACAGAGAGACTGATAAGTTATCTGTGAAGGGACAGATTGCACCAATGTAAGTGCAAAGTTACAGCCCTCTAGGTTCTGATTGCTTGTACAGTTTTAATAGGGTTGTTTCAAGGTTTAGTTACTAATCTTTAACATAATGCAAAGTGTCAATTATTGATTAATGAAACTTGCATAAGGGTTCATGTGATTTGCATTTTAGGTGCATTTATTCTCCATTTGTTCTAACTGGAGAGCTAGCATAGCATTATTTTAGCAGAACTTCCATTAAAAGCAAAGGTAATGGAAAGCTTTCTATGTTAGCAGCAGACTCGGAGCAGATCAGGTTCAAGGTCAAGTCCTGAACTTTTGTTGTATGAAAGAAGGAACATCTGTTGAAGTGCTGCCCAATAAAAGTTATGTAAAGGTGGACGAAGTGTATCGTCTTCTGCACTTTTTGGTAATATTGTTTTTCCCCCTTTTGGTCTCATAAGCCGCCACACATTCTTTTTACAAAGATGATTTCTTACTATAAACTTGACTGGAATCAGACTCTGCCTGTCACTTTTGGTTTAAATGAGTTCATTATGAACTATAAGTCACTCACTTGTTAAATACAATAAGACTCGTGTTTCTAAATAGCAAAGCATATGACAGAAGATGCAAAGAATGTACCTTTATGAACTCATGAGATCACATGACATGAGACTGGTCTTTAAGTCAACTTGGAAAAGTCTGAAAAGTTAAGACTGTACAGAAAAAAAACAACACATCCTTTCAGCAGAGGAATCAGTGAATGTTTGGATTGCTTGTTTTTCATTATGCACTTTAAATCTGTCAGATTATGTTTAACCCAGTACTAAAAGGTGAGGCTCAAAGGTTTTGGTTTCATATCATGCACACAAAATATGAAGCCAGATATCTATTAAACCTTTACCTCTTAAAACTCTAGAGTTAGGGTAGAAGCAGATACAAGACAGAGTTTTTAGTTTTTTATAACACGAGGTCGTTTCTTCTTCTCTTATGTTAAATTTAGTGCAGGCATGTGTGGGCGGTCAGCCGAGGCCGAATGGAGTTTTGCATGTTATGTCCTTGGTTGTTCCATAGGTGGCAATGAAGGAAGTGGGAACGGCAGCATTAGCAGGAAAACCAGTGAAGTGCAGAGATACAAAACCACAGCTTTAGCTGTGACTGAAACTTAGTGTTATTTTAAAGCTCTTAAGAAGTTGACTCAGGCACATCAAAACTCCAGTTTGTTCTTTAACCGGTAAAACCACAAACCAGGCTGCATGGGCATGGCAAAGGGCACCAATTAAGAAACAGTTTATGCTAAATTAAAGAAATATAGGAAGTTAAATCAACCAGTGTGCATGTGTAGTTAGTGCAGTCAGGAGCAAGCAAACGCTGAAGCAGTGTCTCAGGGAAGAGGGCACCACAGGAACTGAAGTCTGAGGGCTGCTGTGAGGCACAGGTGCACTGCGCCCAGGTGTGCTGGCGTATTGATTGAGAACAAATAACAACTTCTCTGCAATACCTGTGGCGAGACACACAGACAGGCAGAAAAGGATGGCGGGGCGAAGGAGCCCATCACACAGCCTTTATCTGAATATTAGGTAATATCACCAAATCCTGGATAAGAGACTCTGTAACTCAGATCATTTGGTGGATTGTTGCAAACACACACTTCTTCCTGCCCTGGCTTTATAACTTTGCCTAACAAGAGAAAAAGTAAACATGTTATTTTATATGCATGATAATTACACAGCACAACACATTAATGAGTCTCCTGACAGTTCTGTAGCTGACCTTTACCCTCTGAGCCCTCTCATCCCCAAACTGTCAAACCTTCTGTGACCTAAACCCCTCAAAATGTTGAAAACGTCCTTAAAGGTGCTGTTGTTATTTATCTGATATTGCCTAAATACACAGAATAACCAAATGTAGATCATTAATATATTTCCTGTCTTGGGGGCTTCAACGTCCGTTACCTGAGGCTCTGCTGATCATTTTTTAAGATTACTGTTACAGAAAAAGGTGCTTTCATTTCCAATAGCTCAAAATGACGTCTACAGAGCGCCTGTTTTATGTACGCCTGTTTACAACACCTTAAACGTTCGATCTGAAAGTATGCCCCGCTGAAACAATGCTGCTAACTTAAAGAAAATTAGCTTGTTAGTGTTTTCTCATCTTTTAGCGTGTTTGTTCTTTTGGTTAGAAACTGAGTAGAAATAGATTTCTCAAAGAACGCCTCATAATCTTTTCAAATGTCACTCTGACCTTTCGACAACGGAAGACAACATTTCGTTGATGTGCAGAAAAGGCAAGAAATCCTATTTGAAAAGCTGCAAGAAGAGATTTCAGACATTTTCTTTTTTCTTTATAATCAATTAATTAGTGGAAGAAACGGATGTTAAATGAATTCAATATTTTATTGCTTTGCAGGTAACAGTTAGGAGGCTTTTAAATTCTGCAGACAGATTGGAAAAAATTGGACTGTTTCTTTGCAAAACACATGAAACAGTCTGTGTCTGCATTAAAACCTCTAAAACGACTGGTGTTGTTTTCACAGCAGCAGCAGATGTTTTGTTTGAACTTGAAGCTTTTTAAGGGCTTAAAAAGATTCAGAATCTGACTGAACTGATGAGGAAAGATTTGTGTTTAAGGAAAGCATTATGTCATGCTTTTATCATCTGTTTCCATCCTGTTTATCATGCAAAGGCACCAATTCCCAACAATCACAACAAGATGTGTCACACAGTCTGTCCAATGTTAGACAGAAAGCTCCCACAGAGACTTTCCCTTTTGAGCAGCACAAACAACGGCAAAGAAAAGGCCAGTTATAACAGGAAGTGGCCTCCACCTGAAGCAGGTTAAGGGCGGGGCATCCAGAAACTTTTTATTAATTGACAGAATATTTAATTTTTACATGATTTTTACAGTGAACTGACAGTTCTATAGTAGGCAGTGCACTTTCTGGTATTTAATTGTTATCCTACTTTTTTGCTTTGGTATTGGACGGGGAGTCACCATCAAGAAAAACTGTAAAACTTGAAAATACAGGTTTAAAATTCATGTCCTCCTTCATGTTTTCCTAAGCCGCTCAGTGGCCCAGGTTGGAGTCTTTGGTGGGCCAATTCTGGCCCCTGCACCTGATGTTTGGCACAGGCTTTCTGTCACTTTTCAACTGAAAAAATCATTAAGTGAACCTTGAAGATCTTAGTGATGAAAAGCGAATTTTAATAGACTGTTAAAACGACTGAATTCTGCACCCCTACTTAATTTTATCAGTTCAAAAGTCTTCGATCGGTCGTGTTAACAGACAGAACGACATGCACACAAAAGAATTGTCCTGGAAAAAAAATACTCAGAAATCTTTTGATTAAAACAAACGACATCAAAGTTTTTACCAGGAAGAAAAGCACACTGTAGGACAAACGAGGGTGTGAGGACGCTTGTGAATTATGAGGAAGATCTGGAACTTATAACTATGAATGTTTTTGTGTGTGTGTAAAAAAAAAAACCCCCAAAAAACAGAGATTTGAGCTTAAAGACAGCAAAGTTTTTATTTCTGCTGTTGCTCGTCTTGCATAACTGGCAGTACATACTGTAAAGATCAGTATAAAATCTAGAAGGCAAAACCTGTTGTTACCTTCAAGGCAAGTCAGCCTGTAGAGACATTTGAATCCTTTTTTATTGTCAATGTTTGTTGGGAAACAGTTCGGCCCATTTGAGGTAACGTTACGTTTGTGAGGTTCTTGGAGAGTGGCGGAGGCGCCGGTACGCCAGCCTCTTACGGGCTTGTGTGAGTGTGATGTCACTTAAGTAAAGCTGGTGTAATCCTGTAAGGGAGGATGAGTATACAGACATGTGATGGCCCACTTGTTTCTTGGGTGGAGGGTGATGGAGGGGGGGCTGGCAGGCATTACCAAACAGATGGAGAGGCTTTGTAATGTGGGGGCGTGTAACTGATTAGACACAACATTTATTGACGCTCCCTTTGATGGTTTTTCACCTTGATTCTGTTTCTAATCAAAGTCAAGTGAAGCCAAAGTCACATCCGGATTTTACCGGGTTTAAGTCTCGGTCAGTCGGACATTTTTTCGCGCATGTCCAGCGCGGACACTCTGGACATCGTACTCAATTAGAGGACTTCCTGTCCTCCCCTCACCCCCCTCTTCTAGATTAAATCCATTACACCACACTTACCGACTGCACACTTTGTCCTCCGGAAGGACGACGCGTGTTCTCTAAGTTAGGATAGTTTGCTTGCTGAAAATTACATCTCAAGGCGCTGTAACTCTGGAGCCTTTGATGGGTGGAGATGAGCGCCACCAGCAGCACCAGACTGAACCCCAGTCCGAACTTACTGCAAGTGAACGAGCCCAAGCGCTATGGCTCCACGCTGTCGCTGGAGGAAAAGTGTGAACAGTCTTTCTTCCTTTTTTACTACTACAGGATGGAGGATGAGGCGGTGCTGGACCGCGGGGCATCCTTACTCAAGCACCTTTGTGATGAAGAGGAAGTAGAAGGTAAGTTTTACCTGTTGCTCTTTAGTTCTTCTATGTAGCTGCCTAAAAAAAAGAGAAATAAAATAGATTTTTCCCAGTTTTTAAAACTTCTGAGAGGTTCCTCAGGTTCTGAAGTAAAAAACAATCCCAATTTGCCTAGAAACAATAGTTAACCAAGAAAACAGAATTTTATATATATATGTATATAATTCTTTTTAAGAAGTCCCAAAACACAGGGAGGTCGTTTAGCCTTTTCAAAACTGCCAGTTTCTACTTCCTGCATGTACAACCTGATGCTCAGCTATTCAGCGAGCTGGCAGGAGAAAGATGTGGACCACAGAGCGCGTGACGCTGTGTTTACCTCACTAATCCTGACCTACAGGACAGCGGACAGGAACAGGAAAACCTTTCAGCATTGCCGTCTTTAACATGCGCCAGTTAACAGCTTTAAAACTTTAGAATGAGCTGCATTCTGCTCTCTGCGCTCATTTAGGATTACAGGCAGCTAAGGCCTTTTGTTTTTGTTACATTTTAGATTGTGTCTGTAACAGACGAACTGAAAAAATTTTTATACATGAAAGCTGATTTTAAATTCGAAATGAAGTAAATCTTAAATACTTTAAATCGAGGAACTTCAAAGTATGGCATGCGATCCACCTTGCTATTGTTTTGTGTTGCCCAGGGCCACTAATGAGACATTGGGGTATATTTACGTAATTTAAGTTCATGCCATGAACTAGCTGCACAAAGGAAGACCAATCTTCCCAACACTGACAAATACACCTGGAGTCAAGGAATGTAAGAGCCACCTAACCCGTGGTTAAAAAACTATAAACCTGTTCAATAATGAAAGCTGTCAACATTATAATAATAATAATAATAATAATAATAATAATAATAATAATAATAATAATAATAATGATGATGCAGGGCTCTAGAGTGCGACCAATTTGGTCGCAAATGAGACCAAATTTTTCAGTGGTGCGACTAAAAAAAATATTTGGTTGCACCAGTGCGACCAACTGTTCGGGTAACAAAAAACAAAAAAAAATCTCTGCAATTCTCCGTGTGGTCAACAACAGACACACATTATGCCCCTATCGTGGACTAAACCAATCAGAGATAGTCAGGGGCGGGACCTCTGTGATTGTCCGTGGTCCAGTTGAAAGTGCAGCGTGGATAGAGGGAGGTGAGTAGTTTGAATAAAGCGATATCGATTCATTAAATCCTGAATCGACTTTTAAATATAACTGTGTTTTGTCAGAAACGCCAGATTCTCAGATTAAAGCTCACAAAACTATTTCAACAACAACCAAACAGTAAATGAGAGCAGGTACACGGACTCCACACAAAGACGTAAACACAGACCCGACGCATCAGAATCAGCTTTGTCTTTCTCGGCTTTCTCACCCGACGGCCCATAGACGGACACGCCATCGGAGCTCAGCGATTCTGATGCGTCGGGTCCGCTCTGTGTTTACGTCTTTTTGCAGGTTTTGTCTCTCTCCAACCAAAATTCACCGAGCCAGCAGCAAAAGAAGCAGCAAACTGCGCTTCACATGTGATCAATGTCGTCATGAATTCCCTCTGACTTTTGCTGCTTTGCTTCCACCACGATAAAAATCACACTTCATGCACAGCTCTCTCTCTCTCTCTCTCTGTACTTCAAGAACAGTTTCTCGTCTCAAATCTCTGTTTTCTGCATTATTCATTCTCTTATTACCCACCAGTCTACTGTTGTTTACAGCGCTGTCGGCCGCTTTTTATTTTATTTTATTTTTTTTCACTTAAATGACCTCGGACAAAAAAAGCCTCATTTCTGTTGTTCAATACTGAAGAAATTTAAACTTAAAATAAAATAGCTTTTATGCAAAATTACAGAATATTTTCTGCAATATTCAGAATATTTTTAGCCAGCTCTGACACGGTGCCATCAACCTCTGAATGCTGAAAAAACACCAGTGTATCCAGAAAACACATTATATGCTGCAATAAATGCCCAAGTGTCCCCTCTCCCCACTGCCTGTCAGCAGCATGCAACAGCAAACAGGCCGTCAGAGGAGCCGAGATGATGATTATGTTTAACATTTTCTACAATATTGACAAAGCACTTTAAGCACAAGTTTGTTAGTTAATAATTTAGAAATGAATATTGTCTGTATGGACTGCAACTTCCTCCCAAAAAATGTGCACATGTAAAACTGCGGTGTTAAGCGATGCTAACAAGTTAGGCGCACCGGTGCGCCCATGGCAAAAAGTTAGTGTAGAGCCCTGTAATGATAATAATAATCTCATGAGTTTTATGTATATTATCAATACACACAGAAGACTTTTCACTTGAAGCTGGAATTGGGAGCAATGTTATTAAAGTGAAGTGAAATTAGGAGTGAAACAAAATAGTGAAAGAAAAATGAAAAACAGCTTCAGCAGTGATTAAATGAAGGAGTGACCGACGGCCTGTCATGGCATCGAAATACATCGAGCGATTGTCCAAACATTTATGGACCTGACTGCATGAACAAGTCATTTTTGAGATCCAAAAGGTCAGTTTCTACATATCCCACTTATTGTACTCTTTGGGGACAGAAGCTCCGCCCACCTGCTATTCAAACCTTCTGTCTGTGAGTGGCATCCAATGAGAAGAAACCTGGCTCATTAAGGTGAGGAGCTCAAACAACCAAGACCCAGAATAAACAACAGAATAATCTACTTTAAAGATGCGTATTTGTTACTGTGAAATCAGTGCTGGAGTTTACACGTCAGTCTCGGATCTGATGGCTACGTTTTGTTTTCCCCCTCTGTGCTGCTCTCTCAGAGGAGCCAAACGGACATACAGCCGGACATATAGTCTCTCCTGCTGCTGAGTCAGCAAAAACAAATCTGTATTCTTTCTGACAAAGAAGCCCAACAATCACCAACACGTTTAAAGGCTGGAGTATTAGTATGCTGTCAGTGCTGCGTGGTGTGCTGCCACTCCCCCCACCACTGGTCTGGCAATGTCCCAGCAGTGCTGTTACTGGGGAAACTGGCTGTAGCCTTGCCTCTCCTCAGAAATCTGGCGAGCTAAACAAACCTCCTGGCAAACACAAGATTTCATTCACTTTGTGCTCATGGGCGACCCCAAAAGAAGTTCTTCTTCCACCCTCCAAAAAAGAACAGGAAGTTGTTTCACAAAGCCGCTCTGGCTCCCTGCAAATCTTCCCTTCCAGCTCCTTGACTTGACTATTTTTTTATTCCTTCGCCTTCATCGCTGTCCTCTCATTCAGCCGCCTCCTTTCTTGTTCTGCTTCGGCCTATGCAAGCGTCTCGTTTTTATCGCTCGTCTCTCAGCTGTAATGGCTCTGTGTTCTTTATTAGCGCCGTCTGTCTCTTTTAGCTACTGTTCAGCCATCTGTGTCTCAGCTTTTCTGTCATGTTGAGTCACAGCAACAGGAAAATCTCCACATTAGTCTCCAAATCCACCATTGATCCAGTTGTTTAATTACATAACTGTCATTTATTGACACTTTGAAGTTGCTCATCAAACACAGGTGTTTGAAATGTGTTTTAGTTTCCCTTGTACCTATTGCACTTGATGTATCCAGGTAGGCTGTGTTTCCACTACATTTTAATTTGACACTGAAGATGGAAGCTCACCTGAATTTAAAGCTTGTTTACGACTGCGTCAGGGTTCAAGCTATCTTCTCCTATGCCACCTGTGTTATGTTAAACTGAGCTACCTTGCTCTGCTATACAACTACCAGCATGCCGGCACAGAAATTCACCTAGAAGCAAGTCTTGCCACCCAGCATCATCCCTGCACCCCTGGGCAGTTATTTCATTTTAACAATTTTCAGTGGTCACCAGCCCAAAATACATGCACCGATTAAAAAGAGATTTAAAAAGTTTGATGACTTTGACTCCATCGCAGGGTTTCCCCCACAGCAGGTCTTATCCTGCTACGTTAGGCTGGAGAGACGCAGACTCGGGCAGCTAAGTGAGTTCCTGTTCAGATGCTGGCATCTCCTCTCCTTTCTTTTGTACATGTTCCATAAGAGAAACAAGCATAAAAACATAAATAAATAACAGATCAATAATTAAAAATAGATTTGAACCATTGTTAGCTCTGCCTCGGATTTGCACCCTGTCTAGAGTGTACCCCACCTCTCACCCTGTGGTACCTCTGCGAGGCTCCAGCCCCTGATACTGATAAAGAAGAGAATTGATGGATGGACATGAACTGTAAGGAGGCAGGGGAAGGGCTGATTTTGTGCACAAAGGATGCAAAAGCTGGAAAAAAAATCTCCAGAAGACTGGAAAGAAGTAACAGCTGTTTTTGCCCGTCTGAAACTAAGGAACAGATCAATAATGATCTGCTGCTACAGTAACTTAAACGTGTTAGTGTAACCAAGGCTGCTGGAAGATTTCCCATGATGCACTGAATTCTTCTCTACTCCCTCTTTTCACTCCTGATGCATTTATGTGCCATTACTGCAGGGATGCCATTAACCTTTGTCTTCACTCTCCTGTAGTTTGTGTTGGTCCCTGTCTCTCTGTGTCCCTCTTGTCTCAGTTCTCTTTCCTCCGACCAGTCGTAGTCGATGGCTGTCCCTCCTTGAACATGATTCTCTTAAAAGTCTACTAATTTTAAAATGATGGTCTTCCTCCCCACTGCTGCTGTTCAAACAAGATAAACAAGATACAAAGAGGTATCAACCAAACCACCAGTTTAATAGTTACTTTAGTTTAGCAGTAATTAAATCTAACAACTAACTAAATGCATAACACAAGAATCCAAGGAAGTAAAAACTATATTTAAAGTAAATGACACCAGTCGTCCCTCCATCATATAGCAGGCTTTCTCATTTCTCAACCTGTACTTCCTGTATTTAATAGTTCTGCTTTCAAAGACCCCAAGCACCACGCACAAAACCTTAGGGTGGGCAAAACTTTAGGGTGTCACGAGAGTTTACATTTAGCTGAAGGCTCGTTTCTTAGAGTACATGAATTCTGTTTGGATGTTTCCCCTCCTTGGCACAGGATCCCAGAGTTGTAGATTAATCTTGTGTTTGCATGTTATCATGTCAACATGGGAGTTGTGCCATCTTTGCTGAACCAAAAGCACAGAGGGCAGGAGGTCAGGTGTGGGTGATGGTGGCTCGGTCTCCAGTTTTGTCTTCCTCTGTCTCCGTTTTTATTTCTGTCATGCTTTTTATTCACCACCTCCCACACTGACTTCAGATATGTGGTCTGATTAAGCACATCAAGTTTTTGAGATACCCAGCATTGACGTTTTTAAATATTAATATAACAACACTCCGTGTGGAATTTTAACCAACCATCCATTCTCTTCCACTTATGCTTGTCAGGGTCACGAGGCTGCTGGAGCCTATCCCAGCTGCATTAGGGCAAGAGCCAGGATCAACCTTGACAGGTTGCCAGTGTGCCGCAGGGCTCGCATAGAGACAGACAACCATTCGCATTCACATTCACACCTGTGGGTAATTTAGTTACCAATTAACCTGTCCCCACCAACTGCATGTTTTGGACTGTGGGAGGAAGCCAGAGTTTAGTTCTGAGAACAAAACAGAAGACCAGAGATGTGTTGAAGCATATTTCTGTCATTTTAGATGAAAAAAAAAAAAAAGAGTTTTAAACAAACCACATCCAGCCGACCCGACGGGCCAAGGAAAGAGCTCAAGCTCTCCTAAAAGTGACGGAGGTAAACGTTGGGGGGCAGCTGTAGATCAGCCCCTGGCTCAGTGTAATATTTGCTCTTCACTCTGTTTGGACGTCATCTGAAAAATGTAATAAATGATCACAGACAGAGGAGCACAACGCCCGACCACCTAAAATAGTCCCCTTGGTTTACAGAAGCCTTCACAGTTGTTGACTTTCTCCGTCCCTGCATCAGCTCGGTGTTGTGAACTGTTGGTGTCACTGAATTTAGATGAATCCCTAAAAATAAAACACAAGGCGTTGTGGTACGAGTGAATAATGAACACTGTTGTGCTTCTAAGAGGTCATTGTTTGTTGTGCTGAGGGGTTCAGCCATTTCCTGGTTGGGTCATGTGCAGTGCTTGGCTCAGCTTCGCCCGACCTGCTCCAAAGGAGACATTTGACACCGATCGCACAGAGCTTTTTGTTCCTGGAGCCCGTTTGATGTTTGCTCTGTGATGTTGCTTTTATTGGGTTTATTGGTGAAAATAATAGATTATATAAAACAGATTGTATTAGCTTAAGTTAAAGGTTTGCAGGTATGAGAGAAGATGATGAGAATTATTCTTATTATTCACATTTTTACTAATTTACTACAAAGAATAAACATCTGAAATGAAAAACAAAAAGTTTTTTGTAAAGTTTTGGTAAACTGGCGTTCATGATTATTTGCTAAGTATTAGTGGCGTTAAACACCAACTAATCTGTTGAAACTGCAAGAAATGAAGCGTGCAGAACTAAATTATTACTCTGTTATCACTAAAGTAGCTTCAGGGGCACTTCCGATGTTTGATGCTATGAAAGAAAGTGTGTCAGGATCAGATTCAAAATTAATAAACTAATTTTATGATCATTTAACTGACAATGTAACACTCAGGTACGTGTGGCTTCAATTCTCACATACCCGCATTAGTAATAAGTTTAAGTTTAGTAACTTATGTAAAAGTTTCTCGCCTTATTCTGCACACGTGTGGATGTACAGCGAAGCCTGCTGGCATGAACCTCACATCCATGCAAATAATATGTTATTAGCATGCAGTATGGTCTGCTTGTCAGCCTGTATACGAGGGATGTAGCCATGCAGTCGGTGGTGGCTTCACTGCAGAGTGTGACTTGATGGCATACTGCTGCCACTGTTACGCTGCTCTGGTGCCATCGCTCTGCTCTGATCCATGTGAGAAAGCTCGAACTGAGGTGAGAAGTGGTCAAGATCAGATCGAGTCCACAGGTTCCTCGTTCCTCGTCGTTCTTATTGTAGTGATTAAAAACCAGGCTTGGGAAAAATGCTAGAATGCTAAAATGCTATGGTGTGTTGTTAGGGATAAGAGAAATATTTTTAATGTGTATCTGCTCATTATATTGTTTTATGTACTTTAATAAAGGCTTGTAGAGCAAGGCCGCTTTTGACTCCCAAACTAAGTGCTCAGCCAGACTGAAAAACAGGAAGTTTTAGTGCACAGCCATATTAATAGATAAGACACTGAAATGAGGAACTTGCCATATAAGCAATGTTTGAGACTGTGTGATGTGTAAAGTACCAAAATCACACCTATATGAAGCACAGTTTATGATTCTAATGTTAGAGAGCTCTTGCAACTGGCGTTTGAGCTGTGCAGGGGTCTCTCTCTTCCGGAAGATGATTGAATAAAAGAAATGTCAATATTTTAACACACTATGAGTCGGTTTTCTCCGTTCTGTCATGGGGACAAAAGCATTGGGTTTAATAGTGTTTAGGAAACAGGAAAATATATAAGAAGTTGATCAGAGATGAAGAATTATGGTTAATAAGTTTTCTGTCAGTGATGTTTGATAGTTTAAAATTGTATTATCTAAAGGTCAGAGGCACATCTGCTCCACTGTTAGGCTATGTGTCCTGAACTTCAGCACTTTTGGGTGCCAATATTTGCTTTATTTATCTCAACATTGCATAAAAATTGTATGAACTTCAAAGTCCTACCTTTAAATCTTGTTTGTATTCTAAGATCTACTCTGCACTTCTGAGAAATATGCCCCCGACATATAATATAAATGAAAAAGATGACTATAAATGTCAATATATAAAACTAAAACTGAGCATTGTTAAATAACAGCTGACATGAAGCGAACAAATCCCCTCAGGAAAGCCACCGAACCACACCTGAATTACAAAAATAAAAACCTAAAATTGAATAACTGGTTTTCACTAACCAATAAAAATGGTGGGATGCTTTAACTTTTATCAGCTCCTGAAATGAGGTGTTTGAAAAGCACTGCTTTAACATCTGTGTATGTAGTGCAGACAGTGCATCTGGTTTATTTTAATGCTTTATAACAATGTAACTATTTTCCTCATTTAAATGATTATAACGTGTTGAGCTGAGGGCTGTATTCACAGGGTGACTATGAGCGCACAAGCCTTCATAGATATTCTGGCCTTGTTGTCATTTCTGGAAAGCTCGGACGTTTGTCTTTGCGGTATCATGGCGCTGTGAATTTGTCAGGATGTTGCGTGTCAGAGTTCATCTTCCTTTCTGCTTTATTTACAGGTCACCACACCATTTACATCGGCGTGCACGTGCCCAAGAGCTATCGACGTCGGAGGCGTCACCGCCGGAAAACCGGCCACAAGGACAGAAAGGAGAAGTTGATGGAGAATGTCTTTGACAAGTCGGAGACAGAAAACAACGACGAGGCCAGCAACAGCATCCTCAAACCTCTCAGTAAGTTCTGATGGACTCGGTGTCAGGCCTGATTAGAGTTCACGTCTGTCTTTGCTGAAGGCTGCTCTCTTTTCCAGAGAAAAACGCTTCTGTGACTCTGCGTGACCTGAGCAAAGTTGCTGAGTCCACTTAGTGGCCAGAAATAGCTTTGTATGTCCTGCTAAGTGACAAGTCTGCCTCGACAGAGGACAGTGAATTTCTTAGGAAGTCGTGGTTGTGAAGACGCGAATGCAGTAGTGCTGAATCGTCCCGTGGCTTTGTCATAATTTTAGACAGGAATATGTCTGTTTTGGGTATACGGTAGCATGTATGTTGTATGTGCTGGTGTTTGTTTTTTGGTTGCCTTAACCTTCTTAGGAGTGTAAAGTGCAAAACGCCCTCAGGCTGCTGAGATCAGTGGATGCTCAGACAACCAGCTCTGGCCAGTTGTGAGGAAACCAATAGAAGAGGCGGGTTATACTGGGTGACATAAGTATAAGCAAAGCTCTTAATGGTATCAGCATTTTTCTCGGTCATTGCCGTGTTCAAGTTAAAGTTTCAGGTCAAGTAAGACTAAAATCCTTCTGGCACCAGAAACCTTTAGTGATGTATTCAGTCACAAAGAGAAAAGCTCACGACTTAGTCAAGTGAACAAACTGAAAGGAAGCTCAGTGTTTTCGTCGAACTGCATGAACAGTTTGGTGAAGATGGGACTCTCCTGGCAGTTTTTGGAGAAACAGAGCATCATAACGCTGATGAGTCCTCGTGAAAACAGCTTAAGATGTTCTTGTGTTCTGCCAAGTCGTATAATGAGGCAGACCGCTGTCATTTCAAGAGAATGATGCAATTTTACACATGCCTGCATGTGCGTGATGTGACAAGAGGACTAAAGTGTGCCAAAACTGGATTTCACAGTGTGCCCACATCACTCCATGAGAGGGATTTTCATAAATCCAATCACAGAATAGATTACAGCCGGCCCATCTGGTTGGTGCTGGTCACTGTCCACATGCATGTTTAGCAAAAACTGTGTTTTTTTTGGTTTCTGGGATATTTTTTAAATTACAGTTAGGAGTATTGAACAGCATGGGGCTGAAGTCAACTGTAACTGGCTTTTATAGTGTATGAATTCATTTTTTTGGTATGTTTGTTTAGTAAGAGCTTTGTGTTTTTATTTGTTTATTGCAAGTAGAGGATGTGTCATGTATTAAAGTCTATGATTATTCATCATCAGTGATAGCTCACCAATCAGTAATACATGTTTCATATGGTAAATGGTCTGTATTTGTACAGCGCTTTACTAGTCCCTAAGGACCCCAAAGTGCTTTACACAACCAGTCATCCACCCATTCACACACTGGTGATGGCAGCTACATTGTAGCCACAGCCACCCTGGGGCGCACTGACAGAGGCGAGGCTGCCGGACACTGGCGCCACCGGGCCCTCTGACCACCACCAGTAGGCAACGGGTGAAGTGTCTCGCCCAAGGACACAACGACCGAGACTGTCCAAGCCGGGGCTCGAACCGGCAACCTTCCGATTACAAGGCGAACTCCCAACTCTTGAGCCACGATCGCCCTCGTATAAGTTCTAATTCGTGAAAGGGAAGGCTGTGTTTTTGTTCCTAAAACTCTCTGGTGCTGTCGGCGCCTCGATGGGGGAACAGATGAAACCTTACGCACTCTGATTTGTTGATTTGACCACTAATAAAATGTCCGTTTTATTAGCGGTCAACACTGTTTGCTGTGTGGAACACCACAAACGCAGAGCATACGGTACAGTTGGTGTTGTTGTACAATCGGCTGTTCTTATGTTTTATTGTACGTAAACAGACTTTTGCACATTGTGTTGATGTGCTCCATTTACTACTACACGCGAAAAGTCTCTCTTTTTAAAGTTATGAGCTGATTACTTCATAGATGAGTGCCAATTGTAACGTCAAGCTTAGCTGCATATATGAGTAACTTTCAGATTTCATTGTCGTCATAGTGAAATAACATGAAATATTCTCTGATCGATAGACTACAGGTAGGGGTGGGCGGTATAAATGGTATACGGTCGAAGCGATATGAATTTGGCCAACTGTAGAGATTTTGACTATACCGCTCTACCGCGATAGCGCATGTTGATGATGTCATCAAGCTGCACCTGTTTTGGTTGAAAGCATTGCCACTGTCACTACCCGATCTGTACCGAAAACCCGATCGGTACCACGCATGTGCAAATCTTACCTCACTTCCTCTCTTTGCCAACACTGCGACATTTAATGTATTGGAATGACACGGTCAGCGCCCAGTTAGCTGCTAGCATTTCTCGACAGCTCTGCCTCCTTTTCGACTGCCCGGGACATTTAAATAATGGATACCTCGTATACAAACAAATTCAGGCTTTTCTCCTCAACAGAGAGTGTCCCCCGATTGAACAACGACGCTGTAAAATAAGAAGAATGGCGCCTAATTACAGACTTAATAGTACAGACTTAGTAATGTGCCACGTGAAGATTCATCAGCCAGATTAAGTGTTTACTGATGACTGACAGTGATAGCGGACATCATCATCATTATTCCAATCAATCCTCTCCACACAGAAAAGCTTAAACACACTCGACTATCACTAAATCAAATTTAACACGCACACACAAACACGATTTGTAATGACGCAAATTGATACGATTGATGCATCTACTTAAAATCTTGTACGAGTTCGAATCTTAGTGATCGCAAGGTTAGAGGTCAAAGGTCAAGTTTTCTGAAAATCTTGTGAATGCGATAACTTGAGAGGTTGGAGATGTAGGAATTTGAAATTCATACTGTATCACCGGCCATCGGCAATATTTTTTAATTGATAAAATAACACAAATTACAGGTAATTTTAAACAAAAGGGCAGAGACGGGACAAAAAAAATTAATTACCTTGAGGGTTGATTTCATTCGACATATAGATTAACTACATTCACCGTCAAGCTTATGATCAGTTCTCCTGCAGTCATTTCAGTTTTTTTTATATACTGTCAAATCACAGCAACAGTTGTTTCAAGGTGCTTTATGAAGTAAAGACTGCAATAATACAGAGAAAACCCCCAAATCAAACAACATCTTGGAGCAACCACTTGGTGACAACGGGAAGGAAAAACTCCTTTTTAACAGGAAGAAACCTCCGGCAGAACCAGGCTCAGGTGGGAAAACCGCCTGCTGTGACCAGTAGAGGGTGAGGAGAGGGAGACGGGACAAAGACACTATGCTAAAGAGACCCTAATTTTAAAAAAGAAGACTTTATTAAATTCTTTCCATAAATGAATCCCCATCACCTCATGACATCCACAACATGGGTCCTCCCAAGTGTCATCCTCTACAATTGTAAAACTCAAATCTGCAGGCATTCAAAAACTGACAGGCATGCAGTAATGTCATGCTGTTATTCACTCCATGTTTGTCTCTGTGGAAAACATGGCCGCCCCCAGGGGAGGGCCGTGTTCTTTCTGAACTCAAATCCTCTTGTTTGGTCAGATGGACACTGCAGGGACTGCAAGTGCGTCCTCCCGGCTACGTGCATGTCCACTGCACAGCTTTCTGACCCTGCTCATTTTGATGAGTTTTGGTTTTTCCTTTTAAATCCTAACCTTTTACTCATCTTTTTCTGCTCTGGGGTCAAATGCTCTTTCAAAGTGGATTATAGGGATTACTTAGAAACTTAGCTTGCACACAGATAATAGCTTTAGTTTCTCAAAGTCACCGAGAGCAAGCTGTGATTGCTATAATTGTTTTTTGTATACGGATTCCTAAATGGAAAGAATGGAAACCTTTATGAGCTTTTCCTGTTTGATAAATGCAAAGATTTAGAGAGCAAAGTTTTCTTCTTATTCCTGAAAAGCATAAATGTGTGGCATGTATGCTATCCCAAAAACATTTCTAGGTAACAAGTTAACAAAAAAACTATGTTTACACCACAGGATGGTCTGTGGTACTTTAGGATTACCTTAATCCTAAACATATTCCAGCTGTTTGCTTACCTGGTCAACACACAAGAATGATTTTTAAAAAGAAACACTATACAGAACACTTCACTGTACTTTTCTGTGTGTTCACTGTAAAGCCTGAATGATTAAAGTGCTGCAAAAGTATGTTGAAAACTATAGATAGAAACATATCACACTATCATTTTATCTACTTTAGTTATTCTTCTACACTTTTTGACACAAACTACTGAGACATGCATGAGGACATGCAGAGGTTTGGTGTGACAGAGGAGGATGCTGGGGATCAGGTGAGAGGGAGGCAAATTCCCTAAAGGGAGCAAAAGTGCCATTAAACTATCGTGACATAGTAATTTTTCAGGGATCAATGCCATAAACGGCCACTGACGAGCTGAATATTCGAGGGCTTATTTGGATGCTTTTGGTATAATTTTGTTAGAGAACTTGTCTAATGAAGTGAGACAGAGCAGCGAGTACCAACTCATTTATTTTACTTGCAAGGAAGCAAAAGCATTTAAAAAAAAAAAAAAAAAAAAAAAGGAAGCAAAAGCATAATCTATGTAAATGCTCGCCCACACAATCCCACGAGTTTCATTTATACACTTCTTTGAACGTTATCCTGGTAACAGATATGTGTGCGACACTCTTGCAGAGAAACAGTTCAGTTACACAGTGAACTCGGACATCTGGATAACAGATAGCAGAGGAGCCACAACAAGGCCTGAGACAAGGACAGAGTAAGATTCCTTCAGCTTGCAGTAAAGAGTGTTGCATGGCTTTAATAATTTTTCCATCAGATATCTAATATTAATAACAATAACCTCATTATTATCTCATTTTAGCTGTCTTAGTGATTATCTCAGCACTTTTTGCCTAGTTCACTTATAGTGATTAGCTTAGCTATAAGTTAGCAAGCTACTGAAGCTAGCTAAAACATGCACACATGGAGTCACTGGACTTTTTTTTAATGATCCACATTTAACGCAAGCTGCAGTGTTTCAAAAATGTTTGTTTGAAGTATCGTAACCTAACAGTGTTACTGATGGGCCTGCAGGTTTTTAACTGTTTTTGCTGATGCTTGCTTCTCATTGCTGGAATCTGGTTTAATAACTTGTAAAATTATTTAAACACATTTTGTTGTAGTGTGCAGCCTACTTTAAATCTTCCTTTAAATGCACAGGCTCTACTTCATTGCATAGCAGATTGATATCAGCTGCTTCTCTGCCACTCATTTCAGTTTCCTCCACTGTGGCAGCTGCAGCTGGAGCTGCAGGCATCGTTCTCCTCTTACAACCACCCAACACCCAGGCACTCCACATTTCACTCTTACAGACCTATTCTGTTTTTCACCCACAAATTTAAAAGTGATGTGAACATCCAAAGTAAAGAGTAGACAGGAAAATGGGGAAGAGAGCAGCAGCAAAGGATCGCAGGTCAGAGTCCAACCCAGGCCGCTGCATTTCAGCCGTAAGGCTGAATCAACCAGTGAGCTAAACTGACAGCCGTATGGTTAAACAGGTCTCTATTTGAAAAAGTAACAAACAATCTGTTTAGTAATGCGTCTCAGCACCGCCTTCTTATATCAGTTAAACATGACAACAAAGTGGAGCGCGCTCCCAGCTGAGCTGTCGTACGCAGGAGTGAAGGTCCTGCACGAAATCGAGCTTTCTAACTAAGTAACAGCACATTTATTTCATGTGAATTAAACATTACTTGGGATGAATGTGGCTTGGAATCAAACTTACATTTGAGCTCAGTGGAGGCACAGAGAAAATGTTTTTTACATCCAGCACACCTGCAGACAGCACAGTGGTTTCATTTCAGGTTATTTCCCGCAGCTGGAATTTGTTATATTATTGGCCACCTCAGCTATCACAGCAAAATACCAGAGCTAGATGTTCTTGATATAAATACTGTGTTCTCAATGAATCACCCTCAGGGTGTCACTCTGTATTCAAGCCGGTCCCTGCTCGCTGCCTGTGTGCTAGCTCCTCTGCATACTGAATGTCAGACTTGAAAACATGTCCTGCACTTTTTTTTGCTTTGAATGAGGTGAAATGGAGACACAGATATCATTGCATGTGTGGCCAAAGACAATGAGCATGTTACTACATCCCATGTAGCATTTATACTGCACTGAGATTTTCAGAAAGGTCAGAGTAGATGGAAGGTATTTGTGTAGGATGCATGTCAAGAATGGGACTAAACAGGCCTTTAGTGGCAGTCGCACTAAGCTTTCTGCCGGGCAGCATTCTTCCTCCGTACCCTATCCCATGAGCCTTTGCTGCTGGGACAAAGTCCTCTTTGTGTGCCCATGGCTCTTGGCTAGAGCACACAGAGCTTTGAAATTGTGTTTGAACGATGGGATTTTCATTTCTAGCCCTCCTTTTCGTGCTTGCTCTCACCCCTCTTTGCTTTCACTCTGACTCAACCCGCACCCTCCCCACCAAACCCACCTTTCTCTTAGCAACTGGCCGAGTAGGACGGTATTGCTCTGACACTAGCACTATTTGTGTTACCTCTTCATTTTTATATTGGATCACAGCATCTATTTCTCATGAGAAATTTCAAAAATCCTCGGACACATTTTTGTGTAACAGCAGTTTAGGTTGCGCGCTGAATATTTAGCTGTAAAACTTTGGGGAATTCATTTTTAAAGACGCTTCTAATTTACAGCTACATATTTGCATTCTTTGACTCTGTTATAGTAACTTTGGGTGAATCACAACTCAAAATAATCCAGATTTGAGAACTGGTGCAGCTCGTCAGTCTAGCCTCATCATTTAAGCCACTTTTCTTCTGATTGTCTGCCTCTGATAATCAGGAGGGTTGAACTAAGATGATCATATTAAGTGTATCCCCTCTTGTTGACATCATGCAGAGCCAAGAATAGAAAGAATTGTGTGAAACAGCATTTTATACCAGTCTGAATTCCGAGCTTCCAGCTCACAGCATGTCCTCCTCCCCAAAGGGATTTTTTCCTCCCCACTGTCACCAAATGTGAACATCTACTCAGGTCTACATCACCGTTTGATTCTTGATTCTTCCAAACTGCATGTCAAAGGATCCTTGGGCAAGATGCTGAACACTGAGATGCCCCTGGTGCATTCATTAGAGGGCGAGTGTGTGCATGAATGTTAGACAAGGCGTTTGGAGAATAAAAGCGTTGTATGAATGTGTGTGATTGGGTGAATGAAGCTGGTAGTATAAAGCATTTTGAGTGCTCAATTAGAGTAGAAAGGCCCTATGTAAGTACCGATCCACTTACCATTGTACGAGGAAACGTGTGACAGGAAATAGAGCCATTCATAAAAGGCCCTTTAAAATGTGTTCCTGGCCTTATTATGAGGATTGTAGATGCCCCCTCACACCCAAACGTGCTTCTTTCGTTTCCCTTGTGTTAATTTCTTTGCTTGTGCAACATAGTTGATGATAAATGTATATGTAGCTCTTATTAGTAAAACCAAAATGTAAAGGCTGTAACTTGAAAATGCGGATAGGCATAGTAGTGGATTACAGCCGTATACAACTGCTTGCATGTTGGAAAAAATTCCTCTGGAAGCAAGTCTCACCACTAGGCGGCCATCTTGAAACTGCTCCGGGAACTTATTTGTATTAAGGTGAGGTTGGCCGTTATGAATGTCTCTCTTCCACAGCATGTCTTTATCCTGTCTTCCTTCTCTCTCCCCAACCGGTCACAGCAGATGGCCCCGCCCCTCCCTGAGCCTGGTCCTGCTGCAGGTTTCTTCCTGTTAAAAGGGAGTTTTTCCTTCCCACTGTCACCAAAGTGCTTGCTCATAGGGGGTCATATTATTGTTTGAGTTTTCTCTGTATGTATTATTTTAGGGTCGACCTTACAATAAAAATTGCCTTGAGGTTACTGTTGTTGTGATTTGGCGCTGTATAAATAAAATTAAATTGAATTGTATGTATTTTTTTATTTATTTTATGTAAGTGGCTTTTCCCCCTAGAAATTGCACTTCTAGCACCATCTTAATTTCCGTTCTGGATTATTTGAGAGCCATGCCTCTCTCTCGACATTTCTCTGCTGTTAGCTTGTCCTAACCCATGCTAAAGCTGATTTCTCCTAACATAATGCTTGGCTTCATCTGGAGTGTCTTTACTTTGAATTCACAGGAAAGAAAATAAATACTTACTGTCCACAGTTTGGTTTGTTACACTTAATGCCACTTTAAAATATTTCACGATGATTTTTGATTAAATATTTTGCACATTTGCTGCTCCTCTATTATTTTTTTTGCCGCTTCTTTTTTTAACCAGAAGTACCTGAAAATTACAGCAGTAGATCCTCGGTGTGTGGCCGCATCACTTGGCTCTTTGCACCCACCTGCCTGCCATTGTTTGCATGTAATTTTGTCCATACAGGTATTTAAAGCTTGTTTTAAATGTTTACTATAATCAGCCTAAATCGCTCTGGATGTGAGTGTCAGCTGAATGTGTGAAACACACGTGTGCTTTACTCCCTCTAAGATGTTATTAAACAGGTTGTGGTGTCTTAAGCTAGTTGCAGCTTGTAGAAATGAGTGAGTGTGTGTGTATGTGTGTATGTCTGTGTGTGCGTGCCAGCACAGTTTATCCCCTAACTAGTAATCTTACAGCTGCCTGTCTGGCTCATACCCGCTGCTGTTCCTGTGCCACAGAAAACACAATCGGGAAACTGCAGCCCTTCACCCCCTTTACTATTGGGCCATGAATGAATGAATGAGTCAGTGTGGTGGATGATATGATGTTAATTGTGTTTGCCAACATCTAAATTTGTCCTGCAAAGTAAAATCCAGACTCTTATAGTTAACTTGTAATTGGACCATGGTGGTGGCTTCAGAAGCTCCTACAGACTCAGAAGATTAAGAAACAAAAGCAAATTTTTACTAATTACCTGTTGAGAAATAAAGATGCTCCATGGTAAATATATCCATCACTGTAGTAGCTCTCTGGTGCTACAGTATTAGCAAGCTGTTGTGTAATCTGATCAGCTGGCTTTGCTATCACACAGAGACACACACACATGTGTGAGCAGAGTTATAATTCTGTGCTCTTAAGGCGATTCATTCCTGGATCTTTACCGTAAATCCAAGTCTTAACCCTCAAAAAAGCCACTGAAGGAATGGTCACTGAAAAGACCTGGGACTCAAAGTGATGCTAGTAACAACAGGGATGCAAGAACACCTCATTAGTAATGTCACAGAGTAAACTCGCTGTCCATATTTAACTTTAATCACTGCCTCCTAATATTTACTAGTTTTCTAAGTTTTGCATATAGCTGTACATACACAACTTCATTTTCAAAACCTTAATTCAGTCACGCTGTGATCATTGTTTCTGTTATGTTGTGTTTTGTTGTGACTTCGACGCTGTGGGTGATGTGGTTCCAAGTGTTTGTGTGAAGGTTTAGCTAGCAACAGCCTGCAGAGATGAATGTTGAGGGTTAATGTTGCTGAATGTTGATAAATGTTCATAGTTTCTTAACAGGTAATAATTGTGTAGAAACACTTAGCTCGCTATGAAAAACAGGAAATTACTGCAACATTTTCCTGAGTTTACACTTGCAAACTAGGGTAGTATAAAATGCATTTACCTTTAAACTTTGAAGCCATTTACTTTGGTAAACCATTAAGTTCATGCGACTTCTTAAGTGCTTCACATTCAAAGTACAAAATTTAGCATAGATATATTAAATTGAGAGTATTTACTGATTTACGCAGCTTATGTTTTGCAGTGTACAGTATTATCTACTAGTTTTGTGAGCAAATGTTTGCTTTTTTGGCTTTTTTGGGGGATCCGGGCTAAAATCTGAAGTCTCACATGTCAGGTCGCAGGAAAGCCTGGAGAGCCATCAGAACAGATCAATAGAAGCTGTAAAATCAAGCCCCCAACACCACATTAATCGGTTATTGAATAACCACGTTATCTGTCTAACTGCGATGCGTGCTGCCAGCTAATTAAAAGCCAGGGCTATTCATTCTGGATTTAAACATTTAAAAGCTGGAGCCCAAGACAAGCACAAAAAATATCAGCAAATTAGAATTACAGCCCCGCACTATTCACGCCACAACAATACTAGAGATGGCACGATACCACTTTTTTATGTCCGATACCGATACGTAATATCGGATCGGTCCATCTCTAGACAATACTGAAGTAAACGTTAAATTTTAAGATCAGCAAAATGTTAAATGAAGACATGATCTTAAATGTAACATGAGCTTCTGCATTGAGCAGTACAGAGTCTGAATTTCAGTGACATTTGCTTTAAAAAAGTTCAAGGTGTAATTTTGACATGTGATACCAGCCAAAGGACAGAGTTACTAAATAATAGTGATTATTAATGGTAGTTGTGCTCTTTTTATGTCTCACTGTTCAGTTTTAGGCACTCGTGGATACTGTGCAGGTTTCTGGTGTCTGTGTCTATAGTGATGTTGTGTGGGTCCAGTAAAAAGTAGGGTTCAGAAGCAATGTTCAGATATTGTCTGTTTCACTCAGTGAAAGACGCTGTTGTCACGTCGACTGTTTGCACCATGTTTAATACTGAGGAGTATTACACCGTTATTGTTCCTGCTGGAACTGTGCTGGGTTCACTTATGTGTCACTCTCTCAATATTCAAATGAGAAGACAAGAGGAAGGAAAGCCAAGCCTGAGCTGAAGAATGGACCAGTTTGTGAACCATTTCCTAATTGTTAATGAGGGGCTTCAGGACAGCTTGCCAAGGCTGGAGGGCCAATGGCGAAGAACTGTTTGAAAAGTGAAGGGGGGGTTGGGGGGGTGGACTGGGGCTAGCTGTTGGGCCACTGTCACTGAGGGGGACCCTAAACCCAATCAGCCCCCTCCTACCTGCTTCACAAAGTGCTGGAGCAGGCAACTGAGAGTTGCTGTCACTTCCACCGAAGATTTTAATGAGGGTCTAGCTGGTGCTTTGGGACTGTGGTGAGCCTGTGACACTTGCAGACTACAGTCTGTTAAGCAAACGCTGTGTCAGCTGACTTGGAGAGCAAAGGGGGGTCAGATTTTAAAGATGTCCAACAACAACAATAATCAAGAAGAGAAGGAGGAAAAAGAAGAGGACGCTGAAGATAAAAGAGAGGAGGTCACAGTGAACACTGCGCTGCTTCCACCTCCTACTGAGGTCAATGTGAAGAGTCCAGCTGAGGACGAAAAGCCAGTGCCCAAGCCCTTGCCCAACGGGCACCACTGCCAGCCTATGAACCTCAGTATCTTTCCTCTCTCCACAGTCTCACCAGCAGCAGAGAGGATTCGCTTCATCCTAGGTGAGGACGACGATGGCCCGGCACCCCCACAGCTCTTCACTGAGTTGGATGAGCTCCTGTCAGTGGACGGACAGGAGATGGAGTGGAAGGAGACGGCCAGGTAAGATCCTCTTTGTGTGTATCTGCTTTGTTAAAATCATATCCTTTCACGGAGTCACTAAAAATGTGAATAAAAATGATGAAAAACCAGCCTCACGTTAAGTTTTTATCTCAAAAGGAATGAATATTTGTTTTTTATGGAAAAACAGTGAACAGACATTTGAAAACAGCTCCAAGTTTAAAACTGAGCTCAGAGTTTTACTGGTTTCTTCTGAGTGGCTCTCTAGTGGGACACACTGGGACAGAGATGGGATGATTGTTTATACATAATTAGCAGTGGATGAGTGAAGTTCTTTCAGGAGGAAACAGAGTCTCTGGACCGCTGCTCGAGGCACCCAATCAGCGATTCATTATCCTAAACTCAGACATACTGTAGAAGTTTTGATTCACTGTTGTTTAAACAGTTTGCAGAAGTACTGCTGACATTTTTAGTGCACTTTAAAATTGCTTTTAATTAAACTCAGTGAAGCTTTTAATTGCTAAGTTCTGCTTTAAATCTAGTTGACTGTCGTTTTAAATTTGGCCTTTTTGCCAGCGTTTCTAATGACTGACGATAAAATTGTCCAGCCTCCGCCCCCGTGCCTACTGCACACAGGAAGTTATTATATATGACTGAAGGATCAGATGAGGGGCTGATCCTTCAGTCATATTCGGTCAGCTCTGGAGAAACTTCAGCATAATTTAACCTGCACTGGACCACATGTTTGAAACGCACTATGATAGGTAAGTGTGGCCTCGGGAGTAATGATTCCCATCATTTCATGTCAGCCGTCTGAAAAAATCTAATAAAAAGCAATAAAAAAGCTTCTACTTGATAGAAGAGGATGCAGCATATTTTTTCAGTCTCTAAAAATAAAAATCTTTAGCATACAGAAACTGTATGGAAAAAAAACAAACAGGCTGAGGACAGCAGTGCAAGAGTTGTAGTTCAAAATTTAAGAACTTGTGCAGCATCTCGCCGAGTACACTCAGAGGACTCAAACTGAATAAAAGCTCTGCAACGTGCCGGGCAGTGCTGACTGCCTGCCAAGTGCGGTTTTGGCAGCCAGATTAAAACCGCAGTAGAGAAACAGCCGCTCAGTAACACCTCTGATTCTCAGGTCTCTCACTCTGAGCTGTCGAAATGAAGAATGGCAGAAAAAATATAACAATGCAGACTCAGAATCCAGTTTTTTTCCCAATAATGAAAAATGAAAAATTGATTGATTTAAAAAATAATGGCTGACCCTCGTCAACAGGTCCACCAAGCGTACATTTGATGGCTCATAATTTGGACTAAAGAGCAAAAAGCATGAAATAATTCTTTAAGTTTGTCATATATTTGACAATATTTACTTTTCCTTTTTTTCCCAAGACAAAGTTTAATTAAATTTTATTCATACAGCGCCAAATCAACACAACAGTTGCCTCAAGGCGCTTTATATTGTATGTTAATGACCCTACAATAACACGTACAGAGAAAAATCCAACGGTCATGCCGCACTTTGGCGACAGTAGGAAGGAAAAACTCCCTTTTAACAGGAAGAAACCTCCGGCAGACCGGATGGGGTGAGAGAAGGGCGAGAGTACAAAGACATATTACAAGTATGATTCAGTGCAGAGAGGTCTATTAAAACATAGTGAGTGAGAAAGGTGACTGAAGAAGAAACACCCAGTGCATCATGGGAATCCCGCAGCAGCCTACACCTATTGCAGCATAACTAAGGGAGGATTCAGGGTCACCTGGTCCAGCCCTAACTATATGCTTTATATGCTTTAGCAAAAAGGAAAGTTTGAAGCCTAATCTTCAAAGTAGTAGAAGTGCAATACATACTTGCATAGATATTTTTAGTGGTGGCATTTTTCACCAGGCTCTTGTTCATTGTGACGCTCTACATTCTGACATTATGAGAATAGCTTGGGCTAAAATTAGACTTGTGATGCCTCGAAGCCACCCATACTTACTCTCTAACACTGATATCTCTCCTCTTGCATCCTGACTGTACAGCCTGTTTTTGGTATGCCTGCTTCCCCCCAAGTTAGCAGGTTACTGCTTAGTACATTTCTATAAAATAAAATAATGTAAATGTTTATCCAAGACTATGATAAAAAGATTTTCATGTTAAATCGTGTGCCTGTCTGAGTCTTTTTTCTTTAAATCCAGGTGGATCAAGTTTGAGGAGAAGGTGGAGAAAGGTGGAGAACGCTGGAGTAAACCTCATGTGGCGACGCTGTCCTTACACAGCCTATTTGAACTGAGGACATGTATAGAAAAAGGCACCATCATGCTGGACCTGGAAGCTTCTACGCTACCCCAGGTTGTTGGTAAGCTCATCTCTTCAAAAATAATTTGTTTGTTTTTTTTCTTTTTAATTCCAGCAGCTACAAATTAATTTAACCCATCGAGTGATTATCGCCATGATGTGTAATCACAGCTGTAACAAATTCATATAAAGCTGCAGTTCATCCTGTGATTATGAGGTTAAAAGTGCAGTAGAACACCTTTTACTTCAATAATAGATGTGTTGTATCTTTAAAAGGTTATGTTCACATAGTTCAACCACAATGGTTGAGAGAAGGTTAAAGTGGAAGGAGCAGCAGGACCAAAGTGTCTTCATCCCACTTCATATGTAAATTAAAGTGGTCTCACTGCAGAGATACATAAGTGGACAATGTTTCAGCTTCATCTCCTGGTTGGGGCTATGATGGGAACCTCAGACTGCATATAAATGATGGCTATAGCCACGGTGATCTCATCCAGCATGTGAAGCCCTCTTTTAAGTTATTTAATTTAAAGTTATTAGCTGATGGTACTTTACCAAGTCATGACATTTGTCAGATAATTTCATGAAAAATTCAACCTCAACTCTGCTTTTAAAAGCTGAGACTAGTGATGCAAACTTTTAACTTCGATAACATTTAAACAAATGTGTTATTTTTAAAAAAAAAACAGACCCTGAAGAGCTGTTGTGAAGGGCAAAATGGGCTATAGTCCGGTGGCCAAAACAGAACAATGCTCAATAAAACCCCCCAAACCTATGGAACTCCAAAGTGTTCAAAATTAAATAAATAAATAGGTCAAGATGAAATAAATAACTATGTGAATAAATAAGACACAGATATGTAATGTGAGAATGATATTGTGAAATAATGGAACACATTTTGAAAACAATGCTCATTATTGTGAAACATATTACATTCTGCTATATATATTTTCTTATTATTGTGAAATATTATTTCATGGTCATTATTTTTCACAATAACAGAGATTATTCCTGAGGCATTTTATTTATTTCCAGCCGTTTATATTCCAAAATGACCTTTTTTCAAAGTCAGTCTTTATTTCAAAATCCCGTTTTTCCCGATGGTCTATTTATTTCATAATGCGACTTTTCAGCAGAATGACTTTGTCTGTCAATCAAGAAAGACAGGGCGGAGCCAGTTGTGTGATTGGTTGCTCCTTTACTCAGACGTAAGTAATAGCACATGAATTGTCGATTTAGGTTTAATGGTGCAATGCATCTCCTATGCAGCTGGCGGCAGTATGCAGCTCAAAATAAACTTAAGGCACCGACAAATGCAAAACACTGGGCGCGAATAACGTTACAGGTGTATCAATTCTTGTGAAGGGCATGGCTGCAGGAAACAAGTCCGTTTCTGAGTTACTCAGAGAACTTGCTAACCGCTTAGATTGAACGTCTTCACCTCAGTCTGCGTATTGCAGCAGTGTACTGGAGATGAAGTGGTCCCTGGTCCAAGTTCTCATCACAACCGCACAGTGTTAACGTTAGCAAATGCTAACGCTATCACAGCTAGCTCCACTCCACGAAACGCTGTTCAGGGTAAGTAACGATATGTTATTATTGCTTGGTTAGTCTGTCTGTCTGGCAAAAATGAGCTTTTTAATCAGTTTAGTCACAGATTTTTTTTTTAATACTGTTTTTTATCATAGCAAAGAATTCTATAAATTAGGTAAGAGAAAATAATTGTCTTCTGGGTTAATGTCTGTATTACTATTTACATTGTTGTAGGTAATAGTTATTCATGACTGTTTTAAAGTGGCTTATCTTCTGTGCTAATATGGAAGACAAGTAATCTATGTGAAAGAAAAGAAAGCAATTTTAGTTCAACGTAGTGATTTTGTAAGTGGGTATAATTTGAAAATGCTTTTACTAGTACAGTGGATGTTCTTTAAATATTTAACATTTAAAGTGTGTGTCACTTTACAGACTCCAACTTCAGTTTTGGTTTGGTCTCACCGTTGTAGGTCATAACACAAACAAGTCGTCAAGTCAAGCAGCTGAGGAAAGGGCTTAAGGAAACCATGGTATGGCCGCTTCTGACAGAAAGATCAGACATCATTCCTCCTTTCTTACCAAGGGAATCAGAGACTGCTCCCTGTTGTGAGGTAAGGTCAGGTCACATCTTTTAACATCTGAATAGTAAAGGTATTTGGTTAATTTATGAAGGATGAACATTAATTGTTGACACAAAACACCAATATACTGTTTTGTATGCGTGGGTTAGTTGAACAGCTGGGTTACATTTAATAAAAATACACCTAATGTTGCTGATGCTCTTAAGACTACAAGATAAGTAAAGCTATAAAATGACTGTGGCCTGCCACAGAAGATGAAGATGAGGAAGAAGAGGAATGCTCTCGAGGATAAATGCAGAGTGGCAGGTTACCTTCGGTCCTTCATTGAAAATGGTAAGTCTGCTGCGATAGGTATTTTGCCATTGGTTTTCTCTGATTATACTTTGGTAAATTACATACAGTCCAGTGATCTTGGGTCATTAACAAAGTACACTATAGTAGAGCTGGGCGATATGAGATTTTTTCATATCACGATATTTATTTTTATTTATTTTTTTATAAAAAGGACAAGAGCGGTGAGGTCTATCGCAATAGTTTAATTTTTCTATTGAGAAAAAGTTATTTCGCAATACATATCGTTATCGTTCTATCGCCCAGCTCTACGCTATAGTATAATTTTGTTTTGTTATTTGCTCCATGCAATACATAAGAGTGGTGGCATTATCAGTTGCACTAGAATTGTATGTAGACTACTTTTAGCTTTGTTAACATAAAAATATCTATAAAAGCTACAACAGCAATTTGAGTGGGGCAAAAATGTCTGGTGCCCTGTATGTAAGTGGTCATCTTTTATGGTATTTCTCCATAAAAGATTCAAAATAATGAATATAGGATGTCATTATAGTTTAAAACAATCTTCTGTTGCAGCATCTTGTGCACAACAAAAAGCCCTCATCAAGTTTTGGACAGGATGGGAAGTCTTGCCGAGAAATGACTGTGGAAGTGGTCAACAGCAATCTTCCAAAGTCTTCCACCGGTTTTGAAGTACTACGTCTTCCTGCACACTACTGTACCTATGAGTCATTTCTAATGGACATTCAGGTGTGTCTCAACTCTGACTCAGGTTTTGGTCTGGTTTACGATTGATTCCATAACCACATGGTAAAATTAGACCATTTCTTCTTTCTTGCATCACATTACTGTACTCGGTGTTCAAAGAAACGGACAATCTAGTGAGTTCTAGTTCTTTTTAATACACTTGACAGTGAAAAATACAGAGTACAGGTGTGCATTTATGGCTTTTTTAATATAAACTGATGAAGAGTTCAGATATCAAAATCAGTTGTTCACTGTACATTATAAATTACACAATATGTTTTGTTTATACTCGCTACTGATACAAAAAAAATTTCTAGAAAAAAATTATTTGAATTAAGATGTTACACTACTCTACTGTGTTCATTGTATTAAATCTGCTCAGAGTTGACATGTACTGTATATCCAACCAAGAAATGAATATCATTAAAGTGACAGCTGTATAAAACAAATCCTGTTTTATAGCCACTCACTGTTTTGTTGAAAATGAAATTGGTTATGCTGTTTTGAGTCAGTATTAGCTACAAAGCTGTAGAAATTTAAAAAAAAAAATCCTTCTGACATAGAAACTGATTAAATGTAATAATGTCTTTCTACAAGTGATTTTGAAGTATTGGTAGCACAGCAGGGTCTTGTTCATTCAGTGCATCTGGGAGCTGAATCTCAGGAATGGTGATCTCATTTGATGGGCAGCGATTATGTTGTCCTGTCCAGTCCACACCATAATCCTCATCAACCTGAAAGAGCATGCACATGTTTTAAATCTAAACTGAAGAGGTGTTTCCTGCAGCTGTTCCTAGATGGACTTATTGAGTCTGCCAGGGCCTATGTGAGTTGCTTAGGCATTGGCTACCAACTAATTATTCATTCACCCATTCTAGGTCAGGATTGGTTCTCTTCAGGTATAACAAATTTAACTTTGTTTAAAGTATTGCCATCTATACCTGACAGGTGGGATAAAAGAGAATGGCTTGGGAGGCGCACAGCAAATCTCAAAGTTTTCCAATTAATGCTGAAAGAACCAAGGATGTAAATGTATTCTTGTTTTAGCTTTACCGAAGACACCAGAGAAAGTATATCTATAATGCTGCTGAAATAGACAAAACCATTTCAATAAACTCGCTATTTAACATCAACCTTGTTATGCGTTATCAGAGAACAATCAACTGCAAACAGCAATGAAACATTCAACTATGTACTATTTAAAGCACTAATGACCCTGTTGTCTAACAAGATGTGATAAGTAAGTAGACTGTGGAAAGCTGGTGGGTCTACTCTCTGTGTAAAAGGTTCCTACAGGCTCCACTGACCCCAGTCTCCGAGTTAACACACTAACAGCTAACACTGCTAAACGTGTCTCAACGCCGAGATGGCGCCGATAGCTTTAGCCGTAGCTGCCCCACTTTAGACAGTAACAAAAAAAAAGTAAGCGATAATAATTCATTGTCAAACGTCATAATTAAGGTCAACACCTAAACAATGCTGTGTACAGAATCACACAGGTGCTCAATTACAGCATAAACTTACCTTAGACCATCCTCCGTCATTTTCCTCCTAATTGTGCTCGGAGACACAGAAAATGTATCGGCAATTACCCCGACGGTTATCCCGGACAGCACTAAAGTCCTGAGTGCTGCACCGGGATTTCTAGACGTGGACGGCCAACATTTGAAGACTGTTCTTCCTCGGCGTATTCCAAACGAACACGGTGCTGAATTGATCTTAAACCTTTGACAATGCTGTCATCGATGCGAACATCTTGAAGAGCAATTATCATCCCAAGCATTTCAGAAACATCTAAACGACTCAAAACAGTATCTACAGGTAAATGATCCCTCTCTATCTGATTTGCTTAAATGAGCAGAACTGGCTGAAGTTCACACCAGTCCGCCATCCTCCGTGACTTTTGACCTAGCACGCTGTTGCTAGCTGCAGTAGCCGTCCGCGGAGCCGGTATCCAGGAAAACTAGTCGATGGTAAACGATAAGCCAATAGGTGCAAAGGTCCAGCCCACTTACATTGATTGACAGACAAAGTCATTCTGCTGAAAAGTCGCATTATGAAATAAATAGACCATCGGGAAAAACGGGATTTTGAAATAAAGACTGACTTTGAAAAAAGGTCATTTTGGACTAAAAACGGCTGGAAATAAATAAAATGCCTCAGGAATAATCTCTGTTATTGTGAAAAATAATGACCATGAAATAATATTTCACAATAATAAGTAAATTTATATAGCAGAATGCAATTTATTTCACAATAATGAGCATTTTTTTCAAAATGTGTTCCATTATTTCACAATATCATTCTCACATTACATATCTGTGTCTTATTTATTCACATAGTTATTTATTTCATCTTGACCTATTTATTTATTTAATTTTGAACACTTTGGAGTTCCATACCAAACAACCCCAAAAGCCCCCAAAACAAACACACAAAACACGACGTAAGTGTTTTTGGGGAGACAATAATGTGACGGACACTTCCACAGCTGGTCCGTCATGTTATTGTGTCCCCAGAAACACTTCCATTATGTTTGTGTAATTGACCTCTCAGGGCCACCGTACTACAGATACCGTGAAGGTTTTTTGTAGCAGGGTGTGTCACTACCCGATCGGTACCGGAAACCCGATCGGTACCGTGCGAAAGGCCACTACTCCGGGTAGCGACAGGGTGTAAAGTTTTAACATGGGAGTAAATGGGGGTTGACTCACCTTTGCAGCAAGCCTCAAGTGGCCATTCATGGAACTGTAATAGAGCGACCTCTATGGAAATATTTTAAGTTTTTTTTTTTGAGTAAATAAATTTTATTTTTCATTTTTTACCATTCCATGAACTCTAAACTTTGAATTATCTCTATGATTAGAAGTAAAATTATTTTTGCTGAGTCTGAATATGAAGAAATTGAATTTTTGGGAGATACAATATAAAATGTAAATACGTCTGGATCTCTATCCCTAAAAAATCGTATTACTTAACAAAGTCCAGCACAAAAGTGCTTTAGAGTGTGAAAGAACTGAACTGACAGATTTCTTTGATGTAAGAATATTTTTTTCTGCGGTTTGATCGTTTCGTTTTTTCTCCCTTACACATCACTATTTTTTACTGCTGCGTAACGATACTAAAGGTCAGCATCTTCCTGCTCTGAAACAACAGCCCGTCTGCCAGCTTGATTAAATCAGCTGTGTGATGTGCAGCGTGTGCAGAGCAGGTCGGCAGGTTCACGGATTGATGCGCATCAAAACACTCAGGTTTCTTTTCATTCCCGTCTTTTAAGAGCGAGAAAAGAGCTGAGTTGCAGGCCATGCTGTACTTTACATTACAGCACTAGTTGACTATAGTTTGGACTAAATGGCCACACAAAAACTTCCTAATCTGAGGGCAGCTAACCTTCTCCAGTTGCTCTAAGATGATTATATCTCTGTGTCCTCCTATCTCATGCCACCACCCCAACATTTTTGTCTGCATGAGGGAGCAGGAAGAAGAGTTACCACTTGGAGTGATTAATGTGAAGTAATTGTCTGTGCTGCGTGAGCTGCACTGGGCGGAGTGGAGCTGGGCCTCTTGCTCTGAGGCCTGCTGACTTGACTGATAGGCCATTAACAGCACTACCCTTACACAAGAAGAGGAACTGCCCCGGGCTGCTTTCATTCAGCATTCAGGCTTCTGACCTTCTTTTCAAAAATAGACTAGACCTTTTGATTGAGCCATTTCATGATGCCATAAAGAGGAGCATTAGAGTCTGGGAGGCACTAATTGAGTCCTTAAAGTATGAAGAGACTTTTATGGTGACCTGTTTTGGGTGATAGTGTTGCCAAGTCTACCTTTTTGAGTAAAATGCTGCAGGGTGGGGAAAGAAAGAGACCCCAAATTAAAGTGTCATTTGACAGAACAGCACAATATAATTTTACTCTTTGTGCTCATCTTTTAATTTATAAAACTTGAAACAGGTGGCACCTTTGCAATAAACTTAAAACAATATTTTATTTTTGTTCATGTTGCAAAAAAGTGTTTATTCAATCTAACATGTTAAATTTCATGTTTTGTTTATATATATATATATTTTTTTTTCTTTGGATTCTTCTGAATTCTTCTGCTCCTAATTAAACCTAAAGCTCAAGAAATTAAGCAGTAATTAAAAAATGCATCCACAGTGTCTTTGCTTTAATGCAGAGTATTTAAAGCCTGCATTTAAACTTTAACTCAGCTTTTCACCTTCTCTTCCTCGCCTCGTCTCTTTCTGCATTTTCAGAGATGATCACTGACAACCAGATAGAGATCGGCCAGCTGAAGGCCGAACTTAAGGACAAGGTGATGTACACGTTGCTGCGGAAACATCGCCACCAGACCAAGAAGTCCAACCTGCGCTCTCTGGCTGACATCGGGAAGACGGTGTCCAGTGCAAGTAGGCTGTTTTCCACCCCGGAAAATGGTAATACTGATGCCAGTTTGGTGCAGTCTTAGCTTAAATAATTAAAGCTCGATTGCTATTTTATAAGAATAAACTAATTGCAGAATGGAGTCGACATTGAATTTTGTTAGGTGAAGAAAAAGATGTAGAGTGGGTTCTGAGGAATACCACAGTGTGTTATAAGGGGCACACTGCTGCCCTCCTCTGCATGAACCCACTAATGGGGCTTTAAACACAGTTCCAGCTGGAACCAGCAGATGAGGGAAAACACTAAAGAACCAACCTGAATAACTCGACCTGCATTAACACCAAAGCTAAAGAATAATTGAGTAAAATTAGTAAAGTTCAGAAATGTCTTTTGCACTTTAACGCTTTAAGTGGACTCACTGCAGGGTACTGTACTAACTACATAAACAGAGGTAGAGGTTTAAAGGGGACCTATTTATTAGTCATCTACAGTCAAGTATAAAGGAAGTGCACCCTCTGTCAATTCTAGGTTTTTTGTATCAGGACATAATAAAAAAAATAATCGTATCCTTAACAGGTTTAAACTCATTCAATACAACATCAGATGGACAACCTTAATTAACCTTAATTCTGATGATCATCAGCAAGTGTCAGTAGCTCTATAGCAGGGGTGGGGAACTCCAGGATTTAAGGGTGTCCTGCAGGTTTTAGATCCTGGAGGTAATTTAGCCATTTAAATCATCTGTGTTGGATCAAGGACACATCTAAAACCTGCAGGACAGCGGCCCTCGAGGCCTGGAGTTCCCCAACCCTGCTCTACAGAGATATGCATGTGATCAAGGATACTGTAAAAAAACACAAGACCAGACTCTGTAGGCCTCTGTTAGCTTTTTATGGCAAAGTTCATGATGGTACAAAAAAGTAAAGAAGTAGTGTTTGGAAGGGCAGCCAGGAGAAAGGCTCCGCTCTCTAGAAGGAACATGGCAGGACAGATCAGGTTTAAGTTCAGTCTGACCAAGCAAACTTGTGGAACAATATCCTTTGGACTGAAGTGGATGCATTTGGCCATAATGCACAGTGCCATGTTTGGAGAAAACCAAACAGCTGATACCAGCTGTCAGCACTGGTGGAGGGGTGATGAGCTGGGTTATTTTTCTGAGTCACAGGACCCGGACACCTTGCACTCGACCAGTCGATCAGTCGAAGTATCCTACAGTCCGACGTGAGGTCATCTGTCCTATGACCAAAACATGATATAAATTTGTTCATGCAAACTGGTCATTAAAACAGAAAAAGACAAGTCCAGACCTGAACATGACTGAAGAACTGCAGCGGGACCTAAAGAGAGCTGTGCATCAAAAAAATGCTCACTAATCTCTGTGCACTGAAGCAATGCTGTAAAGACGACTGGCCAACATTCCTCCACAATGATGTGAGACTGATAAAGTCATAAAGAAAGATTATTACTTCGAGTTATTACGTTCTTCCACAAGCTGTTGTTAATTTTAGAGCCTGCTCAGATGATTTTTTATGTCCTCATGCATAAAACCTTAGAACTGAAAGAGGGTTTTTTTCAACCATAGCCGTTGCAGTTGTTCTTACATCTGATAAATAAAGTCACATGAACAAGTCATTTCTGTAAACCTTAACTTTAATATGAGAGAGAACAATGGGTCCTCTTTAACTCTGAAGAAGTGAGCTGGGGCAAGACTTCACGACCCACAGGAGTAATCATAAACCTGAAATCATAGGATTCTGGTGTTTGCTACTTTGGTCACAATCTTCTAGATTTACGATTCATGTTAACAGTAACGTTTCAAATCAATTAACTCTTAGTTTTGATTAAATTCATGGAAATGCATGTTTTATTTACAGAGCTGTCACTTTGTTTTGCTGAAAGTTGTCAGAAAATTAACTTTTTTTAAAAATTCTTCATTAAAAAATAATCATTAGTTCACTCCCGGGATAAATTTCATTTGTCCCGGGATAAATGAAATTTCACTCTGGCACAAAATCTTCAGAAATATCTTGATGAAGAACTCAAAGTGACAGCCCCACCACACAGCTCTTACTGATGTTAACAACATGTGGATTAGTAGTCTGTCAAATATTGATTTACTAAATGTTTATTGTGTTGACAGTGGAATGAATCTGTTACTAGTCATGGGCCTTTGGAAAGTGAAGTTATTTATTAGCCACTATCAGATTTCAGGAACTTTGACGATCAAAGAAAAGGCTTTCTGTGTTCATGACCCAGCTCTAGCTGTGCTCGTCCTCTTATCACGGCAAAGATAAGGAGCCACTCTGATAAATATTGCTTGATTACCATCTTTTCAAGGATAAAGTTTATTTTCTGACTTATTAAAGTGCAGGTCAAACTTCTGTCCAAAGACCCATGATGTCCTCATTTAATGATGCCCCTCCTCTTTCCTCACTGTATCTCTGCACGGCTTGTCAATTGCAGCAATATCATGTCTTCACATATTTTAACAGCCACTTGATCTTTTGTGCATTTAACAAATCTTCTGCTTTGGCTCAGCGGGCTTTTCTGTCAACTCTGCTTTCCATCTCTCTTTCGTCCTCTTTGCTTCCCTGGATTGGCTTTGATAACCTGCTGCTGCCACTAAAAGCCCGCAGTCCTCTCGAGAACTCTGTGACTTGCCTGTCAGGTCGCATCTCAATGGAGGACTTGCAGACCCAAAGGAGTTCCAGTATGGACTGGCTCAGTAAGTTCACTGAAGTCTACATTCACACTGCAGACCCCTGGTGAGCTTCCATTTGGCGACAAAGAAACGAAGACCAGAGAGTTCAAATTTAGTCTCAAACTGAGGCTTTTTTAAAAATACAGACAGCGGATCGTAAAGTTGTGTCCGAGGGCATCTTTGTGCTGATGACCTGCAGCTTGAATGTAGTCACGACTAGCTTGAAATTTCACTAGATGCAAGTACTTGATGGTGAATAATCCCTGTCAGCTCAGGTTGTTTTTAAAGAATATTTTCTCTCACCTACACTACACCTATAAAAAAAATTATCTGGCTGCATCATACTGACATGCACGTTATTACCAACAGTGCCAAAGGTGCAGATGCATGAAAGGCTGCAGTGGCACCAGATTGTTGCATTCTTTGAGGTTTTTCTTTCCCTCGGATCTCTGGACTGAAGCCTGTTCTGCTGTCACATTTCAGGATCATCTTCTACTTATTTTGTGTCTGCACCCATTAAGTCCATCCACAGAGTAAGGCTTTAAATGTGACAGTAAGAATGATGACACTAGATCTCATTATTATCAAAGCACAACAAGCTGATTGAACCTCAAGAAAGATGCATTAATAATGGTAATTTTACTCTTCGTTTTTGACCTCCTGCCTTCTTTTATTTGAAATTCAAAGTAAAAAGTTGATATTTGATCTGATCACACATTTTATACCCGACGGGTTAGACCTAAATATCGGCCAGTTACTTTATCACAGACAATAGCTTTTGTCCTACAGCTTGCACGAGTATTTCTGTTGGATTTTTTCTTCTTTTGGCAAAGCATGTAAGGAGCTAATTGTCTGGGCCACTTTGGGTTTCTGCCTCTTTTCCTCTTGAGTCTTAGACCACAGTGGGGGTGAAGCTGGTCTAACTAGTCAATGTTGCCCTGTCTGAACAGATAGTCCCACCACAACTCCCAGGAACCTGACATCCACCAGCCTGAATGACGTCTCTGACAAACCGGAGAAAGACCAGGTAAGTCGCCCTCATGCATCTGCTGTACTGTTTCTGGACACCAACCCTCACCAATCCATCAGACTCAGTGGTGAGAGGTTTATATTTCCTGGAAAATGAAGGGGATGGATCTCTGTATTCCCAAGTTCCCAGTTTAAGGTGGTGTAGTTGTAACAATACGCTTGATTATTTTTATTAATCTGTTTTATTCTGAAACATTTATAATGAACCAGCTTGTCTGATTTCTCGAGCTTGAGGCTAAAAACAAGCTAGTGCATTGGCAGAAGAGATGAGAAAAGCCTGACTAGACTCCATGACAGAGCTGCATGGTGTAGGCTGGATGTAACAGAGCTGAGGAGGCCCGTCGGAGTATTTCGTGGTTGTTGCTTCACAGCAGAGATAACATTGTCTAAAGTGCATTGTTCCAGCTCCTGGTATTATCACCCAGCCTGCTGTAGCTGCTCTGAACCTTCCCCGCCTTTTCCTTTGATGGTTAAAGTGGAAATTTTTGTAGCAACTTTAGACTGCAGTGAGGATCAGGCTGTGGCTGATAAAGGATGATGTCATCAACAGCAAAGAGAGACTGAATTTCCTCTGCAGCCTTACAGTCGACAGCAGCGGTCCCCAAACCCCGGGGCACGGACCGGTACTGGTCCGTGAGTCGTTTGGTACCGGGCCGCGAGAGTTGAGGCTTGGGTGTGAAACTGATGGTTTTCAGGGTTTTTAGTGTTATTGTTTTTATCGTTGACTCGGTTTCCCTGGGTCTTTTCCCACGTGTTATCAATAAATCTTCTTGTTTTGGTACTGGTTTTATTTTGTTGTATTTATCTGCGACACCTTAAAGGGCGGTCCATGAAATGCTGTTGGCCATAAACCGGTCTGTGGTGCAAAAAAAGTTGGGGACTGCTGGTCTACAGTGCCATTAAACTGTGTTTGCACCGTTCCTGATTTCTCACTTTTAGTTCAAACAAATTTTAATATCAGACAAAGATTACTCGAGTAAATACAAAATGCAGTTTTCAAATCATGGTTTAATTTATTAAGAGGACAAAAAAGACTAAAAAACTTTTTCCTACCAGCCCTCGGTGAAGAAGTAACTGCCCCCTAAACCTAATTACTGGCTGTGCCACCCTTGGCAGCAAGAAGTGCAGTCGGGTGTTTGTGATAACTGTCCGTGAGGCTTTCATGTGATTGTGGAGAAACTTTGGCAGAATCTTTTTTGCAGAATAGTTTTCATTCAGCTACAGCTGGGGGGATTTGCCTGTTAAAGGCATACCAGAGCATCTCGGGCTTTGAGGAGTCTTCACCAAACCCTTTATTTGTCTTTTGAGCCATTCTGAGGTGGAGTTGCTGGTGTGCTTCAGATTATTGTCCTACTGCAAAACCCAAGTGCACTTGAGCAAAACTCATGGCTTGACATCCTCCTTCAGGATTTTCTGGTAGAAAACAGAATTCATGGTTGCATCAATTACAGCAAGTCTTCCAGATCCTGAAGCAGCAAAGCAGCCCCGGGCGAACACATTATCACCACCATGTTTGACTGTTGGTGTGATTTTCTTTTCATGAAATGCTGAAGTAGTTCCACACCAGATATAACAGGTATGAAACCTTTTGTTTCATCGATCCACAGAATATTTTCTTAAAAGTCTTGGGGATCATCAAGATGTTGTTTGGCAAATCTGAGCTATGTCTTTGTATTGTGTTTGGTCTGCGGTGTTTTTCTCTTTACATTTTTACTCTGTGTCTTTCTTATTGTCTTTTGGATGCTGAGTCAGATGAGTCATTGTTGGGCTCTTGGAGTAATTTTTGTAGGCTCACCACTCCTGGAAAGGTTCACAACGGTTTCATTTTTTCCATTTATTTTTTCCATAATGGCTCTTACTGTGTTTCACTGCAGTTCCTTATAAATGGCTTTGCAACCCTTTCTAGACTGATAGAGACAGCTGTAGATCGTGGCATGATGCGTTTCATTTTGAGATTGTTGAGCCTACTTTACTTTGTCTTGTTTAGCAGGAATCAGTGACATTTGTTACTGAGTCTAGAGGAATGATTCTCACTTCGGGTGCGGATGAGCCCCAGTTCATGTTACAACCCGTCTAGGGGCCAGGTCATAGCATGGATGAGGCACTCGCTCCCCCACTTCCTCAACTGTTACGGAGCACTGCACCCGGCGGCTGTCACAGGCGTGGCTGCTCAGGCGTTAGGGGAAGCACAAGAACCTCTCTTGCCGGCGGTGCTCCAGGCTATATTTATAAGACGGGTCCTCCAGCTGGAACCAGTCATTCCGGAGCCATACTTCCACGCACCAATCGCAGCAGGGATTTACCATAACACAGTGAGCTGTTCAGACAGAAACAAACACACATGACAGGTGTCGTAACCCAGGTTTTAAACAATAGGGTTCATCACGAATTACGTGGAGGGGGCAATGACTTTTTCACAAGGGCAGGTGGATAGTTTGGATAGTTTTCTTCCCTTAGTGAATGAAACCATCATTTAAAAACTGCAGTTTGTATTCACTCGGGTTATCTTTGTCTGATATTAAAATGTCTTTGATCTGAAACATTTAAGTGCAAAAAACATACAAAAAATGGAGAAATCGGGAACGAGGCAAATACTTGGCGCTGTTGCTATATTTAGATCATCTAACACGCCCACAGGACATAACACAGTTTTCCTCTGGGTTTTTGTCAGAGGCTTCCACACACTTGAGACACGCTGCTCCTTTGCCCTCACGCTATCTTATCCTTACTACTTGTATGCCAACATGTGTAGTAGCATCTGCAAAGGTTGTTTATTACCAAAGTGTAGCTCCTGGAATATTTCTCATGTAGTCTACCTGTGTGAGTCAGAAATGTGACATGTAAACTCTTCTGACTGGATAAATGCAAAAACATTGTAGCTGTGCTGATTACTAAAACGAACAAATTATTTTATTTTCCAGACTGAGTAGATTTAACAAAGTCAGATTAATCTAAACTAATCAGTGAGTTACTTTCTCATGAAAATATCCAACCCAGTATCACGGCAAGATGGAGAATAGACACACCAGTCGACCATGTCATAGCATGCAGAAATTGCATTACCACCAGGGGGCGCTAATACATTTAAAGCCGTGAGGTGAAGATCTACAGAAGCTCAAAAAAAGTACATTCCAAAGGCCTTAAGCAGTTAATGTGTACATACACATATAAATGTGATAATAATGTCTGTTAAACACTCAAATAAAATCTCCCCCTGCTGTTACTGCAGAGTACTGCAACTTACTGCAAATTCTGCATGCGTGTCATACGATTCATAGAAGCAAAGTGCCAAATGGACACAGTGGACCGGCGTTTCTATTACACGTTTTGTTGTGATGTTGGGTTGAAATGGCAGCTCTTCTCTGGACTGTACTCTATGCATTCTCATTGTATGTATTGTCATATTCCATGTGTCATGTTACCCCAGTTCACAGCAGACAATGTTTTATATGCCCTCATCCCAGACGAGGCCTGTGGGAGAGAGGAATTAGGTCAGAGGGACCCAGTGAGTCTCCTGTGGGACAGATTAGAGACTCCCAGGCAGGAAACGAATCTCCTAAACCGAAGCTCCTCCACACCCACTCAGCCCATAAATACCATAATGACGTTTCCACATGGAGCGATCGTGACTGATAACTTGTTGCTAATGTAGAGATAAGATAAAGACGGGAGCTGTTCAGATTAACATACAGAGACTGCAGCCACTCGAGGTGCACAGATGAATTACAAACGTATATAATTAATTTTCTCTTCACAGTGTATTACTTTTGCAAGGACTTACAAGTATTAGTTTAAATTTGAACCTGAGTAACAACATCTAAATATTATATTGTATCATATTCAACAAACGCAGTTCTGAAAATGTTGGGATGCTTTTAGTGGGTTTTTGGTGCCTCTAATTTCTTAACACGTCACATCTCAGATCTCACTTTGATCTTTGCACTGGCTCATTTTAAACGTGCTAATAAACATTTCAGGTCCATGCATATTGCGTTTGTGTCTTAGGGCAGTAAACAACAGATTCAGGTGTACGTGGTTTACGAGCGCGGTGTGGATTAGCTGGGATTGGACACAGGCCGTGGTGTGCAGTTACACAGGTTTAACCTCTTGACTTGAATCATTTACAGACAAACTCTTTGCCAAGATGGCCCAACAGCCTGTGATTGGATCTGTTTGGCTGTTAACAGTGGAAGGTCACAAGTTTATGGGATTTCAGTCCTTAGACGCTGAGAAAGCCCAGTATGTCATCTGCATTTGCTTGTCATTTGAATATGTATGTTAGTCTGTGTGTACAGCAGGCTATCTAACGTCTTTTAGCAGCATCAGTCTGACCGCACCAAGCTGGCAGAGCTGCTTTTCAAGTCACTTTTAATAGTATTTGTTACTCAGTTTGGTGCCTCAAAACTTGTCTGGACCGATAATTGTTGGTTGCCAACAAGAACTCTAGAGCAGCGCTCTCCAACCCTTTTTGCGCCACGGACCGGTTTATGCCCGACAATATTTTCACGGACCGGCCTTTAAGGTGTCGCGGATAAATACAACAAAATAAAACTAGTACCGGTACCGAAAAAAAGAAGATTTATTCATAACATACGTGAAAAGACCCAGGAAAACCGAGTTAACGATAAAAACGATAACAAAATAACGCTGGAAACCGATTAAAAACCCTGAAAACTATACATTTCACACCTGAGCCTCAACTCTCGCGGCCCGGTACCAAACGACTCACGGACCGGTACCGGTCCGAGGCCCGGGGGTTGGGGACCGCTGCTCTAGTGCACTAAAAAGGATAAAAAAGAAAACATTAAATCCACGACTGCAACAAAAGCATGAAAAAAACAAACCTCTGAAAAATGACCGAATCCAAACTGAAGCCGTCTTTAACACCTCACTGGTTTACTGCCGCCCCTCTCTGTCTATGCAAACACATTAATGACATAAGGATGAGCCGTCGTACAGATAAAAGTCCCATGAAAGACACACATGTAGCTGACCTCCTGGCATGTCTGTGTCATTACGTCGAGAAGAAATGCTCATTTTACTGCTTGCTTCTTATTTAGGCACCATGGGGGACGCCTGGTTTGGTATTTAACCTGAATGGGATTGCCTCGTTTGATATAGGTTTTTTAATTTCGAGTGCGTGCTTCTAGACGGCTTGCTGGTGTGAACGGAGCACCTCTCAACTCCTGTTGCTTTTCTCTTTTGTGCTTTTCAGCTGAAGAACAAATTCATGAAGAAGTTGCCAAGAGACGCAGAAGCCTCCAACGTGCTGGTGGGGGAGGTGGACTTCCTGGACGCGCCCTTTGTGGCGTTTGTTCGTCTGCAGCAGGCCGTGATGCTGGGAGCCCTGACGGAGGTTCCTGTTCCCACAAGGTGCCTGAAATTTTGTCCAATCCAGACTCCTGGTTGTCCGTTTGCAACCTGGATGTGTTGTTTATACATTTTGACAGGAACCTAATACGTTTTCCTTATTTTCTGTCACGTCTTCTGAATGTGAATGAATCAGAGTGGATATCTCAGGCACACAGCTCTGACAATGAGCACAGGAGGCCGATGTTCAAATCTTTCTTTTGAGAGCGGCAGCCAATCAGAATAAACCTAGCTTAAAGGGAAATGATGATAATGTTGAACTGTGAATCATGCAAAGCTGCTGTAGCATCACAGTCCACCAGTAACATAGTAACTGTGGAGCTTGAAATAAGCTCCACTGCAAAATCCAATAAAAAGTGGATTATATGATAATTCCGGATATTTTATTATGATCAACAAACAGTAAAATATGAAAGAGTATTGCATCACAGCTGTAAAACACAGATGTATGACGGTGTTTCACCTGATATTTGTTCACTGAAACAAGCATCATAAAGTTTGATCATTGACACCTGATGTCTGTTCTCATATTTAAGCAAAGGAGCCATAAAACAATTTAACTTTCAGTACTTTTCAGTGAAAGTATTTAAAGCTAGTTCATGGTATTTATACGACAAGGCCTCAGTTATGGTGTCATATCCATTATATCATCATTTGTTTATTCTTATAGTGAGCAACATCCTTTACTGCTCGTATCTGTATTGGAGAGTAGCTGAATAGATGATTGTCATACAAAGCAGCATCTTTGCAGCCAGAACAAAACAAAAATGTCTCTGAGCTTCGAGTTATGTTTTATAAACTGCACAGGGACCCCAAGTGTGCGCATGGCATCTGAATAAATGCAAACTGCCCCAAAAAGGCTCTAATTAAAATAAGAAAATATATTTTTAACCTGTAATCTTTTTGTTAAATTTGAACTCTGTTTTTTTTAATGTGGCTTCAGATTTTTATTCATCTTGCTTGGACCCAAAGGCAAAGCCAAGTCGTACCACGAGATCGGCAGAGCGATCGCTACACTGATGTCGGATGAGGTAAGATCTTAGATATTAGACATTAAAATGTGATCCTCACGTAAACCTGTTTAGGATAAAGTGCTGGTGCCAAGTGAACTCTTGGACATCGTGTCTGGGGAACGAGCTGAATCAGTAATCTTTGCAGACATGTCCTAGCTGCAGTAGCAGTTAGCATTATTTTAAGCTCTCCAATGAGGAAAATCGACCTCTTTAACATTTGTATTTGCCAGTATTGAGATAGATATAATCAATAGATACTTTATTGTCCCCACTGATAAACATGGTACACAACCCCAGCTGAAACAAAACAACAGGCATCACACAGAAGTGACCCTGCAGTGTAACCTATGTAGGGTTCATTTATTTCACACTGCTCTGTAAAGTCCTCAGCAGGCTCTTAAACCTACCCGATAGTAGCAGCTCATGCTGAGAACATATATTGTGCTGGATGAATCATAAAGTTTTATTACAAAATGTTTAAAAACCAGTTTATAATAAAACCTGAAACCAGTTTGGAGGCTATAGCGGTCTTTTTAACAATCGCTGCAGTCTGAACTAAGCAAGCTAACTTTGATTTCAGTGACACAGGAGGGTTCCCGTCCCATGCAGTTATCCCACACCTGATTACACTCAATAAAACAAGCCTGATTAAACATGCTCCCCTCCAAACACATGCCAGTGTCTGGAGGAGAACTTAACCAGTGAACCACATTATCCTCCCATGAATATGAAAGGTTAATGTACTGTATCACTGTGGACACTGAGATATTTACAGCACTGTATAATTGAGTGGTTATGAATAACACCTATCGCTTTGTGGGACCAGGTCTTAAATGCAAACTAAATAAAACTAGATGGGACATGCACCTCTTTAATGTTATATTCATGCTGGGGTACATTATGAGAGTTATTGTTTTGATGAAAACAAACTGCATCTCTGTCCCCCTCCAGAGTTTTGGGATTTACCAGATGGGATTAGTTCACAATCCTTAGATCTGATATTGCAGTTTGCTGCCCCGTGACCCTGGATTCTTTGACAGGTGTCTTTTACACTTGAATGCCCCATCTCTCCCCCTCTGTGTGTTCAGGTCTTTCATGACATTGCATATAAGGCCAAGGACAGACAAGATTTGCTGGCCGGTATTGACGAGTTTCTGGATGAGGTGATTGTGCTTCCTCCTGGAGAATGGGACCCAGCCATCAGGATAGAGCCTCCAAAATCCCTCCCCTCCTCTGACAAAAGGTCAGTGAGCTCAAACTTGTCTGTTTTACATGATTCAGATTTGATGATTGAAGAAAAAGCTGCCTGTCACTAAAGAAGATACGCAGAATGGGTCATATCAGAGTTTGTGGGAAAAAAATATGTTAAAAAATAAGCGTTAGTGGTTCAGAGGGAAGTTGTCACTGTGATCTTATCTGAAACCAAAAGAGTTGATTGATTTAAACACCTGGGGCTGTATATTAGTGTGCTGGTCATTCATTAAACCTGTGTCAGCACAAACACTTCATCTAACTTCATGTGACCCAAAGTCTGCTCTAACTCTGGCAGCTTGTGTCTAAAAGAGCCATTTAATAACCAGCAGCATGAAAATATGTCTGCCTAGATGTTAACACAAATCCACAGAGGACCAGTGCGAGATTAGAAGACGTTTGTAGATAAAAGACGGAAAAATGAGGAAAAATGAGATGTTCCAGGAGAGTAAAATCACTGAGGTGCATCCAGGTGGACAACAGTGTTCAATTATGAAAGAGCTGGTTACATAAAGCTGGCATGTAGTAACTCTAGAATAACTTGACCTTCTATGATTCTTCTATGATCGATCGATCTCCCAGCACATACCAGTATCTGTAGGACCTGGATCAGGTACTCTGACTTCCTGCTGCTGAACAAATCTGTGCCTTCATGTGTATTTCAGGAAAAACATGTATGCAGGAGGCGACTCTCAGATGAACGGAGACATGCCTCACGATGGAGGTCATGGAGGAGGACATGCTGTGGGTGAAGAGCTCAGGAAGACGGGAAAGTATGACACTTTGAACAAAGCGATGTCATCTGCATGCAATAGTTGGGAGCACTGTACTGTTTTTACCTAACATATTGAATATTGAGTGAAACGACACTGTCCAGTGTCGCGTGTGTGAATGTCATGTTCGGTGCATCAAAACGAGTTGCTGGCTTTAGTAGTCCATACCACTGACAGCGACTCACCTTTTGCTTTGTCCTGTTTCAGGTTTTGTGGGGGTCTCAAACTTGACATCAAGAGAAAAGCGCCTTTCTTTGTCAGTGACTTCACCGACGCGTTTCACATTCAGGCCCTGTCGGCTATTATGTTTATTTACCTGGGAACTGTAACGAACGCCATCACCTTTGGTGGTCTGCTGGGAGATGCTACGGAGAACATGCAGGTCAGGCTTTTGCACCATGTGACGGTTTGAAGAGCGTTCACCGTTTACACTGTGAGCGTTTCCCTGACTGCTTTCCAACATGTGTGCAGGGTGTGCTGGAGAGTTTTCTGGGCACAGCCATTGCTGGTGGCGTTTTCTGTCTGCTGGGTGGTCAGCCTCTCATCATCCTCAGCAGCACTGGCCCCGTTTTGGTGTTTGAACGGCTGCTTTTCAACTTCAGCAGGTAGGTCTCCATTCTCTCTGTTTTTTAGATGCCTGGTTACTGCCCTGTGCTTTAGAAAATCTCAGCTGTCACTGTGTCTTTTTGATTCTGTTAAAGGCGATGCGTTTTATTCTTGGACTATGAATGAGTCACAGTTTAAAATGATCCTTATTTATACTTATCACCGTGCTTCAGTGCAATTCTTAGCTGATTCAGAAATAAGGCTTTTAGCTCTGTTTAATCCAGCTCGATTCTCATTTGCTGTCTCTTGAAACGGTTTGAGTAGAGGGCAGGTGGTGCAGAGCTTTCTGCACAGCCACATTAGGTACATCTGCTCTGACCTCATGACAACAGCACTCAACAGAAAATAAGGAAAAGCACAATAAGTTGTGCTTATGTTGTACTGAGCAATAACTTTTTAAGAAACAATATTCACAGTTCTTTGTGCTGTTTTTGTGCAAATTGTGTTCAGTGTCTATAATTCCAATAATACTATTGTTGTTTTACTCTGAAAGTCACATCCCCGTCCCATCATATGACTCATTGCCCCCCCCCCCTTTTTTTTTTTTTTAGAGATAATGAGTTTGACTACTTGGAGTTCCGCCTGTGGATCGGCCTGTGGTCGGCTTTCTTCTGCCTGCTGCTCGTGGCGACTGATGCCAGCTACTTGGTCCAGTACTTCACCCGCTTCACTGAGGAGGGCTTCTCCTGTCTCATCAGCTTCATCTTTATCTATGATGCCTTCAAGAAGATGATCAAATTAGCTCATCATTATCCAATCAACCCTGACTTCAGAATGGAATATGTCACGCAGTACGACTGCCTCTGCATGGCTCCTACTGTCTTGGGTGAGTAGTTACTAAATTAAAGGCATATCTACACACTGTACAGCCTGTTTTGTCCACGCATGCCAATGAGCCGGTCTGCTATTCAATGTTACAGGTTTTGCCAGAATCTTTAAGAACAATGCATGAAATTTATCTTCTTGTGAGAATAAGAACAGAGATCTTTTTTTAAACCAATATGATGCGTTTAATGTCTAATTATCAGTTAGAACAGAGGTTTAATTTAACACAGCTGGTGCTGTTCAGCTCTGTGTTCAGCTTACAGTAATGCTGCTGCATTGTGTAATATAGAAAAGAGGAAACGACAGTTGTGTGGATCGTCCAGTCCACTGGCATAAAGTTAAACCAGCAGTGCATTCATAGCTAAAGGTCTATGGTGCAAAGGCAGCAGTACACATGTGCATTTTCTTTAATCAGATTTGCTACAGCTGTACTTTTTATTTGTGTAACACTTTAAAAAACACAGATTAATAAAGTGTTTCAGTTTGAATATTACATTAAAGCTAAATGCACATGTTCACACAGACATCAACCAAATTATGGCCCAAAACAAAGGTAAAGATTAAGGAAAAGCTAACCTATAAAAACGAGTTTATCCTGCACCTAATCATAGCTGTCAGGTTGTATTGATGCTTTTCCCTCTTATTGTAGCTGCTTCTTCTGTGGCTTGGTCTAGAGTTTCCTAGCAGACATAAATGCATAAAACGTTTGTATCCTTTGTGTCAGATTACAAGAAGTTACAAGCATTGATGTCTCAATGTCAGATTGTCTGAACACTTATTATGTCTGCTTCAAGCTGTTCTGTGTAGATGGGACATTATTGAAATGAAGTAGCTGTTGAGTTCATTGTTAGCAGATTGCTGCTGATTTTCTTTGACATTCGGATGCACTCAGGTAACAAAGGCTGTTCCCAAGGGCACTTTAACATGATAGCTAATACTTATATTGAGATAGTATCACAATGAATGCAAAATAATCACTGTAACAAGTTAAGTCATAGCTGAGCTTTGTACTGTACTGCAAGTATCTTAACCTTGACCAGAGTTTACCAGGCTGATTGTCAGATGTCATAAATGGCCTCTGTAAAATTAATTTTCCATATAAGATTTCAGTCGTGTCACTTTGGAAACCTTTAAACGTATTAAAGCTCTCATGCTGAGAGGAAACATGTTTTGTTGTTTTCTTGCAGAAAACAGCACAGACATCATTGGCGATCCTTTAGAAGGCACTTCAGACTGGTTCTGGAACAACACAGATCTGGTGCGTCTCTCTCCTTTTATTTGATGCTCTTTAAGAAACAAACTAAAATGTATCATTTTCAGGTTAATAGTTTCTTTTGATGAGTCACCTGAGCAACCAAACCTTCTCGACTAAACCCCTCGCTGTGCTTTGCTGTATTAACCTCTGCAGGAGAGTCACCACATTAACACTGATGCTCTCGGTTTTCTCTCCTGTGTTTCTGGGCACTGTTTTATGAATCTCTTACACTGTAAAAGATGGAAATTCTCAAGCAGCTATTTTGGTTTAATTTAATCTGGAAGTTTGATCTCAAACTTTATTTAACCTGTTTGTTTCTCTCACGCAGCCACCGAATGCCACGTGGTCGTCCCTCTCCAGGACCGAGTGTTTGAAGTATAATGGAGAGCTGGTGGGCAAAGGCTGCGACTTTGTCCCAGACATCACCCTCATGTCCTTCATATTGTTCTTTGGCACTTACACCTGCTCCATGTGTCTAAAAAAGTTCAAGACAAGCCCCTTTTTCCCCACCACTGTGAGTCAGTGTGCCGAGCTAATTTAACTGAACAAGCCATGTGTGAAGGAACTAAATGAAATTTCCACCTGTTTGTGGATCAGCAGGTTCCAGAGTCTCTTTGTGTTTTCTTTTCATTCAGGTGCGAAAACTCATCAGTGACTTTGCCATCATCTTGGCCATTCTTATCTTCTGTGGAGTTGATATGCTCGTAGGAGTTGATACGCCTAAACTTCTTGTGCCAAGTGAATTCAAAGTGAGTGCCCTCCTCCACCCAGAGAAATTAAAGTCCATATTAGTTATGCATGGCTTTATGAAACCTGAGGCAACAATAAACTCTTGTTAAATTGTCCTGCAAGTCATCATCATAGACTGTATGTAAAAGATGGCCAGTCGGCATAAGCAGCTACAGACAGTGGTGTAGCACTTTGTACCAGGTTCATCTTTCACTAAAAGCAGCCACTCTAATTGTGCACATAATGAACCTTAACACAGTTTCAGAGACAGGTTAACAAAAAAAAGGTTTTCTGGAGTTTAAATGAACATGTTTGATGGACAGGAAGCCTTTGCAAGGATATGTACAATTTAAATCTCATGGACTGACTCTGTGTGTCTTCTCTCCTTATAGCCAACAAGTCCAAACCGAGGCTGGTTTGTGGCCCCATTTGGAGGAAACCCCTGGTGGGTTTATCTGGCGTCTGCTCTTCCTGCCCTTCTGGTCACCATCCTGCTCTTTATGGACCAACAGATTACTGCTGTGATTGTCAACAGGAAGGAGCACAAGCTAAAGGTAAGTCAGAAATCCTTCTGACAGAATGAGCTTTGTGAAGCGTCTTTACAAAGCTGAACGTTGTTGCTGCGTAAATACTGATAAATCCAACAAAAACAGCTTTTCATAAGGTGCAAACATAAGAGGTTTTTTTCATTTGGTTTCTCTTTTATGATGTATGGAACTTTTAGTGTGTTTCACATAACAAACTACAGTCCCTCTATTATAACAGGGGTGTCAAACATAAGGCTTGGGGGCCAGAATCGGCCTGCCAAAAATTCCAATCTGGTGCACCGGACGGCTTTGGAAAATGTGAAGAAGGGCACAAATTTTCACATTTTCTCTGTATTTTCAAAGGTTTTACAGCTTTTCCTACTGATAAAGACCTCCCCCATGGCCCTTCATACTAGAGATGGCACGATACCACTTTTTTATGTCTGATACCGATATCATAAATTTGGATAGTTTTAATCAATAAAAGTGTTTTTTTAGTATGTTGCTGCATTTTGTATAAGTTCATACTCAAATTTAAAAAGTCGCGACAGCTGATCATTGATCAGTTTCATGATTGAAGTAGCAGCAGGAGAGGGAGGGAGAGAGGCAGTCGCTCCATATATCTGTTGTTATGCTTAACGCTGGAATGCTTTACAAACATTCAGAGATGAACTTACACACTTGCTTTACTTCTGTCTGGGATCACTTTCTCGGAGATGAAATACCAGTTTGGTAACGAGGCTCCAAATGCTCAACCAGACCACCGACAGGTCTCGCACGCCACAGCCGCTCTATCAGGTGACGCACACTGCTCCGACGTGCTACGGTTATGAGCTGAGTTACGCCATGTTGCAAGTTTTTTGAGGTGCTTTCATGATATTTAATGGATCGGATTACATTTTTTATTTCTCTCCGATATCCGATCCAGTAATTTAGGTCAGTATTGGACCGATACCGATACGTAATATCGGATCGGTCCATCCCTACTTCATATAAGAACAAAGTAAAAAAGCATTAGACAAACAGTCAAGAAAGTTCCTGTGTTTTCACTATCTGCTATAGAAATGATGATTTTTACAGTGTTAAAAAAAATGAAAAAATTAACAACACTGTTTTATAATTACAGGATGTATTTAATTACATTTTTTATATTAAATATATCTAAACATCTTCATGTTGACATGAAGACGAGTTTCACTGGTCTGGCCCACCTGAGATCAAAGTGGGCCACGATGTAAAATGAGTTTGGCCTCCCTGCTCTAGAACACTGGATCCTTTCACACTGGAGCTAAACATCATTCTTCTCATAGGGGTGAGAGAGATGTCACGACAGTACTACCTGTTATTTTTAGGCAGTAACTGCTGAAGTAGACCAATAGGATTCTTTCAGCGGGGTAATTTGCCCCTTTAAACAATAAATGATGGAGCATCGCGTTGGTTCTTCTGTCTTATTCTGCAAACAAACCATAAATGAGCAGTTTGCAGGGTTTTAGGTCTGCCTGTATCTGCAGCTGTGCTCTGCTTACTGCCTGAACATACACACACGTTACCTCTGACCTTGTTTTTGTCTGTACCAGAAAGGGGCAGGTTACCATCTGGATCTGTTTTGGGTGGCTGTTCTGCTAGCAATTTGCTCCTTCATGGGTCTGCCGTGGTACGTGGCCGCCACCGTCATCTCCATCGCTCACATCGACAGTTTGAAGATGGAGACTGAAACATCGGCTCCCGGAGAGCAGCCAAAGTTCCTGGGTGTGAGGTAAGAGCAATGCTTGTTAGGAAGACGCCCCCTTTCTGGACTGTGGTCACATACAGCCCGATGACAGTTTTAGTTTGACTGTGAGAAATGAATGGCTTTTACATCTGATCTGCAGGTGAGATTCCAGGAAGAAGAAGGCAGAATCACTTGGTTAGATTTGGTCAACATGCATCAAAGAGCAGTAAATGGATAATCTTTCAGATATTTCATGCACTAAATTGAAAATGGAATTAAGTGCTTTCAGATGAAGGGCTGTGGTTAAAACTGGAAGGTCCATGAAGAAGGACTCGTGCTGTGATCTGCTCAAACACCAAGTGCTCTGCAAATGGCCCGAGTGTTGCAGCAGCAATGAGTCATTTTGAGATGTGATGAACACAGAAGCAAAAACCTTCCTCAAAAATAGTTACGCTAAGATGTTGAATTGGCTCATGAGTTAAACTTTTTCTTTTATTTTCTTAGCACATATGTCATGTGCACTGGAAAGAAGGCTGTTCATGCCAGAAATGCTCAAATTAACCACACTTGTTTCGATTTCTGACTGTTAGATTAGCTGATTAGTCTTAGTTTAAAATTTATTAACTGATTAGCAAATAAGCAGCTAAAGACACCCCTGCCTACTTCTGGTAGATTCATGTTGAAGGACTCGATGACAGATGTTGCAGCTGTGGCCGCTGATCAGGGAGGCAGTTTGAAGCCTCAGATTTCTTTAGCCGATCACTCTGAATATGAAACCATATACTCATTGTTAATAACCTTTAACTGACAAGTATTGCTCCATTGTGAAACATGTTATTACCACGATTTATGAAGCAGACTCTGATTTGTTATTCAGTATGACCCCAAACGTGTGACTGAGCCCATAAACTCGTCACAACATGTTCACAGAGGTCATGGCAGAGAGGTGTTTTTCCATAGACTGCTATAGGACCAAAGTCTTTTTTTGCAACCGCATCTATCGCCATCTGGTGGCCTTCAGATAGAACGCAGGCTTAAGGCACGTCAACGCTGGCTTCGTTTTTCTGACCTGGAAGTTACGTCTGTGCTTTTTAACGTGCACACGATCTCTGAACAAAGTGTCTCGATCACTCTTATCATTCAAATCATAATCAATAAACACTTATTGCTGTTGGCTTGTTGATCCTAGCTGGTCAATATTGTTCATTCAGTGTTTGGTCTCAATAAATATTTCAGAAAAAGGCAGCGTGAGACAACTTTAACAAATGTTCTTTTTTTTCTCATCATCTCAGGTTTTTAATGATTATCTGTATTTAAATTAAGCTGTGTTATTGGCAGTATTAACATATTTTATTTTCAGCATCTTGCCTGGTTCTTCCTTTGTGTTCATTTTAGTTTTACGGGGCTTTTGATTGTTTTCATGTCTGACGTCCTCCCCGGCCTCCTGATGTGTCAGCTGTAAGCTGAGCTAACAAACCGTAACACCAGAACATCCACACTAACTCTGAACCCTCTGCAAACACTGGTGCTGTTTTCTTTTTCTTGGCTAAACTAATTTATGAATTGGTAACTGACTGCCAGGCTGCTTCAGATCATGACTTTATAGCAAGCAGACAGCTCAGACGCTGCAGTTTTGTTCTTGTGTAAAATGTATTTTTCTGTCCTTTGCAGAGAGCAGAGGGTCACGGGTGTGTGCGTGTTCATCCTCACAGGGCTGTCTGTGTTTATGGCTCCAGTTTTAAAGGTAATCAATCAGATATTGATTTTATTTCTTGTCTTGTGATTGATTTGTTAACTTGACATGCCAGTTAAACGGTTTATGAGTTTAATCAATGTCCTTCTAGAAGCAGGTCTTACCACGTAGCAACCATGTTGGTAACAGCTCTGGGGAGGAGTTTGAATTTATTTTCAAGCCTCTGACTAGAAATCAACAAACAACAATACATTTTTAATAGATCTAGAGACATACAATGCAAGTACTGCTTAAATGTGATTTACAAAAATGCTAAAAAGCTCTCTTTAGTTATACTGCACAAAGTTAAACAATATAAAGGCAGTGTAACTTGGCTTCATCGCCATCTCTGAGCAAAAGTCATGCTGCTTCACACTATGCTCCTGCAAAAAATGCAAAAACAAAACACAGCTAATGTCTAAGGAGCTTGGAAAGAAAAGCATCTGGACGTCTTTAGGTTTCTTAAAGATGTTTCATCCGAGAAGCTTCTTCAGTTCTAAGAGCAACTGGTGGAGAGCCCCAGATTTTAAGCCCTATGGGAGTGTCCCCAACAGGGTGATGGACCCCTTATTGATCCTCTACCTAATCACATGAGCCAAGGTGTCATCTGGGACCCTCTTTCCAACCTCCTTAGGCTACGATGACCTGGATCACTGAGAGCCCTCACAGACACGATTAGCTAATATGTCCCATTTCAGTTTAATGTGTTTGAATTCCAGTTGCTCTTACGTGACTTTTCAAATCTGCATCAAAATGCAACGACACAATAAAGTGGTAATAGTCTGTCTAATATGGCCGGTGGGTCATATTATTATGAAGAGGATCTGTAGTATTTAACCTGTTCTTCAGTTACCAGGACATATATGAAATCGGACTTCTCTGCTTTTTAACATAGTTTTCATTGGTCAAATTAAATTTAAAAGAATAAAAGGATTTCTTTATCAGGCTGCCCATAAACCTGCATAATAAATACACTCACTGATTACTGATAAGCTGCTATCTTATCAGAATCAGAATCTTTATCGTCCCTGCAGCAACGAGGCGCTGAAAAATGACATTGAGGTCCAGTTATCTCAGTGCAAAAGAAGATCGCTCAATACAATAAAAATTAAGTTAACACACACACACAATAAATACTTATGTGGATGAAGTCAAAGATCAGTGGAATTTTTTTTAAGTCCTTCTAGACGTCAGTTGTCTCTCAATGAGTTTTACAGCAGCGCCATTAACTTTGATCTTCGGCCACCGAGAGGCCAGACTCTCTCACAAACTTTCATAAATGTTCACAAACTTTATAACTCAAAGACTTTTGCATGCCGAACACGTGCCAAGTTCCTTGAGAGAGTTTTATATGCAGCTTTCTCTCGATTTATACAAATCAGCCAATCTATCATTAGATTACAAAGATTAGATATACTTATTCTCACCTCATATTTTAAATTCAACCTCTGAAAGCTGGGTTCAAAAAGCTGTCATTGGTTCCCTTTGCAGCACAGTAAGTAATTTCAGACTTTTAAATGATATTCAGCTGCTCTTCTTTCCTGCGACTGTCGACAGCTGTGGAGTAATACGACTTCTCTTTTTGGAGCTGTGATGCACAACAGTCCACACGCTGTTGTGGGAATCTTTGAGAGCACTACACAACTCATAGGCGACTCCTCGAATTCAGAACAAATCAGACAAGTTTCAGTGGTTTCATTTTGCTCACTAACCTTTACATATTCTGTGTTTCCTAACAAACCAGGATCTAAGTATCATCTGTGATGTGCATTCTTCTTTTCCCCTTTACCTAGTTCATCCCCATGCCTGTGCTGTATGGAGTCTTCTTGTACATGGGGGTCGCTTCTCTCAATGGAGTGCAGGTATCATTTTAATTTTTAAAAAAAACAAGCCACAGAAAAAATTTGACTAAAGAGAAACTGATCTGAAAAAACAAAACAGCAGCAACAAAAAAACAACTACAATTACCATATTTCCACAAATTAGACTAGTCGGGGGGATATAACCCAGTTGTTTAACCATCATTTCCTTTTAAGAAATGGACGGTTAAATGGTAAAAACAGACACAGGAAGCGCTGAGTTGGCAAGGGGAGCGTGGAGGATGGTCCAGCTTTGAAGTAGCACATGTAATGTTATGCTTGTTGCGTCAGAGCTGCTGCATGTTTGTTCTGGTTTCCTTCATGTTAGAGAAGCAAGCCTGTGACACCATAGGTGCAGAGGCTCTTTGGATAGAAGACCATCTGTGCATCAGCACAGACAGATGTGCTCAGAGTCAGAGAAACTCAAGCTGCCTTGCTGCTTTCTCCCCCCTTTGAGGTAGTCACTCAGCACTTGTGTAGGATAAACTGCATTATGCTGTAAATTTAAGGATACCAGCTGGAAATGATTGGCTGAATCTTCACGCTTAAACATAAAAAATCCAAACATGCTGCAGATGATGCCTGGGTACCTTCGGCAGCCGATATCAGTAAAGGTCTCAGAATAAGGACTTGCATAGTTTCCTTTACTTTAGTTGCAGTGAAAAGCAGTGATGGTTACTGAAGCTCTGTCATATTAATTGGTACCACGGTCTCTCTGTAGTTCATGGATCGTCTTAAGCTGCTTCTAATGCCGGCGAAGCACCAGCCGGACCTGGTTTACCTGCGACACGTTCCTCTCCGGAAGGTCCACCTCTTCACTTTTATGCAAATCCTTTGCTTGGCTCTGCTCTGGATCCTCAAGTCCACCGTGGCTGCCATCGTCTTCCCTGTCATGGTGAGACATCTTTTTATTGAGATGCTGCTAATTAAGTTTGCAGCATCCTAGAATGTATAGTTTTAATTAATATTAGTGAGTAATGTCTTGACGCACGCTCAATCACCCAGGTAAGTGGATCCCAAAAGGTTGATTCTGTTCATCTGGACGTTTTCAGTGTGAGAAACATTTTGTCACAGAAGAGCCACCTCGTCAGGCCAGGACTCTGCAGTCTGTTTACGCCTACAGGCCAGTGGACACTCTTTCAATGATGAGGATGTAACAACCTGGACAGGGAGGAACGCTGGTTTGAGGGCGGAGTCAAGGAGGCCATTTACGTGAAAAGGGAAAGACCATCTCTGAATGGAGGAGGGGGCCTAAGGGTCCATCTGTCACCATCTTACAATGCTGTGATTGCAGTCATTCCCCGATTCTTTGATCAATGCTCCGTGGGCTTTGATCAGTGGTCATGACAGTTAACATATTAACGATCAAAGAACTGACCTCACAGAACTTTGTTCATTCAGTGGTGCTGGTTTCAGTCATTGTGCAAATGTGCTGTTTATGAGAAACGTTTCTCCCATTGAAAACGTCCAGATGAATAGAATCAACCTTGTGGGATTAGTGAGTAATACTAACACCTTTTAGTATTATTGTAAGAGTCATATCACAGGCATCAGCAGCAGAAGGACTCTGATCTAGGTACATAGGTATTGGGCAGATTCATAATGGCGTGACGAAAGTTTCATATCAGGACACATTTTTACAGCTTAAATGGAAAGTTCATTAACAGAGAGTTTGTGCTGTTTTAAAGCTAAGCAGGCACTATGTTCAGCATTACACTCACCAAAGCAGAATTAAAGAGGCTGTGACCAGAAATGCATTTTCAGTTCAAGTTCAAACCGTTTCTCGAAAGTTTGTTTTGTGTACGTAGACTTGAGTTTATCTGGGTGATAAATCAGCAGAGATCATCCCAGTACTTCATGTAACAGTTATATTGCAGGATGTTGTTATAAACTTCATTGAACGATAAAGTTTGTTGTACTTTTCAGAATCAAAGTGAAATAATCAGGTTTGACGTGTTAATGTGGGTTAATGTATTATTTTATTTTACAAATTACGTCGATTTCAGCTCATGTTTAAAAAAGAAATATCGATAGAATTAACGCTGACGTCTTTCTGTCAACGAATGATCTCAAAATCAGATCCTCGCTCTGGTCGCTGTCAGAAAGGGGATGGATTACCTGTTCTCTCAGCATGACCTCAGTTTCCTGGATGATGTCATCCCAGAGAAGGACAAGAAGAAGAAAGAGGATGATAAGAAGAAAAAGAAGAAACGTGGCAGCATAGACAGCGACGCTGACGACGTAAGTTTGGGATATGTTCATCTCTTACATTTCTAACTCACTCTTAGGTTTATTTGAGATTCTTCATTCTTAACTCTTTTTGTTTGTTTTCTGTTACAGCAGCTCATCCTAACTCGGAGTTTATGCACATTTCTTTCATTTTTAGGTTGTAGTTCTTCCAGTTAATGAACATGAGAATGTTTAAGAGGCGACATATGCTGAAATCATACCTTCACCGTGTAGACCGGAGAACGCCGTGGGTTTTATTCAAGCACTTTGCATTTTTAGATATTTGCAGCACAGAGAGAGATCTTATTGCAAGAGTTTTGACTAAAGGCTAAACAGTGCACCTCAGCACAGTTATCGTTAACTAACAGTTAACGAGTCTCCTGCAGCCCAGTCTGTATGATTGCATAGTAAATGAGGTGAAAAACAGCCACACCCCTTTCTTTTGAATACATTTAATGAACTATCGCTTTAAAAACAGATGAGTCTGTGACGCATCCGTGTTTTTCCACCCTCAGTGAGTTTGCTGGACATTTACATTATGATTTACAATCACAGTGGGCATTAAAAAGTACAAAACTTCATATACATTGGTTTTAAAAACTAGACAATATTATTTTATGTCTACATGAGTTTAAAAACAAGTTAAAATTTCCACATATTTTTACTCCTGTGTGTTAACGCCATCGTCGTGCTGCATTCAAAATATAATGAATGACTTTGCTCCAATTTCTACACTTTGCAGAGATGTGCAGTGGGCCCAGTTGGACCCTCTGGCAGGCTGCTCTGAATTATGACTGATTTTCTTGTAGCTCTGAACTGGATATGGCTGGAAACAAGCCGGTGAAGAGAAAAAAGAAAGTTTCCAATGATGATGTTTCCTCTCTCCAACAGTCTGACTTTCCTTACAATGAGAATATTCCCAGAATTAAAATCCCCATGGACATGATGGAACAGGAGCCCTTCTTAAGTGATAAGGCTTCTGACAGTGAGTAACTACCTGCAGCACCGGAGAAAACTACTTCTTGCGCCTGCCTAACTTGCTGTACTTAGTGAAGATGTGGTGCCTTTTTGTCTGTAACTGCATGATATTTAAATTTGCTTCACTTCTTTGCCGTTCTTTGTGCTTACTTCCTTTCAAACATGCATGAAAGCTGCTCGCTTTCTACCTCGTCCTGCTCAATTAACTTCTTTCCCCCCATCAGTTTCCATTTTCAGTTACGTGCTGTTAAGTCTGACTTTGTGGATCCTGCCTGTTTAAACATATTTAACAGTAACTTTAGTTTTATGTACAAAAGTCTTCTTGAATTCTAACTTTTGCCTTAATATATAACTAATGTGTGTTTGCTGAAGGACTAGTGTGTAGACTTAATTACATTTATTGGAGGTTGGAACTAACTGATTGGCCCTGCTTTTCAGAGGGTGTTGATTATTATATGTTTTAGGATCACTTCACCTAATAAAATCAAATAGAATACAACACAGCAGACCCTCTCCTGAGCTTTGTCTGGGCTGGTGTAGAAATATACTAGAACAACCTTTAAAGACTCTGTTGAAGCAGATAAAAGTATGATACACGCTGGATGGGGAAAAATAAATGACCCCAGTATCACACACTGGTCCTTTGATACTAGAACAAATGCCTGTTTACAACATTAAATGAACTGACTGGTTTCTATATGTATTCATTACAGTATCTTTGATCCACACTGTGTTCCTGGTTTTACCCGCTGCTTTGCTCTTACAGATGCTATGACACACACAGGATGTCAAACATTAAAGTGTGTCAGAGGCTATCTAACAAGTTACATGGATATCTGTGAGCTAATGGCTGTTTTCTTTGGGGTTTTTTCGTAGGAGACAAGTCCTCATCATTCCTTGAACGACACACATCGTGCTGAGCAGCTTCGCTTCTACCAGGCCAACTACTTGTCCAGGTGAGATGTGTGTGTGTGGATATCAGAGTGTGTACAGACGGGAAGCTGAGAGCCACAGACTGTCACAGTGCAGCTCACCTGCCAGACTAAACAAAATGGCAACGAAACAAAACAACCTCCACCAATTTCCTTTTGCATTTAATAAAGACAGTGGCATCAGAGATGGCAAAAGGTCAGAAGGCACGCTAACTATCCCCACGCGTAATGCTAGCCTGAACTTTAAAGGTCAGTTAGGCTAATTAGCTTACCTATGGCTAAACTGTATTTTCCTCAAGGGGAAGCAAAGCGCTGGGCGCCATATGCCAGCTCGTCTGTCTGCCCCGTCATGCTGTTTGCATGCTGTATGCTAAAAAGTGAAAGGCTTCTGAATACTAGTTTTTTGCTGTGCTTTTTTTCTGCTATGTTCACAAAAGAGTTTTTTCTCTATTTTATTTCCTTCAGTAAAACAAAGGAGCTGCTTCAGTGAGACTTTTTCTTTTTTAGTGAGCTAATATTTTATTTTGTTTTTGGTTTACTTTTCCACAGCTTTAGAGATAAATAAAGTTTGTCCTAAACACATTTTGTGACTTAGTCTGTGTTTTACTCAAATTAACTGACATCTGTAGATGCTGGCTAACCTAAGCTGCCACGTAACTGTTAAGCCTTTTGAAAGACAGCAAACTGAAATCTTCCATGCTCGGCTGCAACTTGCACCCAAAGTGCTTTCTAATGGCCAATGATGCCTCCAGAATCTGCATTATCACAGATAATACTTTATTATTTTCAGCAAATATGCATAGGATTAAAGCTACATAATAATTATGGCCCCAAACTATAGCATTCAGACCCGACGGGTGTACTTGGAAGCAAAATTAGCCCATATTTTCAGTCTCATGGAGACTCATCTGTTTGTATGAGTTTTAGTTAAAGTCATATGTAAGTTTTCCACACTTTCCCGTTTGTGTGATTTAGTTTCTGTGCCGTAGCAATGCAAAAAGTATATAAAACAACAAAGTGTGTTTCACTAATTTTCCCATCTTTATGGGAAAGCGTCAGACATCAAATTTCAAATTTTTTCAAATTCAAATTTTATTTGTCACGTACGCAGTCATACACAGTACGATATGTAGTGAAATGCTTGGACAACTGCTCGTGACCTAAAGAAAACAAAAAAGGAAAAGGCTATGAATAAGATAGGAAATAAATATGAAAAATTAAAAAGGGTAAATTTAACTAGGAAGGAATAAAATATAAATTAAAGTTAAAAATGAAATAACTGTACAACACAAATTAGAATGAAGGGTAAATTTAACTGGGAAGGAATAAGATAAAATATATAAATTAAAGTTGAAAATAAAATAACTGTACAACAAAATACACAATATAGAACTATATAAGAATGTATGAAGAAATCTAAATATAAATAAATATATACACAATAACAGCAGCTGTACAAGTATTAACCGGAAATGAAGAATATAGTGACCAGTGTTGTGCAAAACCAAAGTCCAGAAAGTCCAGTGTGTGTGTAAGAACCATATGTGTGGGTCAGTACTGTGTGGTGGTGTGATTGAGAGACCGTATCGCCTGCGGGAAGAAGCTCCTCCTCAGTCTCTCTGTGTTGGTCTTCAGGGAGCGGAATCGCTTTCCTGACCTCAACAGAGAGAACAGTCTGTTGTTGGGATGGCTGAGGTCCTTCACCATCTTCCTGGCCTTGGTCCAGCACCGCCTGCTGTAGATTGAGTGCAGGTCAGGGAGCTCGGAGCGGATGGTGCGCTCAGCTGACCGCACAACCCTCTGTAGAGCTCGTCTGTCCTGCATGGTGCTGTTCCCGAACCAGGTTAAGATGTTTCCCGCCAGGATGCTCTCTATGGCGCACGAGTAAAAGTTCCTGAGCACCTTGGAGGGCAGTTGGAAGTCTCTCAAGCGTCTGAGGTGGTAGAGACGCTGTCGGGCCTTTTTCACCACGGTGTTGATGTGACAGGACCATGACAGGTCCTGCGTGATGTGAACTCCGAGGTATTTGAAGCTGTCCACTCTCTCCACTGGGCACTCGTTGATGACGGGGGTCTGGTAGTTCCTCTCCTGCTTAGTGCTGAAGTCCACTATCAGCTCCTTTGTCTTACTGACGTTTAGAAGGAGGTTGTTCCTCTGGCACCAGTTCTCCAGATTCCTAATCTCCTTCAGGTAGGCCGTCTCGTTGTTATCAGAGATCAGGCCCACCACGACGGTGTCGTCAGCAAACTTGATGATGGTGGTGGAGCTGGTAGTGGCCACACAGTCATATGTGTACAAAGAGTACAGCAGGGGGCTCAGAACACACCCCTGGGGGGCTCCAGTGCTGAGAGTGGTGGAGGCTGAGACATGTCCGCCCATCCTTACTGCCTGTGGTCTGCCAGTTAGGAAGTTGGAGATCCACTGACACATAGATGAGCTGAGTCCCAGATGCTCCAGCTTGGTGGTGAGTGTGGAGGGAATTATGGTGTTAAATGCAGAGCTGTAGTCTATGAAGAGCATTTTAACATAATTCCCCCTTCTAGTGTCCAAGTGAGTGAGTGATGTGTGGAGGAGATGAGAGATGGCATCGTCTGTGGAACGATTTGGACGGTAAGCGAACTGTAGTGGGTCCAGTGTGTCTGGTAGTGAAGAAATGATGAAGTCTCTGACCAGGCGTTCAAAGCACTTCATCACTACTGAGGTGAGGGCTACAGGGCGATAGTCATTGAGAGAAGCAGGGGGGGGTTTCTTCGGGACAGGAACAATGATGGACTCTTTGAAGCATGTGGGGATCACCGACTGAGATAAAGAGATGTTGAATATCTCAGTGAACACAGGAGCTAGCTGGTATGCGCAGTCTCTTAGGATACGACCTGGGATGCCGTCTGGTCCTGCTGCTTTCCTGGTGTTCACTCTTTTGAAGGCTCTCCTTACTTCATGCTCGGAGATGACGAGCACGTTTCCGGTGCTGGCAGTATCTTCCTGTCTGCAGCCGTTAGCGCCGCTAACACTAGCATTGTTGGAGACCTTAGCTGCAGCCTCGAAGCGAGCATAGAAAGTGTTCAGCTCGTCTGCCAGAGTCACGGCCGCGTTCGTCACACACTGAATAACATCAAATGTTTAAACAAGTTAAAGATTGAGAGCTGTAATGTGCAGCACCACCACAACGAGTGGTAAAATATATGAGCCTGAGTTACTTTTTCACTCGTGCTTGTTACGATCAAATCGAAACATTTACAAAATGTCTGCAACGTCTGTGTCGTGGTTCTGGGTCCTTTTAACCCAGCATTTTGAGTTAGTTAATATTTTGTAGTATGGTTTATGTTCTGGTTCATTAGTAGTCCTAGTGCTGTTTTGAGTTTCCTATATTCCCTGTTTAGCTCTCTGTGTCTCTGTTTATATCCGTTTGTGAGTCCTTGTGTCTTGTTTCGCTCCTTATGTTTCGTTGCATGTTCCCCTGTCTACCATGTTTATCCATGTTCCCCTCGTGTTCCCTCGTGTTCCCTCGTGTTCCCTCGCTCCCTCTCATCTGCCTTTTCTCCACTCCAGTGTCAGTCTTGCGTTCGTTTCCTGTTTTATTGTGAAAGTCTTGCGTTCCATGTTCAGTGTGTTTCGTTTTGCTTCCTCGTGTCTAATTTGTCTCCGCTGTGTTCCCCATGTGTTTCCTGTTCCCTCATCATCCTATTGTGTATTTAAGCCCCGTGTTTCCCTCTGTCCAGTGTCGCGTTCTCCCTCATGGTTGTGTGTCATTCTGTTTGCCTCCACATGTGTTTAGTTCTTATCATTTCCCACTGTTGTTTTGTATTTCCATTTACTTAATAACGCTGTGTTATATGTTATCTGCATTTGCGTCCTTTCACAGCCAGTTCACGACAGTTTCTCTCATGCAGACAAAGTTGATAACCACCTTTGTGACATCCATCATCTCTGACTGGGATTTAAGGTTTTATCGAGCCAGCTAATGCTAACAAAGTCTGACTATGTTGAACTTCATTGAACGTCTGCAGGAACATAACCTGCAGGATTATCAAAAGCAACCAGCTGAATAACAGCTAAACTGGTTCGTCTTAAATTTGCCTGAGATTAGTATCTAAAGCTGCATCTTAGGCTATTTTGTAGTGTTTTTGTGTATTTAGGAACACAGATCAATCTGCTGTGTGGATGTTGTAAGTCTATACTGCATGATAAATGCACACTGTGTTCCACTGATAAGAGCTTTAAGGAGACAATCGGTCTTAAAAAGGCATGACAGGAACTGCTGGTGTGCAAATATTTATAGCAAAGATTATGCTGCTTAAGAGAGATTATGTTTTTCCATCATGTCCGCAACTTCTCACAATGACCAGGATCTGCGCATTGTGAGCACATGCAGGGTCAAGCTGCCTTCCCATCACCCCATCTGCCCCACAGTCGTCCCACTAATCCTCTTCCATCAGCACTGTTACCACAATGTGTGAAAAGCAGCTGCGATTACAGGACATCTGCGATGTCAACAAACCACAACCAGTGACATAATTGGTCCGCAGCCACAGCCGCAGTGCTCTTCAGTCACATGTTGTTTTCTTTTAGGGTTAATTAGCTGGGTGCTTTTTGATGTCATTTTACTTTAAAACATTTTAGGCATTTTAATAGTTACATGCTCATTATTATCACTGGCATCGTTCCTGGGTATCTATTGTAGTAATGACGTTACGCTGACCCTGCTGTTAAAGTAATCCTGTCCCACTAAGACTGAAGGCAAATTGTTTTGAGCTCAGACGACCTCAGGAAACATCAGATCTATACTGAGGTATTAGTGAAATACCACAATAAAGTGACCTAGAGGTGAGATGTTAAGTCAGCTAAACATAAACTAGTAACCAAGATAAGCAACAATGCCAAATAATCACCGGGTACAACCTTTGAGATGTGAGCATGATTTTTTTGGTGGGCATCTATCAGATCTTTGTCATATTTACTCTGCTCCCAAAAAATTACAGGAAAACTTTGAAATCCTCCTGGATATCTACTGAATACTGATAAGGACAGGATGATGTGTTAGGAACAGAAGGATGCTGCGTTGTTTCAAAGAAAAGAAAGAGCTGAATTTAAAGACACCCTAAAAACTGAAGTGAAAAGTGATCCAGCAGGCGAGTCTGCTGAAGCTTCATCTAATCGACCCCGAACACCTAGATGATATAGTCGACGCACTACGTCTGCACACATGTACTTAAAATATTTTATTTTTGTGTTTCAGTCCTGAGATGAGTCCGCTGAAGTCTGTGCCTAAGATTAGAATAGACATGGACCCAGACGATGATAACACTTTCTACTGGAAGAGCAGAGGATCCGAAACATCTCTGTAGATCTCCACCAACCTGCAGCACAACTTTTCTTTTTACTGACCTTCGGTGATTCTTTTAACTCCGATCTCCTTCATGACTTCAAGACTTTGTTGTGAAGAGTGGCACGCTTTAGAAGAAGCATTACGCTGCACGCTCTATGGTCTTTCCTCACCACGTTTCTCTCACAGCTCCACAGCTAGTCTTTGCTTACAAAGGTAACCCCTGAATATTCTTCTATACAACTCCTCCTACGCATCACCGACCGAGGCTGCAGCTCACTCTGACCACGCATGGACCTGCTCTTTTTATATAAACATATACAAATATCATCTGTCTGAGTTTTTATATAAACCGAATTATTCTAATAACATTTTCCTGTAGCAGGAAAATCATGTTTTTATAGCTCTACCTCTTGTTTTAGATTCAGTTCTTATCATGAATGATTGCAATGTGTTGACTTTTGATGGGGTTTTGATATTTTCTCTCTGTCCTCTTGTAGAAATGATTCACACAGATTCACTCTATGATCATAGCTTGTGAAGGAAATACAGTAGATATTTAAGTAAATTAATAGCAGATTAACAATGCACATTTGTATGTGCAGATGAGGAAAATATTTTTATTCTCACTTTGTGATGCAGTTTTACTTGCTTCAGTTTCTAGTTTTCTGAATCTTTTACTCTTTTGCTTTTGTTACTCGTTTAATTTAAATCATTTTCTTCTTTTGTTTTGCTTTAAAAAAAAGATTTTATTGTGTGTGTGTTTGTAACATTTCTTATTTTTTTTCTGTTCGAGTAGAAAACAATCCAGCGACATAATCATCCGATTTTCCTCCGCCAAACTTAAACTCTAACTAGAAATGCATATCATAATAATTACTTTTGCTGCACAAAGTACTTTACCTAAGTGGCTTATAAGAGATTGATTCTTAAAGTAACAATGTGAAAAAGAGGAGACGGGAATCAAATCCATGCAAGCTCAGTTCGGTTCACGGCAGGTTTTCTTTGTTTTTCTCAGCTGTTTTTGGAATTATCTGATGATGTGAAGACGTTTTTCATAAGGACGTGTTTGGGCTGTAATACAACGGTCACATGCCATCTGTGCTTACATTCAGAGACTTATTGGTCGGTGTTATGTAATCCTATCTTCTTCAAATCCACACAAAGACCCGTGCGCACGTCAGCTGTCAAACATGTCTTTGAATCTCTGATTGCTGGTCAGTGTTTGACTCAGTTTTCTTCACTTTAACTCAAATTTCTAATTATCAGGCAAAGCATTTTAATTTTGGCCCCCATAATAAACTTGCTGAGCTTGTAGAGTGTGCACAGGGCATGTGAGTGTTATGTTTAACCCACACACATCCTTTAAACAGTTGTTAAAACATCATGTCAGTGAGGCAGAAGATGCACAAACTCCATATTTGCTCCAATGTTTTTACTTCAGACGGTTTCCCACAGAATGACCGCGTGCATCTCTCTGACTGCTCGTCTGTTTTTGGCCAGTTATAAAGGATAATTCAGGTTTATGTGAACTTATATTACATGAATGTGGCTGCTGTGTGGGTCGCGCTAACTTTGAACTCTTCCCTTCTGTTGTAGTAATCAGGCAGGAAACAGAAGTTGTATTTTGAGAAATACAAGCTCCAAAGGTTGTTTGAAAAAACAAAATTGCAGCTGACCCATTATGCATCAGCTGTAGGTTTCTTGGTATATACAAAGAAAAATGTTCTTTTCTTCAGTGCAAAAACATTTTACAATTTCCCCCAAACTGCAGTAAGTATCTCACTGAAACAACTGAAAGCAAAGTGCTCTGCTCCTGGTACAGGTAATTAAGTAAAAAGAGCTGCTGTACACCCACTTTCACCTGACATGCATTTTACTTTAGCAGCTTTGTTATATAATTTCCCATCAAAATAACTGGTGGGAATTATAATAATAACTCCATCAGATAGCAGGACATACAGGTGGATGTAGACCCTGTGCATCTTTAACATACTTATTCCTGGAGATTACAGATTACCTTTGCATGGTAAGATAAATAATCCATATTTATCTTACAGTAGTCATTACTGTTTGAAACAAGTAGTTTTAGCCTCAGTTCTCCACATCTGAAGAAAGTGACTGGATGACTCTCATAAGCAAAGAAAAACAACAACAACAGCACAAAAGAGCCGCTTTAAATGTTGAACGACACACTCTTGCAGTTTGATCTGAACAATAGACACAAAAAGCTTTTACATGCTGTTTTCTGTTTTTGTTTTGTCTCTGTGGTGAAGATGGAGCTCAAAGTTGGCATGACCCACATTGAAAGGTTAAAAATAACCCACGGTTATCTTTTAACTCCAGTACAGCGATCGACACCATCTCCCCACTGAATCTCTAATGGGTGCACTGAAGCACTTTCTCACTTTTTTCATTTTAATTTGAAACCTCCGGGCCTCTGTACGGATCGCCACGGTAGAGATTTCAAAGACGTAGATAAGAGTCACGACATACTTAATATTCCACCTCAGTATTTACAGCTGTCAGCAGCGGCGAGTGGAAACGAATGTGAGTCAGCGCCCGGGACATCTTCTGTGGGGAGTGGTTAGTTTAAAGTGTGATTCTGTGTAAGTGTGTCGGACAAAAACCTACAACACGACGTGAAAATCTTCTGTTAATCCTAGTGTTCGGAATACTGATGCAATTTTTTTTTATTATTATTAACATTTTGTGACTTTAGAATAGGTGAAATTGTTTATTTTAGAATTTATATTTTTCAAATGAAATGTATATTGGAAATAAAGAGAATTATCAAACAGCACTCGAGTGCTCGTCAGTCTGATGTTGGGGATAATTAAAGTGTTCCATATTGAAAATCAGAATCAGAATCAGAATACTTTATTGATCCCTGGGGGAAATTATTTTTTGTTACAGTGCTCCATTTTAAACCAACATTAAGACAAGACAGACAATACGCTAACTAAGAATAGTACAATATATACATATATATACATACATACATACATAAGTCACTTATAAATAAATAGTTGGAAAAGAAACATGTGTAGCTGTAGCAGCAAACAGTGTGTTAAGTGGATGCGTTGTACAGGGACATGGCCACAGGCAGGAATGATTTCCTGTGTCGTTCAGTGGTGCATCATGGGTAATCTCAGTCTCTCACTGAACGAGCTCCTGTGACTGACCAACATGTCATGGAGTGGGTGGGAGGTGTTATCCAACATTGTCTTTATCTTGGACAGCATCCGCCTCTCCGACACCACCTTGAGGGAGTCCAGCTCCATCCCCACAACATTGCTGGCCTTACGGATCAGTTTATTAAGTCTGTTGGCATCTGCGACCCTCAGCCTGCTCCCCCAGCATGCAACAGCATAGAGGATCGCACTGGCCACAACAGACTCATAGAAAATCCTCAGCATTTTCTGGCAGATGTTGAAGGACCTCAGTCGCCTCAAAAAATAGAGACGACTCTGGCCCTTCCTGTAAAGTGCTGTGGTGTTTTTAGCCCAGTCCAGTTTATTGTCAATGTGTACTCCAAGGTATTTATAGTCCTCCACAATGTCAACACTGACCCCCTGGATTGAAACAGGGGTCAAGTGTTTCCTGGTCTTCCTGAAGTCCACGATCAGTTCCTTGGTCTTTGCCACGTTGAGCTGCAGATGATTCTGCTCACACCACGTGACAAAGGAGTCGACCACAGCCCGGTACTCTGTCTCATCATCCCTGCTGATGCATCCAACCACCGCAGAGTCATCAGAAAACTTCTGAAGATGGCAGGTCTCTGTGCAGTGGCTGAAGTCTGTGGTGTAGAGGGTGAAGAGGAAGGGGGAGAGGACAGTCCCCTGTGGTGCCCCTGTGTTGCTAATCACCTTGTCAGACACACACTGTGGGAGACGTACATATTGTGGTCTTCCTGTCAGGTAATCAACAATCCAGGACACCAGAGAAGCATCCACCTGCATCGCTGCTAACTTATCACCCAGGAGGGTCGGCCTGATGGTGTTGAAAGCACTGGAAAAGTCAAAAAACATGACCCTCACAGTGCTCGCCGGCTGGTCCAGATGGGTGTAGACACGATTGAGCAGGTAGATGATGGCGTCCTCTGTTCCGAGACGAGGCTGATAAGCGAACTGAAGGGGATCCAGATGTGGTCTTACTATGGGTCGCAGCTGGTCCAGGATGAGCCTTTCCAGGGTCTTCATGATGTGGGAGGTCAGTGCCACGGGCCTGTAATCCTGGGGGCCACTGGGACGAGGCGTCTTTGGTACAGGGACGAGGCAAAAGCCAGCATAATTACATTTAATGTCACATTTATGAACTGAAACTATTTGAGGATTATTTATGTTAAAGTAAATTTAAGTCACTATTTTGTGATTTAACAAACAAGTGAAACCTGAATAACTGAGTCACTGCTCTTTAAACCTTCCTTCAGAACAATCATCAGAAACCACTTTTACTCTGGATAAAAAAAGTCTGAGGTGAATGGTTGCTGAGTGATGGACAGTTAATGATTTTGCATTTTTGCCTTTTGAACATTAGTTAAAAAATCTCCTTTAATCTCTTTAAGACACATAAAAAGTTCAAGGACATTCATCAGTTAGACATGTGCTCATGGACTATATCCCCCATAATGCAATGCACCAAGAAGCTGGCAGACCTGAAGCACTCACTAGAAAACACCTTAAAATAATAGTCTGTAAAAAAATATATATATGATGGTGCTGGAAGGGTCCTCTTTGCACAGGTTTTTGATTTTACTCACCATTACTGATTATGTAACTCCCTCTACTGTCAGCTGAACGCTATTAAAGACTATAGTACAGATGTTTCAATAAAAGAGCAGTGTGTGTGTGTGTGTGTGTGTGCTTTTGAAGGCTCAGTAGTAGTTGTTGGCTATTTAATTTAAAAGTTTCATAATACTGTAAATACTGCACTTGGTGGTACAGTTTTTCTTAGTTATCAAAGTTCAAAACAGTATGTGTGACAAGAGAACAAGACTGAAAAGTGTAAAAAGACCCAAACAGCACAGGAAGATGCAGAAGAAGAGATGCTTCTTCACTCACCTTTTTGCTCACCATGTGTTTACACACCACTCTGCATCTAACCATTAGTTGTTATCAATCTCTGTCTTCTTCCAAAACTGTCTTCTGACCATAAACAACATAATGTCATTGTTCATGTACGATGACAATAGAGGGCTCTTCTATTCTGTCACTTCAGCTACAGTTTAAAATACCTGCAGGTCATTTTCAGAGCAGCTTCAAAGCTCCCGTTGGCTCTGTAACAAAAGGCCAACAGTGCTCTCAGATGTCAGCTAATTATTCTACACAGAGTGTAAGAGGCGCTGCAGCTTATCCACCTCATCAGCATTTAGAAACACCATCAAAACAAAGCACTAATCAGCAATGTGGGATTCCTGCTCTCCCATGTAATCAGGGACTTCCAGTTCATTAGCAGACATGCAGAGATAATTACAGAATTACATGAAAAGCATGATTTCACGTCAACTTTGATACTGTGTCAGAGGTTATAAAAAGGTAACTGCTCAGTGTTTCCACTAGGGGGCTATAAAGAGCTGCGGTAGAGATAAAAAGCACCGGTGAGGATGAAGCTGCATTCAGCTGGAAGCAGGTTGAAGGGAAAATAGGTAAAAAATACAGCTAGACTTATTCTGACAAGACTTGTAGCTGAAGACTATAATTTATGTTAAATTGCTGTGTGAGCAATTGTGGTAGTTTGCTGCCAAGTGAAAGAGACAAGAAAAAGTCCATTAAATGAGCTGAATAGACTTAAATCATAGCTTGACATGAGCCGTCTTTCAGATGAAAGAGGACATTTCTAGAAAGTGCAGCAGACATGGATGTAACAGTAACTTTATCACAAACCTGGTCATGGTGTGACTGCAAAAACTGTGCAGATCAAACAGAAACCAAAAGGTCACAGTTTGAAATCTCAGTATCTACTGGGACTGGCACTACATCAGAGTTAGAATTTATTAGTTAATTTCCTTCACACTTCACACACTACAGGTATTTTCATACTGGAAATACCTGGAAAGAGCAGCAGCATACCATCAACTCAGAGTTTTCTTCACATATCTTTGAATTTTGTTTCTGATTTGTTGAGGGGCCAGCACGCCTCATGTATTCACCGTTAGTGAATTCCCTAGAGAATGAGTAGATTGTCCATCGGATCAGTGTTGGGCAAGTTACTTTGAAAAAGTAATTAATTATAGTTGCTAGTTACTTCTTCAAAAAAGTGGCTCCTATCCCCAAAGCCGCCTCCTATCCGCCGCATAAATGTCCTTGCGCTTTTACACCAGTCTTCACGGTAGCGCCTTTTCGCTTTATATCCTGATTGAAAGCCTAGACTCGCGCACACGTGCGCGCGCGCGAACAGTCACACGCACACGCGCGCACACAAATTATAACTTTGTGTCCTTCTCTGGGACACCTACTGTACCTGTGTGCCAAGTTTCATCCAGATTCACTGTAAAATTCCTCAGAAATTAAAGGACATTTATATACAATTCAACACAGCCAATACACTACAATTATGTAAATTTCGAAAATTCATTAAAAATCATCCTGAGTAGTTGAGGAATCTGTTGAAAGTTGGACCTCAACTATTCTGGAAAAGGCGAAAAGGCGCTACCGTAAAGACTGGTGTAAAAGCGCAAGGACATTTATGCGGCGGCTAGGAGGCGGCTGGCTTGACCGCGGCTCACAAATGACGGCTCACTTTACCGCGGTCCCATGTTACTTACATAGACAGCAACCTCCGCGCAGCTGATATAAGATGCGGTAACCTGAAGACAGCTTCAAACGTCTGTTTGTTGAAAAATAGTAATGCGACCGCATTTTCTTGTTAGTAATGGTAACGGCGTTGTAACGATAGAAATAGTAATTAGATTACTCGTTACTGAAAAAAGTAACGCCGTTATTCCCATCACTGCATAGGATGTATACAACAAAAAGGAGGAGGCAGCTGCCATGTCCTGACAGTGAAGGCAAGGGCATGAACCTTGCATTCTTCTTTATGGCCAGCAGGGGGCGACTCCTCTGGCTGCAAAAAGAAGTCCAGTTATGCAGACGTTTGTGCAAATGATGGCTCTCAGCTCTATGACCTCACTAAACATCTTCTTCATGGCATATGGTGTCAGTCACTCCTTTCAAGTCATGTTGAATACAACATGGATCTCATTCAGTAAGTTATGGCGCCCGTTAGAGTCGCCTCGTGATTTAGATGTTGCTAAATGATCATGTAGTGTTCCTCAGTTAAAAAAAACCCTAAATAACTAACCTACTAACTAACTAACTAAAAAAATTGTAAAAGGCTCATTTTAATCCTGGAGTGGCATGTGGACCTTTAGCAGTGTTACTGGTGTGATGGGTGGCTTTTAGCACAGAGTACAGGTTGTAACCGAGCAGATTTCAGTGGCTGAACATGAGCACAGGCTCCACAGGAGAAGAGAGGTGACACTTGAGTTGGGGAGCGAGAGCAGGATCCACCCACACGAATAACACAGTCCTTCTAGCTGTGTGTCTGGGGTAAAATAATATTATTTTACTTTTGTACATGCAGTACTGGTGTGCATTTTGAGCTACAAGCACATTTGTGGACAAATGCAGCGGTCTGATTGGTCAGATTTGCTTATTTGCATTCGACAAAACAAAACAAAAAAGCATCAACCTTAGTCAGAAAAAATAAATGCTGCAAATTCATCCGAACGTCTGCGGTTCAACTGAATTTTTAACACTAAACATATTCACACAGATCCTGTGTGTGAAAGGCCTTTAAAGCTAGTGATCAGAGACCATAAACACATGAAAAACGTGATGATCGAGGGCACACTTTAAAGGGTTTTTTTCCTATAGACTTCTAAACAATCGGACTTATTCCTGCAACCAGAGTCGCTGCCTCCTGCTGGCCATGAGAAAGAATGCAGGTTTAAAGCATTTTTGCACTGATTGAACTTTGCAGACGCTGAAGCTTTGTTGTCCAGTGTCGACGCTCATCATTTTTACTTTCATGATGAGAACTGACACAGCCTCATAAAAAAACAGCTCATTCTCTTTAATGTGTTAAAATTGGAAGCTCATTGTGTGGCAGGTTGGGAGTAACAAAAACAAGGTATACCCGCAGAGAGGATGAGTATAAGCTCTATAAACATAAACTGTATTATTAAGACGTTGTGTCCCTTCACCGGAGGAAACCGGGTGATTAATCGCAGTGCACGAGTGATCTGTCACATCTTAATCAGTATGTGTTTGCCTGCTGACGTCAGGATATTTCACTGTTGTGTGAACACAGACCAACACTGACAGGGAAGCATTCAAGAAGAGGAACATTTTGTGACCGATTTAACAATAAATTCATGGTTGTTCTTACAGCACAGCTATTTCAAGGTTCAATGTTCTGTAACTACAAAGGACAAACAACAACAGAGTGCAAGGTTTAGGACCTGAATGATTTGCAGGACGAGCTTCAGTTTGCACGTTTCTTTTAGAAATGTGCATTTGAGCCTCGGTTTGATTCTCCATTTACAGTAGTGACATAACTAAGTGTGCAGTTTTTATACAGTGGCTTGAAGCACAAAGGAACTACCTTCTGACAATAGTGCAGGTTCGCCCTTTGTCTGTATGTGGAATTGTTATATTGATGTCTTTGACCCTGAAACAACCGAGCTGTTTCAATAAAAGGACTGAACTGAACTTTTAAAGTATTTTGTACAAAAGCACTGAAAATCAAGCCTGCTGCAGCAGGACGTCTTTCTACTATATTTATATTAATTAATTCAGGAAATTACAATGTAGTGATTATAGGTGCAAAATCACAATAAAATCAAACCCAACCGTGATAGAAAGAACAAAAATTAATGGGCTGTAAATGACGTCACACAACTTTACAATACTCTCACCACACAGTGGGCCACTTCCTCCAAACATGAAAACATGTTTTTATGTTTGGAGGAAGTGGCCCACTGTTCGTTGCAACGAAAGGTTGTAGGACTAGTTATAGGGTGACAAATCTATGGGACTAGACACTTTTAAGACTGAAAATCCTTTTTTTAAATAAAAAAAAAAACATTTTATTACACTGATCTTCAATTTTTTTTTCCAGTCCTTTATGCTGTTTTTGCCACACACACCTACTGGAGAGGAAATGTTTACAGGAAGTTTCCTTCATTATGATTCAGCTGTTGTTTTGTTGTCTGCTTAGCTTCCTTAATCTTCCTCCTCAGCTCTTCATTTGCTCTGCTCTGTCACTCACAATATGAAGGCTCAATTATAACCTAACTGCAGTCAACAATTAGTTTATTGACAGGTTAAATTCAGATGAAATTAGTTTGGACATTTTGGGCTTCACAGCATCCTCAGTTTCCATCTCTCCTGTCTGTCTTTCTGTTACCAATAAGGGCTCTATGAACCCTTCCAGTATGGCTTCCATACACACTGCAGTGCTCAGACTTTAGCAAAATAACTAAAAGCTTCTCATTCCTGCTGACTCTGGCCACATCAGCATCCCCATCCTCCTGGACCTTTGGAGCCTTTATCAACCTTTCTCTCACCATCCTTCTGTCACATCTATCCAACTGTCTTGGCTTCACTGGTACTGTATTCTCCTAGTTTCAGTCCCGTCTCTCTTGTCACCAGTGGGAGGCTCCTGATCCACTCCTGCCCCAGGAAATCATGGTGTGCCACAAGGTTCTGTGTTTGGACCCCTTCTCTTCACATCTATTCTTCTTTTACTCCCTGTTGGTCAGATGGGAGAACATGTAGATGTGTAAAATCTCCCCTCTTACTCATCACAACAAAAGCAAAGGAGGCACCATCCTGTGACGCTATGTAGCAACTGTGTTTTAGGAGTTGCCAACACCAATAAAACAACAGGCCCGGGACTCTGGGACCACTGAGAAATGTGTCATGACCTCTGGGATGCAAAGTTTACATTTTTAGTCTGATGAAGTCCGTCTGCGTCATGTGGGACTTATGTGGAGAGATTATTGTACAGTTAAGTAACATCTTTGCTCCAGATCCATGAAACCCCCACTTTGTCACCACAACAACTCTTGAGCCTGACACAAGCCTTTGTCCTGTTTATGCCGCTTATATCTGTGACAGTGGGGGGAATGTTATCACTAAATTTAAGCCTGCCTCGCTGCGCAGATATTCACCTCGTCCAGTGAACCCAGATGGGGCCCCGAGGACGAGGGAGAGAGGACCAACAAAAACACAACGTCTACAACCCTGATGCTCTGATAAACTCTGAGGCTGCTATTTTAGGTCAGTGTCAACATGGAAAAGTATTGAGCATCATCCAAACATGAGTCATCCTCCTCAGTCCACAGTTTACTTCTTATTTGGATGCATTTCATCATTTCGCAGCATTAAGTGTGTGGCTGCAAAACACGTCAACGAGCTGAAGAAGAATTAAATTTTATATCTCTGTAATTAAGTAGGACAAAAAGCAAATGAGATAAACAGAATAAACCGAGAGACTCATTATGAAATATGTTTACAGCTTCAGGATATATATATCGCCACTGATTTACATAACTATTGATCAAAGGAAGCCACGCCATTGGATCTGAAATTCACCCTGATGTGCCAACCTCACAGCAGGACTAGAGGAAACATACAGGAGGCAACAGTTAGTAGGATTCATCCTTTGGGAATCCCGAGTGTTTCTCAACATTAAACGTAGCTGTCAGTCTGAGGGCCGAACCACAGATCCGCTGCTCCCAATAATATAATGTATTTCCAGAAGTTTTCAAAACCAGAACAAACAAATCACAGCTTTCATTCATTTTATTTTATTCACAACCCTACTTCCAAAAAAGTTTGGACACTATGTATAACTTAAAAAAGAAATCAGTATTTCAGTATTTTGAAAATTTGGTGACAGAAACGGCTTAAAAACAGTTGGCAAACATCTGGGGACTGAGGAGAGCAGCTGCTGGACCTTTGGAGGAGGAATGTGTCCTGTTCTTGTCTGATTGGCCGTCCGACTGCGGTCTGGAGTGTGGAGCCTTCCTGCTGCTGCGGAGTCGGGGCGGTCTGCCTCCCCCCACCGCAGGGAAAAGGGAAACACCACCTGGGTCTGGGTGCAGTTCCCCCCTCCAGGGGCGGGGGCACCTAGACCCGGTTTGTAGAGTACGCTTGGGGAGTGTGATCGTGTGTACAGCGTCTCTTTATGTCTGTCTCCACGTTGGTTGAGTGTGGAGTGAGTGCATATGAGAGCATGAGGGTGGGAATGGATGTTTGTGTCTGTGTGTGCCTGTATGTCTGTGTCTATATGTCAGGTTGGGTATCAGGCGCCACCTCTCTGGGGACATCTCAGGCCCTCCAAGGTTTGGAGGCCTATCTCCCCCTACCACCACTTCCCCTGCCAGTGGCGGACCCCCTCAGACATCGGTGCGTTGGTGGTTCTTTGTGTCCGGGGATGGGCGTCCAGGTACACACCGGCTCACTCCTTGGCGGCCGCTTATCGGGGCCTGGAGCCTGGGGCTCGCTCGGGCCACTTCGGAGGTGGGGTGCCCCCGGCCTCTCGGCCTGGGGCTCGGTCACTCAGGCGCAGCTGGCTGTCGGCGGAGCTCACGGGCGCGTCACTGCAACTCCCCCTGGCTTCTGCTCCACGGCTGCTGAGTGAGCCCTCATCTGGGACTCTCCTCAGCTCTTTCTGGGACAGTGGCGCGGCTGCCCCTCTGTTGGTCTTCCTTGGTCTCTTGTATTCTGGGGGCCTCTGGATGTCTGGAGTTTTGATCTCCTCCACACCTGCTTCATGCCCTGGAGGACGGGGCTGTGGCCCCCCCACACTCCCTAGCAGATTATTACATGTAGGAACCTTTTAAAAAACAAGCGCATCCATGCTCACAGGTGTACACACGGGTGATCACACCCACAAACTACACCCTTTTTGGCTCCTACCTCAAAGCACACTGTGTGCTGTTGATCTTATGTGCTGCACAATAATGTTTAACATTTAGTATTTACTGTCATATTCCCATATATCATTGTGATGTTGTTTATTCTATTACTCTTGTTCTCTTCTGCTTGTTTTCTTTTTTCTTTCTCAGCAGGTGATCCAGGTGATTGATATATGCATTTTTTTTTTCTCTGCCCGTTCTGTTGGTTTTTGTTTTTTGCCCTTCTCCCCCGTCCCTCTTCTCAGCTGTTTCTCTTTCCCTCTTTCTTTCTCCCCTTCTTTCCCCCAGTCAAGTCTGTCCCGTATTCAGTAAGTGAAAATAAAATAAACAATAAAAGGTGAATCAAATGGACCATTACGGCAAGGCTGGGATGGTCAGTTTGGTAAAGTAAATCCGTTGGGCATCTTTCTTTGCCTTTAGACAACAATTCTGATGCAAAAGAGCCAAATGGGACAGGCCAAAAAAAAAAAAAAAAAAAAAAAAAAAAAGCAATGTTTCAAGTTGCATCTTTAGTGATTCTCCTACTGTTAAGTCATCATGTTTTGTCCAAAGGGGTGTACTTGCAGTTTTTCTTTGAAAAAATGTAAAAAGATCACAAAAAGATATTGCCAGCTTTTTCTGCAAAAAATAAAAATAAAAATAACACAATTACTTAAGTTAAAAAAAAAAAAAAAAAAAAAAATGAAATCAGTATTTCAGTATTTTGAAAATTTGGTGACAGAAACGGCTTAAAAACAGTTGGCGAACATCTGGGGACTGAGGAGAGCAGCTGCTGGACCTTTGGAGGAGGAATGTGTCCTGTTCTTGTCTGATAGACGATTGTAGCTTTTTGGTTTTATGATGAGCCGAATGTTGTTGGTTGGTGAAAGGTCTGTTCAGGCCAGTTCAGCACCTGGACCCTTCTGCTATGAAGAGTCCAGGTCATTTATGAATTTGAAATGAGCTTTGCCCCAGAGAAGACAGCGGTGTTTCTGCATCATGTTCACACATGGCTGCTTCTTTGTATGACTCAGCTTTAACCTGCATTTGCAAACATTTCCTGAGCCCATGATGAGCTGATGTCCAGGATTCACGGGCATCCAGGACTGATTTTCTGATCAACTCTCACACTGCTGATGATGAGATATTCAGTCTTTGCAATTTTAACATTATTTAACATCATATTGAAATTGTTCCACAGTTTATAGATGCAGTTCTTTTTGCAGATGGGTGATGCTCTCTAAGATGTTCTTTTTCTATTCCCAGTAGGGTTTCTGACTTGATGCCATTTAAGCTGATTAGGTGCAAAATGTTCCTAAAACTGTTTCTTTTTATTACCGTTTTCCCACATATCAAAAGGAGCAAATATTCTTCAGGAAACAGTGAAATGTTTACACATTTTATACTTTTTCTTTGTTCTATCTTGAATAAAATCCGGGTTTATGAGATTTGCAAATCATTGCCTTTAATGTACATTTTACATGGGATCAGACTTTTGGGATATGGGACTGGAATTTGTTGGCAGGAGATTTGATCTCTGGTGACTTGTGTAAAACAGCATACTTCATTACCAAGTGTGTCAACTTTATTACACTGATTAACAGAAAAGGCACCAGAGAAGAAGAAGTTGAAGACATTTTGGTAGTTAACACAGCTGTAAAATAATTGAAACCTCAAAGCATCCAAGAAAAATTTCTGATGCACCAAAGAAACTGAAAACGTGCTTTAAAAGGATGGATTACAGTCACCACAGGTAAGGACACGTTTTTAAAGAGGAAATGACATTGAGGGCAGACCTAGATGTCACATTAGTGCTGTCGGACAGTTTGCTCTTGAAAAATAATTGAATCAGGCTGCGCAGATGTTACATTTATTCAGTTAAAATGATGGATTATTGCCTTGGGGCAGCAGAAATTTCTCTGAAGTTCTGAAAGTACATCATTAGCGTGTGTTAGTGTTTTTATAATTACACTGTTTTAATGGGACAGAAACTTTAGTACTCGTGGTTAAAACATCACACTGTATATTATCATCTTAATTTTAATCTTGAGAGCACCCGTGTGCGCACACCCTGCAGAACTGGCTGGAGGTAATACAGAAATACAGAAGCACAGCGTGGTTGTTTTTTCCTCGCCAATTATCCTGCTCAGGTTTTCAGTGCTCTCAAATTTAGATGAACATGTGGTTACCAGTATTTATAGATTTTCTAATCTTTCCCTATTTCACATTATAACAGCCACAGACTGCTTTCGCTTCTAGCTTCTGTACGGTGGCCCCAAGAGGTCAAATGCACTGCAACTCAAGAAAACACCAGCAATTAGAAGGATGCTCCACAATGAGCGGAGCCAGTTGAGGTGGCTTGAGGATCTGAATACGACGTCTCCTGAGCACCTCCTAAGTGAGTTGTTCTAGACACGTCCTGGGAGCAGGGCTCGGGGTAGACCCTGGACAGGGAGAAAAAGATGCAAGGTAATGTGTATTTTGACTGCATTATTTACAATCAGCCATTCCTAAAGTAAAGAGAGCTGTTACCACTTGTTGGCTAGAAACTAGGAATTTCTACCCAGTCATAGTCAAAGGTTTCAGTCCAATGTGTGACCCAGCTGCTACTGGGGCACAAACTTTAAAATCAACAGTAAATTTATGTCAGACTAATGAGTAATATCACAGACTAACCACCTGCTATTACACGTTTTAATTCACTTTTTATATAAATAAAATCATTTATAGAAATATGTAACTGTACATACCTTTAAGCTGTATTTCTGTTCTGAAGCCCACCTGCAGTACCGTCACTGCCCACCAGGTGGCCCACACTTTACAAATCACTACTGTCGATAACAGTTTGCCATTTGCTGGTTACTGTTAACTCGTCACTTCTGTCACCTTATAAAAACACATCTGTCATGTTTTGAGCTTTTGCAGCATTTTTCTACTTTCTGGTCTTTCATTAAGTGTGTTGACCTCTCTGGGTCACTGTAGAGAAGCACTCGATTTATTGCATAAACCATTTTTGCTTCTCTGTAGTTTGTATCTGAAAAATAATAAATAACTTGAAGGACATTTTTAAACTTTAGTTTAAATGCCTCTCTGCTGTGCTGAGACGGTTCTGCTTACACTGAAGGAAAGAAAAGCAAAACACAAACATGTGGATCCATGCTGGGTTGCACTTATTCGTGCTTCCACCCAAAACCTAGAATTACTAAAATAACACCCCCACATTAAGCTTGTTACCAAAGGTTTCTCAGAGACCGCGGCAGCACTGCAGCTTCACTTCATACTAACTGAAACTCCAAAACCCAGGTGGTTTATCAGGGGTCCACAACCGACCGGTTTAATGTCCAACAGTATTTTCACGGACCGGCCTTTAATGTGTCCCGGATGAATACAACAAAATAAAATGACACGACCAAGACAAAAACTGTGGTATTTTGTAAATATAATAACAATCGCGAATTCAGTTTAATTGTGTAACTTTATTAGCAGCGTCCTCCTCCCCTTAATGCTCTCTGGTCGCTATGGTAACAGGTAAATATTTCTTTCAACATAAGACACACAACTACAGCACGGTAAAGGCCCAGTGAAACCGAGTTAATGACAAAAACCCAGAAAACCATAAATTTCACACCCGAGCTTCAACTCTCACAGACCGGTCCATGGCCCGGGGCACCGCGGGACGATCTTAGACGATCTTTTCTCCCGTACGAGCATCCCAAAATGAAAACAAGTCACACAATGAAATTAAGACCAGGCAGTGATCCAAAAGCTTTTCAAAAATATATATATATTTTTTACAATCTTGGCCCAGGAGAACATTTCAAAAATGTATTTCTTTACGGTAAACACAGTGGAAACTTTGGAGTGGTGTTTTCACGCAGCTCTTTCACTGCTCTGGCTCGTTTTAGATCGATGTGGGCACCATGTGGCGTATTAACTACAATGAGTCTGACACCTCCGCTCTGAATGCAAAAAGTTGTCTTCTGATAAAAGCCAATATTCCTCCTCAAAAAAGGCTTTCAACGATGCTTCAAGTGTTGAATGTGCCATTTGGAGGACGCTCGCCAGACAATAACATAATGGCTTTGGAAAAATCTGTCTTCACTCAAATATGAGATGAAATACGCTCCGAACTCCAGCTCCTCCAATTCTGCTAGAATTAAGCTTTTATTTCTGGGTGCTATTTACCAGCAAAACCCCTCCTGACATGCATTCCTGCCATTTTCATCAATTGTGTCAAATTTAGGGTAAAGTCTTTTGTTTAAGGCAAGCATCAGTCCATTCCATGGTTTCATCATCGTTTCCAGGGAGAGATATTGAAACCGTTGCTGCTTGGACACGTCGTCCTGTTCTAAAAAAAGAAAAAGAAACATGACTGCTTGGCTTCAAAGCAAAGCCCCAGAGTGGGCACAGGGGTAGATTTGTTTCTGGAATACTTTTGCAAATAAAATTTGTGTTAACTTGCAAACTTTTGTGCTATTCTACAATGTACAGCAGCAGTTAATGTGCTGTTCCAGTCCAGATTTGATGACGTGTCACATTCAGAGAAAGCCTTCTAGGAAGAGAGCAGAGATAACACAACACTTGAGCTCTGTGATATGGAGCAAAAATCTTGCACTCATCTTAAGACACTGATTGACCTAAAATGTGATGATGTTCATTTTCATTCAGAAAACCGTTTCCACTTAGTTCATTTTCTTTAGAATAAGCTGGTATTTTCCCTCAGACACAGGACATAATGACAGACATGAAAGAAAGAACATGCACAGTAGAACAGATGAATAAATTAGAGAAGCTGGATGGAGAGAGAGCCTGACGGCACACGTTTCTATTAATATGACAAACTCAAGACAAGTGAAAATTAAAAAGACCTCAGCAAGCTTGCATCTGCAGAAGTGCCCGCGCTGTCATTTTTGTCACATCCTTGCTTCACCATGAGAGCTCACCACGGCTACATCACAGGTATGATGGAAAAGAACTCACACAGTGAAGCACAGTGACATTAGGTGCAGGATTTGATTTGATATACCTTTATTAGTCCCACAACAACAATCAATCAACAGATCCATGCAGGAGCTTCAAAGGAAAGGACCCCCAACTGTGCAACCAAACATCAGTCTAAGGCCTCAGCACAGCAACCCTGATGTTTCACTGACACAAACTCAGACCTCGGGCACTTGACTGAATATCTTGAACATGAACTCATCCTTTGATCTGTCACATGAAACGCTGAACTCCCGACACAACAAAAAAGGAAGAGAACACAACCCTTTGGCTTTACTCATAACCAAACCTTATGAGTTGTGACTCAATTGTTCACAGAGAAAAATCAGTCGGCAAATCAGATGTAGACGTGCTCCTATTCATTTAACCGTAATGTGTTATGGGACAATAAAAGCCTGAGCATGCTTCTCTTGTTGAAAAGTAAAATACGTTCAGCTTGATTTGCCTGTGTCAGCTTGTTTGTGTGTCACTTACCGTTCTCCTGTTTTCAGGACGTCCTCATTCAATAATGAATAAAACAGAGATCAAGAAATTTATTTCATTAAATGAAAGATAGAAGTTTGGACACACCTCATTTAATGGGTTTTCTATGTTTTTAAAGCCTGTTTACATTGTATATTCTCACTGAAGGCATCAAAACTATGAATGAACACATGTGAATTATGTAAACAAAAAAAAGTGTGAAATGTCTCAAAACACGTTTTATTTTTTAGATTTTTTCAAACAGCCACCCTTTGCTTTGATTACTGCTTTCACACTCTTGGCATTCCCTCAATGAGCTTCATGAGGTCGTCACCTGAAAGGGTTTTGCAGCAGTCTTGGAGGAGTTCACAGAGGTGCTGAGCACTTGTTGCACTTTTGCCTCACACAGCCTGGAGGTGTGTTTGGGGTCATTGTCCTGTTGAAAAATAAATGATGGTCCAACTAAACACGAACCTGATGGGATGGCATGTCGCTGCAGGATGCTGTGGTAGCCATGCTGGTTCAGTGTGCCTTCAACTTTGAATAAATCCCCAACAGTGTCACCAGCAAAGCACCACCACACCACCACACCTCCTCCTCCATGCTCCACAGTGGGAAACATGCATGTAGAGACCATCTGTTCACCTTTTCTGTGTCACACAAAGACACGGCGAGTGGAACCAAAGATCTCAAATTTTGGCAGTCAACTTCGTCGCAGTGCTTGATGGTTTTTGCAGCTGCACTTGTGGACACGTTCAACATTTTAGCAACGTTTTACTCCATCATTACTTTAAGAACTGACCCTCAGTTCTTATAGTTTCGTTTCTCTTTACTTCGCAGATTGGCTCTTGCAATAATATGAATTCTAACAGTTCTCAAGTAGGGCTGTCAGCTGTGCACCAACCTGACTGCTGCACAACACAACTGATGGTCCCAACCCCATTAAGAAGGCAAGAAGCTCCACAAATGAAGCCTGACAGGCACAGCTGTGACGTGAAACCATTCCAGGTGAATACGTCATGAAGCTCATTGAGAGAAGGCCGAGGGTTTGCAGCGCTGTCAACAAAGCAAAGCGTGGCTACTCTGGAGAATATAAACTATGAGACACATTTAGAGTTATTTATTGATTGTTTCTTTGCTCCATTTATCTTGCTCTGATGTTTTCAGTTTGTAGCTACAGTGTAGAAAGTAGTAAAAATAAAGAAAAAACATTAAATGAGAAGGTGCGTCCAAACTGGATTTGAAAACCTTTAAATGCAGCCAACATGCATTCAGTGATAAATTGTAATGCAGCTGACTGGAGGGAGTGCTATGCACCAACCTCTGATATTTGGAGGACAGCAGATAATGGAAATGCACCTTAAAAACAAAAACAAGACACAAGTACTACAAATCAGAGCTCTAAATATGTCTAAAAACCATTCATGCAGCGAATGGTTGCCTCCTGCTGTTCTTGTGAATGTTCACCTTGAACTATGTCTCTGCTTGTTTTTAATGTCAGAAAGACATTTAAATAAAAAAACAATGCAAGAGCCAATTTGTCAGGAGCCAGTGCATCATCAGCTTTGGACAAGGTGATTATCAGTCCTCTGCCAGCAGTGTGTACATCATCACTTAGCTTAAAATGACTACATCAGTCATCAGCCATTGCAGCTACAAACCACTTTATTAGGCTATAATGAGATTAGACTGGGTGGATGATGCTTTCACCTGACACACACCTGACACACACATCACAGTGGATAAGAATGTAGTTTTCTACAACAGGAATGTCCTGCAATCTGCACATTAGCTTCACTTGTATCAGTCATGCAAACTTGCTTCAGAAATGTAATGTAACAAAATCCCTCCTGACTTCTGAATGCAGCTCATTAATACAAAAAAGATGATCAAGATGACCAAAGAATCGATCGGTCATTAAAGCATTTTACTGAAAGCATAAACAGAAGCAGGACTGTTCATCAAATTCAACTCCTACACTCCCCAAACTGTGAAATAGGTAAAAACAATGTTGGTGCAGTAGCACTGAAAACTGATACACAGGATGATACAGAAAACTTCACTTTCAGTGCAATCCTTTAACCAGCAGTCTTTGGTCTTACAAAAGGTTTCACATAACCAGCAGCTCTGCAGACACGGTGACTTCTTCGATTGAGATCAAAGATCGATGCTGTTATTGAGGTCGTTCATTGACAGTCTGGCCAGGAGGCAGATTTAACAGCTGTGTTTTAATCAAACTATAATAACTCATTAAGAGTCTGCACTTCTCACTCTGCAGCTGGAATATTACTCAGGGTGAGACGGAGGGGAGACAACCAAGGAGCAGGAAGGACGGCTCGGTCTTTATCATCTATCAATAGCGAGCAGCTTTCCGCGGCGTGAAAGCGACTCTACGACGTGGGTAATTTTTACTGTAGATTGCTGGAGCCGCTGAACGACAAGGAGACAAAGCTCACGCCGAAAGGAAGCAAGAGGAAGTAAATTAACAGTTTATGACCTTTGTGATGCTTGTAGCCCTTTTATAGGAGCGTTCATGGTGCTGCTTCTAGTGGAGGCTAATGTGGAAAAAATGAGTGTCTGCCACTAGTGCTACGAATCAGTGATCTGACCTTCAGGCCAAAGTCACTGGGATTTGAACTCATCTGAGATTTTCAGTAGACACAACTATAGTACAGCTACCACAGGGCGAGAAGCAGGATGCACCCTGGACAGGTTTCCAATCTGACACAGAGAGACAGACAGCTACACCTCTGGGAAATTTATAATCGCCAGTTAACTCAACTCCACTAACCGAGTGTCTTTGAACTGTGGCAGGAAGCTGGAGTATCCATTTTATTATACTTGACATACCTGACAGGTGATAAAAGGCAGATCAGGGGTCAGAGGTCAAATGTGGAATGATATTTGGATACAAAGCATAATGTGATATTTAGAATCCTCTTGTAGCAGTATCATTTCCTAACTGTCAGCGATACAACCAAAGGAATTTTAAGTTTTAAAGATCAAACACATTTTAAGAAAATTTGATCTTATTTGACCTTGAAAAAGAGGTCAGAGGTCCAAGGTCATGTGATATTTTGAATCTCCATATATCATTCCCTGTATGCCTCTGTAATGCCAATGCAGACAATGACAGTAAGAAATATAGTTTTAAATAGCTTCATAGGATTATTATCATTTTGACCAGATCAGATTCAGATCAATCTACTGAGAGGTCAGAGGTCAAATGGGACATATTTTAATTAGTTATACAATACTTTCCAAATGTTGCTAACATATACCACACTTATAAGAAGCATAGTTTTTGTCTGTTTTCAACCAACAAATTGTGAAGTTGACCTTTACAAACTTGGTAGTTTAACACGTTAACCGTTAACACGTCCTCCTGCTACACCACCACAAAGTCTCATCAGAATTTGCTGAAAACTTTTTGAGCTATCGTGTTTACAGAGCGAACGACATGCACGCATGCACACAAAAAAACGTAACTTCCTTGGAAGAAGTAATCAATTCGATTCCTTGCAGGTCTAATCAGTTGTTTGTTTTCAGCAAAGCTTCAGCATCCTCAGATGTTCATTATGTGTTTTTCTCATTGTCACAGCTGTTAAAGTTTATTAACTAAAATCAGTATTTTTGGAAGAAATGTTGCCATCACACACAACAAGGCCCAGGAGAACAACAAAGGCAGGAACACAGACAGCATACTAATTTTACTTCTTCTTCTACTCCTTTTGCAAACAGTCAGTGTATTTTCTGCCAGCTTTATCTGAAAGGATAAGATGAATGCCTGTAGGAAAAAAAGCCCTAAGCTAATTTGTTGTGGTAAGGTGATCAAAGCTGGGATGAAATTAAATTTGAGTCTGTAAAGGTTGAAATGATGACTCTAGAACAGCTTAAAGTATTTTCCATGTTACAGCTTTTATCCTTTTCTTTTGGTAGTTTTGGTCGACATTGAACCGCTGCGCTCCGCATCACAGTCTGCCTTTTTGCAACTTCTTGTCCCTGGATTTGTCTCATCTAAATGCACACATCCTGAGGTAACTGCTTACTGCCCAAGAACATGCATAACAAACAAACAGAGACTCTTAAATCCTCAGGCAAGGACGGCTGTCCCAAAAGTCTAGACCGGCGATCAAAACACGACAGTGCTTTTCATCCTACTTGAAATGTGTGTTTTAAGTGGCACCACCTTAAGTCATTAAATGTATTTCTGACTTTTGTTTTCAAAATTGACACGGTGCTGCATCATTCTGTTTTTGCCTGTTATTATGTAACCAGCTTTATTCTGACTGACAGCGTTCTTATTTTATAAACAGGGTTTGTATTAGCAGAAATACGCCTGTCTTGTTATGTTCTGCACATGAGCTTGTCTAATCCCGGGGGAGGCAATTGGCTTCCTGCGAGACTGAGGTGCCTCTTGTGAAATTATTAATTAGTCTCTTGGATGTTTTTTGATATTTCCATTTCAAAAGATACCCTGCAGTGGATTCCTGCCACATAAGCTGTAATATCACCTGGGCAGGAAGCTGGGCAGCTGTGAGATCCAAATATCACCATCACGAGTGAGCCGGATGTTTCTTATTATGTTCCAAGATGCCTGGCAGCTCACTATTTCACTTATTTTGTCCAGTATATTCACTATCTGCCCTCTGCACATGTCCAAAACATCTAAACCTCACCTCTCTAACTTTGTCTGCCTGCTCTCTTCTTCACCTCTCCTGTGCCCAGGTATTTAAACTTTCTCTCTTATTCAAACTCATGTATTGGAGGTGTGCTTTCTTTTCATACCTCCACCTCTAATGCGTCTCTACCACCTGCTCCCTACTCTCACTACAGGTCACAATGTCATCGTCTGCAGACACTCCTGCCGGTCAGCCTGTCCATCACTGCTGCAAACAAAGAATGAGCTCAGAGCTGATCTCTGATGTGAGCCAACCTCCATCTGTCACTCCTACTGTACACCTCACCACTGTCTTCCTGTCCTCATCCATGTCCACCACACTCACATACTTCTCTGCCACTCGTGTCTACCTCAGTTCTTCTCCCTGTTATGTCCTTTTTTCACAAAGACAGAGTGAAGTGCTGTCTGACCTTCTCAATACTTGTTTTCTTCCAGGACTCTTTTCTGGATCTTCGCGGTGTGGCTGATCAGCTTTGTGCAGTTACCACAGCTCTCTTATTCCTGAAACTCAGTATCAACACACTTCTTCTCCATTCCTCAGAAATCCTGTCATTCTTCAATATTGCGTTAAACAACCACTCTCCTAGACATCCTCACACCTGTGGAAGTACAGAGATTCAGCTGGACCAGCTACCGTTCTTCATCCTCTTCAAAGCTTCCCTCGCTTCCTTTTTACTAATTCACTTTCCTCCATCTGTCCTCTTCTCTCATTTTCCTCATTCATGAAGTCCTAAAAGTACTCCTTCCATCTTTTCATCTCACTCATCGCTCTCCTTTCCAGCTCAATGTCTGTCAATGTCTCTGTCAAGCCAAAAATCCCTTTCTTGTTTCTTAGTTCCTAACAATCTGTAAACATCACAGTACTTCAGCTTTCAGATTTCTGCTATAAATATATCCACAAAAACATCAAGTTGGAAAAATGTTCAATCCGTAGACAGCACTGCTTTGATCTTTCTGCACTTTGTTAAAAATATAGACATATAAAGCACTTTCTACTATGTGCTATATATATAGATATAGGCTCCAACCCTGAGATATGTATGAGTTAATATATACAGTATGCAGAAAGTGTAATTCTCTCTTGGTTTGTGTGGGTGTGTGTTTAAAAAAGAACGAGCTCTGCCTCGCAGGAAAACCACTTCTGGCAGATGGCAGCGTGTCTGAGAGGACAGACTCCCCAATGATTTCCAAGCTTGTTAAAAGAAAAAAAGGACAGTACTGTGGAAATATCTTTTGTTCCGATCTTTGTTAAAGTTATCAAAAACTGCTTCGAGAAAACTGAAATTTCTCATTTGGGTTCATCACTCCGTGCCATTGACTGTCAGTCCAGTTCTGTGTAATTTGGTATACCTCAGTCTTTTCTCCCTGATCCTCCCTGATCCTGTCTTCCTGACAGCCACTCGGCTGAAGGATGAACTGAAGGCTCTGATGCATCTCTCAGGCTCCGTATCAGGTCTTTGCTGGATTTTCTTTTCGTATTTGTTAAGCACGTGACTTTCACATGCTGTTCATCTGCTGTAGATAGTTTTTATGCCTGCCGTTTCTTTGTTTGCCCTCCACTTCCTCAGATTTTTAAGGGAACGCTGCACAGCATGCAGAGATGTGCCACATTTTCAGCTAACAGCTCTTTTGGAATCGCCTTGTTGATGCTAAAATCTTATTTCATGTCTGTGAAACGGTTACCTTTAACATTTTTATTAGATTCAACTAAAGAAAGCCTCGCGAGTGATGGATGTCTGTGGAGGGACGTCAAAGTGCTGAAAATTGGCACATTGTTCGTTGTGATCTGTCAGGTGGACTTTAGTGACAAAAGAAACAAAAGAAAATGTGCTGGTGACAAATTCAATGAAAAACTGTGAACCGGCAGAACAGCCGACAAGTTTCCAGACTTTTTTTCCAGACTGTTGGTTTTTTTTGGGTTTTTATCATATAGTTTATTCCAATAAAGAAAAAAAGGGAAATCGATCACCAACTTCCTTATTTAGTGAAAACTGAAAGGGCACTGAGCTACATTCAAGATGTATATTACAGGCTGTGGTTGGAGCTAGTTTGCATGTTTCAAATTCATGAGCCGATAGAAAGAAAATTTGTGATGCTGATGAACCTGTTGCCCTGAGGCCTGTCAGGTGTGCAGAGGTAGACGTTCCAGCTGTATCAACCCTCCTGTCTGTAATAATCAGGATCTAAGGGTCGTCCCTGGGGTGCACTTTTATAACCCTGCAGTGCATCTCACCCTCAGCTGCTCTACACTTTTCTGTCTTAGCACTCTTTTCCCCCAGAGTCACGTCACCTGACACCACAGTTTAGTCAAACCAACTGTGGGTGGATGCAGGGAATTTGAAAGAGGAAAGACTGTAACACACATGCGCAAGACATATAAGTGCAGGACAAGACGTCACTTGATTAACATCCTCAGAGACTTAGCAGCTACTAGTGTCTTTAACAACCAAGCGCATTTTAAGAAACTATATATTAAAGTCGTAACCAGGACTCTTATCTAATCTTGAGTCTGATAGTTTTTCAGTTCTTTAAAGGGCTATTACCATGGTGACTGATCATATTAATGATGAAAGAGAGCATGACCAATCCTTAATTAACTAATTAAATAACTCATTTATAATGTTAATGTTTTTAAATATGCCAGAATTACTTTGTATTTTCTGTATACATGTCAGAAAATATAATTTGTAGCAGAAAGAGTATGGAGAAATCTCCCCGGTTTATCTGCTTTTAGCCTTTATGAATAGTGGTGGCAACACAGAAGTGCTGAAAAATGTTTGAACACAGTGCGGCTGCTGGTTGATCGTAGACGGGCTGATAGGTTTGTTTAAGGATGTAAAATAAGCAAAAGGAAAAAAGTGAATGAACAAGAAAAGTTGCAAATGATTTTATGCTGCAAAAAGCGTATAAAGGAAAGTCAGACTGATACAACATCAAAGCTGACAAATTAAGCGGTTCAGGAACGTGGTGATAACTGGGCACCAGGAAAGACTTGACTGTTGGGATGTGTGTCTTCAAACATATTCGTAACTAGGGATGGGTATCGTTTAGGTTTTATCGCTGCCGGTGCTTAAAGAATGGAGAACACAAAATTGGTCCAAAAACCTCTCATGTTCAGCTGTTTTTTTGTAAAAAGATAACAATGTTAGCCTTTTCTGCAGCTATGGGGCATATATGGTATCACTCTTGGCTGGAAGCAGTGCTTAAACAATGGAAAAAACACAAACTTTGTCCAAAAACCTCTCATGTTTAACTGTTTTCCACTTTTTCTTTGGTCATTTTAGCCTTTTTGGCCAGGGTGAAGGGAGTATCTGCCATCAAACAAGAAGACAGCCGCATGTAACTATGACGGTGTTTGCTAGTTTACCTTACATGCATTAATGTAATAATGTGGTTAGAGTACTCAACGTAAATTACACACGAACAACATTAAGCTACTCACGCAGAGAAGAACGGCGGCTGCTGCATCATCATCCTCATCATTTCTGCTACACTGGCAGGGCTAGGGGCCAGGACTCTCCTCTTCGGGTTTTTGGGGGATGTTGCTAACTCCGGGTCCGATAACAGGCACCACACCGCAGTAGATGTGCTCGGTGTGAGGTCTCGCAGCAAGCTATCAAATACAGCACATTTCTCGGCTTTTAACAGAACGCTATGCGTCGCCAGGTGTTGTTGCAGGCTGCTGAGTTTGCATCTTTTGCTGTGAAGTACAGCCAGACTTTTGACCGCTTTTTAAATCTGTAGCTCTGCTCTAAAAGAACGTATGTACCTGGCCCCGCCTACTATCCTCGGAAACGTAAAATGATTGGCTAGAATCTAAAGCGTATCACATCTCAGGGGGAAAAAAGCACCGAAATGTGCTCTGCTTTTCGATCTGGTTACTACCGTTTATGTCAGAACCGGTGCCATCATGGCATCAAATACCGGTACTCGTAACAGTTTATAACCTGATCATTTAAGCTAAAATGCAAAAAACAAAAAATAAAACAACACACACACACACACACACACACACACACACACACACACACACACACACACACACACACACACACACACACACACACACACACACACACACACAGCAGTTAAATCCATGTTGGACCAGGAGTTCTTCCTCTTTCCTCTGTGTGTACTTTTGTTCCTCGGTGTTTGGGGAATCCATTAGCTCAGAGGACTTCTGACAGTAACACATTTTTCATTCACTCCCCAACCAGTGCCAAAAAACCTGTATAAATGTCTGAAGTGGGCCAGAGGTAAAGCAGTCGCTCTGATTAGCATCCTGCCTTCACCGTCACTGGAGACAAACAGCCTGCTGCATGTACAATACTTCAGAAGAAAAAACGGCTGACAGATGCTTCCCACGACCACTCCAGGGGGGAAAAAAGAGATGTTTCCCTGAATTCCCTCATTATTGCTGTGAGATAAGACAGAATTTAAACAAAGAATAACACGTGTTCTGCATTTTAAACATATCAGACTTCAGAGAGTTAACCCATGACTTCACCTTCTTTTCACTTGTTGGGTAAAAACTGTTGCAATAAAGTGAATGTGAAATCACTCCTGCGTGTCCAAATATGAACTGTGAACGTTCACATAGATTTCTATAAAAAGGAAAATGCATGCCGTTTTCACATTCCTCTGGATACTTCAGTCTGCTTAGCTCTAAACATGCAAAGAGAAGGTCTCATTTTTCTCTTCTGCAGGGATCCACAGATGCATGATTAATTTTATTCATAGCTTTAGCCTCAGTCAACTTAGTCTACTGTGGACTTGTTGTCTGCAGGTATACACACATTAAGTCTGTAACTTTGTGACCTTTTTAATGGCATATTAAATTATATTTGGGACCAAACGTCAATGGAAAAAAACCTCATTAACATCCAGTCGTCCCAAGTTTGAAACACCTTCAACACAGCCGTGTTTGCTTCTGCATTTTCAGGCCTTTAATATTTGTCATTAAAGGTTTGTGGGTTTGACAGAAGACTGGATGGAAAGATCTTCTGACATCTACAGAGTTCATGCTGTCTGATATTTCTAAAGCTTTACGATGTTCTCTGGAACACATTGCTCTACAGTCATTTTGTAAACTACGAGTTTGGACTGGCTGAAGCTGCTCAGGCATCCCCAGAAGCCTGTCTGCCTCATCCACAACAAAGGGATGCCGTGCAGAGTGATTCACAGTGCACGTGAGACAGAGGAGTGAGACAATCCATTTAGATTGTTCTGGTTAATGACCGGATCATGAAGTCTACTGCCAGCAGTAAGAGGGATCCAGTGGACACTTTGTGGATGACCTTGAGCTCCTGTAATTATACCTACTCAACACCAGCAACAAAGAACCTGTTTGGCTTGATGCTGCGCAGCTTTCATGTGCCTTAGCAGCACGATGGATAAGAAGGTGGGACAAATGATGATGTGAAGAGCAGAAAAGTCCAGCACCTTTGTTCGGATAAGCTCCGAAGCTCCAAGGAGATCAGCCAACACACCAAGCTGCATTCTATCAGCCTTACTCTGAAAACAGCATCTGAGCAAACAGAACAAGAAGATATTCTCGTGTAGTAAAATATTTATCTGGAACACATGAGGAAAAGGATGGAAAGTTTGAAGCAAAGTCCTGCATGTTAAACATGTTTTAAAATCAGAGTGTAGGAAAAGTCTCCAGGCAACAACATTTCTGAGTCATGAGATGAAAAGTAAGATAAAAATCAGCTCCTTGTTCAGTCTGAAAGCACCTGCCTGACACTAGATGTCATTTACTGATGATGCAGGTGAGTACAAGGTGAGATGAGACACTTCCTGCCAGAGGCACCTTTAAATCAACAGCATTATGGTCACGTAAGACACAGACATTACATGTCATGACTCACTGAAAAGTCGGATTTTTATCTTCAAATGCACTGCTTAGAAACTTGAGATAGGTCATTTGACATTTCTTTCCCCCTTTTTTATCATTTGAAAGAAAAACAGCATGAAAAGATTATTTTCTGAAGCTGATACTTCTTTCAGTCTGACCAAGAAGAAATCATCGTCCGTAGAAAGGCCAGCTACATAAAGTAGTTCCCGCTGTTCTTCTTTATTCACACTTGTCTTAGCCAAATTATGCATAGATCATAAGCTGAATAAAACTAACTGAATAAAGATCTGGCCTCGCACTAAAGCCAAATGTCCAGTGACTCTTAGATCCAGCATGCACATTCATTCCTGCGGGGTTTGGTTATGGCTTGGAGCTGCAGGTAGGTGGTGCTTATCCTTTTTTATTTGTCGTCTGTGTAGATCAGGGTAAACAAATGTATGAATCTCATATTTATTTATCAACTTGAGAATCCAAATAATAATCTTTTATTTTCAGTAGTAAAACGGGCGAACATACCGAGACAGAAAACAAAGAAGAGCCCTACAGTTTGGCTAAGCAGCTGGAGAATGATGTATGCACTTATTTGCAATTGATCAAACAGCTTTGCTGCAAGTAAGCGCATATGTATGTAATATACAATGACAGAGCTGCAGTAACATTTCTTTATCAAAGCCTTTATGAAAATGTTTCAAATTACCATGGAAACAATATAAATCATTTCAAAGACCAGGCACTAAGCCATCTATGCAGCCTTTCTTCTGGAGGCAGAGTTTATTTTTGTACAGGTTTTCATATTGTAAAGCAGAATGAACTGATGATTTTATTTTTATATGTGTACCAATATACAATATATACATACTTACAATAAAAATGTTAAATGTTATACAATCTTTAGCATTAAGTGACCCAGTCTAGGCCGACTGGAGGCTGTGATCAGCTCCAAACGTCGTGCTGTGTTCCTGGAGTTAACCTTGCTAAAGGCAGGCTTTCCATGTAGACTTCCTGTTCTGTTTGCCAGTTTTTATCAAAGTGGTTCTGAGACTGAACTTCACCAAATGCACAGTCCAACCGCATGAAGCCAAAGCTGGTTTAACCAGGAAAAAAAAACAGAAAGCATTTTGCTTCCAGATGTCTTGTCCTTTGTCTAAAGATAATGCACAAATGTACATGGAGTAAAATAACATTTAAATACTCTGCCAGATGTGTAGCTATATAGCTCTAACAAAGCTTAAAAATGCTGTGGTTTAGACAGAGACATGCGTAAAACTGTAAATTTGCCTCAGTTTTAATATACGGCGCAATCTTACTTTCTGTTTTCGATTTTGTTCAATTTAAATTATTACGGCTTTAGTAAAGAGCCAAACAGATTTGGACAGACATTTGACAAACATTGGATTGATGATTTGGATTTTAGGTCTCTATGTAAAGTTCTGATAATGATGAGGAAACTGAAAAGACCTAATCACACATAACTCAACCAGCCCGTAAAATAATCAGAATCAGAATACTTTATTCATCCCGAGGGAAATTAGGGGTTACAGCAGGCAGCACGCTAATGGCGCATGCGCACTCACAAAGGAACCTTCTGACCAACTTTACACAAACATCACATTGGGGAGACATGTCAGTAAACACTCCACTGCAGGCAAGTTCAGTAAACAAAGCACAGGGTCAGGGAGCTGCAGTGTTTGTAAAGTTTGAAAAAATAATGCAATCCTATCTATCCTTCCACATGAGGCCAGCTCTCTGCACTCTCTACAGCTGCTGTGCATATAAAACAATGTTATTCTCAAGGCTCGACCTGCATATACTGCAGGATGCCTGTCGTCCACAAACTGCCTTCTTGTTACCATGGTGACTTTCATCAGCGCGCGCACACACACACACACACACACACACACACACACACACACACACACACACACACACACACACACACACACACACACACACACACACACACACACAGGATTCCCAGAGAGTAATCCAATTGTTTGAGGTGTCCTGAGGGATGACCCAAAAGTTGCAGCAAGTTCAAGTTTTAAACTGGTGTCATTTTTGGATTTTATTAGTGCAAAAAGTGTTTGGCATCACTTTATTTCAAATGACAAAACCCCCTTGCTAAAACAGCTGTGTTGCCATACTGCAACTCCCACAGGGGGGGTGCAGTTACTACTGCACGATTTCTTACCACAAAAAACCGAAGTACAATGCACAACATTGCTTCTTTAATAGAAGGGCAGCCTATTTGAAGCACCCACTAATCTGATATGTTCGACCCTGTGCCACTCGCTCCACCGGTCACCCACAATTTAAGTTTAATTATAGATTAACATGGTTCAGTGACACATTCATTACTTGGTATGAAGTTGGACCATCAAATCAAAGCTCGGTCCTAAAAGTCTGTAAAAAAAGAAAAAGATTTAAAATGAAGAGCAAATGTGGCAAAATTTAAGAATGAAAATAAAACATCACAGTGAATAAATTAATTAAGAAGAAGCCAAGTGTAAAACTGGGAACGCCAGTCATACCTAAATCAGCTCTTTGTGGGAATGACCCATCTTAATACTGGGAGACAAAAGGAGCAGGGAAGCAAATACATGCACATGCATGCCCTTCAATAGGTGGAGAAGGTTTAAAAGGCTACTTTAAACATGTCTGCCAGCAAGATCTGCATCGCTTCATCTCTGGTTCTAAAAAACCTAAATGTGGATCATGTTACTACAATTAAATCATTGGGTGGGTAAACCAAATTGGAGTTAACCAAACATGTAAGTGCTTTTCTCCAAAAATAGTGTTTCATTGCATATCCGCGCAAACAAAAAGAAAAAGTGAGATGTTTTCAAAATAACACAAACTGAAGGCAGCAATGAGCAAATATATAAAACAAAATATATAATGGGAGGAATTCAGTTAATAACTGAAGGGGATAAGAGAGCAAGAAATCCATATAAACATCTGCATAATGCCTCAAGCCTTCTGCAACACTAAAATACACTTACATTCTATCATTCATACAGTTTACAGGAAGCAGAACCAACTGAGACACACGAGCACGTAGCAAACAAAATAAACAGTAAATAAGAACAATGAGCGACACAAAGCTCACACAGACAACAGGGAGGGAAACACAGGAGATATGGTTTAAAAACAAATGTGTTTCATGATGAATCCTCACATATCAATAAAAGACGCAGCAATAACTGTGACTGACTACGACAATCGTCACAAAATCATGATAACGTTTATCTCACTTAATTGGTCGCTTTAGGCTTCAAAGATAAAGCATCTAAGGGTAAGGCAGCCAGGAAGGCCGCCATTAACGATGCTTCTGCAGGTTAGATCTTGTTGCTCAATAACTTTTTCTCAATGATTCAGACTCGAGCCGAATCAAACATGCCAGAGCCTGGGGAAGAAAGTTTGGGCTTTTAACTGCAACGCTTTCTCAGTGTGTACGCAGCAAAACAGCACTCTCTTCCATCTGCCATCTACAGGGGAGCATACTGTGTGCTGCACACACGTTTCATCATCAGAGTCCAAAGAACAAAAAAGAAATAAAATACAAAGTGGGAATTTGCATTAATAGAAGCTGATTTAGAGACAGATTAATACTTTCTTAACATATTAGCGCAATGAAAGGAACACATGCAGGAAAGGTCCACAGCAAGATTCAAACCAGTAACTTCATAGTTCAATTATTTGACCAACACATTAAACCCACAAACCACAAAGAAACCCAGATAAGAGAAGTGACCCTGTTAGACTTAGTAGAGCAATCCCTTGATGAGGCAACAGTCAAGCTGTGGGAGCTGAAGCAGCGCAAGCAGGCGGGTGGTGGTGGTTTTAATGCAGCACAGCAGCTACCAAAGCAGAAATACAGGTTTTTAATGTTGGGCTATCAAGCCGACCGCATTTGGTCCAATTTGATCTCAAGTGAGCCACACCAGTAAATTATAAATAAATCCATCTATAGATATACAAAAGCAATAAATGCTACTTTTCATCGTTACACACTTAATCTTCTCTCATTACATTTGCATTCAATTATATGGTTCACAAATAGACCTTTAAAAAAAGCATAACAACACATAAAAATCATAATTTGTTAGTTCTTAATAATCCAAAACAACAAATGAAATGCTGTATGTACATGGATTTCCACTGGAAAGGCATTTTATTGATAAAATCTGAGGTTATTATTCATTTCTCTGCAGGGAAGTTCGGCCTCAGTCACACAGGTCTAAAGATTAGATGACAACAAAAAATTGGGTGGCAAGTTTCACCTTTCAAAACACGTTGGCTGCAGCATTGAGGCACTTTTACTTTGAAACAAGTGTGCGTCACACTTTTTCTTGTTTCACTATTGCTCGTTGATTAGTTGGTGGGGGCAGACAAGTTTCTGTCTTCAGTGCAAACTATGGGCAACCAAGCAAACTGCTGGCACCCAAAGCAATTGCAAGGTTTTGTTGTGCAGCACCCTGATTTAAGGACTGATTTTAGCTAGCACCATTCAGCAACAGACAGCAACCGCTCTCCAACTGGTTGGGGAATAGCCAATTTTCCTAGCGACCAGTGGTTGCCAGGGGAGTGCAGACTTAATAAATTCTGGCATCTCAGGGCTTCCATAAATTTGTTGACCGTGGCTTTGAACATTTTTAGAAAACATCCACATGACTATATGGGGTGTTGTGTGACGGTTCCTGAGGCTATGTTTTACTGCGCAGACCATCTGTGTTCTGCCCCCCCACACTTCCACCATCACAGACAATGACATTTAAGAGTCAGCAGCTGGGCGAGATCGGGGCGATATCACTCAACCATTAGCCCGTTCATCCTCATCCTCTAATCCCACCCCTGCGCCCCCGACGTCACAGCATCAAACACGGCTGGATCTGCACAAATCCCACACTTGCGCTCTGAGCGGCCGGCAGAGCGCACCATGTGCCACGAGAAGCGCGCTTTCAGGCGACGCGCTTGAACGTGGATTGGTACGGAGCTGAGTGAGAGAGAGAGACTGGCTTCTTTCTGTTTTTTCTTCGGTTTCATATAAATATGTCTCATTCGGAGAAAAGTAGAAATTTGGACATTTTCTTTAAATGAACGCTGCCCGTTGAGGTGAAAGCAAACAAGGTAGGACAACATCATAAATAACGCAATGGTGAACATTTCAGTGTTTGGCAGGGCGACGTGAATCTGTAGAATTAATTTTCAGTAACTTTTACTTATCTTCAAGCTGAATAGTTAAAACTGGACAGCGTTTAAAGCTCGTTGGGGCGTGTAGAGGCAGGGAACAAGTGCGCATCCATCCAAACCATTATCACCGCGTTTTTGTCCACTGCCTGACAGGACGCTCTTTGTCCAGGAGCGCTCAGTCATTCAGCTCCTGAAGTCTGCATCCAATTCCTCTCCTGTGAGATTTACTGGGAATCTGAAGAAGCGATATTATGTCCTGATTAACTTTAATGTTTCATTAAGTGATGTGCGCATAATGGTTGCACAGTGTGTTCATGGAGCTGTCTGCTCGCCTCGATGCATCAGGCAGAATGCTGCTGGATGGACGCGAACTTAACGAGCTCCTGTGTACGTGTTATCATTATCATTAGTGGGAAAGAGGATCATGCACAGTCATCACTGGGGACTTTTGGAGCTCCATTAGAATTACATTTGAATTGTTTGATTAGTTAATAAAAAAAACGTAACTTCTTTTCACCTTTTTCATTAAAATATAAAATTTAACTGGGTTTGACTCTAATTAATTAACTTCTAAACACGTAATGAGCTCCTCTTGTCTCATGCAGACGAAGGTGGAGCATTAAAATCTGAATACAAACGTGCACAATGCAGCTCTATTAATGCCATTACAATGGCTGCTTTTAATACATGCTTAAAGAATGATGAGAAATGCAAAATCTGGGGTTGGTGAAAGATGATGAAGGACTGGATCTGACATTTAAGTTTATTCTAAGCTGCATGTTTGACAAACATTAGAGAAGGCAAAAGGATCTTATTCGTTTTTGAGCTACATTTCCAGTTACACCCTGGATAAATGCACTGTGATCACAAGTTCACCAAAAAATGATCAGTGGCATATTAGGGACATGAACACAGTCTGGAATTCCCTTGCGGCTCCCAGCTCATATGCAGTATCATGTGAAGAGCATGTTTAATGACAGCAGAACCTCCACTGTTTATTGTAATAACTTTATTGTTTAGTGAACATGAGTGAGAGGAGGAAGCTGCTCTGAACGTGGTCTTCTGCCTGCTAAAGGAGAAGCAGTTATGGTTGGATAGTGAGATTAGTGTTTAATTAAGAGGTCACGATCAGTCGATTGAATTTTAGAGGGTTTTTTAACATTAAGATGTAAATTTGTTTTTTCACAAAATGTAAATGTTTTAACATGATAACATGTATTGTTGGGCTGCTGTGGACCACTTAACACAGTACCTCCCCAGTGCAGTAATGTAATTAGTAAAAAACCTTATTTTATAAAGCCTTATTTTAACGCAGATCTTAGTCAGATGACTGAGACGAGGCTCGTTTTGCTGGTCAGCTCTTCCCCTTTCATACTTGTGCTGTTGAAATACAGAGAATTACCCAGATAGAAGGATTGATACACTTTTATGTTGAAGTTCAAAAGCTTTTAGCACAAACCAGAACACAAACTGAGAAGTTATCATGTGATTCCTGAGGTCCACCTAATGTGCTAATGTTGTAAACCCGCTCAACATTTGGCAATTAAACCCTTTCTGATTCTGATTCTAAAACCATGTTTAGATATTTCCAGCTTACAAATGATTTCCTTTGAAATCCAACAATGTTTCTGACTGAAATTTCATATAGTGGTGCTTTCTTTTACCTGCAGTATATCTGCTGTGGCAGTAATTCACTGAAGGAGGAAGACACTTCAGTTGCACTTTATTTTACAGTTCCCTAGTGAAGTGTCACACAGTGTACCAGCGGCATCAAACACAGAAAAACACTCATACACTAACAGATTCAGACACTCTGATTAGAAACCGATCTCCAAAATGGACTTGATTTTGTTGGAGGGTGGGCTGCTTGGAGTGGCTGATATATCTGTGTCCACAGCACATGACTGTCCTGCAGAATTCAGTCGTTTTCGCACTTTTCTCATCGTTATAGGTAATGTGGTGGTTGACAATGTGAACATAGTGTGAAAAGATGGCTTCATAGCTGCACAATGAAGCTTTAAAGTGTAGTGTGCATTAGTATGTCCCCACCAATTATACTGAAGGCTCAGCTGCTGTGGGTTAGCACATTAGGACAGTGACACTGAAGTCCTTGAGTGTTTCTGGGTCAAATTTTGCTTCTCATATGGAAATTAGCATCCAAGTCTACCATAGCTTGGAGCCTGTAACAAGCATTGTTGCCTCCTCCTCACAAACACTAGCCGGCTGAGTGGGGAAAAGCTCTTTTGCCCTTTTCGGCGACTTTCTTCCCAAAGGTTCCTTAGAGCAAGTGATGTCCTTGTAATATCAGTCCTGGGGTAACTGTGGTGCTTGGAGCCAGTATGTGAGAGATTTAGGAGATTTGTGCAGACCAGTGCACAAGTCCACAGTGTGTAACATGCACAAGGCAACCAAAGGTGCTACCTTTTCTAAGGGTTTACAGGTGATAGACCAGCCCTGATTACGCTGGAGCTTAGTGGTGCTGTTGATACCGATGCAATTTTTTAAACCCATTTGTTCTCTTGTTAAAAATCATCTTTAAACGCAAATCTTTTTTTGGCTTTTCGTGATCTGGAAGTTCATCCATTCCTTTATTACTTTATGTCTGCTTTTTTGGAGATTCCTGTACCTTGGTGTCACCTGTGTCTTTAAACACGTTAACAGAGTTCAGCAGCTAGATTTTATTGCTGATTTCTTACATTTCCAATATCACATTTGGAGTAACAAGGTAACCATCTTTGCAGTCACTGCTCCACAGCTATGGAATCACTTAATGCTTGAGATAAAAGGAGAGTCTAGGCTCAAAACCACCTTTACTCTCTGGCCTTTCCAACCCACTAACCTCTCATTTGTTGTTATATCTGTAACCCTGCTGTCTTCTGGTTGATGTAGTAGTAGTTATGTACCTGCTACTGAAGGCCACTTAATTCTGTATTCTGCATCTCCACTGTTTACTTTACATTGTACAGTGGAACCCCGACTTACGAAATTAATTTGTTCCTGAGGGTCTTTCGTAAGTTGAAAATTTTCGTAAGTCGAAGCACCCGTCGCGCCTTTTGAGTGAGGCGATGCTGAACGATAGGCTATAGGCTAATTGCTAACTAGAACAACAACAACACGTTGTTCAAGTGGAACAGCAAAGCGCAATTACGAAAGCCAAGGGGTTGTCACATGATTCGGAAGGCATTGTGGGCTCAGCCAATCAGAGCCAGCGGATTTCGTAACTCGGGCAGAAATATTGCCGTTCAGCGCCTTCGTAACTTGAATTTTTTGTTTAACGGGGTATTCGTAAGTCGGGGTTCCACTGTATTTGTATGTATTTTTAATGTAATTACATTTAATGCAACTGTATTCTTTGCACAGCAATTCAAAAGCTCAATTTTAATTGTGCTGTGTAAATCTGATTTTGTTATACCTGTGAGAGGAAGTAAGAGACGGCCCCTTTTTTAACTTTCTTGGCTGATTACATTTTGCTTTTTAAAAGTTACATCTGCTTATTACAATTTTTTGAGGTTTTTGATTTTCTGAGAACTATAATTCACAGCATACCTAAGAATTTTTATAACAATCTGCAGCAGCTATTAGAACCTGGAATCAAACCTCAGAAAAACCTCAGGTTACTGGACTTAGGTTAACTTTTGTTGATTGATCTAACTGAAAGTGTAGCCAGCTTGCATGAGTCTGTAACTATGTTGCAGTTTAGTTTGCACTGGGCTTTCTATGCGGAGCTGGGCTTTTTTGTGCATTTCAAACAATGGCAGCTAACACTGAGGTGATCCACCTGCTGTTGGACTGATTAAATGTTGAATAAGACTTAACATAAAAAAGGGTTAGAATCGACAGAGTATATACATGCATTGAAACTGTGAGAAACAGAAATCAGGATGTGGCTACACTGGCAGATTAATGACTATTACATTAGAATTATAATTTATTTGCAGGCTATTAAATCCTACACTTTTTTGAAAATAATATCTTATATCAAATCACAGAAATGCAGAGACGGATGAAGAAGAGCTCGATACTTCTATCAAAAAGGTGTTACAGAAACCATCTGTCAACAACACCATGTGATACACTTAACTGAAGGGGAATTGTTGATCTTGGGTTCAATGATGAAATTGTAAAAACTGTGATGCATCATAAAGGAGACTCAGAAAATGTGATGGGAGGATGACGGTGATTGAAGGAATCAATTTAAGACATCAGCAAAGCACAGGAAGTCAGCTCCAAAGTAATATTGTGTTTTCTTCCATCTAGACTTTCATATTACTCCATGTAAGTAACATCCAATCATGACCAGACAGTTCAAATCAGACTTAATGATTCTCAGCAGCTACCCTTATCTGATCCAAATCTCTTCTATATAATTTCTTGAGTAGACGCTATCACAGCTGTTAATTTGCTGTCTGCTTGAAGGCACACGAGTGTGACACTCAGACAGCTGAGAGGAGGCTGACTTTTTCATTGGCCCATTTTGTTGTTCACATATAATCAGTAGTTATTTTACTTTTCTTCACGTGTGTCAAATTCAGGTGGACCTACTCTTAGAAAACAGATTAAGTTCTGTACGAGCAGAGAGTAAAAAATGAAAGTGTTAAATTCATAGCTTTTCATTCTAACATCAAACATGATATGAGATACCAGTACAAGGGAGGGAGGCTGTCAAAAGGTTTAAGAGACTGAATAAGCCTGTCAGAGAGAGAAAAAAAATCAAAAAAAGCTGAAAGACTGCAGAAAGCGCCTCGAGGAGACTGTTGTTGTGATTAAATAACACTGAATTAAATAGAGGCCAACTAGAGTGGATGAAATCTAACCAAGGCAAGACCCTTTTTGAGGGGGTAAGCGTGTCACTGTCAACATTTACAAACCAAAGTTGGCTTAATGAATAGAAACACATTCAGGGTTTATTACAAAGCATAAACCACTGGTTTCACTGAAAAAGAGGAAGATTGCTTGAAACGCTCTAAAAGAGCCTTCACAGTTCAGACAAAGAAAATTCTCTGGACAGATGAAACCAGGATGGAGAAAATTATGGCGGAGGAGTTGAACTGGCTCGTGATCCAAGCATACCTGTCAAAAATGGTGGAGGTGTTATGGCATAAGTATGTATGGTTGCCAGCGGAACTAAGAACGGATGTTTTAACTGCTGATAAAGGTAACAGGATGAAGTGTGAAGTGTACAGGACTATATTCTTAGACAGACTTAGACAAGTGCTGCAGAAGAGTGCATCAGATAGTGCTCACAGCACAAATGGATACTGATCCAAAGTAGACTCAAAAGCAACCCAAGAGTTTCTCACAGCAAAGAAATGGCTTCAACCCAGCAGAGCAGGTTTTCAATTACTGAAGAAAAAACTGAATGCAGAAGGATGTCAGAGTAGAAATGATTAGCCTGTACTTACAACACGTTCACCTTTGAAATGTTTTCGACAGCATACGAACATAAATTCACAATTGCGAGTTTGTTGACTTGGTGGGTAATTTTTTCTTTGGCATTTTCTTTTTCCCTCAACAACCATCTCATCTCGTTTTATAAAACACAATTAGACAGCGACAGCAGGATCCCACAACAAGAGCTGCTCCAGTGTGGCAATGCTCGGGTTGAAAAAGTGAAGGGGGAAGAAGTGCTCTTTTCAAGTAGCAACACAGATGGAAAATAGGACAGTGAAGTAGCGCGCTGCTGCTGGCACGGGGCCGGTTTGACATGTATTGAAAGAGATGCTGATTTATTTATTTTATTAAAAAGGCTTAAACAAAATGTTGAGGAAAGGTTTGATAATCTCATTTATACCAGAGACTGAAAAGATGGACACAGCTTGGGATCTGTAAAGTGAAACAAGTGGTTGTAAAACCAAGTGCAGCTGTTAAGAGGACGACTGGGAAAACTTAATCCATCAGCTTTTCCAATAACGAGTTTGAGTTGCAAGTTTCAAAGTCTTATTGGACACTTTAATATTTTCATTTTGTACTTCATAATGTACGGATGTACTGAATGCTGACTATACTAAACTACGTTTGAATAATGGCCAATAAACGCCCAGTAGGTAAAAGTTGGACAAGAGTTGGCAGTTTGTCTTGTAATGGGAAGGTTGCTGGTTCGAGCCCCGGCTCCGACAGTTTCGGTCGTTGTGTCCTTGGGCAAGACACTTCACCTGTTGCCTACTGGTGGTGGTCAGAGGGCCCGGTGGCGCCAGTGTCCGGCAGCCTCGCCTCTGTCAGTGCGCCCCAGGATGGCTGTGGCTACAATGTAGCTGCCATCACCAGTGTGTGGATGTGTGGATGACTGGATGTAGTGTAAAGCGCTTTGGGGTCCTTAGGGACTGAGTAAAGCGTTATACAAATGCATTTATATTTTAAAATCAGACTTACTCCAGCCTGGAAAACCTCAGGGGATAAAGTACAAGCAGTTACAACAACGCTGCTCAAAATGGAGCTTTTAAAAAATAATTTATCATCACCTCCATTAAAATAACAGACAAATAAAACACAGCGGGTGATCAGATAACCATCAGATACATCAGCCGACTCGAGCTTTTTTGATAAGAAATGATCAAAATCAAAATGTATCTGCCCACACTCAACATCTGGTATCATGCAAAAATCGCAGCATTGTTGTAACACAATAAAAACCCAACACGCTGCACTGATGTGAGAGTGAAAGGAACAAGGTTTCATCACAGATTTCTCTGAACTTTATCATTCAGCTACAAAGGCAGAAAACTTCTCTTTGAAGAGGTGAGGGTATTTCTTTTACTTTTAGAGGAGCATTATCTTTCTTCATTTTGATTTCTTCCCGTTCTTGTGTAACATTACACATTATAATCTGACAGGATGATATGTTTTTAAGGTATTTTTGTACTCCTTAATGGGTGCTTTTTTAAAAGATTGGGATTAAAACTTTTTGATTAAGCTTATAGTTAAGGCTGGATCAGGTGACCTGAATCCTCCCTTAGTGATGCTGCAGTAGGTCTAGTCTGCTGGGGGATTCTTCTTCACTCACATCTTTTTTGTTTGTTTGTTTTTTTAAATACTATTAATCTCTGGCTCACTTCCACAGTGCGTCTTTTTCCTTTCTTCCTCCCTAACCCCCAAGCAGATGGCTGTCCCTCTCTGAGCCTGGTTCTTCTTGTTTTTCCTTCCCACTGTCACCAAGTGCTTCCTCATAGGGTCATCTAATTGTTGGGGTTTTCTTTCCAGTATTGTAGGCTCTTACAGTATGATGCACATTCAGGTGACTGTGACTGTGATTTGGTGCCATGTGAATAAAACTGAAATGATTTACAACACTAGAGAGGGATTCAGCCGTGGTCAACAAACATGTTTTCACCAAAAATCCTTTAACAAACCTTCGATTGCAGGATTTTACTTAATACAAAACTAATCTTAAAATAAATAAATAAATACTCCAGTACCTTCTCATTGCACTTTTCTAACGACTTTTCATATTACAGGGTTAAAATGAACGAAGGATTTGAAAACAACTTGACTCAACTGAATGACAACTGGACGTTGTACAACTCCTCCCTGGAGTCTGTCATACCCAGGAGCAACATCACTTATGTTGGATTTTACCTGCATCAGCCATCCACGGCAGCCATCTTCATCGTGTCCTACCTGCTGATTTTCCTCGTGTGCATGGTGGGAAATGGAGTGGTGTGCTTCATCGTGCTGAGGAGCAAAAATATGCGGACTGTTACCAATTTGTTCATCCTAAACCTTGCCGTGAGTGACCTGCTGGTGGGGATTTTCTGCATGCCAACAACGCTTCTTGACAACATAATTACAGGTGAGCAGACAGTAATAGAGGTGTGTTGCTCTTTTGTGCTATCAGTGGCAACACTACCCAAAAACTACCTGGTGAAATTGCATCAAATTTGAGAGGTTGAGCATGGAGTAGGGAAGAAACTATTACCTTTTAGCACAGAGGAATTTCTGCATGTGGATTCTTATAAATTAGATGATTTATTGCTTCTTGCTTCCTGAGAACCCAGATAGAGGACAAACTTCTATTGTGATTAACATCCCGAAAGGCGTATTTAAGCTTCAGTGTGTAGACCGAACAGCAATAATGGACAACAAAATAAAAGGTTGCCAACATGAAAGTTAAAATCTAATTTCCTTGATGAAAGTTTTGCAGATTATCTGCAGAACTCAGCAAATACTAATGAACAGAATCATAACCAGCTACTTACCAGGTTCTGAAGCAGAAAATAACCACTTTTTGGTAGCGATAGAACATCTTAGAAAGATTTGGTATACCCACTGCACACATAAACCTAAATTACAAATGAATGTTAAGGCAGCCGGAGTATGGTAAAATCCAGCCTGACCAGCAACAGCTGAGTCACTGCAGTGGAACCAGATCTGATTCCTGGTATCCTGAAACGGCCACCGAGCAGAAGGGTTAAGGTTTTTCTGTCGTCTTCACTTTTGCCCTGTTTTACCAAGACTTGCTTCACATTTCAGTGATCGCAAAGAAAATGCTGTATGAAAAAAAGTGTTCTCACCATCTTTTCCAGAGTTCAACCAGCCATTTAGCTTTCTACTGTGAAATCACAGCGTCAGAGCTGCTGGCTTTGAGTTGTATTAATGTGGACTACCCAAGTTTTCTGTAGAGCCATCCCTTGCTAAATGAACCTTGTGAGCACTGAGACATGACCCACCGCTTTCTTACCGCCTGTGGTGGTGAGAAACAGAAGAGGCTCGGCAGAGTTGAAATTGTGAGCTGAGATGGAGAAACCGGGGCTTTTTCCACATTGTGCTCCAATTCCGTTTGACAGTTGGTTGCTGATGACTAAATCACACATGAGCAATTTTTAAGGCAAGTGATAGTAATCAGAATCAGAATCAGAATACTTTATTGATCCCTGGGGGAAATTATTTTTTGTTACAGTGCTCCATTTTAAACCAACATTAAGACAAGACAGACAATACGCTAACTAAGAATAGTACAATATATACATATACATACATACATACATACATAAGTCACTTATAAATAAATATTTGGAAAAGAAACATGTAGTAGTAGCTGGGGGTTCAGATACTGTCTACAGTTACACATTGAAATTAAATGACTAAAATTTTCCTGACAATGATTTTATGATAATTTACTCTTGGAAAGTGTTTTCAAATTCCTTTGATTCTGATATGAAATGACAGTTTCAAACTAAAGCCCACGAGCTTCTGTATTTTGCTAACAATAAGAATGTCAACTGAGTGACAACGAAATTGCTTTACTCATTTAGAGCAACAATTTTGGATGTATAACGAGAGCGGAATCTGCAATTAGTGATTACAGTTACAGACCAATTATCCACATCTTTCCTCTTTGTAAGAGCAGATATTTGGTATGAAAAAAACCCCATTATAGTCTGAATCAAGAGCCAAACCAGACATGTGAACGTACAGCTGGCTGGAATTCTTTGTGTGATTAAATTCCTGCTGCGATGACATAACAATGAATTTAATCCAGAAATGTAAGGGACGGCTTGCACCCACCAGCAGGAAGCATATTCCAGATTAGCTTTCCAGTAGATTATCGCATTAAAAATTATGCAGAGTTTTAGAAAAATCTCTTTCAGTGCGAACCTCTAACCTCAACAGTTCAAGAATACACCAGTGGGTAAGCATTTGCTGCACTATGAATGGCACTGGAACAGCTAAAAATAACAAAAGCATTTAATAAAATAAAGCGTGTATGCAATCCCAGTGTCATCCATTAATAAAAGAAACCTAGAGGAGAGACATGTCAACGGAGTAGGAATTGAGCTCTGGAATCAACACCTGCCGAGCACAAAATAATAGAAATAACAGGATAATAGTAATAATAGAAAAAACATCAGTAAAAATTATTTTGTGATGTAGCTTATTGGAGAGAATGATGATTACATTTGGCTAATAATAGCAAGATTTTTGCACTTGTGCAACTTGGATATATCCATATCTGCAGGGGAACAAACGTCTTGCACAGAAGAAGCCTAATGTGTAAACACTGAACCCAGGAGATACAAGTATACCGACCCCTGCTCGCCACCTCTCACTGAGGACGACTTTACAGACCGTCTTTAGGACATAGGCTTCAAAACCCGAGCTGTGCGTTGAAGAAAGCATGACTATATACAACTGGCATCTCTCAGCCTGGTGCAATAGCTCCAGCTGCTGCTGTTCGAAGTGCCAAGAACCAGTTTGGATCTGACTGCCCAGACCTCCCCCCCGACTGCTTCCCCATTCATATTGCATCAGACACCAGTGGACCCCCCAGCCAGTAGGAAGGGTGATTGGCAGGGCTGGCCTATGGGGCTGTCTCTGGTTGAGGTCAAGTATTGACCAAACTCAGGTCATCTGCAGAGCACGTCTCCATACAGAAATCTAAAATATTTGATTAGGCTTCATCAGATATGGATTTTAAAAGGATTACACTTTGGTGGGAGGTGCATGCTTATAGGTCATAATTAAGCGGGGATCCTGATTGCTTTCCAGAATGCATTAGCCTTTGCAAAGGATGTACCACCCGAGAGCTTTACATTACCTGACTCTCTTATCAGCAAGATTATAGAAAAAATGAAATGTGGATATACCATCTTATTATGTGACGCCACCTGCAGCCATAACTGTTTTTGATCGCTCCAGAAGGTGATTATGTGAAGATTCTGTCAACATTAAGGTGTCATGGCCACACAATTTCATGCAATCATGAAATGATAAAGCGGGATAGGAGACATCAAAATGAAGGCCTGGTTCAATAAAGGGAGGAACAAGTGGCTGATGACCCCGACCACTAGATGCCTGTTGCAACACTTTTATTTTTTGGGTCTGTTCTGAGAATTCATGAGTCAGCTTGTCACATTTCATGTTACACAAGATAGGATAACACAAGATGTTTTAGAAGAATATACTCCAGTAAATTCTCTGCAGTTTCTTTAGTGTGTTATGTTGCATGACCTAGTGGAGAGGCCGTGTTAACAGGGCAAGAAAGATTACCGTCGGCGTCTCCAGCAGATTTTTCATGCCACTGAAGATCCAAACATTTGAGCAAGAAGGGAGCCCAAAGTGATGATCAGGCGAAAAAAGATGGCCCTCTATGTTTGCTGATCGACTGTTGAGATTTGAGTAAAATATCAGTGGACATAATGGTAAATGTGATGCAGCAGACAAAAAAAAAAAAGGTTCAAGGTGAGTCAAGCTGCAGTTTGTATGAGGACAAAATGAAAGATTCATTCAGAAGCCAGCAGGCCAAAGAGCTTTTGGCACAGAGATGAAAATTGAGCTCACTCAGCTGGAACGTAAAGGGCTGTGTCAATCATAAAGTGGGCAGAGCTCATCACCAGTCTGCCTGCACTCCATCTTTCAGTTCTTTCAGTGTTAGGAGTAGGATACAGAGAAATTCAGTGGCATTTGGCCAATAAATCACTCCGACATCTCAATTCAGCTCTGCTTTCCATTATTGCGTCAGAACAGATTAGATGCCATTGTAATCTGTCTGTCTGCAGTTTGCATGTTACTCAGGCTGCATGTATGAAAACATGACCTTATGCATAATTTTTTCTCCTTGTAGCGTAATAGTCATGTGTTTACAGTGATCGTGCACCGAGCTTCGAGTGCAGCCAAGCATGGGCGACCTACAGCTGAGTGATAATGCACGATGCATTCAGGCACAGACAGAGTATGGGAGCCGCTGCTGCTGATACTGCGCTCGTGTGCTGCTCACACCTGTAAAGGCTCAGGGATGTGATGCATATCCTTTTTTGTATGTTAGTTTCGGTTGTCAATGAAAACTCTGGGTGTTTGATTTATATTTAAAATTTCACAAATACCAAAAAGATATATTTCTGTGAAAAAATGTGTTGATGAGAGATTGTGGACAAAAGGAGAAAAGCACAACTTAATTTTGTAGGCAATAATTAAAAGTTAGGACAGGGGCGACAAAAACATGAAAAGTGATAATAATACATTTTAAAAAACACACAGTGGAACATCTGATAACTAAGATGTTAATTAGTAGCATTATTTGGAATAAACAGACATTTCCTGAGAGGTTGCAAATTTAATAGAGACTAGAAGAGGATCACCACTCTGAAGGACTGCGTGTGCAAACGTCTCACAATTATGAAGAATTTTTGGTACATAAACAAGTAAATGTGAGGTTCGGCCTCTCAGGAGCACTCTCTCTGCGATCAGGAAAACAAGTAAAAACTCTAAAATGCAAACAAACAGATGCATAATGCACATTTTCGAAATGCTGATATCTCCTGGGTGCTCAGCACTCAAATCTATGTGAGCTATGAAACTACAGCTAAGCCCTCAGTGGCTGAAAACACCTAGAAATGTTGTTAAAAGGAGAGGTGATGCAACCAGAGGTAACTTGCCCCTCATCTCACCTTTCTGAGACATGTTGCTGGCATGAATTTAAAAATGAACATACTAAAATGTGTTTCTGCATTTTTAATTCACATTTTTTCAGCTTTTTTGGAAACGAGACTGGACTCAATGTTAATGGAGGTCAGGGGTCAGGGCTTTAACACAATGAAGTGAAGCAATAAATAAAATGTACAGCTCTCCATTTGACAATGAGACTGTGAAGCTTCCCAACACCAACGAAAAGCAGTGCGATGACGGTTACAGTCATCTTCTTTCAGCTATAGTGATAAGAGGCTCTTGTTTAGCCCATGAGTGCTCTGAAAAGACTGGACTACTCGCAATCTGCCGCAGTTTCTAAGAAAGCTTTCATCTACAGCCCATGTGATGATGCTCTAGTTCACCGTGATTGATGGTATTGAATCTGCATCAGTGCTTACTGGCAATTCAAATTATATGAAAGAGGCATCGCAAGAAGATTAAAGACGCCCAAAATCTGCCTGCTCGTCTGCTCAGCACTGTGAGCAGATTTGGCAGATGCTGTGTAATTTTGGTTAATAACATATTGTGTGTAACAGAAGTGCACTATCGCACTGTATAATATCATTTTGTGAATAGAAATTATTGTAAAAAACAGTAACTGCAGACCTCCAGCAAGAAGGAATTGGTGTTTGAGGATATTTTTTATTATGGAAACCGTAATTAATAATGACACTAGACCGTGTCTGCTGGTTCTAAATCCAGTATGCGGATGGATGGCAGCTCAGGATATCAGCATATTGTCTGCCTACACAGAAGAAATTTGATGAAAGTGGGTCTGTCTCTGCCTTATTTAGAGTTTTCTGTTCTGAAAGGGATTAAGAAGCTGAGCGTATTATGTAGACAGCTTGTTAATCTGTTTATTCCTTAAAAAATGAAAGAAAGGAAGACAAGGAGGTAAACATATACACAGTGAAATAAAAATACGCTTTCAGTCCAGTTATTTCTGCCATTATATTTATCTGACATCATCCATGTAAGAGAGCAAACTTCCAGATCGTTGTGCTCCCAGCTGTGCGAGGCTTAATCCTCAAATAATTTACATAGTTCAAAAACAAGACTATCCCCTCCTCTTTCAAATCCCTTATTCTGTTTCCTAGATATACATTTTAATATATTAAACCAGTAACAGAGATATGCCTTATGTTATTATTAGAAACCGAAAAGAAAAATTATTTCATTAATTTTTTTGTATTTCATTTTGATCAATTAATTTTAATTTCAGCAGGTGGTATCACACTCGAACAGATTGAACACGGACTGAACAGTGGGAAATACATGATTTAAACCTCCCTATACCACAAAATATTTTTTTTCATTGTAAACAGCTGTGTTATACTTGGTGAGACTCTAGAACTTAAAGAAATATACATATTTTTTTAATTATTAGTAATTGTTTGTATGTACTGTTAACATATACTGTTTTATCAAACAGCCTGAGCTTATTAATATTAAAAACATTTCACCGTAATTTTGACAATAATTCTAACAATGTTTTGACATTTTGTTAAAATTAAAAGTACGGTATGTTTTAGGTAATATACAGTTGTAAATCGTAAATTCAAATGAAAAAAGCAGGAAAGATTGCCATTCATACAGAGTTATTATGTAAATTGTAGTGTGATTCATTGTAAATAATGTTACAGATTTCTCCTGTTGTTTTCAAAGACAATGTGCCATATTACAGTACATTAATTTATTTTCAACATATTAGCAGTGTAAAAATAAAAGCAAATCACCATTTTTCAATTTACAGAAATGTAATGTCCATATTACAATAAATTACTCTTTTTGATTTAATGGTAATTTACCATTTTACAGTTATTAACTGTCATTTTTATGTACATTTCTTACAGTGAGGTTCATTTTCAAACTCAAAGAGCCCTCATCAGATCCCCCAAAACGTAGTAATACTGCTGGTGGGTGGAGATAGAAACACTATTATAAAGTTCCCTGAAAATCTCGTCCTATAAATGTTTTTCTCGTCACTGTTCAATGCCAATATTTTAAAACTCAGATTTCAACTTCACTAATAAGAACAACACGCTCTGCCAGGAACCCCGTGAGGTTTGTTAGTCTCATTCAACCTTCATCTGGTATAACAATTAATTGCAAGTGCAGATAAATGGCTCATATCAACATCCTTCTAGCCTGCTGGCCTCTCGGGCGCTTGTTTGTGCAGTGAAGCTCCTATATGAATGAACTGGAGAGGGATTCACACGTTTTACTGAATGGTTAAAAGCATTTTCTGCAGATTTTACTAAACTATTCTTGCACAAAGGGCTGATTGAGGATTCCTTGAGTACCGTGTTTCTTCTTCCTGTTCACTCTGTACTGATGATTGTCTGCAGGCATATTAAACATCAACACTGTAGGTGTTACTGTTACCAGCATCACTGATTACGTATTGTTCCCAATCAAAACACTTGCTTATGGCATTAAGACAAATCCCCTCAGCTTCAGCGTACACTGGTGAGTTTGTGGGTGTAATCTTTGTTTTCTCGTTTCTTATTCTTCTCCAGAATTTACATAGGTACTGGAAAACTATCATATAGAGCAGTCGTGCCTCTCAGGCCTTTGCATACATGTGGGTCGCATAATTACGTTAGTCCTTCCAGACTAACCGGCAGTGTTTAACACTATGGTCTGGATTATTAAAAGGTTGTTTTGAAAAGTGTTTCCTAAATGGCCTTCTGGCTTTTTCAGAACTCACTGGTTAAATATTTCTTAGAGGAACTGATGGTTTCTTCTGTGTCCCAGAAGTATGCCATTACATGAGAGTCACAGCCTGGGGCTACAGTCATCATGCCAACTGTCACAGTTTGTTGTCTCAGTAGTAAATCAGCTGAGTGCATCTCTCTTGTCAACAGGATGGCCTTTCGGAAGCTTGGTCTGCAAAATGAGCGGCATGGTTCAAGGCATCTCTGTGTCAGCTTCTGTCTTCACGCTCGTCGCTATTGCTGTTGACAGGTAACGTAGATGTATTTTATCTTTTAAGCTGCTTTTGAAAAATATAAAGGTCGCAGCGTCTTTTATGCAATTTGTTCAATATGTGCTTTCCATGAATTTGTGTAATTAAGTACTTTGAAGTCCTGTCATGATCCTGGGTTTTTTGTGAGCTTGTGATTCCTTTTAGTTGTAAGAGTCTCTCGTTTGGAATCTGTTTGTACTATTTTTATATTCTCGTCCTCCTTTGTCATCCCTCTGTCTCCTCAGTCATGTCCCCCCATCTGTTTGGATTTCTTTTTCTATGTCAGTTCGGTGTTTCTTGTTTCGTGTCAAGTTTGTATATATCAGTCAGTCACCTGTTCACTTAGTTCCTGTTTAATTTGCCAGTCCCTTGTCTCATGTGCTTTGCGTGTAGCTTTGTTTCACTCTGTCATGCTTCCCCTGATTTAGCTCAGCTGTGTTTCCCCGGTGCGTTACATCTCCCAGATTACCTCTTGTGTATTTGAGCCTTCAGTTCTCCTGCAGTTCCACCCCCAGCTTTATTTAAAACAGTCTTTTAGAGTGAATGATATCATTAAGCTTATGACAAAGCTCAGATGGGTAATAATAATAATAATAATAATAATAATAATAATGGGGTGCCGAGAGAAGAACTGTGGTACTGCATGAGGAAGTCAGAGGTATGTGAGGGGGCATAGGAAAGACAGTGGTACAGTGTGAGGAGTGACAGATGAGTTTAAGTTGAGTGTGGGATCGTTTGTAGTAGTGATGGACAGGTTGACAAGTGAGACTATGCAGGAGTTTCTGTGGACTATGATGTTTGCAGACAACTTTGAGATCTGCAGTGAGAGTTGGAAGCAGATGGAGGAGAATCTGTAGCGGGGAGGTATGCTCTGGAGAGAAGGGGAAGGAAGGTCTGCAGAAGCAAAACAGAATACATGTGTGTGAATGACAGGGACGCAGAAGCAAAGGTGAACATGTAAGGAGTAGAGATATTGAAGGTGGATGAAATGAAATACCTGGGGTCAAGCATCCAAAGCGATGGGCAGTAAACAAGAGAGGCGAAGAAGAGTGCACAGGCAGGGTGGAGCAGGTGGAGATGAGTGTCCTTCTATCACAAGAGTGAAAGGGAAGGTTTATAAAATGGTAGGAAGACCTGCTGTGGTGATGGCACTGATAAAAAGACAAGAGGTCGAGCTGAAGATAGTAAAACTTAATTTGGACAGACCAGGAAGGACAGGATTAGAGGGACAGAGGGCTAGCTCAGGTTAAAAAGTATGGAGACAAAGGTAGAGAGGCACGGGTAAGATGGTTTAGGGATGCTGGAGATACTGGACAAAAGATTTTGAATATGAAGCTGCCAGGCAGGAGGAAAAGAGTGAGACTCTAAAAGCAGCAGCCCAAACAAGAAGACGTTGATGACAGTAGGCAAGTAAATGGTAGTGCTCTGATGCAAAGAAACAGGAAACTGCAGCTTCAGAGTTCTGAGATAATTTTATGGGGATTATCAAAATTCCCATAAAATCCCCTTGTTTCTATACTTTCTGCGGCCCATCTGGCCTGAGTTGGGCACCCTGCTGGCCCCAAACACCACAGATAGCTGACATACATCTATTTGTGTCCTCTAATCGAGGATTACACGCATGTCAGTGACGGAAACAGTGGATCCTGTCTCCTCTTTTGTTATCTCGTGTGTGCAGAAATGCACCTAAGCCATCACAGTTAGTTACGTCCTCTTGGTGAGTGTTACAGGAGATTTGTACCATTACAGTAACAGAGTGCATGGGCTGAACAACTACTGAGCAAACAGAGAACCTTTGTCTTCATCCGGTCGTCCTTCTCTCACCAGTCAGGGCAGATGGCCCCGCCCCTCCCTGAGCCTGGTTCTGCCGGAGGTTTCTTCCTGTTAAAAGGGAGTTTTTCCTTCCCACTGTCGCCGAAGTGCTTGCTCATAGGGGTCATATGATTGTTGGGTTTTTCTCTGTATCTATTATTGTACGATCTATCTTACAATATATATAAAGCGCCTTGAGGCGACTGTTGTTGGGATTTGGCGCTGTATAAATAAAACTGAATTAAAAATTGAATCGAACCAGAGAATCGCCTTAATCTAACTTCTCTCAGCCTTTGGGTATTTAATAGCTGAGCTATTATACCAATAATTTTTTTTTCATTCTCAGACTGTTGCTGTTTTTGCCTCAGCAGGAAATGGAAATGCTACGGCAGTGTTTCCCAACCTTTTGGAGCCGCGGCACATATTTCACATTAGAAAAATCACACGGCACACCACCAAACAAAAGTGTCACAAGAAGCATATTGATCATTTTTCACCAGGCACAGTGGAATTGGCTCGGTTTGTCCCCAGTATACCTTTTTTGCTTTCTTCTGACCACTACTCCTGCCTTCATCTGGGTGAGAATTTTCTCCGGGACCAGGTCGGATTGACCACTTTTCCTTTTCAAATATGTATCTATTGCTATTACACGCTGGTTATCTCACTCACAGCATGACATTATGTAATTTCTTCTTTGTCTTCTGTTTTACTGGCGGTTGGCAACCCATTTACAGTTTTTTACAGACGCTAGGACACATTTCTCAATACTTAGGTCACTTTTGCAAAACTCCTCATACAGTGAGCACAACAGAAGTCTATGTGGGCTAAACTGAGGACCAGTTATCATTGTTTTGGCACAAAATGCATTCAATGACTACATCTCTCAAATTTCATGAATTATCTTCTCACTCAGACACAACAACTGCCAAAAATCTTTGTACGTACAGGACATTTTGCATGTGCTTACATACTGTTTTCAAAACTGTTAAACTTATGGCCAAAACAATAACACAATGCAAAACTTGAAAAGACAGCAAAACTCAACAGCAATATTTTATTGAAACATATTTTAAATCTAAAAATGCAGTTTAACCAGCCACAGCTGATTCTCATTGTGAACATCTACACAGATGTTACTCCTTCAATTGTTCAACTCCTTCAATTCTGGCAGCCAGGAGATTCTTTCCTAGGTGTGTTGCCCTAGATGACATAAGATGTGATGTGGATGAGAACCTGTGGCCAAATGGAGGAGACCGAGTAGATTAGCATTACTATTGTATGTGTATCAGTGGATGGTGTGTATACAAATTCTTGTATTTTGGGATTACTTAGTGCAAAAAAAATAAAAATACATAAACAAATATTAACGAATTCTGCATGATGTCTGATTCATTCCAGTAACATATATTGAAATTATAAACAGAGATGTGTCCTTGTTTTACACAAGAAAACACTGTAATGCTACATGTTGCTAGTGTGAATGAAGACCTGAATGAAGTGTTTTGGTAGTTGTAGTGCATTTTGAATGTGAAATGAACTGCTTTGCCAAGCTGACGGTCAGTTAGGAGGATTGTGTGAAGAGTTTTGCAAAAGTGACCTAAGTATTGGGAAATGTGTCCTAGCGTCTGTAAAAAACTGTAATAAGAGCAGGTAGTTGTGCTGCCCTCTAGTGGAAGAGAATGTAGTTGTTACTCACACCGATCACTTAGAGTACTAATCAGGTGGAACCGGATAATCTTCCACGGCACACCTATGTGCCGCAGCTACGGAGCATCTGTCAGCTAAAGGAGGAAAGATTTTCTCTTGGGTGCAAAAGGAGACCAAAAACAATCCTTAAAATTGCCTGTAGTGCAGGGTTCTTCATAATGCTTGAAGTTGGAGAATATTGGACTGCAGGCATTAGATCACAGAGACACGTCTGTAAAACACTGCCAGTCTTACTTAGCCATAAGTGGCGGCTGTGTTAAAATTTTATCTGCTTGTTTCCCTCAAGTGGCAAAAATAATAATAATTAAAAAACAAAACAACTATCCTGCCCCTTTTTTCAAATTCACCAAATGTCAGTGAAATCTGTTTTGTGATGTCTTGTTGAGAAAGACATAAGCCGGACAGGCTTGTGCAGCTTAATCGCTTTACAAACCAAAGCAAGAGGCTTTAGAATCCAGTCTGTCGCCAGCACTCGAGCCCCACAAAAAGCCCCACATCCTAAGTGGAGTTAGAAGGTGTAAATATGAGGGTGACAAAAGCTCTGCGTGGTGTAAACTGACAGCGCTGTATATTATCATCTCTCTGTCCTCAGACACTAGACATGCAGCGATATCACTCCATCACTATTTGATATCACTAGAGGCTGTCTGTGCCTCTGGGATGGACAGATTTTGAAATGCTTTGACATACAGAATTGAAAGTCACCTTCAATATCCATCAGCTACATACTTAGAATTAAATTTGAAAGGACAAGGAGACACAGAGCTGTGTGTTGTCACCTTTGCTGTCATTGTTCAGTGAGCCAGTAATCACTCAGTCTCATCTTCTGTGCCTTCACCTTACTGCTGTCACATTACACAGCACTGTATCATCATGACTAATTTAATACCAAAATATCTTTTCAGTCTACGAGCAATTCATTTTAAACTCCGAGAGTCATGCAGGTTGAATGTTTGCACAGCATCTCCAGTTGGATTGAAGCTTTTGATTATATGTTGTTGTGTTACCGTGAAGTCAGTGGGCAAGACATCTCAGACAATGGCTGGAGAAAAAGGCACAGAAGAAGGAGGGCATTAGCATTTTTGAAGTACCCGGCAGTGACATTTGTAAACACGGAAAAAGCAGACTGGCCCGGGGGAACTTATTTAGTCACTCGTTTATCCAGTGCTGCACGGTGACAGGCATCAAGGGAAAAAAGGGCTTTACTTCACAATGACATCCACAAAGCAAATTAGCCACACCAAAATAAGTCCTACTGAAACTTTTCAAATACAGTTTGCATGCTTAGACACAATGCAGCTGACATGACTGTCAGATACTGCAAACAAATGGAAAGTGATGGTGTAATGTTTGCATGGAGAGGTGAGAACACGACCATATAAGCTGATTTCTAAATGAATTGTACACTGTAACTATAGCTGGCAAGTGCTCACTTCAGAAGGAGTCAGCACAGAGACTACAAGCCCATTATCATCAATGGAGCTCCAGTGGAGAGGGTGCAGTCCTTCAAGTATCTTGGTGTCCACATCTCCTCAGACCTGACATGGGCTGCCCACATTCAGGTCCAGACCAAAAAGGCTAGGCAGCGCCTGTATCACCTACGACAACTGAGGAAGTTCAGGGTCTCTCCAAAGATCCTCAGGATTTTCTATACAGGCGCTGTGGAGAGCATCCTCACACAGAACATGACATTGTGGTTTGGGAACAGCTGTGTGAAGGACCAAAAAGCTCTCCAGAGAGTGATCCGTACAGCAGAACGCTGCTGCAGGATTGCTCTCCCCCGGCTTCAGGACACCTACACCAGGAGATGCCGGACTGGAGCAGATACTGAAGGACCCGTCCCATCCTGGCAACAAACTGTTCCAACTTCTGCAATCTGGTAGAAGGTTCAGCATCATCCGGGCAAGGACAGAGAGACTCAAGAGGAGCTTCTATCCCCAAGCCATCCGTGCCCTAAACACACACACCCGCCCTCTCACATCATCTATAACTGACTGAGACAGGACTCTTCCAGACACTAAACCAAGGCACAATGTACATTTCAAATTCCTTTAATTTTAAATATGTTTATATTGTCTATCCTGTAAAATAGTCAGATGTCTATTCATATTAATGTACAGAATTCACCTGCTTGCTGCTACTACTGCACATTCACCCAATGTATATACTACACACACATATATATATATATATATATATATATATATATATATATATATATATATATATATATATATATATATATATATATATATAATGTTCTTCCTCTACACCCCCCATTTCTGCACATGTCGAGGAGCGTGTCAGGCTACATTTCACTGTGTGTTATACTTGTATAACTATGCATGTGACAAATAAAGAACCTTGAACCTTAAAGAACACATTTGTGCTTCTTAAGGCTTTGAACACAAAGGAAAATGACACAAAAATAGTCCTCGTAAACCTTAATGTCCTAATGAGCTAATCAGCAGCATTTATTCAAACAGCATGCCAGGTGCACGGTGACCTTTAGTGCAATATGATGTGAACGCCATGTAGCTTTTCAGACGCACATGCTCACGTAGTCAGAAAAAGTATTTTAAATGCCTACATGCATCTTAACCATCACCTTTTGTACCCTCTTGCAGGTTCAGATGCATCGTCTACCCATTCAAGCAAAAGCTGACCATCTCCACAGCCACACTGATAATAGTCATCATCTGGGTTCTGGCCGTATCCATCATGTGTCCCTCTGGCGTGATGCTACAAGTGACCAAGGAGCAAACCATCCGGGTGTTGCTGGGATATGATAACAAAACTATTCCTTTTTATTGGTGCAGAGAGAACTGGCCAAACCAAGACATGAGAAAGATTTACACCACAGTCCTGTTTGCCAACATCTATCTTGCCCCTCTTTCCCTCATTGTGATCATGTACGCCCGGATTGGGATTACGCTTTTCAAAACAGCAGTTCCAACGGGAGGAAAGCCGGGCCACGAGAACCGCCACACGGTGTCCAAGAAAAAGCAACGCGTCATTAAAATGCTTCTCATAGTTGCTTTGCTCTTCATCCTGTCCTGGCTGCCTCTGTGGACTCTCATGATGTTGAGCGACTACGCCAAGCTGACTGAGCAGCAGTACAGGATCATCAACATTTACATCTACCCCTTTGCCCACTGGCTGGCCTTCTTCAACAGCAGCGTCAACCCCATCATCTACGGTTTCTTCAATGAGAATTTCCGCAGAGGCTTTCAAGCCGTGTTCAAGTTCAGCCTGTGCACAGCCGACGGCCAGCGGAGGAAAACCTACTCGCACAGGCTGCAGGGAAACTCTGTCCTCCCTGCGAATAATGCACAGACCTGCCTGGAACCCATCTCTCTCAACAGCTTGGAAAAGAACACGTCCAGGCGAATCAACCATGTCACCGAGCAGGATTTGGTCATGGAGGACCTGGAAAAGGCATCTTGCAGTAGTGGGGGTGTGACTGCAGTGTCTATTTGAGGACGCACACACACACTTTGTTGTAGGTGGTGAGGAAAGATATTTGAATCTTAAATCATGCTGTGCTGTGCCTAAGAAAACCACGAGGCTCCCTTAAATAGATTTTACAAGCGGATGGTGAGCTGGAAAATGTCCAAGATTTCAATACAATACAAGATTTCAAGGCAAGAAAATAAATAAAAATAATAAATACACATCTTTAAGTGACTAGTTTTAAGGGGAACACAGCCTTTGGTTGTAATCTTATCACTTCAGATGCACACCATGTGACACACGTGCAAGGGCAGGACTTAATATTCCTGCTGTCCGTTGCAGAATGGTCAATTAGACTTGTCAATATTGCTTTGATAACAGGCTGCTGCACACTTGACATACAGATGGTGTCAAATTAAAGGGGAAAAAAGAGCAGCCAACAACACCATGTAAGATTTCAGGTCCAAAACTGTGACGGAGGGATGAGCGCCATCCTTTCAAAATGCATTTCTAGTCTTTTAATGATTCATAACTTTTTAAGGAGCCCCTGTCAAACTTGAAGAAACTGCCCTGATCACGACAGAAACGTTTCATTATAGGAGACAAAAACAGACGTACAAATCTGATAAATGTCCCCGAAAGCATAAAAGAGCCCCCAGATCCCTTCACAGTAATGCTCAAGTGTCCCTTTAATCTTTAATCTGCACCATATAAAATTTCTGTGTATAAATGTATAAAGATGCATCAAACATGACAGCATGACACTTGCAGAGAAGATTTCAAGATATGTCTTTGTAATGTGGCAAACTACACGAACAAAAATTCTCCCAACATCTGTCTCGTATTATTCACTGCTGCTGCTGCTGAAACCTTCGGCAACTTTCAGATCACGAGGAGAAATCCCACGTTGTGTGGTTTGTGTCGCCTAATGTTTGAACTGCTTTATTAAGTCAAACAACATACACAAGATATAAAAGTCAAAGGGCTCAAATGAGGAATAAAGGAGTTGAGAAAAGAAGTGGAGGTTGATGTAGCAACTATTAGCAAGTATTAGTCATCACGATCTTTTATATTCACAGATGCATTAATACATGAGAACAGTTCTTTTTTAAAGCGAGGCATGTTTTTATGCTCTGCTATCACAGCCACAGCATGTCACACTCACTTCAGAGATCAACTAACAAGTAATTTCAGTAAATATGAAATCTTTTTCTATGATTTTTATGCCATTAATCTAGAGGCTTACAACAAGCTGTTTTGTAACCCAGTTTGTAGCTGCTCCTATAAAAATGGTGCAGAAAGGTGATATCTTTACACTAAGAAAGGCAAGTTTGTGTGAATCAACTCAGAGGAGGAGGAGAAGTAGTAGACTGTAAAGCAGGAGCAATCAGCCTTTTTAAATAGCCTCAGAGGTGATTGCTGACTGGAGTCAGGTGGCAAACGAGGCTAATCAAAAGCAGCTGTGTCCTGGGGAGAGAGGAGAGTGAGAGAGACAGAGGGGGTAGGAGTGGCAAGAGAGGAGGCGGGGAGAGCGGGTAAACACCCCACCCACACACTCCCACAGCCTCACAGGATGTAACAGTTATGAAAGTAGCCATAATTAAGCAGTTTTTGATCTAACATGCATATGGAGACACGAACGGTCTTTAGGCGTAGCTACGGATGGTTGTCTTTCTGTGTCAGCCCTGCAATCAACCTGTCCAGAGTAGCCTCCGCTATGACAGTCGGATAAGCAGCTAAGAAAATGGATGGCCTTCTTTGAAACAGAGTAACTCCAAAACCACAAAGACAGAAAAAACCCTGTTTGTGCAAAAGTGATAATTAAAGGTTGTAAAACTTAAAAAAGGAAGGTTTCCACTTGATTTTGATTAAAGTCCAGCAGCAGAGCAAACACACCAGTAGTTAGGAGAGTTTGCTGCGAGTTCTGATATTCACCAAGATTTTTCTCAGAGACACTGGAGATGGGCAAAGAGGCTTAGGTTTGAGAGCTCTGCTATAGAGACTGGATTAAAAATGATAAACATGTACTTTGCTTATGATAACTAAAATAAGGTCACATAATAAATGTGCTAATGATCTGTTGACATTAAAACATTAGAATCATTTTTTGTGAAGATGTTGCTTTGAACTGAAGACAGTTTGTGTCTTTTTATTGACAGAAAGACATTAAGCAGGAAAGATGATACTTGCTAACAGATATTCTGCAGGTGACACATTTACTGGGTTTTTTTATTCGGGCATAAAGCCCTATAGATGGCAAAGAGATGAAAGCTATGATTATCCATTTACAAAATTTTCATTCAGGATTTTACCCTGAAATCTGCTCTGTAAACATCCACACGTCAACGTGCAATTATGCACATTATTTATACAGAAACCTTCAATGAGCCCTTTATGAATGTGCCGTGTAAACACATCAAATCTTTTCCTGTCATTTAATTTGATTTTTTAAAATCTCTCTGAACCCTGTTGTGCTGTCGTCACAATGTAAATATGATCCAATGAATGACTTTAGTCGCTTTTTGTACTAAATGTCCTTTTTCAAGCAATTTTGAAAATATTCATAGAAAAGATTATAAATCACAGAAAAAGTAAAGCTGTAATCAACAAAAACATCATGATTTTACATTATTTACATTATAAACTCTGGCAGCTGTGAGATCTAAACTAGAACAACTTCAAGGGGTACCTCGGTAAATACACAACACATTCAGATTGCCAACACTTTAATGCTTTGGTCTTGTTGACATCTTTATATGTGTCGATTTATACAAAGGTTAAAATTTAACATTGCTTTATGTAGTTTACCCTTTCAGTAAGCAACACATCTCGTGTTTGCATCTCTCTCCTGCTACAAAACCCCTCAAGTAAGCCTGAACAGTGCAGCAAAGGCTAACCAGGCCAGCCATCACTAAATAAAATCACCCAGAAACTCGACTGATTTTAGTCGCTGCTTTTGGCAAAACCACCGCAGGCAAATATTTACTGCAAATAGCATCAGAGCAACTTCATATCAGGCTGTAATGAGTTTGCGTACAGTTGGAGTTTACAATGAGTTGCAGTCAGTGATCCATTTTGGAAACACTGTCAGCGTTCTCTAATGATGAATGCCTGCAGTGAAATGTGCAGGACAGCTGCTTTTAGGGACAAGGCAGTCACCCAAGAAGTCATGAACCCGCTAAGCCCAATCACTAATATAGCTCAGTGCAGCTGAATCACGTATGTTTGCTGAGACTGCAAGAAAAAAAAAAATTCTACATCCCGAAATGAAAAGAATACCACTACATCCAGGACAAGGCATGTGGTGTCAGTTAAGGTAGGCATTATTTACCTCTCAGATAAACATGTTCACAGTCCAATAATTTCCACGTTTTAGATGCTAATTTCATGCAGATTTCTACTGCTGAGTCTTTACAGCACAGATATATACACACTGATAATATGCCATGTAATGTGATACAATTCAGTTTTAAAGTTGAGCTCTACAACCTAAAATTTCTTCATATCGCTCCAACCTTTAGCTTTAGTGTGAATATGTCATGTTTTAAAAAAATCAAAACATCAAATTATTGCAAAATCAGCAGAAGCCTTTCAGCACAGCAGGTTGTAGCTCTTTGCCTGCTGTGAGTAAGTGCACAGTGATCACTGCCGTCCCAGAGGGAAATAAATGGATCCGCTAATGCTAAAAAACTCGGACACTTCTCAAAGGCAGGCAAACTTACGCTTGACAAGTTGTCCACATCAACCAGTTCAGTAAACGGATATCCACGTGCATGTAGAAACTAACTGAACTTACAAGAGACAAACACATTTAGCCTGAAAGTGGCTGCTTCCCTGCAGTTGACCGGTGCGCGGTCTCAGCATGATGAATGAATGAATGCAAGGCTCAGAGGTGACATCCATCCGACACTTTTTTTGTGTGCACTGGGCACAATGTACTGGACTCGATGTCATCAATTATTGCTATATGAGAGTCATTGTCCCAAAACATTAGGTTTTCAATGATTAGATGAAGACCAAGTCTCTGTCTTGTTTAGAAATATCAAAAACAAACTGCCATCTTTACACTGTTTTATTATGGTGCCAGACATGGTTTCCAGGCATTTTATAACTCCCGCTAACCTTTACACTGCAGTCACACTCTTGGTCTTTGTGGTCATAACGTATTCTGCCATTTAATGTAACTGCTAACAACATAACCGCTGGCCTTGACATGTCTGCTGAAGAGGGTGCATGTCTCCCTTTAGACCCTGATTTGACCCCAAACAGCCTGCTCACTTCTTCACTTCATACTGCTACTCAAATTCAACTTTGTGCCATATTGATTATACATGCCGAAAGAATTCATAATTCACTGTAGAGAGAAAAAATGCAGCGTGAATGTGGGCAAAGAAACATATACTCAGTATAGCTGAGTGTTTTTTTTAAGTTAGAGCATTGGGTGCCACTGGTCCTTTAATCAAATCAGTACTTCAAATATGAATTCTCATGAAATAATAATAAAAATTTACATGAGTCTTGAGCCACCACTCATTTCTTCATATTTTGCTGAGGTTGTCCTGATTTATGGACAGCATGAACTGAAATACAGTGTATAAGGCAAGCTTTATTTATTCTTGTTATTTCTTTAAATAGTTCTCCAGGCTCCCGCAAAGACATTCAAAGCTCTTCTCTGAATGTTCCTGCCTTTTATTCCGGTCTCCGTCAAGACGTTCCCAGTCTGCTTTAATATATTGTTCCAGTGTGCGTTTTTCTATCCAGGTATGCTTTTACTGCATAGGCACTGTGTTTGGGATCACTGTCATGCTGAAAAATGTAGCGATTGCTAATCCACGTGCTTTTCAGATGGTGGTTCAATTTTCCGTGCTCGTAATTCATAAATTCTGAGAAGATCTCCAACACCACTGCTTGAAATGCAGCCCCAAACATGACAACGCTCCTAAACCATCACAGTTATACCGTTTAGGTTCATCACGCCATCAGACCTGTTGCCACTGATTTGTGTGTAATTTCTATAACCTTAGCCTTTTCCCACTGTTTCCCTTCAAAAATGGCTTCCTGGCAGCCAACGTGTCCACTGAGACCATTTGTGATGAGACTAGTGAACAGTATATGGATGGAGGGCCAGATGGATCTCAGGTCCTGAAGAAATGCATCTCTTTCTAAGGACCTGACATTAGATACTGTTCAGCTGCTGCAGATATTTCATCCCTCGATTAAAGTGCAGTTTTTACACTTAATACTGACCTATGAGTCATTTAAGTGGCTTAAAAAAACAACAAAAGCATTGCTCTAAAAATAATCAGAGGATTGAAATGAGTGAAAAAGCAGTCAATGTCCAAAGAAAAACTTTGAAAGACCTTCAGAAAGCCTGGAGAAGGTTTGCTTTAAAAGAATGAGAAGAAAATCTGGCTTCTTGGAAGCAAAAACAAAGAACTGAGGAGTGGCTCAAGAGCGCTTAAAATTTAAGTTAAGACTGGGGAATCTGGGCAGTTACGAGATCTAAACTTGGATCCAAAGTGCATGTAGCAAATCCAGCCTCTCTTATCCAAGCAAGCCACAGCATGGATACATCACAGCCACAACAAGGTTGTTTTTTTTTAAATATTAATGCTAATATAAAGAACAAGTTTCGCTACAGCGTCCAAATAACACATTTTATAGCATCATTCCTGGTTCCTGGTTTAACTTCTTACACAAACAAACAAAAATACCTGCAGAAAAATAAACACTGTAAATATTAAATGAACAGAACCAAGATCCAGATGGTGCATTTGATAATTAATACCAAGACATCAGACAATACTCACATATTTTTGTTTTTCAGCTTCAAAGTACTAGTTGTACCATTAGTTAAGCCAAAAATAGATATTGGTTCCACATTTTGGTGCGTTTCTCATTTTGTTATGTAGCCGTTACACTTTTCTCTGATTCAAGCAGTGAGCTGTTTTGATTTTACTGCCAAAGACGTCAACAATAACTTAAACACGACAACACTGCTGAGGTACACAACACTCCAGCAAACACATTTAGCACAAACATGTATGAAGGTCCAGTTTTGAATGTAATGAATTTGTACTTTTTGGTGCCTGTGGTGAAAAAAAATAATCACATTGCAATGAATTACTGTGAAATACTTTTTGTGATCTCTTGGTACCTTTGTGTAGCTTGCATGTGACTATTTTGTGTAGTAGCATGTGTGTTCTTTTGTGTTTGTGTTCGTAAATATTGTTTATTTAATGGGACACAAATGTGGACTTTTTTTAATAGAATGGAGATTGTAGGTTTTTACTGAAGGCGAGGAAGCGAACGGTGTCCTATTTTAAATTGTGAAGGGCTATTCATCAGATTATCTATTACCTCTGTGATTGTCAGCACAAAATTTAGGCAAGGTTTATAATCAAGTTTCTAATGAAATGTCTTAATGCCTCTAATTCATGCCAATAGTGGTAAAATGACAATTTCTTGACACGTTTGTTATATATTAGGGAGACCAGAAGTTTAATGACCAGATTTAAACAGATGTGCCTCTGAAAAAGCCTGATGACATTAAAACAGACAGACCTGCGACAAATCTTAGACACTTTATTGGGTACACCTGTTCAGCTTATTAACAGAGATTTCTAAGCATCCAGGTGTGCAGACATGTTCGGAGTGACCAACTGAAGGTTGTTGGTGCCAGATGGGCTGGTCTTTTTCAACCCCCCCCCCCCTGGAAGCAGAAGGGCTACAGAAACAGAAGACCAGAGCCACTTCTGTCAGCTGAGAACAGGAAACCCAGGCTACAAACTCACCAATATTGACTGACTGAGCCATCCATCTGCTTCTCCGGGGGTAGCAGCCTAAGCAGAGAACCCCAGACCTCTCTCTCCCTGCCCACCTTGTCCGGCGGAACACCAAGGCGTTCCCAGGCCAGCCTTGGGGGGTCTGCCCCAGGGACTCCTCCAGGTGGGACATGTCCAGAACACCTCACCCACGAGGTGCCCAGGAGGCATCCTTATCAGACCTGATCCACCTCACCTGGCTCCTTTCGATGTGGCGGAGCAGCGGCTCTAATCTGAGCCCCTCCCGGATGTCTGAGCTCCTTACACTATCTCTAAGGGAGAGGCCGTCCACCCTTCGGAGGAAGCTCATTTCCACCGCTTGTATCCGCGATCTCGTTCTTTCGTGGCCATAGGTGAGGGTAGGGACGTAGGTCGAATGGTAAATTGAGAGATTTGCTTTTACACTCAGCTCTCTCTTTACCACCATGGACCAGTACAACGCCAGCATCACTGCAGCTGCAGCACCGTCTGTCTCCCGCTCCCTTCTCCCGTCACTCGTGAACAAGACCTCGAGATACTTAAAGTCCTCCACTTGGAGCTTGAACTCATCCCTGACCCAGAGTGGGCACTCCACCCTTTTCCAGCTGAGGACCATGGCCTCAGATTTGGAGGTGCTGATTCTCATTTCCACCGCTTCACACTCGGCCGTGAACCGTTCCAGTGCGAGCTGAAAGCCATCACCCGATGAAGCCAACAGAACCACATCATCTGCGAAAAGCAGAGATGAGATTCTGAGGCCACCGAAGTGAAAGCCTTCTGACACTTGGCTGCACCTTGAGTACAACAGAATTGGTGACAAAGACCAGCCCTGCCAGAGTCCATCACCCATCGGGAAAGAGTCCGACTCGGATTCATAATATTAAGATGGGAAGGATATTTCCTTGGTCCACTTTGGGGCCATTATCGCCAGCTGACCTTTGTTTAAACACCTCATGCCGACCTGTGGCAAAATGAGGTTCAGCCTAGTACTCCAAGGTGTATCTAATAAAGTGGCCTAGTGACATCATTTACAAAAGAAAAAAAAGGGAGGGGGGGGGGCATTTTTGACCTGGTGTGGCACACATGGCAATCTAACCCATGATGACTTATGCACTGCCTTATTGGAGATAATGAATAAGAGAAGCATCTTCTTACGCAGACCAGTCTGAACGTGGTCTCAAACTGGTTGCTAGTGACTTTATGGCAGCCACTTTGTGTTCTCATATGATTTGCTACCTGTGATATGACGTACTTGTAGCTTAATGCTTAGCTAAGCAGACTGAGACGAACAGTCTGTGTTGTTGTTGCTGACGAGAAGGATGGTGAGACTTCGTGAGTGCAAAGCATATGCTCTGAATTCATCCCATCCTGAAAGGAACTAGATGTGTCTTCAAGGTCTGTGAACGCTGCTCCACTGTACGACGCACACGCTGCAGTACTATTTATTTATAAAAACAAACACAGGATTACTCTGGTCTATTTTTTGATAGTGTCTTTGAGAAAAGATGCATATTTGTCCAAAATTGTTCATTATTTCTCTTTTAGTCTACAAATTTCTATTCTCCCTTTTTTTCCTCTAATGTCGTCCAGCTGTCTAGTGAGAATTAATGTCTATGTACAGTGATCAAAAATTATCAAGTATGTTAAAATGACTCATTAACATGACCTGAAATCTATAGATGGTCACGACTTCTAATTTTTCTTGTAGTTAAATGATTAAAAATGAATTCATTTATGTGACTGCCTTAGAATAATGTGTAAATGGTGTCCAGTGAATATCGGAAAGCAATTTCCCAACTAAGCTCATTCCTGCTTTTTAAGCTAGTCTGGAATAGTGAGTGATTTTGGACAGAATCTCTGTTTAATGCTTTTCTGATTTCTTTTTGTTCTACTTTCAAAAGCTGATACTTGCCTTCCATCTCTGTTTTATATACTCAGTGACCAGAACAATAGAGTCTCTGCTTAGTACCACCTTGAAGCACCACTGGCTCGAGGGGAGTTCAGAGACAATAAGTATTCTGGCTGTGCACAAAAGCAGAAGTACAGTTCAACATTAATATGCTCCCGAGTCTAATGGCAAACTAATTTCCTTGAACATTCCTACAACTATTCTTTGTTTATCTTCTTATAATGACAGGATAAAGTGGCTTTTCAGTGTCTACTTAGCATTAAACTGCTTAATGTGTTGAAACTAAGGCAGCTTTATATGTTCAGCACATGCCCCATTTTCTTAATTTATTATGTGCCTCTGATGTTTTGCTGCTTTTTGCAAAAATTCTGCAGGGCATGACTCAAGCTAATCATTTCCATGATTAGATGAACCAAAGCTGTGCCAAGTGAAAGCCCTCCATCTCCAGCGCTCATTCCACATTGACAGAAAACACCTTCCTTCACAGACGAGTAGTTTCATTGTTCTGATCACTGAGTATATATTCCCTTAAGGACCCTAATTGTGTTAGTGTTGAATCAGTGGGGAAAAGTGGTGGTTGTGTGTACAGGGAGTGCAGAATTATTAGGCAAGTTGTATTTTTGAGGAATAATGTTATTATTGAACAACAACCATGTTTTCAATGAACCCAAAAAACTCATTAATATCAAAGCTGAATGTTTGTGGAAGTAGTTTTTAGTTTGTTTTTAGTTTTAGCTATTTTAGGGGGATATCTGTGTGTGCAGGTGACTATTACTGTGCATAATTATTAGGCAACTTAACAAAAAACAAATATATACCCATTTCAATTATTTATTTTTACCAGTGAAACCAATATAACATCTCCACATTCACAAATATACATTTCTGACATTCAAAAACAAAACAAAAACAAATCAGCGACCAATATAGCCACCTTTCTTTGCAAGGACACTCAAAAGCCTGCCATCCATGGATTCTGTCAGTGTTTTGATCTGTTCACCATCAACATTGCGTGCAGCAGCAACCACAGCCTCCCAGACACTGTTCAGAGAGGTGTACTGTTTTCCCTCCTTGTAAATCTCACATTTGATGATGGACCACAGGTTCCATTAGTTTTTCTTCTTTTATACCCTTTCTTGCCAGCCACGCTGTGGAGTACTTGGACGCGTGTGATGGAGCATTGTCCTGCATGAAAATCATGTTTTTCTTGAAGGATGCAGACTTCTTCCTGTACCACTGCTTGAAGAAGGTGTCTTCCAGAAACTGGCAGTAGGACTGGGAGTTGAGCTTGACTCCATCCTCAACCCGAAAAGGCCCCACAAGCTCATCTTTGATGATACCAGCCCAAACCAGTACTCCACCTCCACCTTGCTGGCGTCTGAGTCGGACTGGAGCTCTCTGCCCTTTACCAATCCAGCCACGGGCCCATCCATCTGGCCCATCAAGACTCACTCTCATTTCATCAGTCCATAAAACCGTAGAAAAATCAGTCTTGAGATATTTCTTGGCCCAGTCTTGACGTTTCAGCTTGTGTGTCTTGTTCAGTGGTGGTCGTCTTTCAGCCTTTCTTACCTTGGCCATGTCTCTGAGTATTGCACACCTTGTGCTTTTGGGCACTCCAGTGATGTTGCAGCTCTGAAATATGGCCAAACTGGTGGCAAGTGGCATCTTGGCAGCTGCACGCTTGACTTTTCTCAGTTCATGGGCAGTTATTTTGCGCCTTGGTTTTTCCACACGCTTCTTGCGACCCTGTTGACTATTTTGAATGAAACGCTTGATTGTTTGATGATCACGCTTCAGAAGCTTTGCAATTTTGAGACTGCTGCATCCCTCTGCAAGATATCTCACTATTTTTGACTTTTCTGAGCCTGTCAAGTCCTTCTTTTGACCCATTTTGCCAAAGGAAAGGACGTTGCCTAATAATTATGCACACCTGATATAGGGTGTTGATGTCATTAGACCACACCCCTTCTCATTACAGAGATGCACATCACCTAATATGCTTAATTGGTAGTAGGCTTTCGAGCCTATACAGCTTGGAGTAAGACAACATGCATGAAGAGGATGATGTGGACAAAATACTCATTTGCCTAATAATTCTGCACTCCCTGTATGCTTTTTTTTTTCTGTCCTGCTTTTTTCTTTTCTGTCTTTTTTTCCTCTTTAAATCAAGGGATATTTCAACATGCCCAGACCGTGTGAGGGTGTATCTGTGTTTTTGTGAGCAACAAAACATCCAAATGGTCATGAATAAAGATAATATTGTACAAACGTCTCGTGCAAATCTGTTGCCAGCTGCACATACAGAAATTCCCATTATCATTATCCAGCCGGAACCTCAGACTGGAAGAAATGACTTCACAAATAGTGACAACGTTGCTGCAGGAATGAGTTCAAATATGAAAACGATGCTTGGCGGCCCTGCATCTGTGTCAGGAACGTTATCAGAATACAACCAGCTGAGTGAAGTCTAACCACAAAGAGATGCATTGCAGGTGACTTTAGCATAGATGGAACATAAAGAGTTTTTAGATATTTGATGGCAATTATGTCTGTTGAGAGTGATTGCAATCAGTCTGAGTTGGAGCACAATGACTTGGAGGTTGCCTCCCACTAGGTGACCCGTGCAATTCCCTTGCAATTGAATGTAGGAATTTTGGCAACCAAGTGGTCACCGAGAGGTTGAGCGTGCAACCTCCTCAACCTCTGGTTAGTTGCTGCAACTACTTCAACTTAATTCAGGGAAGAAAAAATTGTTGTCTCAAGTACCATTAAGCACTATTGACAATATTTTGAAATGCACCTAGTAAATAAAATAAAGTATAGAAGAATTTGTCAATACACATAATTTAACTTAACTTCAGTTACTCTTTATATTTTTTTCATGTGCTGTATCCAAGGCTTCTAAAGGTTTCATTAGGTTTCAGTGTCCATGAAAAACATCTAACATCACCAATAAAACTATACAGGTGCAAAAGATTCTATAAAAATACAAATATAATACAAAAAACACTGGCCACATTTTCTTGAGGTAATGTGAATCACTCTACAGATGCATATTTTGATGTCATACTCACAGATGATGCACTGCTTAGTTAACATTTCTTAGATAAATGAGGATACACCAGACTGAACCTAATTTAATCTTGCAGATCATCACAAGCAGCCACTGCAATTTCGGCCATGTGAGGAAACTTCAAAGATGGACGGATGCAGGTCGACCACTCATTCAAAACTTTATTTTCTCTGTGAAACACCATTGGTGATGATTTTAAAAAGTTCAAGTTTACAATTCAAAGTTTAAAAAACACAGCCATGTCTTGTTCATAACAAAACGAGCCACCTATTTTTAATAGTGCGAACAAACAAACCTAAAAATTGCCAAGATTATATTGAGCTACATTGTTCAAAACATTTGGACGTTTTTCTTCAGTCTACTTGAAACAGTGCTTGGTGCATCACCTCTCCTTGTTAACAGCCTGAAAATCAACGCATCCAACAGTGTTGGAGGACTGTCCTTCAGTGCTGGCCCCCCACGGGGGCTGTGTGTTGACTTCACAGCAGTGAGGCTTACCGTGTGGGGGGAAATATATAGAGATGAAGAGATGCTGTTCAGAGAACACATCCACCTCTGAACAGAAGAAGTCACCATCGACTGTAGTAGGAAGAAAATCTTTATAGGAACTGTGTGCTGCAGATTTCTAAGTGTGCAAATAGTTTACAGCCTATTGTGGATCACTAACGCATTCTTGTAATCAGAAACGCTCAGAGCATCATCAGACAGACCAACTTTAATGGGGAACCACTGGTGTCCATCTACTACTGTTCACTGGGATACTGCTATATTACTGCAGCCCTGCAGGGATGACTGGCTGTTCCTTAGCAGACAGGGGAGTGCACTAGAAGGTCATTTCTCCACCCAGAAAATTACTGCCTGCCTTCTTCCCGTCCTTGAATTTATCCACACCATCTTGCTGCCTCAGAAGACCCAGGGATATATTACAAAAAAAAAGAAAAGAAACAAAAAGAGCATTCGGGACTTCTGCTTTCATGAAAGTGCTACAGACAAAAATCTAAACAAGAACAAATAAAAGTTTTTAATCCTGAAGTGGAGTGCAGTAACTTTTACAGAGAGGCAACCAGAGACAGTGAACGAGCTGCTTAGCCTGCACCCGTTCAACTCGCGTCTCCTCTAAATCATCAAGGCGTTCTTTGCTAATCTGCTAACAGAGTTATTCAAAGTTTCTTCACTCTGCACCCCATCTTCTCTCAAAATAGCCAAGATGCTCAGTAAGGGAAAGTGTATCTGTTGTGATGATAAATCACAGAAGCTCATCTCATACTAATGATAGTTGTGTTCTCACACAAAGCGCAACTCATCTCAGAGCAGTGAAAGCAGAGCCAGTGGCAACTCGTGTGGCATGCTAATCTCCCATCAGTCTCCACTCCACTCCACTCCACCACAAGTTCATCCATAATGTGTATGCAAAAACAAATTAGCTGAATTTGCTGGCCTCTCAGCTTGAGAAGTTCCACGTAGCATTAATAAGAGACAGATCGCCTGTCAAACAGCAAACCACTGGTCTAATCTCAATTATTTTTCAATGTGACCCTAAATAAAAAAAAAACAACCCAAAAAACCCCAAAACAAATGTGCAACATCTTTCTTGGTTTCTTTACAGAAGTATAAAATACAAACTTCGCATTAAGTGGCATTTTAAATGTTTCTGTTTTTCGCATTAATAATCTGAGGTATGCAGACAACGTCAACATCTGAAGAAAACGTGACCAGAAAACATCGTAAACGAGAAGAATGAAGAAGTGGGACTGTTCCCGAATGTGAAGACAACTGAGACACTGGTCATGTCCAAAAAGACAACCCAACATGTAACATCAGACTACAAAAACTCAACAAGTTCAGTTTTTTGGGTAAGACTGTGAGCAGTGACACTAGATCGTTGCATGAAATTAAGATTCGGATTGCAGCAGCAAAGCTGGCTTTCACTGACAAGATTTTAATCAACCAACAAATTTCTTCTGAGACAAGATAGAGTTCTAGATGCATACATTACACCAGTCCTCATGCATGGAAGTGAAGTGCAGACATTTTTTTAAAAAAGTGTAAAAACCATCAGTGCAGCAGAAATGTGGTTCATCAGACTGACTAATGAGTTTTAGAAAAGAGCAAACACCCAAAGATCATTATGTGAAAAGATCAGAGGGAGTCTTTGGATGAATTATGAGAAGAGGAGGATTGTAATTAGAGATGGACCGATCCGATATTACGTATCGGTATCGGTCCGATACTGACCTAAATGACTGGATCGGATATCGGAGAAAAATAAAAAATGTAATCCGATCCATTAAATATCACGAAAGCACCTCACAAAACTTGCAACGTGCCGTAACTCACCTCAGAACGTTAGCAGTCGGAGCAGTATGCATCACGTGATAGAGCGGCTGTGGCATGCGGGACCTGTGGTCTGGATAGCATTTGGAGCTTCGCTAGCAACCCGGCATTTCATCTCCGACAAAGTTATCCCCGAGAGAAGTAAAGCAAGTGTGTAAGTCCATCTCTGAATGTTTGTAAAGCATTCCCACGTTAAGCTTAACAAGCGACTGCCTCTCGCTCTCCAGCTGCTACTTCAATCGTGAAACTGATCAGCTGATCGGCTTTTCTGTCGCGAGTCCGTCTCTCTTGTTTGTTTTTGGCCCACTTTGCACCAGAAAGAGGAAACCAGCGGCTGAACAACAGCAGAATGTTTAAGCTTGATCAGCTGTTGTTAGAATGTATTTAATATTACTTTCTACACCAGGATCTTTTTCTACGTAGCTGACGCTGGTAACTGTGCAGGGGCGGATCTAGCAAAGTTTAGCCAGGGGGGCCGATAGGGCATTAACAGGGAAAAGGGGGCACAAAGACATACTTTTCTTTCTTATTCTCATTTAAAATGTCGAGCTTTTAATAAATAATTATCTGACACACAAAGTTTTAATTTGATGTAAAATGAATAGAAGTCAATTACTGTATATAGTGACTATTAAGTCTAATATATATACCCTAGTAAGCTATAGTACTTTTTCCTTTGGGAAGGTACCATCTGTGCAGTCTGCAATTTTGTTGAAGAAAGATGTTGAATCTATTTAATATTTCTTGAAAAATAATTGATTTCTGTGCATTTTTTTTCACACTGCATCAAATTAAGGTTGATTACGTCGATTAAGCATCATGAGGTGGAGCGTGAGGGGTGGTTCCCTATTTTTTATTTATTTATTTTTGTTGTTGCTGGGAGTTGGAACCCTATTAGTTAGGTTGCTTAATATTTCTGCTAAGTACTCTTTAAAATACCAGAATAGGGAGGATGGTGTAGGTTTAAGTTTATTAGATTGATCAGTATTGCTGAACTATGAAATATTTTTTTTTTATACAGGTATAACAGAATAGCTTTAGTGTAGTTGTTGTTTTAAACTTGAGTATGAACTTATACAAAATGCAGCAAGATATTTTAAAAAACAGTTTTGTTGATTAAAAAACACTATATCGGATTCATATCGGTATCGGCAGATATCCAAATTTATGATATCGGTATCGGTATCGGACATAAAAAAGTGGTATCGTGCCATCTCTAATTGTAATATGATGTCACATTGGGAAAAATGAAAGGGAAAAGAAGCGGAGGCATAAGGAGAGAAGCCATCACTGAATGAATGAAAGAGTGGATGAAGAAAACTCCAATAAGTGCTGCACTGTGTGAGAGGGCATCTCGGACAGGACCACGATCACCGGCACCAATTGGCAAGAGAAGTTTTTCTGGATCAAAATTAAGGAAACATTGTTCCTGTGTATTCTAAAGCCTGTTAAAGTACTCATTAACTAGTGAGAGAGAGTAGTGGTTTACACATTCATCTAACAAGCAGAAGATCCCTGGCTTGATCCCAGCAGAGACACCAATACCATTACATCAGGCGTCCAAATCTGCCAAATCAAACACGTTGAGCTACTCACTGTGGCACCGTGTGATGAAGGAAATGTCCAAAAGTAATGCTCAATTTATGAAACTTCACATAAACATGTTCAGAACTACTTCTCGCTCTTCTTCAGATACACTGTGTCTGCAGAGGAGAAGTAACATCATCTAATAATACATTTTATTTAAATAGCGCCTTTCAAAGCACCCAAGGACACTGTACAACAGATAAAAACTGGAAATATACACAATGGTAAAAATAGAAGATAAAAGTTAAAACATACAGAAATTTAAGAATAGGCAATTTTAAACAGATGAGTTTTGAGGGTGGACTTAAAAAGAGAGAATGAACTAATATTTCTGAGGTCTGGGGGTAGGGAATTCCAAAGTCGAGGGGCAGAGCAGCTAAAGGCCCTCCCTCCCATTGTGATCAGACGAGCAGAGGGAACAGAGAGAGAAAGAGAAGATGAAGATCTGAGGCAGCGGGATGGGAGCTTCATCTGTAATAAGTCAGAGAGGTACGGTGGAGAGAGAGAATGAATAGCCTTGAATGTATACAGAATTATTTACACCTACGCAGCGTTGCGGTTCCGTCTGTGCCACAGAGTACGCTTTACAGCAGGATACAGAATATGGACCTGAATCATGCCAGCGAAATGACACCCACAGCTCATCAGAGCTACCAGCTACTGTTATTGTAGGCGTCACAGATAGACTGTAGGCTTTCTGTTGCCATCCACCTTTCATGCAGCGCAGCATAATCAAAATTACAGCAAGCAGAGTTTTGCAGTTGCACAGATAAATATTCCCTTGATTGGAAATTTTAGGGTTGTGTCTGCTTTTCAGGGAATACAGGCGACATAAAACATCGGCCTCTGGGAAACTAATGGGCAGTTTTCATAAGAGACTAAAACTAAATTGCTGAGCAATGATTTCATTTTTTTTTTTTAAATCACATCAGGGATTTTTTCCCTCCCACTTCTCCTCATGTCAAAAAGCTTCCTGCCAGGGCGAGGTAGCAGTGAGCTTTTACACTTCAATCACCCATAACAGTCTGACGGTAACAACTTCCTTCTGCCTCAGAGTATTAAAGATTCTGTGCCACTGAGAATCCAGCGATGATTTTGACCCAGCTTTTTGAGTTGTTACGTTTTGGTTTATTTTTGAATGATGGATTATTCTTTAGGTTTCTCTGGTCTTTGTGTTTCAGTTATCTTGGTGTTATGGATTGTTTTCTCAGTCTCTTGTGGTGGTGGTGATGGATATGATGATGATAGATTATTATTAGTTTCATGTTTCTGTGTATCTGTATTTAAGGATTTGTTGTTTCATGTATAGTTCAGTTCCACGTGTCATTTTCTGTCTCTCTGTGTCGGGTCTGCATCTTTGTTTAGTGTTTTCTTGTTTCCTGTTTTATTGTGAAGGTCTATGTCTTATGTCAGTGTGTGCAGCTTTGCTCCCCCTGTCTTGTTAGTCAGGGAGACACAGCTGGGAGACACACCCCCAGCTGTGACTCCCTCCTGTTGCCCGTTCCCTGATTACCACCCTGTGTATATAGCCCTGTGTTTTCCTGCCGCACCTTCGGATTATGCCTGTGTGTTTTCGTGTTCAGTACCATTGCTCAGTTTATGTTTTGTTTTCTGCCAGCAAATAAAGCTGAGTTTTTTTTGAGTTACTACTCAGTGTTCGAGTCCTGCTCTCCTCCTGCCCGCACACAGAGCCCTGACAGATGACGGCTTTACCCACCAGCGCCTGACAGCTGTCATTGACAGCAGGAGGGGAATACAGTAAAAGCAACATGTTGTTATCACGTTCTGTCCGCACAGGCTCTGGGTGTTTGTTTCTGCCACGACATTCAGAGCTGAGCTCTACAAGCAGAGTGTCAGATTCTTCCAGCTGTTTAAACAGCAGTATTTCATCTGAAATTTACAAAGAAATCAGACCGTCCACTCTTTCTGGGTTGTCCCGCAACATTAGCCTCTCCCCCGAGCATCATAAAGCTGTAGTGTATTCCCATATCCCATTTGTACAAAGAAGCACTTTACTGTATTATTTTAATCAATATTTGATACAAATGCAGCATTTCTCCCTGTATTCCCACATCCCATCTGTATAGAAACTGTCGCGGTACAGCTGTGTGGCAGGCAGAATGTAGGACCCTAACGCAAAACAGTCAACGTAGGAATAAATGTAAAGAGGCTGTTTTATTGCAGTTGCATGCTTTTCACAAAAATGAACTTGCAAAAACCAAACTAGAAACTGGGAACTAATAACAAAAACACTGGGAAACCTGGAAACTAGAGACGGAGATCTCAGGGAGAACGGAAGGAGACACAACATGGTGAGGGGACGACGCAACACTGACAGAGAGAAACACAGGGCTAAAATACACTGAGGGATAACGAGGGACTGGGACACAGGGGGAGAGCTGTGGGAGCAATCAAACACAAGACAAGGGGAAAGCAAAACCACGCTGTGTCCAAATTCAGGAGAAGGATGCTTCAAATGCCATATTTGGAGGCAATGATGTCACAGCGACGCAACGAAGGCTGTCCAAATTAGAAGAGTCCTCGAATGTGATGTCCAGACGGTGTTCCTCTGGTGTTCTGCTGTGAAAGCTTTTGGATTTAGGGATCATCATAGTTGCCGTGGTTTTTTCTCGTCTCTTATATTTTGTGTGTGATCAGGACAATTCTGGAGAAGATGGGCCTGCAGGGGAAAGTCACCCACCTCGCAGGCCAGAAAGAAATGAGATAACTTAAAAAAATACAAAGTATGTATGTGTGTTATCAACAAGATAATTCTTAAGAACACAAGTTAATAAATGTACAATTACTAAGAGTTGTTGTTTTTATTTGTCTACTGACATTTTTGAATACCTTTGCAAGTATCCAGGCTCAGGAGAGGGAGTCAGTGGGAAGCCCACTGCTGCTACCTGGCTCTGGTTTGTGTGGGGGGGGCCACAGCCCCGTCCTCCAGGGCATGAAGCAGGTATGGAGGAGATCAAAACTCCAGACATCCAGAGGCCCCCAGAACACAAGAGACCAAGGAAGACCAACAGAGGGGCAGCCGCGCCACTGTCCCAGAAAGAGCTGAGGAGAGTCCCAGATGAGGGCTCACTCAGCAGCCGTGGAGCAGAAGCCAGGGGGGGTTGCAGTGACGCGCCCGTGAGCTCCGCCGGCAGCCAGCCGTGCCTGAGTGACCGAGCCCCAGGCCGAGAGGCCGGGGGCACCCCACCTCCGAAGTGGCCCGAGCGAGCCCCAGGCTCCAGGCCCCGATAAGCGGCCGCCAAGGAGTGAGCCGGTGTGTACCTGGACGCCCATCCCCGGACACAAAGAACCACCAACGCACCGATGTCTGAGGGAGTCCGCCACCGGCAGGGGAAGTGGTGGTAGGGGGAGATAGGCCTCCAAACCTTGGAGGGCCTGAGGTGTCCCCAGAGAGGTGGCGCCTGACACCCAACCTGACATATAGACACAGACATACAGGCACACACAGATACAAACATCCATTCCCACCCTCATGCTCTCATATGCACTTACTCCACACTCAACCAACGTGGAGACAGACATAAAGAGACGCTGTACACACGATCACACTCCCCAAGCGTACTCTACAAACCGGGTCTAGGTACCCTTGCCCCTGGAGGGGGGAACTGCACCCAGACCCAGGTGGTGTTACCCTTTTCCCTGCGGTGGGGGGAGGCAGACCGCCCCGACTCCGCAGCAGCAGGAAGGCTCCACACTCCAGACCCACATGCTGTTTAACCTTATGAGGAAGAGACCTAAAATATATTCAGACAGTGGATGAACTGAGGGACTTCAAGGCTCAGTGGAGGATGAATATAGATTACTTTAAACTGCATAACTAAAAAGTTTAGGTAAAATACTTTATTCTGAAGTTTTAGACTGCAGAATCTATATGATTTTACAGTGGTTAATGTCAAATACTAAATTCACCCGAGTGAGTGCACTTGTTGCTAAATATGCTCTTATTTTTATCTTACATTATTTCATGAGTGGAGATCTAGTTTTTTCATAGTTTACTGAATTTGTGTTCCATCATCTGGTCTTCAAACAATCATAAATAACATCTAAATGTATAGATTTCTGTCAAATAAGCTACACAGCATCCGGTTTAAAATCTACAGACCCGTCCTGCTGCAGTAAACCACAGCTTTCGGCATCTTCAACCACGCTGCAGTTCACAGTTAGCTATTCCTAATTGAAGTAGGAAACAAACAGCCCTGCTGAGGTGGAAGCACAGCTGCTGTTAACCAGCTTCACTGAGACGAGAGTGCCAGGACAGATGGAGGAGCTGAAGAGGCAGCAGCAAACTTGGCTGTATGTGCAAATATTGTCCAGCCAAGCCAACAGAAACCACACGAGATGCCTCAAGAAAAGGGACCATTTTCAGCTAGAATCATGCATTAATTCATGTTCTGGATCCCCCTCACAAACAAAATTTAAAAACAAAATGTTTTAACTGGCTTTAAGACTTATGCTGTCTACAATATTACATTTTCATTCAAACTAAACAAAACAAAAAAGAAATCCTCCCCTTTTCACATAACACATGTTCTCCTAGCGCCCACACTCCTTGACTTTAGGCCACCACAAAAGTCTGAGATTGCAATTTGGAAATGATGACAGACACGCAGATGTACTACCTGATCAGGTCTAGGTCATCAAGTGGCATCCTCTTATTTATTATACTTTTTTCATGAGAAAAAAAAAGGAGATGAAATATGCACATAAAAAATGTAGAGTGACATCAAATAAAATACTCGCACGACCAGCAAATTTACACTGTTTTATTTAAGAAAAACTCAAAGTCAATCTGCAGAAAACGGGGAACAACCTTACCTACCAATTCATATGGAAGCTGTAAGTACTGTAGCAGCCACGTACTGCTAATCAAATGTACTTGAATAATTGATCAACGGTGGTGTTAGCACCTCCACAAAAGCAGAGGTTTTGTCAATTTGCTGGTCTGGCGCATTCAGCTGTGCGTTAACACAATGTCAAAGCCTTCAGTGTCAATGACTCTATAGTAAGAGAGATTATTCACTTATTCACAAGTCAAAAACAGCTGCAAATGTTCCTGCATCCAAACAAATTCACCCTGAGGTCAGAGAAACTCTGAGAAAGTGCAAAAATCCCCAGAGCTACATCTAAGACTCTACAGGCCTCAGTTAGTTAGGATGTTAAATGCTGAACTTCATGACAGTAAAATTAGAAAAACACTGAACAAGTATGGCTTGTTTAGAAGGTCTGCGAGGAGAAACTCTCCTCTCTCTGAAAAGAACAAGCGTGGGTTGTTTAAGCAAAGCTGGATCTGATCAGGACTCGAGACGTCTGGAACAATGTTGTTCGGACTGACAAGCACAAAGTAGGGCTGCTCGATTATGGCAAAAATGATAATCACGATTATTTTCACTGAAATTGAGATCTCGATTATTTGACGATATTTATTTAACAATAACAATGTGTTGAATAATGACTTTAAAAAATAATATAAAATAGTGTGCAAATACTGATAACAGTGCAAATGTTTGCAATATAAGAAATAAATGAAAAATGTAAACATCTATGTTTAGTGAACTTTGCAGTGTTGCTCTGTGGTGCAGCTACGACACCGTAGCAAAGTTTACACACTATGTCTACTTGATCCACGTCTGACTCCGTGAACCATAATGTTTCCACACCACTGAAGTTTTTTAACCTCTTTTCAACCAACGGCAGTCACTCTCCTCTCCAAATAACTTCTGCTTAGCTTTCCGAGCTTCCCTCGGGTCCTCTTAATTGTTGTGACACATGTTCGAAATGCAGAGCGGTGCGCTCGATTTGCCACAACGGAGAGTAAAGCACGAGGGAGGTGCTAATAATCGGCTCAGTCATTTTTAATGATCGTTGAAAGCCCAGATCGTAATCGAGATTAAAATTCGATTAATTGAGCAGCCCTAGCCCAAAGTATGTCTGATGTAATGCACAGTGCCATGTTTAGTGAAAAGCAGACACATCACATCAGCACAAACACCACACACCGGCTGGCAGCACCATGGTTGAGGGGTGATGATTTCGGCCTGTTTTGGCACCTCGCGGTCACAGAGCTGACCATGAAATCCTCTGTATATCAAAGTATTCGTAGAGTCAAATGTGAGGTTGGCTCTCTGACGGATCAAACTGACAACAGGACAATCATCCCAAAAAAACAAAACAAGGTTCAAGGTGCTGCAAGGTCCCGTTGACATGCAGACCAAATCTGGACCTCAAGAGAGCCGTGCATAAGAAATGCTGCAAACCTAAACTGAAGCAGTGGTCTAAAGAACCCAAACCCAATTCCTCCACAACGTGCGACTGATAAATTCATAAAGAAAACCACGACTTCAGGTTATTGCTGCTAAGAGGGGTTCTACAAGCTGCTGAATCACAGAGTGTTAGCAAGTCTGCATTTTGGTTCGATTTCTGTTAAATAAATACTTTTACAGTTTAATACATGTTCAATTTTATCCTTCGGGGTTTGTATATTTATCTAATGTTTGGACCTGGTAAGGACCGATCCGATATACAGTATCAGTCTGATCCTGACCTAAATTACTGGATCGGATATCAGAGAGAAACAAAAAATGTAATCGATCCATTAAATATCACAAAAGCACCTCACAAACCTTGCGACATGGCGTAACCCAGGTAGTGACCTGAGCACGTCGGAGCAGTATGCGTAACATGATAGAGCGGCTGTTGTGCGAGAAACCTATCGGCACTCTGGAGCTACTTCACACTGAAAGCATCCGGAGCCTCGCTACATGCTTCCAAACCAGGTGTTGTGCCAAGGTAGGCATCCCGACAAAACCCGCTCCCCCAGCGCCGAGAGCACCTGCTGGGCACGGAGTGTGGATCTGGTTTACTCCGCCTCCATTACAGACAATTAGATGTGGCAGTAGTGATGTTTTAGTTTTGTGAAAAGGTGAAAAGTGAGTGTCATTACATTACCATTCAGTTTGAGGATTACAACAAAAAAGTAAATATTTATTGTTCTCACGTGGTATCGGACAAGATCAGTTTAACAAACGAAGGACATTTATTTTTATTCTCCTGTAACTTTACTGTATAAAGAGCTAAAACCTCCAAAGTTTCAGGAGTAGTTCGTTGTTATAAGAAGTTTTTGTGAACAAAAAAAAAAAAAAAAAAAATCACGGCTGTGGGATACCGTTTGTCCGTGATTTGGACAGCCCAGCCTGTGCTCTCGACGCAGGGGAAACAAATTCCACCAGCATGACACGACCAAAACCCTTTTATCATACTTTTGTTACATTTTGTATAGAAATGACACAAATGTGATAGAAACAGTTTACACTGACATCCATCTTGATAAAAGATGAGACTAATGAAGCTGTGTTTGCATCTATTTGCACTGCTTTCCACTCCAGATGTCTATTTATGTTAAGCTTTAAGTATAAAAGGGTCCATTCTACAAATTGTTGTTGGTTATAAACATTATTTTGTGCAGATATTGCACTTCTTTTTTTCAGAACCAAAGAGTTTTTGAAATCTGCATAAAATTACATATTAATAACTTTTTGAGTATTACTTTAAATACTTAGATTGAAAGTTCTGCTACAAGTTTAAAAGATCAGTATTGCTGAACTGCAAAAAATATTGTGAGTGCAGTGCATGTTTTGCATACAAGTACAATAGAATAGCTTTAGTGTTTTGTTTTTTTAAATTTTAGTCTGAACTTGTACAAAATGCAGCAGGACATTAAAAAACAGTTTTATTCGTTATATAATTGACTATATCGATTCATATCAGTATCGGCAGATATCCAAATTTATGGTATCGGTATCGGACATTAAAAAAATGGTATCGTGCCATCTCTAGTAAGGACGGGATAATTTCTTTTACCAGGACTCAGTACTTAACTTGGTCATGCTAATACAACTGGCATTCCCAGTGTACGTCCTCCGATACACATCAGCATGTTTGTATGAAAGCAGCTTATTTTTGAACAAGTATAGAAAAACTCAAGGTTGCATCCTCATTTGTATTAAATAATGCTTGGAGCAAGCAGATTTATCCCATGCTAAATCACATAATGAGGAAGTAAATCTAGCTAATGATTGAGCCTTTGTAGTTATTGTTCCCTATGCAGCACAACAACTCAGTTTCCTGAGATTTCTGGCTTCCTTTCAGTCGTTCAGGGGACACACATTAGCAGGGTGTGTCATCATATAGTGCATACTAGGCTTCAGTCAGGGGTGATATTACCTCCTCAGTAGGAATACAGACAGCTCAAAAAGTCACCATTATCCTCTCTTACAGACCCCATCATGCTTTCAAGATCAAAGAGGAGCTACCCCCCCCCTGTCCCCTTCTGGCTGCCTCTGCCTCAATTTTATCCCACAACTTAGACATTCACATTACTCACACTCTCATTACACATACATATAGGATCTTGGGGGTGGGCACGATACACGGAGTCCAAAGTACCATCAGGGTGTATACCTCACCCCTGGCATCGTTGCCCACCTCTCAATTTTAAATACACGTAGACATTGAGGGCTAGCAGGAGGGACCATGCGCTTACCTGCTGCTCTCTGGCAGGTAGCTCCATGCCCTCCTGGGTTTTAAATGCACCTTAGAACACACATGCATCAACACTACAATGAGCGGGTGGAGGGAGGTTTGGAGTCTTCTCTCACCCCCATTCTCTGCGACCTGCTGGAGCAGGGGGGCTAGGACTAGGAGGAGGAGTTGGCCGTCCGACTGCGGTCTGGAGTGTGGAGCCTTCCTGCTGCTGCGGAGTCGGGGCGGTCTGCCTCTCCCCACCGCAGGGAAAAGGGAAACACCACCTGGGTCTGGGTGCAGTTCCCCCCTCCAGGGGCGGGGGCACCTAGACCCGGTTTGTAGAGTACGCTTGGGGAGTGTGATCGTGTGTACAACGTCTCTTTATGTCTGTCTCCATGTTGGTTGAGTGTGGAGTAAGTGTATGAGAGCATGAGGGTGGGAATGGATGTTTGTATCTGTGTGTGCCTGTATGTCTGTGTCTATATGTCAGGTTGGGTGTCAGGCGCCACCTCTCTGGGGACATCTCAGGCCCTCCAAGGTTTGGAGGCCTATCTCCCCCTACCACCACTTCCCCTGCCAGTGGCGGACCCCCTCAGACATCGGTGCGTTGGTGGTTCTTTGTGTCCGGGGATGGGCGTCCAGGTACACACCGGCTCACTCCTTGGCGGCCGCTTATCGGGGCCTGGAGCCTGGGGCTCGCTCGGGCCACTTCGGAGGTGGGGTGCCCCCGGCCTCTCGGCCTGGGGCTCGGTCACTCAGGCGCAGCTGGCTGCCGGCGGAGCTCACGGGCGCATCACTGCAACTCCCCCTGACTTCTGCTCCACGGCTGCTGAGTGAGCCCTCATCTGGGACTCTCCTCAGCTCTTTCCGGGACAGTGGCGCAGCTGCCCCTCTGTTGGTCTTCCTTGGTCTCTTGTGTTCTGGGGGCCTCTGGATGTCTGGAGTTTTGATCTCCTCCACACCTGCTTCATGCCCTGGAGGACGGGGCTGTGGCCCCCCCACACCCTCTAGCAGATTATTACATGAAGGAACCTTTTAAAAAACAAAAAACAAGCGCGTCCATGCTCACAGGTGTACACACGGGTGATCACACCCACAAACTACACCCTTTTTGGCTCCTACCTCAAAGCACACTGTGTTCTGTTGATCTTATGTGCTGCACAATAATGTTTAACATTTAGTATTTACTGTCATATTCCCATATATCATTGTGATGTTGTTTATTCTATTACTCTTGTTCTCTTCTGCTTGCTTTCTTTTTTCTTTCTCAGCAGGTGATCCAGGTGATTGATATATGCATTTTTTTTTTCTCTGCCCGTTCTGTTGGTTTTTGGTTTTTGCCCTTCTCCCCCGTCCCTCTTCTCAGCTGTTTCCCTTTCCCTCTTTCTTTCTCCCCTTCTTTCCCCCAGTCAAGTCTGTCCCGTATTCAGTAAGTGAAAATAAAATAAACAATAAAAGGTGAATCAAATGGACCATTACGGCAAGGCTGGGATGGTCAGTTTGGTAAAGTAAATCCGTTGGGCATCTTTCTTTGCCTTTAGACAACAATTCTGATGGCAAAAGAGCCAAACGGGACAGGCCAAAAAAAAAAAAAAAAAAGAAATGGTGTCAGTGGGTATGTCGCTGTTAAGAAGCCATTCCTAAGGAGGGGAAACAGGAGAAAGGTTGAGGTATAACACGTGATGCAATGAATGAAGGTCATAAATGAAAATTTGAAGTCTTTGGTTCAAATCATCATTATTTTGTCTGGAGGAAGCCAGGAGAGAGGTACAGCAGTGAGTCTGTACATGTGTAAAACATGGTGGAGGTTCTGACATGTTTTGGTGTTGGACATCCAAAACTGATTTTGTAATGAACACGGAAAAGTAGCAAGACTGTGGCTCAGGTCGTACAACAGGTCATCTACCAATCAGAAGGTCAGTGGGTCGATCTCCAGCTCCTGTTCCAGTATGTTCGTGCCATCACTGGAGGCGATGCCGGGCTGCGGAGCACGAAAGGTTGAATCGTTGGACTGTGGTATGCATTGATCAGATGTTCGTTGGTTGGGGGCGCTGGAGTGCCGCCCACTTTGGCCCCTGGTTGCCTCCATCTTTGCATGCAGTCCATAGTGGTACAAATATGTATGTGTATATATATATGTATGTATATGTGTATGTGTATGTATATGTATATATATATGTATATATATATATATGTGTATATATATGTATATATATGTGTATATGTGTATATGTGTGTATATATATGTGTATATATGTATGTATATATATATATATATATATATATATAAATAAATCACGACTAGGGTAAGACTTTTGCACAAACTTGTTTTTTTAAGGGGGAAAGGACACCCTGTTTTTGGCACAAAAAAGTAACGGCGCTGAACAAAATGCATTTGCCATTATTATCATCATTATAATAGAAATTTTTAAAAGAGCATTTGCATTAAAGGACATGTGGATGAAAACTATAGAGCAAATTCCTTGGCTTGATAAAGCTCCTATATAATGGCACTTAGAAAAGGTTATTCGAATCTTTGGGAGCAAAGAGAAATACATTGTTTTACCATTTCCTCCAGCTTTTGTTTTTTTTGTTTTTTTTTAACTTCGACAAGTGTGTTTGGCATTTAACAAAAGCTTTTAACTTTTCGATCCAGTGTAATTTCAGAGCACAATAGGACATTTAAACACTGTAACTTTCCAATCCTTATGCACCTGAACTTTTCATGTCTTTTGTGACAGTGGATGATTTCTGCTTTTTTTTTTCTGAGAAATTACAGTGATCACAAATGCATTATGGTGGACCAGTTTGCTGCAGCCTCTTCAGTGCTGCAAAGTGTAAGCTGCCGGACTGTGTAAGAGGTGGAAGTGGAGAGATGGGCGAGGGATGTACTTTTGTGTGTCTCCTTTATGCACGGACTGCTCAACGAACCAAACCCGGTACATGCTCAGGTGCTTAAGGAGCCACCAGACCCCTAAGACTGGACTCACATGTACTGTATGCATCTCAGGCTTCATGTTTAACTTTTTCAAGAACCAGCTAATAAAACCACCATATGAAAACATCCTAAAAAAAAAAAAAAAAAAAAAAAAAAAAAAAAGATCAAAGAGGAGCAAGCTTTTATTTAAGATAAAGGCTAGTTATTTATACTGCTGCTGCTTTCCTCTCTTTTGGGCCAGTCCTCAGAAAGTTCATTCAGTCCTAAGAAAGAAAAAAAATTGTACCAGAATGTTTTTTCTCATGTTATTGTTGAAGTCAAAGTGATTTATAAAATCAGGCTACTTTAAACACACGTTTTCTTCATTCCACACATTTTTTCTAGAAATGAAACCCAGGAAAAATATCTGAAAATGATTAATTCAGTTCTATTAATTCAGTTTTATAAAGCAACAAATCAAAATAACAGTTGGTAACTGTTGTCCTAACAAAAGATGTACATTTGTGTGCGTCTCAACCCTTTGCCTTTAAAAAAAAAAAGAACAAAAAGGCTGTGATAAATGTTCACAGTATGCATGTGCAGGTGATTTTTCACCTCATCTACACCTAACTGAGCACTTAAATACAAACACTTCTCATAAACACTTAATTTTCTGTTTATGAAAAGAAAGAAAAATATTACAAATTTTACTGCGTCATTAAACAAATTTTAAATTCCTCTCATTAACCTTTTTTCCTTGGGTAGCGATGAGGAGATAAACAACAATGATTCATTAAATGAGGAAAGCTTGCACAAAAGCAGTTAGCCTCCTACAGATACGCAGAGTAACAGATGAATTTGCTGTTTTTTACCTTCAAACACTGGAGATTCTATATAGAAAAGTCTTTTTTTGTAAACATGTGGTCTGCCAAAACGGAGTTCCAATTTGTAATGAATTGGCAACGACTGTAAGAGAGGAAGAAATGTGTTGGTGAGTGCTGCACCATGTAAGGACTAACTTACGGCTCTCTGGTGTAGAAGAACAAACGATGAACTAAGTATAAAGGAGGTTGTGTCTTCCTAAAACAGATATGATGAAGTCCCTATGCTGCAGCACACTGTGTAACATTATTCCTAAAAAATGTTGCCAAAGCTTTTTAGTTTTGCTTTGTTTTAGAATTCTGCAATACTCCATGTAAGTTTATGAACTATGCACTAAGAAATTCATATTTGCTGTAATTGACCAACTTTTGCCAACGAAGCAAACGTGACCAGAATTCTCAAGCAGGAAATTAATTAACTGTCCTCGTAATCCTTTGAACACGGCAGCAGGTCAGTAACAGGATCGGGTATAAAAAGAGCATCTTAGAGAGGCAGAGTTTCTCAGATGTCAAGCTGGGCAGAGGTTCACCAATCTGTCTACTAACTGTGGAACAACGGTTTCAAATATCTCAACGTTTATAGAATCTGGAGAAATGTCTGTGCAAGCAATAAGGCTGAAAATCAGTGCTGGATGCTGCGATCTTCAGGACTTCAGGGGGCACTGCGTCAAAAACAGGCACGATTCTGTCATGAAAATCACTGAATGGTTCAGGAACCCTTCCAGAAATCATTGAGCACATTTCCCCAAACCGCCCAGGTAAAGAATAAAACTCTATCATGCAAAGGAGAAGCTATATGTATATAACTATATGATTCAGAAATGCTATGCTACAGTCTGCCCTGCAGGCAAAGCTCGTTTAAAATAGACTGAGGCAAGATGGAAAACTGTTCTGTGGTCGAAATCTGAAATTAGTTTTGGAAAACGTGGCATACGTGGAACTAAGTCATGGAATTGACAGCTTGCACACTGAAAGGTTTGTCCAGGTGTGGCTGTGGCACAGCGGGTTCAGCGGCAGTCAGACGATACCAAAAAATGTGATTACTACAATACAACAACACAAAAGGTCTTTTCCGTCTTTCACAACATTTAGTCACTCTTGGTTTCACACTCGCATGATTAACACATGACTCGTTTCTGACACTGACACCCTTTCAGAAACAAGACTCACAGCAGCACTGAAAACTGGCTGACTGAGCTGAACAGTTGAATTTTAAAACATGAATAAATATTGTAATTAAGAGGGAAAGAATTTTTTGCTAAATAACTTTAGAGAACATTAGGGGCATTTTAAGTCAAATCATTGGGGTACAACACTAGCTTGGCTTTTAAAATGTGGCCTGCTATGAGGTTGGTGCCAAATAATTAGTAAATTAACAAATTAATAGAACGTAAATGCAGATTTCCACTGTGGCAGCACAAAAAAGGCAGCACACCTGTAAGGAAGCTTCAGTGTAGACTGACATGCTTTCAGGTGTAGAGTGACTTTAAAGTGCACTGTAATACAGGTTTGAATATCCAATTATTCACTTACAGTATGATAATACCTCTGAGTTGCTTCCTACAGCCTCTCCGGCCTCTCGCTAGCATCTTGACCGGATGTCTGCTCGAGTCTGTGAAGATGAAACCGAACAGTAAGAACAGTAACAGCCTCATTATCGTTTTCCTGACGCTCACCGAGTGACAGACGAGGAGAGCCCGCAGAGTGCACTGAACAGGCTAACAAGCTGTCAGGCTAACGCGCTGAAACTGATGTGGTGAAGTGCACAGTCACAAAATGAGGGAAGTTTTTTTATGCTTTTCTTTGTCTTGTCACTTTGTGTCATTAGCGTCATTTACAGAAATAGTTTTCTAGTCCATCTCGAGGCACATGCCCATGAAAGTCACACACTGACTTTACAATAGAATTAGCAATCTAGTGTGAACGTCAAAAACCTTTGTCGGGTTCTGAACAAAGCTAGAATTTCATGTGCTGACAGGAAACAGCTAACAGGCTCATTTCTTTTAGTTGAAAACTTTTCTAAGACAAAAGTAGCACATTTTGAAACGTCGACTTTAAAAAAAATAAAAAACAAACAACAGCAACACAGCATGTAAGAAACAATACAGCTACACTACAAAACAGACAGGAGAACATAAGAAGACAAAAGAACAAAAAAAGAAAAGACAGGAAATACAAAGAAGAACATTTCTATGCTGAAGACAGCAATAACATTTAGGGTGCACAGTAAATGTACTGGCTCTTTTCTGTAGACCATCATATAATGCTTTATATCATGGTTTAACATATAGAGACTAGAGATGGTCGTATCGGTATCGGTCCGATACTGACCTAAATTACTGGATCGGATATCGGAGAGAAATAAAAAATGTAATCCGATCCGAAGTATCACGAAGTCACCTCACAAAACGCGCTAGTCGGTGTAACCCAGCCCGGCGCATCAGAGCGGTATGTGTCAGGCGGCAGAGCGGCTGTGTTGGAGCATTTGAAGCCTCCTACATGCTTCCTAACCGCAGCGTTTCATCTCGGCGAAAACTATCCCAGAGAAGTAAAGCAAGTGTGTCAGTTCATCCCTGAATGTTTGCATAGGTTTTCCACGTTAAGCTGAACAACTGATATATTGAGCCACAGCTGGACTGGCCATCGGAGTTCCATAATGAGGTGAAAAGGAAGCGATTTATGTTATTACTTCAAACATGAAGCTGATCAATGATCAGCTGATCGGCTTTTCTGCCGCAAGTCCCGCCTTTCTCGTTTGTTTATGGCCCACTTTGCGCTAGAAAGAGAAGACCAGCGGATAAACAACAGCAGCACGTTTAAGCGTGATCAGCTGTTGTTAGAATGTATTTAATATTACTTTCTAGTATCAGCTGAGGTCTGCTGGAGCCACGGCTGTAAAGCTGCTGGTCATGATGTCGGTTTGGATATGTCACGTATCCAAAGCTCGACACAGCTGCTGTAACATCAGACTGACATCCAGCTAACCACAGCTAAAAAGATATTTAGAATATTTATTCTAAATAATAATATAAATATTTAGTCTATTTAGTCTATTTAAAATGACAGGTCTTTCTTTGCAATGATAACCACAGCAGCAAGCAGTCCCAACAGATGTGTCCAGACAGGGTGCGAACCAGTTACATCCCATTTTGTTTCATCTTCTTACTGTAAAGCTCATCTCATCTTGTTTTTAACCATTATTTCAATTATCTTTGATTTCAATAATCAGCAGAAGACAGTATATGAAGATACAAACTCTGATGAAAAGAGGTTTGTTCCTCACTAAGAAGGTTTTCACTAGCCACTTTGTTAGGTACATCTGCTCAAATGCTCCAAATATTTAATGAGTGAATCGCAGGAGCAGTTGGTGCACTCAGGCATGCAGGGGACTTCAGGGTGAAGTTCAAAATGAACATCAGAATTCGGAAGAAACGTGATACTTTTCAGCCAAAGTATCGTGTCCTTCACCAGATTCAAATCCAATAGAGCACCTTCTGGCCATAACTCAGCTCTGAGCAGCTCCCACGTTAGATTCAGTGTCTCGCTCACTCTGCAAAACACCACCACAAGAAAACCACATCATAGCTTTTTAAGACCATTTAAAAGGAGGGTGAAATACAGAAAACACTGAGTACCCGAGTGGGGTTCCAGCTACGACGGGTTTTACTGAGGTCTCATAATGTGAGTTATGTTGTGGCTTTGAGTTACTTGGAAACTGGTCAAATAGATTGTTGGGGGTTTTGAGCCAGTGGTTTGGCTTTTCAGATGAAAGACGACAGGGAGATCTTGGCCAAAGAGGCACCATTACCTCCAACCAAAGCTGTCCAGAGGCCAAAGACAACTACTTCCATGCACTTGGGTTTGTAGCTGAGGTGATGATGTCTATCCAGCTCATACAGTGGCTTGCAAAAGTATTCGGCCCCCTTGAACTTTCCCACATTTTGTCACATTACAGCCACAAACATGAATCAATGTTATTGGAATTCCAGGTGAAAGACCAACACAAAGTGGTGCACACGTGAGAAGTGGAACGAAAATCAGACATGATTCCAAACATTTTTTACAAATAAATAACTGCAAAGTGGGGTGTGGTAATTATTCAGCCCCCTGAGTCAATACTTTGTAGAACCACCTTTTGCTGCAATTACAGCTGCCAGTCTTTTGGGGTCTGACTCTACCAGCTTTGCACATCTACAGGCTGAAATTCTTCCCACTGTATATGACACATTTTGCGGGTGGTAAACACAGGCTGTTGTCTACTCAAAATGAAAGGTCTTTTGATCCTTGCATTCACAACCACAGCAAGAATCAGAATCAGAATCAGAATACTTTATTGATCCCTGGGGGAAATTATTTTTTGTTACAGTGCTCCATTTTAAACCAACATTAAGACAAGACAGACAATACGCTAACTAAGAATAGTACAATATATACATACATACATACATACATACATACATAAGTCACTTATAAATAAATATTTGGAAAAGAAACGTGTAGTTGTAGCAGCAAACAGTGTGTTAAGTGGATGCGTTGTACAGGGAGATGGCCACAGGCAGGAATGATTTCCTGTGTCGTTCAGTGGTGCTTTTCGGTAATCTCAGTCTCTCACTGAACGTGCTCCTGTGACTGACCAGCATGTCATGGAGTGGGTGGGAGGTGTTATCCAACATTGTCTTTATCTTGGACAGCATCCGCCTCTCCGACACCACCTTGAGGGAGTCCAGCTCCATCCCCACAACATTGCTGGCCTTACGGATCAGTTTATTAAGTCTGTTGGCATCTGCGACCCTCAGCCTGCTCCCCCAGCATGCAACAGCATAGAGGATCGCACTGGCCACAACAGACTCATAGAAAATCCTCAGCATTTTCTGGCAGATGTTGAAGGACCTCAGTCGCCTCAAAAAATAGAGACGACTCTGGCCCTTCCTGTAAAGTGCTGTGGTGTTTTTAGCCCAGTCCAGTTTATTGTCAATGTGTACTCCAAGGTATTTATAGTCCTCCACAATGTCAACACTGACCCCCTGGATTGAAACAGGGGTCAAGTGTTTCCTGGTCTTCCTGAAGTCCACGATCAGTTCCTTGGTCTTTGCCACGTTGAGCTGCAGATGATTCTGCTCACACCACGTGACAAAGGAGTCGACCACAGCCCGGTACTCTGTCTCATCATCCCTGCTGATGCATCCAACCACCGCAGAGTCATCAGAAAACTTCTGAAGATGGCAGGTCTCTGTGCAGTGGCTGAAGTCTGTGGTGTAGAGGGTGAAGAGGAAGGGGGAGAGGACAGTCCCCTGTGGTGCCCCTGTGTTGCTAATCACCTTGTCAGACACACACTGTGGGAGACGTACATATTGTGGTCTTCCTGTCAGGTAATCAACAATCCAGGACACCAGAGAAGCATCCACCTGCATCGCTGCTAACTTATCACCCAGGAGGGTCGGCCTGATGGTGTTGAAAGCACTGGAAAAGTCAAAAAACATGACCCTCACAGTGCTCGCCGGCTGGTCCAGATGGGTGTAGACACGATTGAGCAGGTAGATGATGGCGTCCTCTGTTCCGAGACGAGGCTGATAAGCGAACTGAAGGGGATCCAGATGTAGTCTTACTATGGGTCGCAGCTGGTCCAGGATGAGCCTTTCCAGGGTCTTCATGATGTGGGAGGTCAGTGCCACGGGCCTGTAATCCTGGGGGCCACTGGGACGTGGCGTCTTTGGTACAGGGACGAGGCATGATGTCTTCCACATCACCGGGACCCTCTGCAGACTCAGACTCAGCATAAACAGTTTATGAAAGACTCCACACAGCTGGGGGGCACAGGCCTTGAGGACAAGGGGACTCACTCCGTCTGGTCCAGCAGACTTGCCTGAGTGAAGTCTCCTCATTTGCATCTCAACCTGGTATTGAGTGAAGGTGATGGGTGGGGGAGGGGTGTCAGGAATCTCACAGGAGGCAACATGTGAAGAGAGAGGCTGGCACAGTGGTGTGGCTCTGGATTCCAGGCTGACTGCAGGTGAGGTTGTGGGGGTGGGAGCAGACACTGTGGTGTCGAATCTATTGAAAAACAGATTCAACTCGTCGGCTCTATTCTCACCTCCCTCAGCTCCCCTGCTGTTGGTTGGCCTGAATCCAGTGATGGTCTTCATGCCCCTCCACACCTCTCTCATGCTGTTCTGCTGGAGTTTCCACTCCAGCTTCCTCCTGTAATTGTCCTTAGCCTCTCTGATCTTGTCCTTTAGTAACACCTGGACCTTCCTCACCTCCTCTTTGTTGCCCCCTCTGAAAGCCCTCTTCTTGTTGTTGAGGAGGGCTTTGATGTCCTTAGTCACCCACGGCTTGTTATTTGGGTAACAATGAACAGTCTGAGCTGGAACAATGGAGTCGGTGCAGAAAGTTATGTAGTCTGTGATACACAGAACAGACCCAAAGAAATTACAGGATGTCATGCAGAGCTTCAGGGGAGGAACAAAGCCACGAGGGAAAACAGGCGGGTCCAGATAGACTGAGATATAAGCTGTATATCTCCTGTATTATCTCACACCGTCCTGGACAGTGTGAGAAAAATTGACAGTGGAGAAGCTTGCGGCCATTCTGAGAAATTGAAGAGACTTCAGTGTAATAATGTCATGATTCACAGACATGGCAGCAGGTTTAACTCTGGATCCCATCATTATCATCAAGGCTTTCAGGCAGTTTGGGCAAAGCGGAACAAACTGAAAGTGGCAAGGGAAGACTCAGATGGGTTGTCACTTTTATTAACAACAAATCGTGCTGCACTGATCATATAACCGTGAAAGAAAGTAGGTTATACTGAACAGTTAAGGGACGCACACAGGGGAGAGAAACATCGCAACACAGCAATCAGGCTGTGAAAAACCAATGAAATCTGACAGAACCCCAGGTACAGAGGAGTAGGCAGGTGCCCAGTTACATTCATCTCAACCTTGATGGGGCATGATTGAAGCGACTGCTATTAGGAGCAAGGGTCCTCCTGGCCTAACAAGCAAGAGGTTTACCCACACAACTACAGCCTGTGCTGTTCACCAGCAAGTCAACAGAATGACACATGACAAGCAACTTGCTTTTCATTTGGCTGTGGGGTAACATCCACTCTGCACACCCGCTGGCGCTCTCACATGCCACTTTAGTTCTTGTTTACACTCCCCTCCCAGCTAACCAGACAACCACGTGTGACCACATCTGCTTTCTCTGCCTCGATACTGCACTCTTGTATAATAGTATAATACTCTTCTAGTATTCTTCTGCTCTGTTTCTTGTAATTTTGTGTAATTTCACACATGAATAACCCCGTGAGGAGGGAAACTGTTTCCCCCTTAAGGAATAGTCTAAAACTATTGGAGCAAGCACTGAATTCTCTGTCATCTTAAGCTGAGTTGGCTATTTTACCAAGATAGCTGCATTTTAGAGGTGCAGGAGAATAAGCTTGCCCACAGCAAGCCTGTAGGCATGTGTCAAAGACAGTATTTACCAATCATGGAACAACGCATGACCCGTCTCCATCCTTCCTAAATCATAGGCAGGAAAGGAAGCAGATAATCAACTCAGACTGCAGCATTTATTACATTTTTTATATTATGTTAAATGTCATTAACTAAACATTTCCAGCTGTGGAAGTAATTGATTAATATATGGTGCACAGTCTCCTTATATGCCCTCCTAAATGCAGCTTAAGGGAGATTAAAACCAGAATACATTAGAATACATTAGCCAGCAATGAGAAAAGATTGTTAGTGAAATAAAATTAGAATTGTGTTATTTTTAAATAGAAAATCAAGAATTTTTTTTCAATATTTTATTTTTTTCACCTTTTACACGTTTGAATCTCAAGCTACTAAACGTATTCATATAAATAATACTCACAGTGAGCATTCGCCCGCAGTCAGACGCCAAATGTTTGAGTCGTCCTCTGACATGCGCAGTAGCGTTATCTTAAAATTTCCAGTGTGCAACAACCCTCGCTCGAATATGCGCAATTAGTAATATAGCCCCACCTCGACACAAATAATAATAATAATTATTATTATTATTATATTTTGCATAAGACTGGTAAATATTTTGGCTAAACATGAGATGCAGTCATTTTCATCAATGGCCGGAAAAATGAATGAATAAAACAAACACACCTGAACGAGTGATGAAGATGATGCCCACACACGCCTCTGTTGTACTGTCAGTGATGCCACCATGAAATATGTTTATTTATTTACAATCCAGCTAGGCTAAACAGCTGAGCATTTTAAACTTTTAACATATATGTTTAATATTTAACATATACATTCTAATAATTATTATTTATAATTAATAATTATCATTGTTAAGTTTCTGGGGGGGGTTTTGGGGGGGGGGGGGGTATTCTGTTTTTGAAGGTTATATTTATCATTCATGCATCATGTATATTTACATGTTGAAATTTGAATCTAAAAACATGAGAAGTATTATATAGTTTTCTAATTTTGACAACCGAGGTCGCGTTGCATCATTATAAGCATTATTTCTGAAGAATTGGATCCTGTACAGATAATATTTTATGAAATCCCCCTGCAGAAAATTTGCATCAATACGTTTTTAGAATTTAAAATTTAAAAAAGTGTGGTCATCGGGATACAAACAAGCTGTACTATCTATGTGTTTATACGTCTCTCTGCATTTAATCATTAGTTATCATTAATCTCTGGTTCTCTTCTACTGGGTGTCTTTGTCCCCTCACCCCAACAGCTCGCCCCTCCCTGAGCCTGGTTCTGCTGGATGTTTCTTCCTGTTAAAAGGGAGTTTTTCCTTCCCACTGTTACCAAGCCAGGCTCATAAGGGGGTCGTATGATTGTTGCGGTTTCTCTGTGTTATTGTAGGGTCTTCACTTTACAGTATAACTGTGACTGTTGTTGAGATTTGGTGCCACATAAATAAAATAGAACTGAACCGTTGCAAGAGCTTGGTTCGCATTGCCGGCAATAAGTCAGACTCGTTCCCGGTGGGTGATGGGCTCCGCCAGGGCTGCCCTTTGTCACCGATTCTGTTCATAATTTTTATGGACAGGATTTCTAGGTGCAGCCAAGTGGCGGAGGGCTTTCACTTAGTTGGCCTCAGAATCTCATCTCTGCTTTTTGCGGATGATGTGGTTCTGTTGGCTTCATTGGGTGGGGGCCTCCAGCTCGCACTAGAACGGTTCACAGCCGAGTGTGAAGCAGCAGGAATGAGGATCAGCACCTCCAAATCTGAGGCCATGGTTCTCAGCCGGAAAAGGGTGGAGTGCCCCAAGTGGAGGAGTTCAAGTATCTCGGGGTCTTGTTCGCGAGTGATGGGAGAAGGGAGCCGGAGATCGACAGACGGATTGGGGCTGCAGCTGCAGTAATGCGGACGCTGCACCGGTCCGTCGTGGTGAAGAGGGAGCTGAGTGTAAAAGCGAAGCTCTCAATTTACCGGTCGATCTACGTCCCTACCCTCACCTATGGCCACGAGCTGTGGGTAGTGACCGAAAGAACGAGATCGCGGATACAAGCGGCAGAAATGAGCTTCCTCCGAAGGGTGGCTGGCCTCTCCCTTAGAGATAGGGTGAGAAGTTCAGCCATCCGGGAGGGGCTCAGAGTAGAGCCGCTGCTGCTCCACATCGAAAGGAGCCAGCTGAGGTGGTTCGGGCATCTGACAAGGATGCCCCCTGGGCGCCTCCTGGGTGAGGTGTTCCAGGCATGTCCCACCGGGAGGAGGCCCCGGGGCAGACCCAGGACACGCTGGAGAGATTATATCTCTCGGCTGGCCTGGGAGCGCCTTGGTATTCCCCCGGATAAGCTGGAGGAGGTGGCTGGGGAGAGGGAGGTCTGGGCCTCTCTGCTTGGACTGCTGCCCCCGCGACCCGGCCTCGGATAAAGCGGATGAAGAATTGAATTGAGCTTATTTTCTTCTGACAAACTTGATCTTAAAAAGAAAACCGAATGAACTGAGAAACAACACATTATCAGGTTTCCCCGGATCTGTTATTATAGAGCTGCTCAGAGACGCTTTTCTTTGTAGAACTACAAAGATGTAAATGTGCTGGGTCTTTTATCACATGCATTTCTTTTCACAAGCAATTTTAACCATTGTTATTCTCATTGCCACTTATCACAAATGCTTGATTACAGTTATTGCTGCTAACGCAATTTAAATTCCATCTTGTATTTTCTCAGGTTTTCTTAGTCTAATATTAAGAATTGATAAAATATTGAATTATAAAATTGGATCAGGTACTGTACTGTCACAGTACTGTACATAAAAGCATCTGACTTTTTATGAAATATGTTCTTTTAATGTTCAGGTCTGCCTGTAGCCTGTAGAGTCCCAAACATGCTGATAACAAAAAACCTCTCCTTGGAGCACAGAGGTAGGCTTGGCTGAGTCTGGTAAGTCTATCAAGCATGAACACATCACAGATTTAGTCTGAATACTTGTGTAAATGTTATTCTCACTGACTTCCTTGCAGGCATTTGTATATAGACAGCAAATTATGCAGAAGCTCTTTTCTTTGTCCCATTGTTAATTTCTGAACAGAATGACTTTCCATATAAAAATCATGGTGGCACACCAGCACGATCAGTCCATTTTTACCTGAGGAAAACTTCCCCCTCTTTTACTTTGCATGAGAATGTCACGTTTAACGCACAAAAAAGGGGAAAGAATAAAAAAAAGAAAGAGCTGTCAGCCTTTTCTTTCAGCAAACAAAGAAGAATCAGCCGTCGGTCAAATCACAGATGTTCTACCGCACAAAAATGATCATTATTGTGCCAAGATTTTGTCAGACTTCCTTGCATGCTTCCACAGTGAGCTGTGTCACAAAAGATTTTGGCAAGCTTGTCCCTCAATTAGACAAACACACACAATGAGAGACTCTGTCAGGGCTCAGGCTGTGCCCACGTGGTGACCTTCCCCTGGGACGGCCTGTTGCAGTGCACGCTGCAAAAACTGTCAATACAAAACCATCTATCTGTTCTCTGACCGGATCTATGGAATTACAGCACAGACAGCCCTGTTAAAATGTCTCTCTCTTTGTGAGGCGGCTCCTCTCTGCGCATCTGATTTCAGACCAGTGATTTGTTACCCAGTGGGCCTGTGACAAAATCTGATCACAAACCATTTTCACAGCAGCCGTGTCAATACAAGAAGAGTAAAGACGCACAGCTGTCAATAATCGCATTACTCAAAGTGAATGAAAATTCACTCATTTCAGTTCTAACACAGTGTTGACCTGTTATTTCATTTCAAAATGACTGTTGGGTTGTTTCGGGCCTTAATTGTTATTTCATCATCGTGCCAAAAATGGTCTCAGTCCCACGTGGAACTACAGGACACTGCAGTGTCACAAACCACAAATCATCCAGTAATAAATATATTCAAATACAAAAAGAGCAACGAGAGAAAAAACAGAAGCACTGAAGGTTTCAGGATGTTGACCTCAGGAGGTTTTTAAGATGCTAAATTTGGGCTAATAAGCTAAAAAATTCTGTTTCCTATGTTTTATTATATAATTTTATAACCCAGAAAACACTGAAAGCATTTCCTTGAAAGCACAATACATTCAAATTTAAGAAACTACAGCAGCAGCATTACAGGTAAAATCCCACATGACCGATGCTCCTTCCTTTTTTTTGTCCCTTCTTTTCCAATGATTGTGACGGAGGATTCTTCAGCAGCGTGTAATCTAGACTCCTCACTGACGAGTCGAAGGTGCAGCCGGTGAGAATAAAGCCTGTTCGTGTGTAAAATCCTCCCAGGGTGATTTTGGGATTGAGATGTGCCAACGATCATTTCCAGCTCATCAAACCATTCGCTGACCCCTCCTGACCTATGGACGGGGCCTTTAACATCCTGGAGGAGACTACTTCCAGCACAATAGGAAGTTTTCATCTAAGGATGATTGTGGTCACTCAGCACAGTGATTGCAGTGATTTTTCAGAGGCCCTCTTCTTTAAGGTGAGTGCTCATAACAGAACTCCGCCGCTCTCTCATCGCCAGGACAATAGATCAGGTTTTTCCTACACCAACGTGTGGGCAAAGCAATTTTAGGAAGTGTCAAAGGATAATAATACCAGTGAGATACTGGCTTCTGTCAAGCAAACAGCCACATGCAGCTATTGTTGCTGCTGTCACACTTATTAAAAGCAAGACCAGGATCCTATTGCACAGAATCTATTTAAAGACAACACGGTACAAGGTGCACGCACTGAGTTTTATTTTTTGAGGACATTTTTGTTAAATCTAGGAGGAAATTCAGTGTAAGGATGAAAAATGCTTTGCTGCACATTATGTAATACAACATGGAAGACCACACAATGGCTGGTTTACAAAGGAGGGTGTGGGCGTTCATCAGCAAGGGTGTAGGCTTGATTTGCAAAGTGGGGAGAACATGAAACCTACAGTGGGATGCAAAAGATCGGGCAACCTTGTTAATAGTCATTATTTTCCTGTATAAATCGTTGGTTGGTACAATAAAAAATGTCAGTTAAATATATCATACAGGAGACACACACAGTGATGTTTGAGAAGTGAAATGAAGTTTATTGGATTTATAGAAAGTGTGCAAGAATTGTTTAAACAAAATCAGGCAGGTGACCCCTGACCTACATACACAGGCAGTGTTGGTCAAGTTACTTGAAAAAAGTAATCAGTAACTAATTACTGATTACTTCCCCCCAAAAGTAATCCCGTTACTTTACTGATTACTTATTTTCAAAAGTAATTAATTACTTAGTTACTTCGTTACTTTTTAAAAACACGATTTACAACCTGAATAGGTGATAAAGTGAAAGACTTTTCAGCCTAATTCTACTTCCTGCATAATCCATCATACAAAATGTAATCAAATGGAAAAGTCTCTTTTTAAAACTTGTTTTATTAGTTTTAATCTTTTAACTTTATGCATCAAGCAAAAATTTAATTATCTGCAACATTCTCTGACTGGAAGAAATTAGTTTAACATTTAAACCTATTTTCTGCACATTCCAGCACATAAAATAAAATATTTTTTGTGTTTACACTCAGTCTTTCAAATAGATGCAAGTAAAACACAGCAGAAAATAAATAAAGTCAAAGACTCAGCGGTCCTGTTGCTCTATTTTCACCTGTAAAGCAGGACTGCGGTAGGCGGAGGTTTACCCTGGTGCAGGTGTGCCGCGGTCAGTGGAAGAATCCGCGCGAGTGTCTCTGTGAGTTTCCCATTACGTCATAGCTACTCGGTGCTTGTTGGAAGTTTAGGGTTTTTTTCGCTGTAAAAAGAAGTTTTCTTCCCGCGCACAGCGGACACTAATGTTTTTGTCACTTTTTATGGAATCAAACTCAAAGTAAGGTCAGTACTTCCACGCTTTAAACGCTGCACGCTCATACTCTCTCCCACAATCGATATGTGATCCATTGTTGATCTGCACACAGCTGTTGTCACTAACGTCGCACTCGCTTACGTCACTGTCGTGAGACATTCTCGCAAAAAATCACGGTTTTACTAACGCAGTAACGCAGCGTTCCTACGGGAAAGTAACGGTAATCTAATTACCGTTTTTGCAATAGTAATCCCTTACTTTACTCGTTACTTGAAAAAAGTAATCGGATTACAGTAACGCGTTACTGCCCATCTCTGTACACAGGTGAATCCAATAATGAGAAAGAGTATTTAAGGGGGTAAACTAAGTTTCCCTCCTCTTTTCATTTTCTCTCAGTAGCAACACGGGGGTCTCAAAACAACTCTCACATGACCTGAAGACAAAGCTTGTTCACCATCATGGTTTAGGGGAAGGACACAGAAAGCAGCACCAAAACCTACAACTGCCTCCAAAGCTCATACTGTACATGTAAAAGAAGGCATCTATCAATCTCCTGCCACCAACTGCGAATAACTCAAAACATTAAACAATCACTTAATTGTGATACAAGGAAAAGGCAGGAAGCTGTGATCAATGAGGAATTGGTTGGCTTTTAATTTGAAGGAGACGAAGACTTTGGAGTGCAGGAAAACGGCTTCGGTGTCGTTGTATGTGAAAAGGAAAAGTGATATAATGTCATGTTTTTAGTCTGGATTTCATTAAAAAAGCCAAAAGCAGGGACCCATCGCTGACACATGATTGGTCTTTTCGTTAATAAAAGAAATTAAGCATGATGATCAAAATCTCTGAATATGCTTTCGTGGTTTTTTGTGTGTATGTCGTGTTCTGAACAATCCAAAGATAGACAGGATGTTTACAGACTGCAGGAGCTCTGGGCTTATTTTACATCACTGTTATTACTACATACCAAGAATATCTCTTTTCTGCATCAATTCACTTCCCAGAAGAAAAAGCAATGGTGGAAAGAGCCGAAGGCAAGAACACAGACTAGATAATTATATCTTTTATTGCTATGTGCTCCCCATTACAACAAACAGCATCAGTAGTGTACACTTCAATCTACACAAATACATAGTAAAGCAAATAGAACAGAGTGACTTGCGTTCATGACAATCCAATACTTCAATGCATGGACAGCACAGGGGTATTGATACAGTACATGGAAAATCCTATGCAATAACAGCTGTCTGAGGCTCAGGGATTGTCAAAGTAACATCTACGGCTACTCTAGTTATCATTACAAGCTCTCTATAGCATTAGCAGCAGTGTTTATAGGCAGCAAGTAAATGATGTGAAAAGAACTGGGAGGAAAATGAAAATACTGCCAACTACAAACAGCATAAAACAGCTTTACTGGTACTACGCTATTCATGTTTTATCGGTTAAAATAAAGCATCTGTCTGGTCAGTTCACGCTGCTGCGTTGCAACGACTCGGATAAAGACTTCTACAAAACAGCTGTGAAAAAACAGCTTTCTGACAAGTAAAACATCTCAAAATTGAGCATGTATATTTACATCTAATTGTTTGCAAAAACAATGTCATTTCTAGTCTACTGTGTTTGTTAACAAGCACAAATCTGCTTCCAATGTGAAAATATGACCGGAGAAAGAGGTGATCAGTTTTCAATGGTTTATCCAATGCAGCTTATCGGCCGGCTGCTGCACACGCTGCGACAACAAAGCAGAACCCTTTAACTTTCAATAAATATTTATGCACTCAATGCTATATACATGTTCTATACATTGGCACACAGGACTGAGTGTGGATAGTTGCAAGCTATTTCTTTGCTGAAAACACAAATCTGTGCCTTTTGCTATTGCAGTCAGATGCATGGTGGTTGTAAGGAAATCCACTTATAAATAAATAGCTTTCTCTCTCCAAAACCTTTTTCCACCTTAATAAAAAAGCCATTTAGAGAATACTCTGGAAAGAAAGATGTTCCACATACAGTAAGTCTTTTTTTAAATTCCAGCTTATTGTACTTACAACAAAGCTTTGTTCCTGCAAACGTAACACGTACCAGAGAACCTCGTTCAGGCCAATCATGAAAGGATCGAACGAGCTCCAAGGGCCATTAAGCAATTTTCATAATAAAACTGAATGACATGGCTCTGTATTGGCAGACTGTGAAAGGGTAGATCAATTTTCCAAGCTCAGTACTGACAGATTACATTGTTTTAGCTCTTCATAAAAAAGCTAAAAGCACAGCTGGAACAAACAGCTGGGTGGTGAAGACAGTGAGAGATGGCGGGGACTCCTGAGCTAAAATAAGTCGGACTTCATTGCACGGGGAGAATATTTAATGTGTCTAAAAGTTAAAGATAATTTGTTTTTGAGTTTGTCTGGTCCCTAGTGGTCAAAAGTCAACTAATGCAGCTTTAGTTATTAGGCTCACCTGTGAACGCGAATGCAATCTAACACAGCAGTTCTGCTAACAACTCATCATTTAGATTCTTTGCTGACATTCCTCAAAGGTTCTTATGATTTTACCTGATTATGGAGGTTTCAGGCAGTGAGGAGGTGTAGGCTACATAGGCTGCCTCCCTTCCTTTCCACATCACTGCCCTCTATGACCTCAATAACAAACACAAACAGAAAGCTTCACAGGACAAGGATTTATAGCGGTGTGCTGATATCGGATTGCATTTCTTTCTTTTCACAGGTTAACGAAAAGTCACGGTAAAAGTGAGGCTAAAGTAAAAACACATTTTACATGTATTATGAATAATTTTGGTCCTTTGACCTGAGTGTTGTACCGTCTATTTTATATGCGCATGCTCTTTAGTTAGTTCTCTTCTTTGCCCTTAAGTATTTCTGAGAAGAAGAGAAAAACATGGAACAAAGCTAAATATGAAAGGCAGCCAGCTTGGTGCAGCAAAGCGACTGTTAGCAATAAGTGAGCTCTGTCTAACAAAGCTGTTCCTGTACTAAACACAGAAACAGGATGAATGCTTCGGTGCTGATAGGTGGTGTTTTCTTTGGACAGAGCCGGTTAGCTTTCCCCATGTTTTCAGTGTTTATGAAAAACTAACTTAATTGTGTCATACAAGGTATCAAACATCCCATCTCTCTGCACTTTGACTTTTCCTTAAGTTAGAACAGAAACCTTCATGGCATTCTGAAAGGAAAGCTACATCAATAATCAGTCAATAATCCCTTTCTGCCCATGTGAACAGTCCCTGGAAGGGTAAACACTGGCACCAACATCTGTCAGAACTGGTTAAAAATGTATTTGAAAGCATCCCACCTTCTTAAAATAATACTGATATTCTCATGTACAGCATTTACAGGAAGCTTTATAAATAGTGCGTCGGGGAAATTCATCTCTGTTTGTGTTTCATATTCACTTAAAGTACGGTAAATCATTTTTCACTGAATACTTTGACGGCTGAACTTTCTGTAAGTCGAGCTTTAAAGTTCGATTTCTGGCAAGAAAACTGGCAGTTTGTAACATTCAAGTAGTGGGAATTCTCAGCTGATCTGGCTTTGACTATTGTTAACTTTAAAATGACACCGAACTCTGACATCTACCTCAAAGGTCACAATGTGGGGACAGGATATGGATGCAATCAATTAAACGCATCGTAAAGCTGAGATTTATCCAAAAAGAACCAATGTGGCAAACGTGTCCATATGGAAAAGATATTTATAAATCTTATAAAGTTTGTATCTGTCTTGTGTGAAACTTGAATGAAAAGCATATAAGAGTGAAAACAGATATAAGATGCCTTGAAAAATTATATAATGAAACTTGTATGTTTTGGATACTAAAACAATATATGAAAGTAATGAGAAAGTGGCCGCTTTCATGAGTAAATCATAGAAGTTTTTCCATATGGGCGGCCTTTAGTGGAGTCACTTTTAAATGAACTGAAATGCAAGAGGCATTTAAACCAATTCTTGCATCTATTTACTCTCTGAGTTCTACTAAATCTACACAGCTGGATTAGCTCTGGTCTCTGCACCTGCTCACACTTTCTCTCTGGATACCTGCAGCAGCATAGCTGCTCTGCAGGCAGCAGGGGTCTGGTTTATTCAGTAACGAGACCAGACGACCGCTCGTCCGGAGGGGGAATGCAGACACCTTCCTCCACCTGCTCTCTCAGTTTTCACTGTGCAGGTGACATTAGAGAAACATTTGCCTGAACAAGTGAACAAGGTGATAAAATGAAATAAATGTCAGACATCGGGAATGTATGAGTCAGAGCGACAAACATCTTTTGAATACTGAACTGTCCTTTGGCTGTTTTGTATCCCTGAAAGTATTCACTACGAACGTAATTTAGCTTTTCATTTGACACGGTTGAAAACTCCCCGTGGCTCACGTGCCCCTACACCTTGAAATGATTTCATATTTGTTTCATATTAATATAGAAGTATGAGGGCAAAGTAGCACTGCTGTTTCAGCCTCAGCAATCTGGAAGCTGCAGGTGGTTAAAGAGATATTTAGAGTCCGTATCAGGGTCAAATTCTTACAAAGTGAACCAGCACTTTTCTTTCTTTCTCTGTGTTTTCTGGTGTGAGAAGACTCAGGATGAAGCTGGATTATCTACTGTACATTACGAGTCCTAAAGGCAAAAGCTATGACTTTCATCGCTCCACTTCAGAATATGCCACAGGCTGCCGACTGTCCACCAAACTGCTTGACCTTTGACCCCGAGTAGGACCAGCCTGGGTGGACAGCTTCCTGTCAGTGAGGTCCGTATGTCGTGGAACCCGCCTTGGTGCTGTAGCGATCTTTGATGGGGTTTTCTTAACTGGAGCAGGCGTGGTGATGTGTTTTGCTGCACCGCCCGACGTGGCGGATCCTTTGCCCGCGCCTTGTTTCCCACCGCGAGTGCCGTTGGCCGCTACTGCGGCCGTTAACGTCTCAAGGAGCTGCGAGGCTGATCCGAAGCGAACGTGTTCCTCGGTCTCAGCCGCCTCCGAGAACATAGACAGGGCTCCGGTGCGCTTACTGCAGGAGTCGCAGCACAGCTTGCTGTAGCCTGGGATAGAGCAGTATCTCGCTAACACCTCCATTTGGCAGAAGATGGATTTGTCCCCATTACACGGCTCATCTGTAAGTCAAAGAGCATACAGTGTAAGCTCGCCGCAGTGTCAAAACTCTGGAAAGTTTAAATGGCCTTGGAAAGAGATCAAAAGAAAGGAAGGGATGCCTTACAAAGCGCAGAGGTGTTGCTTTTAATTAGAGACTGACAGCAAAGAAAGTGTCTGTGCACATTCTAACGGCACATTCAGCATAACGATGCTCATTCTGTTCTGCCTGGACGGGAGATGTGACCCAGTTTCTTCTACTACTGTACAAACCAATTCCAAGCGTGTTTGGTGTTGGCTCCGGTTCATCCCCCTCACGCTCTCAGGCACCAGAACTCTGCTTTTGTTTCTCTAACAAAACTGCTGAGTGTTGCTTAACAAGACTTACATCCGTCCTAAAACGACTTCCAGAGACCTCAACGACTCTTCTAAGCACATGCATGAAAATGTCTCAGGTCTAATCAGAAAGATCTTTTACCTTGTTTAATATTTTGCCATTCAATTGCTGCCCTTTAACACAAAAATGCAAAATAACTACCATTATCTCGGCTAAAATTATAAATAAATATGCACGGCAGCACGGTAAAGATTGAAAGTAAAGGTAATAATCTCACAGCAGCGTCGGCCAAACAAACCACAGACGTTTTGTTCATTCAAACCTCTTCTTTTCCTTTTTGAGGGACGATGTTCTACATAAACTCACAGCATGCACACATAAAATAAACACATGCATATATAACAGCTGGAATGCTACCTGCAGAGAGCTTAATGTGCTCTCGCCGACTTATGAGTGTGCTACATTATTATTATTATGAGATGTATCTCTGTAACTTAAATACTGACTTGGCATTTATGTTTCGCATAAAGCATGCAGCGACATTTACAAATGACATGCACTTCCACTGACACGATCAATAAAATACGCTGGTTTAAAAATCTGTGTGCTGTCTCAGAAAGGCCACGTAGGGGCTTAGGGCGGGTTATTAAAATCAGAAGAAGTTCCATGAAAAGGTTTGGATTTGGCAGGATTCTGTTTGGACTCCTTTTGCTGATTTTCAGATTTTCATCGCTGTTGTGAACAAACACAATGCTTTGGGGGGATTTTGTCTCTTTTTTGTTTCACTGCACGTTGTCCTAGAATAGTGACACACAATCTGTAAATTTCATGTTTGTGATCGCGTCCTGTCACGGCTGTACAAATAGGTAAACTCTTGACTTTAGTAACCTGTTAAACGTCCTTCAGCAGCAGCAACCTGTGTTAGCTTCTCATAGACACCAAACTGTTTACATCACTGGACAGCCCCCTTCAAACATGTCGCAGCATCTCACTCGTCCTGACTTTAACACGATGTCTCGTCTCCTAAACGCTAAGCCAGCCTCCTGCCTTGAGTTTGTTTGTGTTTCTATTTTTATTGAATACAAGTCACCCAGACCCTGCATGCTTTGGTGTGCAGTGTAGCTTAAGAGTTACACTCTTGTCCCATCTGTTCGCTAAACGCTGTCCTAGAAATCTTGTGTGGAACATTCAGTTCTTTTGAAAAACTGAGATCTGCCAAAATACAGGTTTGTTTTCTACACTGGACATATAACATGGTTTTTACTTCATTGTAGAGCTTTCTGCAGGTTTTTGTATGTTAACCTCAGATTCTTCACAGATCTTTGCAGGACTGTTGGCGAACTTCCTTCACATCTTGTCTCATTGCAGATGAATGAACAAAGAATCTTTTGGAGCATCTCTAAAAGGTTTCTTCTAAGGTTGTGTGACAGAAAGGTTTTAAAACAACCAACAGCAGCAGACTTCGTCATTAACCTTTGTATGTTTCTATTTGTAGATTAAGCACAAGCTAATTAACACACAATGCACTTAGAAGCATGACTGCTTGAAAACAATGTCGGCCATTTATGCACATGACATTGTAAGCTCCACGAAGTTTCCCCTCAGAATAGAAAGTGAGCGATTATGCAGTTTACTTAATGAAGACACAAAAGTGTTATTCCATTAGATCTATGAATGAGCTTTCGATCAAAGCAGAATGGGATGATTCCTTCGGCCTTACTTGCTTTGATGCGTTTCAAACCAAAGTCTAGCAAACATTCGTGCAGGCGCAGACGCCTTCCTGTGCTACCACAGAGTAGAGTTTTTGTGGGGTGAAGCAATTTCATACAGACGCTGGACACTTTCAAATGTCATCACAGCAGCTCCAACTGGAAGAATGACATTAGCAGCAAAGTAAGAGTAATAATGTGTTATTTCTTCACAAATGTCATTGTCTGGGCTTTAAATCACTAAAGGAAATGACTTTAAATGAAAGCGTGACAGGACGGCACGTTTCAGTCAATAAGAGCATGTAAAAGGACGCACTGTTAACATCTGAATACATTTTTCTTCCTTCAAGCAGTGACTGATTTAATTTTCGAAGCGGCACAAAACTCGAAGTCTAAATCAATCACGGGAAATGCTTAAATGAAGTTTTACTGTTGTTGTAATGTCAGCAGAGATGCTTCCGTCTGCCTGGTCGTGAACTGCACTCACCCGTGAACAATGTTGGTACTTTCTAATGAATTATTGCAGGCTAGATGGACCGAGCCCGTTTCGAGGGGCTGCTGATTGATTTTCCTTTTCATTTAAAAATAAATGGAAACCGTCGGCTGGCTGCGAGGTCAGGGGAAAATGCAAGATTTGGTATTTTTTTTATCAAGGACGTAATCTGCTAAAATGAAGAGCAAATGATATGCATTATGTATTTTGTCTAGAGGACCTGCTGGACTGAAAGACGGGCATGTTGGAATTACTGATTATGTGGAGGGAAGCACAATGTGCTGAAATGTTAATGGAGTAAATGAAAAGAAGACGCTGCATGTTTGCTACGAGGATTGCACCATCAGACATTCTTACCGTGGCAGGGTCCAGGTTTGCACGGCCTCACGTTTTCGGGCTTTTCTCCGTTACACTGATCTCCAATCCGGCAGGTGATCAAACGCCTTTCTATCCCCTCTCCACACGTCACAGAACACTGAGCAAGAGTTTGAAAAGAAGAAAAGTGAGCTGAAAATTCGCTTCAGGTTTAATGTTCAAAAAGAAACAACACTTCTTACTTTCCTCAGAGTTTTATATGTTAGGAAACTATCCTGGGAATACATCACACAACTAAAGTATTTGTCTCAGTCTCACTTTGCCCTTTGCTTCAGTGGCATCTTTATTTTGTACCCAGGGAGTCTGGTGAATTAACAAACTTAAAGCCCTCAAATGAAGCCAAACAGCATCTGAAATCTCAACAGGCCCAGGTGGAGAGATCCTCTTTCTTCTGTTACAACATTTTGAATAATTTATTGATAAACCTGCAAGACTGCAATACTGAAGCAATCAATCGCATCACCTGTGGCCCCGTGTGTGACACATGGCTTTTTACCCAACCTTTGTGTATGTGTATATATATATATATATATATATATATATATATACACACACATATACACACACACACACACACACACACACACACATACATACATATATATATATACATCGCGCCACTCAGCCGGACGCCTGATTTATTGAATTCTTTGATGTGGTTTTTTAAAGGTCTCATTTGGAGGAAGTGCAGGCTGTAAAACTGGCATGTTTGCTGATGAGATGCGACACGGCTCTAAATTAAATATTACAGATGCCTGATTCTTTGTACAGAGACCCTGCTATGTCAGCTGAGGTGCCATTGGGGAACAGAAAACAACGTTACATTAAGAATGAAATCAGTCACAAAAGTCTGGGACCAAATTCTTCACCCTCACATCAAAGACAAACAGCAAATATAAATGACTTCTTCAGATGCGATTCTTTGATCTGCGACTCAAAAGAAAATGGCTTTTTCATGCTCAAACCCAGTAACGTAAAATATTTGCCACCTTAGTATTTTCTCCATTTTTGCATATTTAACATGTTTCAGATCATCCAAAGTTACCTGCCCCAAAGCGACAAAGAAGCAGTCGTCTAAACCCAATAAACGGTTGTGCTACACTTGCACAATCACACTTTGCAATCAAACAGATAAATGGGAGTGTTTCATATCACTGTGGAGGAAATTTAGGCCACACGTCTTTCCTGGAGGGTTTGCAAACATGAACGGCCTGTTTAAGGTCATACCATCGCACCACCACGTCTGATGTTTGTTTGTTTTTTAATAAAATAGTGTTAGCTTGAAGCCAGATGTAACAGGACTCAAACCTTGCAGACAGTTCTGCTTTTGTCTTGTCAGTTCCTAAAAGTCTCGGCGATGATCCAGATGTTTTTTGGCAGATGTGATTCGAGCTTTTGTACTCTTTTTGGTCAGCAGTGGTCTTTGCAACCTTTTCCAAAGTGACAGATGTCAGTGAGTTGGTTTCTCAGCTGCTTCTTTATATCGTGGAATGATGCGCTGTTTAGTTTGCTGCACTTTGTCACACAGGTTCAGGTAGGTTTGGATATTTTTATTTTAATTAATAAAATGAATATTTAAAAACTGCATATTGTATGTTTTTGCATTACCTTTATTTAATAACATATTTTTTTAAAAGATCTGAAACATGAAAATATGACAAATATGGCCCCCGCCCCGAAGAACAAATACATTCGGTGGATACCTCTGACCAGGCTCCGGTCCTCCACTGGGCAGGACACGGCACTCTGTTACAGGGCCTTCGACTCTCGGGCTTCTCGCCGCTGCAGTATTTGCTGTGGATGGAGCGGTTCGTGCCATCATGCAGGAACTGTACGCAGCGAACGGTTCGGATCTGAAAGCCTAGGCTGCTGCAGGTTTTGGTACAGTGCTCCCATTCTTCTGAGATCCATCTGCAGGGAAAACAACACAGGATCACTGACGTCACCTGGTAACTGCCACTGAGGACGTAAACACAAGGGGTACACATTTTAAAAGAGACCAGTTCCAATAATATGCTGTATAAAAAATTAAATAAACAATGAAATAAAAACAGAAAGAAAACTGAATCTCTTGGCCATGATCTCTACTCTTCACTGAGATAGAGAGATGCGCCCAAACCAGCCAGCGGACACAAACTCTCCAGAGTATGCTACGTCTGCTTCAGGCTCTCCTACTGGTTGCTTAAACCATTTCCTCTGAATATCGGCTCCCTCGAGCCATCTCTAGACTTCTGGAGAAGCTATTTGTCATATGTCAAAGTATGAATGCAGGTCAGCCATTTAAACCAATAGCTGTGCCTTTATGCTCACCACAACAGACCAGCACCAGTGTCCAGCTGTTCTACCTTAAATCCAATCAAATCAAACCTTCAACTGTGACCATAATTTAAAAATTACCAACATGCTTCATAATAAAACTAACAATTGATTTTCTGAGGTCAAAAATCAGGCGAGCAGTATTTATTGCAGATTTCCAAAATAACGTCACATCTTTTTGGAAGGTGGAAATTCCCCTGAGTGATATTAGAAAGACTGATGGTTAAATCTGCTACATACATCAATCGGCAGTGAATAAATTATTGAGTAAAAATATACTTTTAGATGCGGCCTGTCACAACAGGAAGGGATTTCTGAACGGAGGAAAAGGGGCAGGAAAAATGGGAAACGATTTATGTCGAGTTTTCACGGAAGGAAGCAATAAATAAATAAATAACACGTGGAATCCAGGAGCAGGCTCGGATACACTGTTCACTGACGAGAATTAGTATGCAGAGGCGAAATGTTTGTTAACAGAAAGCCTGAGCGCAGACAAACACCTCAGACAAAAGACGCCATCAGCACAGAAAGCTGCTGACGCCTCCACATAAATCAATAAAGACATTTAAAATTCGGCATGAATCCTCTTACATTAGATTTCCATTAGCTCTAATCTATACACTAGCAGGTCTCTGAATGCACTTCATTTCTCAAAGATTTCCCAAACTCTATGAAGGCCCTGTATGAGCAGGTTTTCTGTTTTTGCATGCGTCAAGAAACATTATTGTTCAACGTAGGACGAAAAGGCTGCATAATAATGTTTAAATAGGCAGTAACATTTTTTACTTTTTATTTTGAGTGCTGTAACTTTTCTAAAAGAAGCCAAACTGAAAAGAAGTCAACGCTCTGTGCACATATCTTTTCTCCGGTGCCATTAAAGAGGATCTTGGCAGGTTTCCCAATAATTTTGTAGTAAAAGTATAATTTATGTCCATCTAAGGTCAAATTATGCTGCATCATGTCAGAGTTTATCCCAGTAGGCTAAACCTGGCAAGTTACTATGACAAGATTTCGGTGGATTACACAGTAATCAAACTCCTTTTATATACCGAGGGTTGCACACTGACTATGTGCCAGAGCAGCTTGAGTTCACCAAACAATCTCACGAACGTTCGGTGAACATGAAGAATGAGTTTAATTAAAAACTGTATGTATTGAAGTTCTTGTGCATTGTAAGACTGATTAAACTAAATGTGAAAATACGCCAGCTTCATGATCCCACATCAGTCGTGAGTCGATGCATTTCTATCCTTTAAGGTGCAGCGATGCAAACATCCTCTTTGACTTTTCTCATCTCTTTCATCAGAGCGTCCTCAAGATTCACAAAAACCTTGGCCTCACGTTGTGAAGCAAGGTGGAACAATGATGGGAAAAAGAAAACAAAATCCAGCTATTTAGGCAATTTGCCTTCCTCTTCAAAGGTCTGACCAAGTACCTGAACATGACCATGCACATCATTTATATACATAAAGCACAGAGTGAAAGCCCTGAGAGACTGCAAAGACCCATTTAGACGCTACAATCTTCTTCATCATTCACTTACTGAGGTAGAATATTTGGACTTTTATGTTATAACTCATTCATGAGCTTGCATGTGGAGAAGGATTTAAAATGTGATTCTGAAAGCAACAAAAACACTGAAATGCAAAGTAATTAGACAATAACTGATGGGTGCACAGAGATCAGACAAACAGACGATGCTGAGAGTGAGGTGGCTGTGTCAGGAAGTCCAGCAGAGGCTGGCGGTTTGATGCCTGGCTCCTTCGGTCTACATGTCTGTTGAGTTTGTAATCAAGCAGCGGAGGCGACGTCTGGGTTCAACACTTTATTTCAGGCTTTACAGCGGAGCTCCATCTCTTTTACCTCTCTCTACTTTCTTCTTCTCCCCTCTCTCTTACCCAGCCTCATTAGCGGCGCCCCTGGTCTGACAGGGTAACAGCATGTACTAATTTGCTTCCTTTATTATAGAACCTTGTAAACACAACAATGTCATGTGTCCTTGGCAGGATACTGAACCCTAAATGGCCACAGATGCCTCCAGTTGCACAAGTGTCTGCTGCGTGAGTCTGTCTATTATTAGATTATTCTGTTATTATATGTTACCTTATATATGTAATCAAAGTAGTTGAATTAGAATACTGCTGTAGATCACATTATACCCTTTAATATAGAGTGTGTGAGCTGTATGTAGTTTAGTTCTCATTATACTTTTGAGTTAACAGAACATATTCACATATTAGTTCATTAGATAAATGTGCATCACTCTGTATCCTTGATCTGCTGGGAATGTGTTACACTGTTTTCTTGACATGCTTAATTGTTGAATCATGAAGAGAAGGTTGTAAGCAGGAGACTCTGTGTCTAAAGACAGGGGAGATAGATAGACCACATTCCACACCCCCACCTTACAGAAAGCAGAGAAACAACTGCCGAGGTCATAACTTAGGCGCTGTAACAGAGAAAAAATGTGATGTTTTGGCTTTTACGACTAGCTGGGGGCCACTAGAGACTATAAAAAGCTGAGCAACCCGTCACCATTTTGAGACATGTGCCTGACCCTCTGGTAGCATCTCTCCCGTCCGGACGTTGTAATGCTCTGACTGTTGAATTGTGTGGAAAGCCGAGGCTGACTGGACTCCTGCTCTCCCCCATACGTGACACTGACCAAATGCTGCAACAGCTGGACCCACAACAACGACCTGAGAATGTCAACAGACCTGCAGGAATGTGATCTCATGCAGCCGAGACGGAGAGCACTAAACCTAAGGCCCGTTTCACTACACGGGGGAAAATTCCCAGACTGCGTCAGCTGACAGAGCTGTGACGAGACGCCCGCCAAGCCCGAATGAAAAGTAAGGCCGAGCGAAAGAATGCTGACCTTGATAACTTTGCATTCACACTGTGCAGGACAGTGATGGACCAACACGGATGATCGGGTGGCGAAAAAGGGCGTGACCGAGACAAGAGGAGTAACTGAGGACAGAAGGCACCTCAGAATGGACAAAAACACAGAAGAAGATGCAGGTTTCACCTGCGGTGAACATCGACACTGGAGAAAGGACTGCCCTAATTGGGGTCAGAACCAGGACGGACTGAATTTTGAGCAGCAGCAGCAGCAATGGTCGCAAACAAACTGAAAAGGAGGGGGGCAGGACCCCAGGGCATGCTTCAGGCCGTGGTTTACCCAGAACACCAGAACAGGAAAGTGATGAACACACACACACACACACACACACACACACACACACACACACACACACACACACACACACATACACATTGGAATGCTGATTCACTGAGAAGTGATGCACACATACACATGCACACGCTTGTGCAATGAAGAGTGATCCACACGCACACACACATACACGCTGATGCAATGAAGAATGCTTTGCTTATGCTGATATGCAAAATGCTGCACACAAACATCCCAATGCATAATTTTTATGAGGAGCCATTGATTTCCATTGATTACTTAGAATGTGTTATATGTCACCCAGAGGGCATTTATGTAGATTTTAGGAATAAGGTCTAAAAAAGTTTGGTTATGAAAACAATGTCTGTGCGTGATGTCTGTTTATGGCTCAAGGCCTTGACTGAATTCTTTGCTGTGCTTCACACAGCCCTGATGAGGAACAGTGGCACAGAGTGAAGATGATGAATTAATAGTGTAAGTTTAGGTCGGAGTACGGCATTTTCTGTGATTGAGTTTTAATTCAAGGAGGAACAAAAGGTGTTACGGCACCTGAGGTTCTCATTCCCACACAATATTGTCCCGGCAGGAAGCAAAATGTTCCTGTGAATTTCTGGTTGATTGTTTGGTTTTGTTTAGCGCTAGCTTGATTTTATCAGTGAGCTTTGGCTTGTGTTCTTTCTCGTAAGCGAGAGAGGGATAGTTTTATGCTTGGACATGTCTGCAACAGGCCCTAGTTTGTGTTATTTTAGTAGTATTTTGTTGGTTATGTCTGTTTTCGTGTTTGTTACAGTGCACTGGAGAAAAAACATCTGAGAGGTGTGATCCACCGGTGGTGATATGTTGATATTTTGTGAGTTTATGATTTAACAATCAGCTCTTTAAACCAGGCCTGAAAGATTGAAATTTAAAGCGCTATGAAATATTCTTACAAAAACAGTTGCAAAGTGCGCTTCTCCATGATTGTAATTGGCTTGGGAGAAATTCACTTATAGGGAACACTGAGAAGTTCTGAGTCTAAAAGGATTGCACCGAGTCAATCCGGCCCAAAAAACAACAAGGAATTGTTTTCCTTTAAAATGATGACGTCATCTTGCTGGTGATGGATGCTCGAATAGGTTGCGCGTGAGACTCCATTATCAGCAACATCTGGTATGAATGTGTATGGAGGTATGCATGTGAATGGACTGTGATGGACTGACGACTAAAAGTTTTGACTGACTTGATACTGAGACAATGACTGCACCCACTTTAGGATTAGTAAATGCCAATAAACAATTCATAAACAATTCACCCAGCCGACAAGAGAAGGGTGGATGCTTCGCTTTGTTTTTGTTTTGTTTTTTCAGGAGCAGGAGGATAAGAGAGACTGGAGGAGGAGACTCTAGCTTCACATAAGTATGAACTGCAGACTTAACACTGTGGTTGCTGATTTTGAGTTACCGATGTTTGCATTAAGAAAACTGTGCTATATTAGCTGTGTTTTGAGTAAGGTATCATGTTATATTATTGGGAATGCCAAATGCTACAGTGGAGAAGACTTTTGATATCACTCATGACTGGAACATGTTATTATTAACCATAGCAGGCCACTGTAAAAAGTCAATTAAATTTTATAGAGGAAAATCGCCAAAATTGAACAATACCTATGAATGACTGGCCACATTCAGAATAGAGATATGCAATAATAAACATTGGTCCACGTGATTTAGGTTCTCACTTGAAATAGTAAGTTATTAAATGTAGAATATAATCGACAGGGACATTTGATAGGATGTGGTACTGAAAAAGAACAAGAGCAAAGTAAATAAAGAAAATATTGTGTTTAGTTTGGATAAATTCAAATTAAAATGTACCATTACACTCAGAGGATCAATATGAAATAAAACATATGCAAAATTTGTAGGAAGTACATGACTGATAACTGTTCTGTCCTGAGCGTTTGTTTCTAGAGCACCCACTTGACCACACCAACAGTTTCTCGCCACCGAGGAGGGGTACTTGCAAAAAGAATAAAATAAAAATCTGAGTTTAACAAAACATTTTAAATGTAAATATCAAGCTTACCTTTCTTTTTCCATGAAATGTGCTTGTGGGCACGCCAGCCATTTTGAAAAGGTGGGCAAAACAATTGGCAAGGCCACACCCCCACACATGTGATATAATTTTAAAGGTACTGTTGCCCTCTCTAAGAAACATCAGGACTTAGAGGAGTGGCAAGTAGAGTATGCGAGCTACAAGCAAAAACTAAAATGTGTACTACAGTGTGCAAAAATGAAATACTGGGTCATCAGGGGGACATGAGGGACATTTATAAAACTAAAAGTCCCACTAACCTTAAAGTGCACTTGAAAAGCTCACACAAGAAGGTTAACCTAGCTTACCTAGAAGACCTCATCAGGGGGAGCACACTCCCCCTCCTTGAAGAGCTCACCCACTCAACCCGCATCCCCAGAAAACAGCTAACCCCAGATAAGGCAGCGTGATGTATCCCGAGACAACAGGACTGGGACATCTAAATAAAGGTGTGAAACAATCGCCTTCAAAAGGTTATCAATTCACTTCAACCAAAATTAGGACCACACGGTGCGGCAAGAGTTAATAGTTATTAGTCTCAACACCCAAGGATAACCAGAAGAGCATGACTGATATGATGGAACTGGGATTTTGTTACACTTAATTTTTGCAAAACACAAATAAAACTAAATTGAAACTAAGGATTTTCAGAAAATAAAAACTAAACTAAACTAGCAAACAATTGGTAAAAACTGATTACAACTGATGAAAATTGCAAAACTATTACAACCCTGGTCCAGACTAAGATGGTGTTGGACATCTTCAGGGCAGAAAAGGGTTGGTGTGACCAAGGTGTGGTTTGGCTTGTTGTATGTACATTTCAAAATGTTACAGCTCTGGATGGACCAGTTACCAGGGCATGGAAGGATGACAGACTTTATTACATGAGGAGAAGGGACATTTTCGGGATCGAAGATCCTCAGGGATGACAAGGCTGGAGCAACGGTACTCGAGAGAAGAATTTCTGATACTTTCTGAGATATGATGTCACCAACCTTCTCTTTTAATTGTCTAGCTCCAATGAATTGACACATGGGAGTGTGTCAAAAAGGGGGAAGTTGAGTCCGAACATCAAACAATGGTTTTATGAATATCTTATGACGTTATTTCTGTGTTTAATAATTTAGCTATGGTAAAACTTAAGCTTATAATGTGTTAGACTTAGAAAGGGTTCACTAATTTTTGATTTCTTTTACACACACATAGATTATGATTAGAATAGGTCCTGAACATAATATTTTAAACCAAATTTGAATCATTAGAAGAACAATGGATAACAATATTAGATTATCAAGGCTAGGGAGAGAGGTGTTTTGGTTTTCTGTCTCTTGCAGAGAAAGGAAGAGACACCAGACGGGGACCCGGAGATGTGAGGACCCTTCACAGCAGGGACAGATGTAGGGACTGCCGAGACAGCAACTGGGGTCAAGTGTCATGACGTTTGGGCTCCTGGAGAAGATGGATCCCACAAACACAGCAATAACCATGAAGGGGTTGGCGAAAACCAGGAACACCAGACCAACGAGGTTCGAGAGGCTCTTGGCAAAAAGGGGGACACGCCGGTGAACCCAAAACACACAGATCTTTGTTTGAAATCGGGGCAGAATAATCCCCAGAACTGTGCAATGACTAAAGGGTGGTCTAACCCCGGAGGTCGAAGAAAGAAGCTGAGAATCACCCAACTGGAAGACACTGGTAGCTGCAGCAATAAAAATAAAGGTTAAAAGCTCCTTAGACAGAGGTTCTAGTCTAAGTACATTTGAAAGGTATAAGGTGGCATTAAAATGGGAGTGGAAAACTGGAGCACCAAAATAAAGCTGTGGGAGAATTGGGGAGTGATGGGAGTGTCATCTGTAACTGCTGTTATGGTTGTAAATCTAACTTTGCTTGCATCTGAACTGCGTGAACACAGAGGTCATCCCACATATGGTCCACCCGTTAAAGGGGGACAGAGGGCCTCAGGATCAAGAAAACCTGGACCTTGCGACCCTGGAGTGCATGTTGTAAGTGATCTCTTTCAGAGATCAAAAGGGGGAATTATTAGATTATTCTGTTATTATATGTTACCTTATATATGTAATCAAAGTAGTTGAATTAGAATACTGCTGTAGATCATATTATACCCTTTAATATAGAGTGTGTGAGCTGTATGTAGTGTAGTTCTCATTATACTTTTGAGTTAACAGAACATATTCACATATTAGTTCATTAGATAAATGTGCATCACTCTGTATCCTTGATCTGCTGGGAATGTGTTACACTGTTTTCTTGACATGCTTAATTGTTGAATCATGAAGAGAAGGTTGTAAGCAGGAGACTCTGTGTCTAAAGACAGGGGAGATAGACAGACCACATTCCACACCCCCACCTTACAGAAAGCAGAGAAACAACTGCCGAGGTCATAACTTAGGCGCTGTAACAGAGAAAAAATGTGATGTTTTGGCTTTTACGACTAGCTGGGGGCCACTAGAGACTATAAAAAGCTGAGCAACCCGTCACCATTTTGAGACATGTGCCTGACCCTCTGGTAGCATCTCTCCCATCCGGACGTTGTAATGCTCTTATTGTTGAATTGTATGGAAATAAATGATTGTTGATTGAGCATTTATACACCGAGTATTGTCCCTCCTTCAGCCCAAAGATTCAAAGAATTGGGAGAATTCAACACTATAATAGAGAGTGTGCTATATTATAGACCCTATGCTGAATGCTGAATGCTGAATGATCAGTCAGACTTGAAAAATTCAATCAAATGACCAAAACAAACGTACTCGTGACAAACAGCACACACACCAGAGTGCATCGAACTAGTACAGATGGTTCTCTGGTGTGTGTTGCTTTTACAAAGCCATGCTAGTAGCTCTGTGAGATTATAAATACAGTAGCTGTTGTTACAGTTGCTGACCTCTAGGGGCTCTGCCCATGTGAGAGGGCTCTTTCTCCTCCTGTGTTTCAGGTCTAACCACAGATGAGATGTGTTGCAGCTCGTCAGCCACTGCATAAAGACTGCCATGTCCAAATGTTTTCACCTGCAGTGATTCGGGTAGTGGACTGTAGCTGTGCACAACTAGTGAAGCTTGGTGTGACTTTGTTTTGTTTGTAGGTGTATCTTTACAACGGGAATTGTAGTGATCCACAGTGGAAGCAGGAAGGGTTCTCTGCCATTTTTGTTTCAGCCTTTTTCTCCTGTTTTATGGTTAGACGGGGAGCTCCGCCTCTGTACTTTGTTTTCTTACAGTTAGAGTGGTTTTATGTCTGTGAAGGTTCTCAGTCATCCAGGTCATCGTAGTCAAAGGAGCTTGCAAAGAAAAGCGTCTGGACTTCTTTAAGTTGCTTGAAGACGTTTCACCTCTCATCCGAGAAGCTTCTTCAGTTCTATATCTGGGACTCTCCACCATTTGACCTTAGAACTGAAGAAGCTTCTCGGATGAGAGGTGAAACGTCTTCAAGCAACTTAAAGAGTGGTTTTAGGTTTTTTTTAGCTAGAAAGGAGTGTTTTGTTTGTTATTTCGGCCACTGAGACAATGACGCTTAGAGTTTCCCCGTGTCTTATTTTTGTTCTAATTTTGCCTTAATTGTAAATTAAATGATGTTCCACTGACGTTAACTATTACGTTTTTTTCCCCACTTTGTTACACCCCATCCCAGATAACACTTAAGTGGGTTGTAACATATGTGGGCGCTTGAAACCAGGACCTCTCACACCCAAATCCATCACATACTTTTTAAATACTTGTTGAAGAGCCCTTTGTGTCACATTTAAACGCAGTGATTGTGTAGTAATAATAATAATAATAATAATGTACAGCATTAAGGTTCATTTGTAACTCTTTTTCTAGCCCCTTATCAAACAGCTGTTAGAGCCTAAACCTGACTGAAAAGGAAACGCGTCTGCAAATGAAAAGAAAGCTACACAAACTGCATGTACAAAGAGAGCGCGAACCACAGTCTCATAGCTAAGACATTTGCGACTGAGGCTCCCACTGCACTTCCATCCTCACAATGAGAACTTTATCACTCAATGAAGGACAGCCATTATCTCAGGGAACCAGTTTAACTCACGGGTTGTGCAGGCGATCGATGCCGTGAGGTTCACTACAGCGGCCTGGATCTCCACCCAAGGCCATTTGCTGTCTCCTCCACTTTTATCCCCCAGTTAATAATTGCAAAGTCTGGGGCATAAATACAGTAACATCCAAGGTCACAGTGACACCAAATGAAAAGCAGGTTTCTATTTGGAGATCAGGAACATCAGCAACATGATGTAGATGGTACCATACTCCATTAGATAAATGTCAAATTAATTCTGGCTTTATGAAAGGCCCCGGAAACGCCAAGAAACTCATTCATCTACTAAGGACCATGAAAACAAAAAAAATTACAGATAATTATTTTCACAGCTACACTGGAACAAATTCTTAAAGACAACAGTGACATCAAAACACTACACATCTGAAAAACGTATGTTCTTCCATTAAGATACACAAGGCAAGTTTCCTTTCTAAGAAAATGATAACAAGAGAAAACGTCGTGCCCAGGAGACATTTGCTCTATTAGTTCAAACGGAGCTCCGCTCTGAGCTGCAGCCAAATCCCTCCCCCCCAAAGGGAAGTCAATCGCACTCAATCCGTTTCCAAAACAGCAGTGAGTGAATCATCCAGCGTTAGATCTCAGGAGCTTTATGATCTCTTCTCTGGAGTTTTGGTTTAGAGCTAAACGGGACAGCTTACGTGTAGCATTAGCTTCCTGTGTGCTGCATCATCTCAGAGTTCTTAAGCAGGCTGATGAGCTGTGAAAGGAAGTGTGAAATTTGGATGGATGATTTCATTTGCATTTTCAGAGGTCAGCAGACGTTAAGCTTACGTCTTTTCCTTTTCCATTCACAGTCGCGCTTCTTTTATCAGCGTAACAGCTACACGCAGCAGAGCTGTGTTATCACTCCGGAGGCAGTTTTTCCCTTACATGATTATGTGTCTTTACAACAGACTGCTGTGATTTTTCTCACAACTCATTGCTCAACTAACAAGTCACACTGAAGAGTAAACGTGCCCACAGGTCACTCCACGCTGACCTTTTCAACTTTGGTTGGTCTCTGAAGATCTGAGCCGGCCTGTGAACTGAATGAAACATGAAGAGCACTCCCAGCTGAAGCAGGAAACGTGTGTGAACCACTGAACACCAAGTTAGTTACAGCATGATGTCCAATCAAGATTTGTAAAATAAGCACAGTTCGATTAATAGTGTAACAGTCTCACTCTTTTCAGTTCAATTCAGTGTTATTCATACAGCGCCAAATCATAACGAAAGACGCCTCAAGGTGTTTTATATTGTAAGGTCGACCCTACAATAACACATACGGAGAAAAACCCACCAATCATATGACCCCCTATGAGCAGCACTTTGGCAACTAGCACAGTCCAGTGATAAGAAACAGATAATTGAAATTTAAATGATGCTGACAAAGGCATTTACCTACTGCTCCTGTGAAAACGTAAGGAGACACAAGACACCTCTCAAGTGTGTCCTGGCTCTGCAGCTTCCTCCAAGTTGGACACGCCCAAAATGCCTCATCTAGGAGGCGTCCACGTCAGCTGACTCCTGTCGATATGCAGGAGGGTACGTCTCTTTTGAGCTCACAAAGGTATTCTTTGGGTTGCTACCTGCAGATCTTGGCCATGGAGGGCAAGAATGTAGACTGACAACAGACCAGTAAAACGTCTGCAACACTGCCGAGGCAGGACCAATCCTACTGTCAATTTCTTCAACAAGCCCCTGATATACTTAAACTCTGGCACTTGAGGACGAAATTCATCCCCTACACTGATTTTGCACTCCACTCTTTTCCATCTGAGAACCATGGCCTCAGACCTGCAAGTGCTAATTCCCGACCCAAACACTTCATATTCAGCTGCAAACTCCTCAAGTGTCAGCTGGACGTCGCCATTTGATGAAGCCAAGAGGGCCACGTCGTCCACAAAAAGCCCTGACGAGCTCTCGAGACCACTGGCTGTGATACCCTCTGCTCCTCGGCTGCACTTAGAAATTATGTTCATAAGTTGCCACTGATGAAGAGAAAGAGTGGCAAAGGGCAACTCTGGTGGAGTCAGTCCCACTGGGAATGACTGAGACTTAATGCTGGCAACATGTTCGTCAGGTCCAGCTTGAGTAGAAGTTTAACAGAAACCTTTCTTTAGCTGGAGGATGAGGGGAGGCCTGTACTCACTGAGGCTGTGTGCAGTCCTGAAGGTTACACATTCTTCGGATGGGTTTGGGCCTCTTGCCAGCGTCGCAGTAGCCTCGATGAACCATCTTGGTGTCTCCCTTTTTCCGACATCCATACTTGGTGTACTGAAACCCTGTCCAGAAAACCCCCACCCCCAAAAACCCCATGTTTTAATTAGAAAGACAGTTCACATCCTTTTACTGGGGTTTGACTTTCAAACTTCAAAGTTCCTTTGCAATTACTCAAGTCACATTTTTATATCTAATTTCCTTTAAGTTTAAAATATGTCTTAAAGCTTTTGTCTACTTTTAAGTTAAATACCAGCGAGCTTAAGCCTGCTGACATAAAATCTTAGAGGTGTATTCAGGCTAATATAAATATAACACAAGCATGTGCAACATCAAAAAGGGAAAGAACTGCAGTTAACAGTTCAAGTGTGAATGTGTGAATGAGACACGAAAGTGCTTTAAGTACTCGAGTATAAAAGTGTTGCATCAGAAACACTCCATTTACCATTATGGGATATTTAGTAAGCTGGAAAAATGTGTAATTTTCTTTTGCAGGATTACAAATTTCATGCTGTTCCCACACTAAAGGTCAGAGTAGAGGTCACATATCAAGTAGATATAATAAGATGCAAAATTTGACAAATATTAATGTTGTATCAGTTTGTTTCTTTGTTTGAAATATTTGCAGCTATGAAGTCGTGAAATTTAAGCTCACAGTGACATCTTTGGTGGCCAATTCTGCAGATTTGAAATGCTGATGCTCTTCGCACAGGGATGTTTAAAAACCAAACATAACATTTGACATATGAATAATACCAAAAAACACAGTAGAAAAATGATAAATGAAGTTTTTTTAGGACTCATGACCATCGGGGGAAAAGAAAAAAAAGGTTAGGGTAGCAAAAATCAATCTTATATCAAGTACCAACCTTATCTTTCCTACACTAAGAAACAGTGAGTACTGCCAATAACACCTTTTCGATATTCTGTGTATCCATGCAAATGAAAAGACTTTGTGGTTAGAAGTGCATATAACAAATGCATGTCAATCATCTTGTTTGAAGACAAAATATTTGGTTTAATTAGCTCACTCAGTCAATAATTTCTTACTTCAAAGACACAGCTTGAGAATGTGGATAAAAGCAGATCATCACAAACACCTATAGACTGAATGACTGAATATGAAACTTCAATATACAATTTTAATAATTAGATGAAAAGTATTTATTCGTCTTCATTCATTTTTTTTTTAAGTGAAGGTAGTTTCTGAGTTTACCTCCAGCACATGGCTTGGAACACGGAGACCAGCTCTTCAGAGCCCACTCATAGGTCTCCTCCTGGATGACATTGTTATTGTTGATGGGCACCGAATCTTCATGGATGATGTACTTATACATCAGAGTCGACCGTGTCTCATTGTCCTTTGGTATAATCTAGAAATCAAAGGAAGTTAAACCATTATACCATCATCCTCCGTGTCTAATATCAAAACACGCAGAAAGATTGCCCTCTCTCAAACACGGCTCCTGATTGGGTGGCAGATAATGGAGGAAATAGAGAGGAGAATTCATGGGCAAGGTGAGATGCACCAGTTTTGCTCGTGTCCCCGTCTCAGAGCTTTTCATCTGGATCAGTTTAAGATTTACAATTATATTAAAAGACACGATATATAAAGTTTGAAGGTGAAAGACGCATAACTGACAGGATAACTGACAGGCTTGCAGGAAAAAAAGAATATTTCATTTGTGGAATTAACAACTCTTTAAAACCTATGAAAGGCTTTTGTGTAAATGTGTAATCGACAGCTTTTCATGGTGTGTGCCATTCATTTTGCATCATCGTGTAATACAAAAAACACAAGATGAGTAATAATATAAGTTATGAAGAGTAGCCTTGAAGTGAAATAAAATTCAGCAGTTGACTTCAAATTCAAACATTACGTCGTCACCTCTTCACCACAGAGTGTCTATTACTGTGCTACAGAAAGGAGGAACATGGAGAAAATCTCAGCATTTCAGCATCTACCTTTTGGCTTTTAGGTCTCGCTGAATGAAGTCTTTTCAAAGGAGAATGCAGTGTTAAACTTTTTGAACATACTTTACAGTCTTTCTTTAAAAAGGAGACTTTTCTGTTTTGTACTCAGGTGCCCTTCAGGTCAGGCTCACTGCAAAGCAGAGCAGCCAGATGGAAATATGAAATGTTTGGTGTTTATTTCATTTTTACAAGACTCGCTAACATTAAAGCAGTTTGAAAAACAGCTGAAGAGGAAATGAGCTACGGACGTTTTCTTTCTTTCAGTCATTCAAGTCTAGAAGCCTGTCCTGGTTGGAAAGCGGTGACTCGAAGTCCCAGCAGCTACTAGTGTCGTGGCTCAAGAGTTGGGAGTTCGCCTTGTAATCAGAAGGTTGCCTGTTCGAGCCCCGGCTTGGACAGTCTCGGTCGTTGTGTCCTTGGGCAAGACACTTCACCCGTTGCCTACTGGAGGTGGTCAGAGGGCCCGGTGGCGCCAGTGTCCGGCAGCCTCGCCTCTGTCAGTGCGCCCCAGTGGGTCCTTAGGGACTAGTAAAGCGCTACACAAATACAGGCCATTTACCATTTACACCTCACCAAGTGTGGTCAATTAGCAATTCAGCCCAAGCAACACCTGGAGACTCTTGCACTGCCACTGCAAAGAGAAGGCGTTCCTCGTGTTAGACCTTAGTGTAGAAAGGAAATGAAGCCTAACAAAAGCGCCTGGGCTTGCAGTGCAGCAGCAGCTTTTGTTCCTAACTGTACCCAGCAGTGAGGATTCACAGACCTCCCTGTTCCCTGTGTTCTGCTTTGGTTTAGAAGCTAACGTGCTGCCGCATTAACAGATATGAGCCGTGACTTCAATTCACAGAGTAACATTTTAAGTGCTGGAATCACAAATGGAGCCGAAACCACTCGAGCATCTATACGGACCAGTGGGACATTTGCATTAGAGATTTAAAGCTTTGTTATGTGCCACAGACGATTATTTAATTTGCTTGGCAACCTTTAAACTGTGTTTTCCTCAGCGGATGATCGTTTGCTGAACTATTACAGGTGCAAGGCAACATTTGAGTGTAATGTCAGGAGTCCTAGGAAAGAAATGCATGGTGTTCAGAGTCTGTTCCTCTTGTACTCATACAAGTCTCCTGTCTGGAGGTTAGACACTGGTTCATTTTGGATCTCACCATCTTTGTTAATCAGATGTGAGCGTAGATGAGAGGGTTCAGTGCTAACGATTAAAGTTTGGAAGATTCATCCACAGATGAGTTCAGGTTAAAGGATCCACCCACCTCCCACTCAGAGCAGGCCTTCATTATAAATACTGTAGGTTGAGTTTCAAGTATTTATAATTATGACAGGAAAATATCAAACTGGAATTTTTAATCTAACAGGCTACATGTTTATTTTTGAGTCTGTGGGGTTTGACTGGCTTTTGGAGTCAGACTCGAGTAGCCAATTAAGGAACTGCAATCTCTGCACTTGTTTGTGTATTGTTGCTTTGCAAACACTCACGCTGAGACAGATTCATTAAATGTTTTAGGAAAGACTTATAAAAGTAAAACATTTGATCCTGTTCAAGAAAACACACATCCAAGCCCAGACGACTTATCAGCAAATATTATCTTCATTGAGTTGACAACACATGTTGCAGAGACACACAACTGAAACATATTTCTGGGGTCACAGACGATGGTGGTGATGTTTCGATGTTCACACTGTCACAAACTAACAGCTGGGTAAGTTATTGTTGCCAGTTTGCAGTCACTTCCATTATAATCTGTCATAACTGCAGCACATTTGGATTCTTTGGTTTTGTGCATTTACATGTTCACACTCATGTAGAGGTTTTCTTAATGACTTTGTAAGCACTTTTTTAAGTGTCTTAATCAAAGACAAAGAGATTTACCGATTTGTTTTTATCCTTGACTTGTACTCAGAGAGAACATGAAATATTTAAACGATTTGCACACTGCGTCCTTAAAATCTGCGAGATTAAACTCCATGTTTTTTCAAGTTGCAGGAGAAAGTTCCTGCTACGTCGCTCGTGTTTTTCTGACAAAGCTCTGTTCCTGGGAAAACTCATCAGTTTCTGTCACATCTGTTCTCTTCGATACGTTTGGAACAAACACGCCTGTCTAATTATTTTCCTGTCATAAAAGAAAAACAGCAAATATCCCAGACGTGGCAATTTAGAAAAGTCGACCGATGTGACATGCAAGAAATTTGAGTTGATGTCCACGAGAGAAAAACGATGATTAGAAAAATAGAAAGTAGTTTCTTTGTTTTTTAACAAGCTTCTCATACAAGTGAGACTTGAGACTAGATGAGATTCTAATAAACAGAAACCAGGGGAAAATAAATAAATCACCCTGTCAGCCATGACTGCATCATTTGATCACTTCCTCTTCTTTACCCCTTGAAAGTCTACCAGCAGCAGCCCATATTTCAGCCGGCTGGATGTACATCAGATGTTAGTGAGGGGGTCTCTGCCTGTGCAGCTGCCCCTGGAAAAACCTGGAAATTACTCTACCCACATCTTCACTGATATTTCCTGAGGTGTCAAAACTCATCATTAGTGATAAAGGGGATGTGAAAAGTCCAGTGAAAATCATCACTAAACGTCCAGTTTATAAGTGATGAATGTAACGCAGCTATTAATTTTGCATTTTTTCCTCCTCGCTGCTGGCTATGGTCTCATTAGTAACTCTGACTGTTTTTCGACCTGTGGGAGCATTTTGAATGAGACGGTCCCCTGCTGCAGTGGGACTGGCTGTAAAACTGTCCTAATAGGCAGTTAAAGTCTGGTCTTCAGGGCACTGACTCAATTTTATGCACTACTTCAGTTCTCTTCATGTCTTTTGGGATGACTGAGAGTCAGCGTTACCCTTTTCTGATGCTGGAAAAAACATTTCTCCATTGATCCGTGTGCACGGGTTTGTTTCGTTAATGTCATTCAGACACACAGTTGTGAAAATAGTTGTTCGCATGGTCACCAGGTCCTTTAGGCATTCAATTTCAAAGTGCCAAGTGTTAGCTCGACTTATATATTTATTATATTTACACATAAATATATGCCCCCCCCAAAAAAAGAACAAAAAAAACCAACTCAAATGCCACACAACCCTTTTAACAACAAGCACCCACATTCAAAGAATTGTAATTCCACTACTGTGAATCACCACAGTGGATTTAAATAAATCAGTTAAGGCACAGTCATTAATTTAGCAGGTTTATCAAGTATTGCAATAACTGTTTCAGAATTACAGCTATTTTTGTACGTAGTCCTCCACAGTTCCAGAGGCTGAAAATATTTGAGCAGCTGACTGAAAACCAGTTTCACAGGCTTCCTAACAAGCTGCTCCCTTGTTATTCATATTAAGCAGATATGAGATATGCAGTTGATTCCAAGGATTAAATTTATGTTTGCTCTTCACTGAAAACTGTCCGAGGGCCAAAGATGTGTCGATGCCTGATGTAAATGAGGCCAAGTTACAGCATGGGCACGTACGTCTGCCAGTAGGAGCAGGTGTTTATTGATGATGTGACTGCTGATAGAAGTAGCAGGATGAAGGGTACAGAGATACTGTATGCTCTCTGCTCAGATTGAGCCAAGCACTGCAAACGTCATCAGACGGAGCTTCACAAGGCTAATGGATAATAATCTGACGTAAATGCAAAAGCAGCTCAATAGATTCTAAAGGTAAAGACATGGAATATTTTTAAAAACACCTGATCTGAACCCAGCAGAGCAGACTCTCAGTCACCGGAAACAAAACTGAAGGGAGCGAGGCACACAAACCAGCATCAAAGTCCAGTTTTCTGCAGCTGGTGTCCTGCAGGTTTCAGATCTCACCTGGGTCAACACACCTGAATCACCAGGCCTCTGGAGAACTTCAAGACATATTGAGGAGGTCATTTAACTAGGGATGGGTATCGAAAACCGGTTCTTGTTGAGAACCGGTTCCCACTGTTTCAATTCCTTGGAATCGTTTGCCACTTTTAAAAACGATTCCCTTATCGATTCCAGTCGCCCCGAATGACGTCATCACGTTGAGTAGCGTCTTTTACCCAGTAGGAAACACGGCGCCTGAGCAGCGCAAACGCTCAAAAGTTTGGTTACACTTTATGAGAAAGGATGACAACAGGGCAACGTGCAATACTTGCAAAGTAGAGATTTCATCAAAGGGAGGAAACACTACGAATATGCAAAAGCATTTGCTCAAAAAACACGCGATTGCTTTCAACGAATGTCGTGTTTTTGATCCGCTCCGGACTAGCGAAGCTCAACCCAGCAGCAGCGGTAGCGTTTCCACGTCCTCTCCCGTTAATACTGCAGGTAACTAATCAATTAGCATTGCATATTATGTTAGCGCGATTTACCTTATTACAAAACCTGCTATTACTGTGCGTTGCATTTAGATAACCATGATGAGAGAGACAGAGTCTGGCTGGCTCAGATGCTGGCAGTTCTCGCTGCAGTCTACCGGTAGCGTCTCCTTTCAGGCCAGGATAGACGAATGTCACCGAGCAGTGACTCAGTTTGTGGTCAAAGGCTTGCACCCATTTGCCACAGCAGATGCCCCCGATTTTCGGTAAGTGAATGTGTTTAATTGTAGGCAGGACATTACTGGATATTCTTGTGTAATTGCTACAGAATAATTTATGTTAAACTTTGTTATTGCTACAGGAGAATATTTATTTTATTATTTTACATATACATTTTTTTTTCCTGGGGACCCTGTGACACCCCATTGAAGAGCCGTAGGCTGTGGCTCTCTTAAGATCTCACTGTTGGGTTTGTAAGGCCATGTTACTCCTCAATTTCTATCTTGTTCAAAGAGAAGATATAAAACACAGTTCTAAGCTAATCGACTTTAGTGTTCTCCTTTAAAAAAAAAAAAGAATCGATAAAGAATCGAATCGTTAAAATCTTATCAATACCCATCCCTACATTTAAATCAGCCGTGTTGGATCAAGGACACATCTAAGTGTTTGGAAAAGTGTACTGCTAAAAGTACTTTTATTGCACTACGTTATTTCACTCTTGAGCTGCTGTAACATGAATCAAGCAGCTGAACTGCCACCTCAGCATGCACGACACAGAGTCTTGCTAATGGCCTACTAATGTTATTCAGGTGTGTTGCAGCAGAGACACATGGAAAAGTTTCAGGACACCAGCCCTCGAAGACTGGAGTTTGACCCCCGTGGCCTAGTAGACCATTATGGAGGAAAAATAATAAATAAATAACGTCCAAATTCTCACGGCCCTGACTGTATCCATGGCATTTGAATTTTAAAGTTTCACCAAAGCCATCACGTGCAGCTTGGAGTTGATTTGGAGGAGGCTGAACAAGTATCTATTTCTATGATCAGAGTTAAAAATACATAAGAAAATAAGAAAATCTGAGTAAACATGAGTGCTGACATGTAAAAGTGTATTAACGCTCATTGTCAGTCAATTCTATCGTGGAAGCAGAGTTACTAATTATTCCTACTTGCTCACGAGCTGCATGTAAAATATTCTGCTGGATATTCATCGCATTTTCATAAAAACAGGCAAAGCATCTGGGGAAGAAGGCGCATCTGATGATTATAGCTGCTGTATTGTGGTAAAACTAGCTCATTCACACTGCTTATTGTGCTGTAATTCACTGGCTTGTGAGCATAACAGGGTGATAATCAGATGAATGCAATAATCTGATGTTAAAGAGTCAAAAAAGGTGCACTGAATGCACTGAATGTGGAAATGCTTCTGAATGGCTTTCATGAATTTTATGTAAAATATGTCTCTTATCGAAATGTGAGACGATGCATTTCCATCAAGCTGCATGCACAAAAACTTTACTGTGAAGAACTTTCTTCAACTCACCCTGAGTCAACACACCTGAATCACATGATTAGTTCGTTACCAGGCCTCTGGAGAACTTCAGGACATGTTGAGGAGCTTTTTTAGCCATTTAAATCAGCTGTGTTGGTTCAAGGACATCTAAAACCTGCAGGGACACCGGCCCTCGAGGCCTGGAGTTGCCCACCCCTGCTCTATGGTGTATAACAATATTTGTCATGTATTTGAAGCTTGATTAATGACTGACTGTGCACCACCAATGTGAACCACTTAGATGCGCACTAACTTATGCTGTAAGTCCTTGTCTAACATGAATATTTGTACCATTACAAATTATTACAAATTATTTTTGTCACCATTCGTGGCTCATTTCAAGAGACTTTTTAAATATTTGCCCAGTGAAAAGCCACTTCCTGATGAAACTGTGGATATTACACTCTCCACACTCTAGAGAACCCATCTAATTTTCCTGTATATATTTTCATCTGCTTATTCAAGGAAATGCATTATTGAACTGCAGGCCTTTATTGCCACAGAGTAACAGTACGTTTATTATGCTTTATTACAGTTTGAATATATTAAAACTGAAGACTGCATTCATATGTTTTCAGAAGTGTAACCTCCACGCTATCAGAGAACGCTATCTCGCTTTAGTTTTAGCTGACAATTGAACAGCTCCAGCCTCTCAACCAAATAAAGTCTGCTGTGAAAAGAAAAGAAGATTACGATTAAATTAAAATCATGACAGGAGGAGGAGGAGGAGGAGGAGATTAAAAGATTAAAAGATTACGTGAAGTACCCTCAGAAGGTCTGCTAGATGATGTTAATGCAGCACTACGGACGATACCTACAGCCACGATTACCGACACTAACAAGCTGATGTACAATACGGCAGCAGTGATCAGTGAGATGCTTGGCTACAAGTTGAACAGCCACAAGGGGCAGTACCCTCCATGGAGAAGGAGGCTAGAGGCTAAGATCAAGGTAGCACGGAGGGAGGTCAGCCAACTATCGGAGCTGCAGAAAGGCACGATGAGGAAGGTGATAAGAAATACAGCAAGCTGTCCATGCCTGAGGCCTTGGAAACTGCCAAGCAACAACTCACAGCCTTGGCCAGCTGCTTGAGGAGGTACACCAGAGAGATAGAAGGCAGGAGAATAAACCAGCTGTTCTCCACAGAACCAGCAAAGGTGTACTCTCAGTGGCAAGGGAACAATAAGAGAACAGCACCACCAAGGCTGGAGACGGAGCAATACTGGAAGAGCATATGGGAGAAGGATGCAACCCATAACGGCAATGCTCAGTGGCTAGAGGATCTGAGGGCAGACCACAGCGACCTCCCCGAACAGGGTCCAGTAACCATCACAGTGGCAGATCTCCAGTATGAAGAGTTGGACAGCACCAGGCCCTGACATGGTTCACGCCTACTGGCTGAAGAAGCTGACTGCACTCCACGAGCGTCTGGCAGCACAAATGAACCAGCTGCTAGTTAACGAGAGACACCCGGAATGGCTAACCGAAGGTCTGCTGGATCAGACTGACCAACCTGTGCACTGCCTGGATTGATTACAAGAAGGCCTATGACTCAATGCCCCACAGCTGGATACTGGAATGCCTAGAATTGTACAAGATCAATGGGACCCTAAGAGCCTTCATCAGGAACTCAATGGGGATGTGGCGTACAACACTAGAGGCCAACTCCAAGCCCATAGCACAAGTCACCATCAAGTGCGGGATCTACCACGGAGATGCTCTGTCCCCACTGCTGTTCTGCATAGGCCTGAACCCCCTCAGTGAGATCATTAACAAGACTGGCTACGGATACCGACTACGGAACGGAGCAGTTGTCAGCCACCTCCTGTACATGGATGACATCAAGCTGTATGCCAAGAGTGAACGAGACATCGATTCACTGATCCACACTACCAGGCTATACAGCAATGACATTGGAATGTCGTTCGGACTGGAGAAGTGTAGTCGGATGGTAACAAAGAGAGGGAAGGTAGTCAGAACTGAGGGGATTGAACTACCAGAAGGCAACATTGCAGACATAGAGGACAGTTACAAGTACTTGGGGATCCCGCAGGCAAATGGGAACCATGAAGAGGCCGCTAGAAAGGCTGCAACCACCAAGTACCTGCAGAGGGTCAGGCAAGTCCTGAGGAGTCAGCTGAATGGTAAGAACAAGATCCGGGCCATCAACACGTACGTCCTGCCCGTGATCAGGTACCCTGCTGGGGTAATAGGCTGGCCAAAGGAGGAGATAGAAGCCACTGACATAAAGACAAGAAAGCTCCTTACCATGCATGGAGGGTTTCACCCCAAGTCCAGCATCCTGAGGTTGTACACTAAGCGGACATAGTGGTGGTAGACAAACAGAAGAAGACGGCCGTAGTGATCGATGTAGCGGTTCCGAATGACAGCAATATCAGGAAGAAGGAACACGAGAAGCTGGAGAAATACCAAGGGCTCAGAGAAGAGCTCGAGAGGATGTGGAGGGTGAAGGTAATGGTGGTCCCCGTGGTAATCGGAGCACTAGGTGCGGTGACTCCCAAGCTAGGCGAGTGGCTCCAGCAGATCCCGGGAATAACATCGGAGATCTCTGTCCAGAAGAGCGCAGTCCTGGGAACAGCTAAGATACTGCAGGACCCTCAAGCTCCCAGGCCTCTGGTAGAGGACCCGAGCTTGAAGGATTAACCGCCCGCAGGGGCGAGTGGGGAATTTATATATATATATATAAATACACACACACACACACACACACACACACACACACACACACACACACACACACACACTAGAAAGCATGGTGTTTGGACCAATGATTGGATAAAAGCAGAAGTATGTGGATGCCTCAGTCGGTCATGGTTTTGGAAACTAAATGCTGAACCTCCTTCTCAGTGGCTGCGGCTGCCAAAGCTATCATAATAACACTGCACCACAATTTTAAAGCATCCGACTTAGCAATTAAAATCAAGCTTATGACAAAGGTGACCCCTCAAACCCAACCCAGAGTGACGAGAACTGTTAATAATGGCAGAAAGAATCTTTGGGAAAAATTTATTTGTGGAGACTTTTTGTTTCAGGTTGACCCCTGTCTTATCCAGGGAGGGGGCAGGGTTATGACATATACTGCAGTCAGACACCGGGGGGCGATAGAGATGGTTTGGCTTCACTTTTTGTGGGCGTGAGATCGTCTGCATTTTCTGCAGTCACTGGTTTCTCTCCGTTGAGTCCCGATGTCCTAAAAATGTCTCCAAATGAATCATTTCATGTGACAGATCCTTATAATTTGTCCTCTCAATCACATAATAATCATGGCTTGCCCGAGCAGCAGACGAACCAATATGACACTACAAACCTCACATTGTGGAGTCGTTCAAGTTTCAGTCATGTTGTATTTGGCTGAGAGTAAACCAAATGATGGAGGTCAGGTCTTTCCTTCACTGGCAGATTTAGTCAAGTTCACGTTTTCTTTGATCTCTACCAGGTTTGATTGATGCACCTCACAGTAACTCACTCACTGCTCAGCAGGAGAAATCCACAAGTCCAGAGAGCTGCTCCAAGGAAAACGATCATATGACCACAAATATGTGCTGTGAATCAGCTGCCTGTTAGTTTTGGTTTTGATTGGAAGATTTTGCCGCTGGTTTTAAATGATTTACATGAGAGCTCTACTCATACTGTACCCACGATTTTCTAAACTGTCTAAACCTGAATAATAACGGTCCTCTTTTAAAGCCCTCTTTAGTGTCATTGCACCTGTTGAGGTTAGGAGCTGCAAAATACAGTTGCTACTTCACTAAAGTAGTAGTACTCAGACTACTTTGCAAACAAAAGTGTCATTTTTGCATTTGAGTAATGCAAAAATTACAACAGCAACAACAAACAAACAACCTAATGCATTATTTTCTGTTGTTCTTGTGTTTCTTGGCAGATAGCTCTGTGCTAGTGTCAGCTCGACAGCAGAGTGAACTGCAAACTGTGTTTGGTGAAACCGAGTGCATCTGCTGGTGCCCCAAAATGGCGATAGCTAGCACTGAGTTCAGCTAAAGCTATCAGTCTAGGATAAATAGATGAGCTGGCTGGTGGAGGTGATGCAACCAGTATGTGGTTGGTACATACTGGTAGGAGTCACAGTGGAGTGTTTGATCGCACAAAACTCCTGTTAACTTATATTTCTGATCAGGTAACATTACGGTAACACTGGAAGGTCCAAAGTTACTGTAAAAAGTCATTTAAATGTAACTCTGGGGACCAAAACAACGTTAACTCGTTTCGTTTTGGTGCACCATGACAGCCTCTGCTAGGTCTTGTTGTTTTTCACGGTCATGCCGATGTCTCTACGCTCTGATCTCAGTTTCACTGCGTCTGTTTTCCCTCGTGCTCACAGAGAGGCGCAGCGATAAAAGAAGGGAGCAGCTTAATACTGTACATCAGGGGTGCCCAATCCCGGTCCTCGAGAGCTACCGTCCTGCAGCTTTTAGATGCATCCCTACTCCAACACAGCTGAATCAAATGGTTTGATTACCTCTTCAGCATGCCATCGTGTTTGGCAAAGGCCTGATAACAAGCCATTCATTTGATTCAGCTGTGTTGGAGTAGGGATGCATCTAAAAGCTGCAGGACGGTAGCTCTCGAGGACTGGGATTGGGCAGCCCTGCTGTACATGTATTAAAATCTTCCCAGCAAATGCAAATGTGTCTAAAACAACTGAAGGGACTGACTCGTTCAAATTTATCTCAAGTAGTATTTTATCTTAGGGATAAGCCTCTTCCTTTGGAGACATTCTCATATGGTGCATTTAAATAACACTAATGATTTTCAATAATTAAAATCTAACAGATAGCCGTAGAAAATAAGTGATAAAATGGATTTTGGGAGACTCGGGCAGGAGGGATGAACTGTTTTAACGCTCATTATCAAGTAAATAGCCTTCTGAATGAATTCATATATGAGTGCAATAGATAAGGAAGTGTTATTACCAGCACCACCACGGGGTCGTGCAGAGGGCCATCGGTCTGCAGCGTCTCTACGTCGCCCTCGATGATGTAATGCCATTCAACGCCCAAGTCGATGAAGCTTCTGGACTTGACCTCCTCTCCTTTGCCGTTGAGGATGTAATGCCCCGTCGCCTGGTTCTTGATTGCTGTAATCAGTCACTTGTTATAAGCTGCTGACAAACTTGAAATAGCTTTACTTTCTAGATGACAAAGATCAGAATTATTCACAGAGAAAGAAAATGCACTCTCAGAGCAGTCACTCGGAAAAAGACCGTGCCTGAACAAAAGCATGTCTGAACTATTCCTCATTCTGTGCAAAACAAACTGCCAAACTCATAGTTTAATAAAACTTGTGAGGACAAAAATGAAAACTGGCATGTTAATCAGATGCTTTAAATACATATAAATGCATTTAAGTGCATCGAGTGGGAAAAATGCAACACAAGTAAAAGATGCTAAAAGGATGTTGCAGATCATTTCTTTCTTTCTGCTGCTCAAGTTTTACTTTATGCTTTTAAAAAGCATTTAAGATGATCCACTGCAAAAAAAAAAAAAAAAAAAAAAGATGATCCACTGCAGCACCTGTCTGCTTTACAACAGTTTTTAACGATGCAGTCTCCAACCACTCATCAGCTCTGCATCCTATTAAAACAGGGAAAGTAGTTCCTGCTGGTTTCAGCTGTGCTATTTTGTTTGAAGTGCACCATTATTGTCAAACATCCAATAATTAATTTAAAAACACTACTATTAGTGGTTTATACCAGCAGGCAAATGAAAAAGTTCACAGAAATTTAAAGTAAGTATGTGAAATCGCTAATTTGGATCATATCATCTTGTTTCGGCTGCATCTCCAACATCCTGCAGCCTCCTTCGCTGCATCCTTGAACCTCTTTCTGTGGTCTTCCTCTGGCTCTGCAGCATCGTCTTCAGTGTGAACCTTCCCCCTGATATTTATAATCCTGTTCTGTCCGAGCATCTCCAGCTCAGCCACCTGTTCTTTCTCAGTGCCATCATGGTGGGTCTCAGCAGCATCTCTTCACCCGGTCCAGCCTGCCTGCACTCTCTTCTTCATCTCTCCTGTCCACTGTCCTTTGCTTTGGATGGTTGACCCCGGATCTTCAGACTCATCATCTTCTCCTTCCATCCTTAAGTACACTGTCTTGCTTCATAACCTTAATTTAAACCACTGATTCTTTTGTTTGGTAGAGAGGTGCACAAACTTCTCAGAGCCTCACATCTAACACAACTGTAGGCTCTACGAGACACCGTTCAATAACTCTAATAACACAGAGTCCATTTTTAATGGAGTTATTTCATTTTTCTTACTTGTTCCATTCAGTAGGATAAAACGCGCTTGCAATCAGGCTGCATTTTGACTGGACTACTACCCCGCTGCTGAACCTTGTGCATCGAGGTGCCGTATGAACAGTGAGCTGTTTCAAAAGTCACTGAGATTTCAGCCAATTTTGCAGCGTTGGACAGACTGAATTAAACATGCACACCATAGTACTTCCTTAGATGGTAACAGTAATATTATACTAGCTTTTAGACTGAGTGTTTTAGCGTATCTTCTATGTCTATTTAGGGCCCTTTAGTAGCGTCGGTGTCAAACAGCTTCGTTCTGTGCTAAGCAAAGAGCTTTTGTTTGCTTCTAGTCTAATTTTGTGTACATTTTAATATTTTTGGAAACAAGCTGTACAAATATCAGCCAGGCTCTTTTTAAAGACGCACAAATTATTTCTATAATTTCCATCACCTTTTCATTCCACACAGAAGTGTTGTTGCTGCTTGTTTTGGTGTTTTTGTGCTTGCATTCATCTTCTTTTACAGGTTTCACAGGATTCTGTTAAATAATTGTCAGTGTAAATATTAACCTCAAAGAGCTCTTTGAGGAAATAGAGCGATGCTGACCTGTATCACCTGGCAGACACTAAATAGATCATCGTCTCCTCCTCCCACTCTTTTTACTGAGCAGGTGGTTTTTGCTCCTTTTGAAAAGAGGAAAATATTGTTTCTGCTTTTACGATGTTTTATGAACTTTCATGTTTATTCTCTACTTTCAGTTTTTTTCTTTATTTTTTTTTAAGAGTTTAACTCTTAATATTTTTATGTTAGTTTGAGATCAGTTGAATTCCTCCACTGTCAGTCTGCTTGTACTTGAGTTACAAATACTGACATTTGGAGCCTTTTTAACCACTTTGAGGTCGTTTTCCTTTTTGGCATATTTACTGTCTTCTAGCTGCACATAAACTCAGTCTGACTCAGAAACAGGATCCTTTAGTCATCACTATCAGTAACTGTTCTACCAGACCCAACATGCGACTTGACTAACTGGCATTTTAAAGGCAGAAATCGTGCTTTTTTCACTTACAGTAAATTGACCTTTCAATACAAAGACAAAAACCAAGGATGGATCCATCTACTCCATCAGAAAAAGTTGACACATTATGTGATCATTCGACTGACAGACGCGTGTTGCACGAGGATTAAAGAGTATAATCTGACATGTAATCATAAAGTTCTTCACTGTTTTCATTAAAGTTGCTGTTATCAGCAAACTGCCAGCTTGTCAGATTCTTATCACTCACATGTGTGTGTCTAGAATACACAAAGGGCCTCCTCCAGTGGGACAAACATTTCTCTTTTTTTGTTCTTTGTGAAATTTTCTAAATGTTATTTTCTTAAGAGGACAAAGTTGGAGGGAATCAAACCAGCGACTACACTGATCCTGTTTCTGTGTTTGCTGCTGGTCGCACTCCTGACGGACTCTTCACCTTACTTCTGCTTTTGTGTTGTTGGGTTGTTCTTGACATCAGAGTTGGGGGGACAGAAGTTGATGTTTGACTTTGCTCAGGTTTGAGCTCCAGGATGAAATCACAGACACACAGAACTTCTAAAAATAGCAGCAGCGCAGGAAGCAGTCCAAAGGTGCACAAGGGCATGACCTTTAAATTGAATTCAGGTATTAATTTTATTTAGCTTGCACTAAGAGTAACTACATAATCCCATCTGTGGAGGTTATTTTAACCATTTATGAATAAACTTATCCTATAACAAGCCACGTCTTTATGATTCATTCCTGAATATGGCTGATTAATTCTACATGTCCTTGGTTGTTATTGGAAATTCAACTAAATAAAGAAAAACTAGTCCTATTTTGCAGAAAAGAAAGAGCACGCTCATCTAGCAGACGATTAATAATGAATGCAAATGAGAAGATTCATTTTCCTCAACTTGGGAGGTGACAAGAAATGAATTATGCAAAATCTATGATTTCACAGAATCTTCCCATCGGTCTTCTGAGGAGACATGAGGAGGATGGCAAAGAGCTTTTTAAGATTTCATACATGTGTTCATCTCTGAAAATCACACTTACCAAGAATGTGAGGGGAGGCCTCATGTTCTTGGATGATCACATGTCTAGCTCCAGGAGGAATGAGAAACATCTTAAGGTAACCTTTGCCAAGTTTGCAGCATCAGCAGCAGCAGAAGCAGGACGGGGGGGTTAGGAAAGATAAGACAGAAACGGTACATTAAGCAGATACAAGGATAATCTGTTCGGTTTGCTGAGGCTGACATCCCGCATGTTCCAGACATTTTGTTCACTTTGCTCTACAAGGATGTTTGAAGAAGTTAAAGAAGGAAGAAAATGCTTGGTTGGCTTTCCTCCTCAATGTAAAAAGGTTCTATTGAAACAGGCCCTGAAGGTTTACTCGTGTCTATTTGGTTATCAAATGAGAAAGTCTCTGAAAGGAAGCCCATCGTCCTTTATTTCTGCTCACACCGGCTCTGTGCAAACAGGATGTATATGAAGAGAGCCTTCGGCCGTGTTTCAATAAGGAAGGAGGTAAAAAGCTTTTCAAACTACAGACCAGCAAAGTTGTCTGTCAGGGATGTCTGCCTCCTACAAACCCACCGTGACTCACCAAGTACATTTCGAGAGTCCTCTGTTTCATTTACAAACACATTTCGAGCTCCTTTGGGCAAAGAAAAGGCGCCTCTCGTCTTCCCTTTGGAATGAAATAAATCATTAGTCAGTATCACATGTCCCCTCCTCTCGTTTTCACTGTCTAATAGCAAGCCTGTGACATCTACAAAAGCTAAGTCAGCTCTATAAAGACACTTAGTAACAGGGAACAGAAGAAACAGCAGCTTATGTCGAGTCTCTGGATCTCTACAGTGTTAAGCATCCATCTGTACTACAAGCTGGGCAGGAAATACTAGCAAAGGAGGCGCGGAGGGATTCAGTAACACTGGATACTTGCATATAGTGTTTTCGGACACAGCGGTTTCTTTTTGGGCTCTCTTGCTTAACTGTTTCCCTGTTAAAAAAGGTGAGTGGTTAACTGGGAGAGAGAGATGTGAGGAAACAAAGACGAATGATCACAGTTACATTAAAGTTCATCCTTAAACGATTTGATGAAGCCATCACATCGAGACTCGCACTTCAGTGAAATCCAATGAAATATGATCCATGACTGATGGAGCCGAAAACAAGGGTGGATTTTGGTGGTTTGGTTAAATGGCTGTCGGTGAATTTACAAATGTATTCAAAAATGAAAGCACATTATTAACATGCAGAAGGACATGATTATTTCTCTTTTAATTCATAAGAGCCGGACTGTTCAGAGTGACGGCTGAAGCAGCGGCGTGTCACTCCGGCCCTGTAGAGCCTTTTATTGGCTGCAAGGAAAAATGACAAAGATACAGCAGACGGTGGTCATAATTACACCATTACACCAATATAACACCATTAATGTAAATCTGCATTATATTCACGGTAGAAAATAAATGAATAAAATCCTGAAAAGTGCAATGCAAAATTAATTCTTTCAACCACACTTGAATTTTCTTTCTTTTATGGAAACCTCTCATCTTTATGCTGTTTTTTTCATGTGTTCCAACAGGGCTGTTTTACTGAAACTGCATAAATGCAAATACAGTTTCTACCCATCTCCTCTTCTCTTTGCCGTTACGTAGATGACCTTTGTGCACTCATATAAACTTTGTAGCTGTGTCCAATGACTAAGCAAATAAAAAGCATCAACATCATAGTTTATATCAATATGTATCCAAATATTGATAAAGCCAGTGATTTTGATGACACTGAGTAAAAATAACAAGCACTGGCATCGATATATTTGATCCCAGACAAGTTCAGATTTCACTGCCACATCAAAATCTGCTTACATCAGAATTTGTTGTGTTTGTGGAAACACTTCATTACTGTCATTAGTGCCAGCGTGAGGTGATTGTTATCTGGATAAAATCCCTTTCAAACACCCTGGTTTCTGTTTACATCCACCTCCTGCAAATAGAACAAATCAATTTTTGGCTGAGGAGGAGTATTTGCAGCATTTTTCAGCTGTATGGCTGCACAGCAGAGTCAGCTACCAGCTCTCGCACTATCCCGTATCGATTACTGACTACAGGAAATTATAAGTGGTCAGATTCCTCATTTGAGTCCGGCTGCATTTCAGTGGCTTACCACACAAGTCTGAAAAGTGGAACATCGAAAATGTTTCCTCGCTCTGCGACAGGCTCTTTATCCGTTTGCCACAAAGTGCTCTGCATGTTTTTGGGTTAACTGGGCTTCAGATATTAAATGTGTTTTTTAAACAATATTCTAAAAAGGGTAAATAGAGACACTAGAAACTAAAATGGGATAACCAAGTGTGGCATGCTGATAATGGGCTGTATCCGGTTGACTAATCAAGATCTATTTTAAAGCGTTTGCCACTTTGCTTATTAAATCAGTAGTTAAAGGAGTGCATGCTCTCATAACAGTTACAAGGCCAGAGAAGACTCAAGCTGAGACCTTTCAAAGCCCACATTTCATGCTGACAGTACGCTCTAGTATACAGCATTTACTGCTCACATTTAACCCACAGTGTATACACTTATGCAGACTGAGGTTATTTATGTTCAGTTATCATGAAAATAAAGTGAGGATTTCAGAAGGTGTCACATTACACAGGAAGTCAAGTGAAACAGTACTTTTCTCATCTTAGAAGCGAGCAGCTCAGATTGCTCTTGAACGACAGCCATGTACTGGGATTCCATGAAGTCATGTGACCTGCTGGGCAGAGGTAATGGCACAAAGCTTAGTGATGACTCACTTACAAATGGATTGCTGATTGTTTACATAAGAAGCTAGTAAAGCTAGCAGCTCACATTAATATAACCTTAGGTCATGTTAAGGTGACAACATCTCTCAAGAATCTCCCAAAAATCTTGAGCCTTCTTGTGCCGGTGGCGGCAGATGGCCCCGCCCCTCCCTGAGCCTGGTTCTGCTGCAGGTTTCTTCCTGTTAAAAGGGAGTTTTTCCTTCCCACTGTCGCCAAAGTTCTTGCTCATATGATTGTTGGGTTTTTCTGTATGTATTATTTACGGAGCCCCGCAGGGGACATGGGAGAAAAAAATATTAAGACGGACTTTTGCAAGATCTCGCAAAAGTCCGTCTTAATTTTTGGAGGGTAATTATTGGAGGGTCTACCTTACGATCTAAAGCGCCTGTTGTTGTGATTTGGCGCTGTATGAATAAAACTGAATAGAATTGAATTCTTCTGCTTTAACAGATGTGAGAATAGTGCCAACATGCAACATTTCAACATTTGAAGCTGATTTTAAACATGCTAAAGTGCACCAACTTATTTCTGTTTCTGTGTAAAAACTACAGTTTTTATAGATTTTTAAAGAAATTGTAGAAAAAAAGTAAACAGGGGGTTGTAATTGGGCTGAACGCCACATGCAGGATGAGGACAGGTGAGGAAAGTCTGACAGAACTAAAGCATGAACTAATGGGTTTCTGGTGTTGAATGTGACAATGCAGAAAACAGCAGCGTTATCAAACCCCGGTGCTATAATGGGGGGAAAGTCTCTACTCTGCTTGTGAGAAGACCATGAAAATACAGCAAAAATACTGAGATGTTAATGACCATCTGTATTCTATATTTGTCCCCAGCATGTTTGTGGAGACTTTAGTAAAGAATACACCAAATGAAGATTTGAGTTTATCATTTATAACTTAATGTTTAAAATAAAAGTGACTATCTGCATGAATGATCAGGCAGTTAAGAAAAACGCAGTTAAATAAATCATTCATGTGACGACAGTAAATAAAACACAACAACAAACGAACAATGATCCTGTTTAAGATGATGTGTGTTAGCTCCGAGCTCTTACCAGCTTTCTTCGGCGTGCGGGTGAAGGTTCCTTTGACGGTGCGGCAGTGAGAATTGTCTCCACCGCAAACCCCACATCTGTCCTCAACCTTGCTAGAGCCAATTTCTCTGTCACAGCCAACTTTCTGGAGACCAAGAAAACAACAACACAGATGAACCCCGACTGCTTTTTGGCCGAGGGCACGAAGCGTTACCATCACAGCGTGTCTGATGCTAAGCGGACCCGGCAAATGTCACGTAACAGATTCATTAGCTGTTGGTTTATCAGCGCCAACTGGACACGAGCTGATGTTAGCTGACTGCTGTTGGGGGTGGAAGACGAGTCAGGTCAGCATTTAAAATCATGACCTCACCTGGATGATTAGACACATCGAGGGAATTTCTTCCTATTCCTCGTTAGATTTTTATTCTTTGCTAAAAGGTGTCAAGTTTTGACCGTGAGCCAAAATAACTTTATGTCCATGGAGCTCCTAAAGCACCAAAATGTGACACAAGAAATCTCATCATATTCAGGATATTCAGTAATAAACAGAGGAAACTGTTTGCTTATAATTTGCCATGCTGCTCTCACAACTGTCAACTGAGCTGAAAACAGAGTGAAAAAGGCCCAAACTCCACTGAAAAATGCCTTCAAACAGAAAAACAGACTCTTCTTTAAATAACATCTCAGAACAAATTAGCAGTACTGGATATGAACATCATAATGAAGCCACCTTCTTCCTTCACAGCAGTGAGTACACACTGTGGATTCAATCACAGTGAACCCGATGCTGGTTTACTTCCATTAACTCTGTGTAATTAAATGAATTTGTGCAAAGCTTAAGTAGTCCAGCAGTCTGCAGCTGCTAACGTGGCTGACGAGCACACACAGCTCGTAGAAACGTAGTTTGATGTAGTTTGAATACACCCTTACCACACACTCTCCACGCACGCAGATGCTGTAGGCGTCCTTGTAAGAACATCGTGTCCCATCATGCACCAGCACCTTCATGTACGCCACATCTTCTGTCTCCTTGGACTGGCAATACAAGTGGCATCTCCTGTTTGCTGCAAGACGATGAATTCTTAGATTAGCATAACAAACTGAAGCCAAGTGGTTTTGAAACTATCTAAAAGTTCCTTAGACAGAGAAAAAAAAAACACCCATCAATCTATTGTGGGTTGTTTTTTTTTGAGTGGTCAAAGGATGCTCAGGGTGCGTCGAGCTTCCTGCTTCCCGTGAAGTCTGGGATAGGCTCTAGCCCTGCTAAACGGTTAAGAAAAGTCAGTGGAGTTGGGAAAGCTTGGATCGCTGAATTTTGATAACGCTAATAGACTGCATGAGCCAAAAAATGCTGGTGTGGTAACAAAATTGCAAAATATGCATATTCTACGTGTATTTCTGATTTTCCTGCTTTGCAAACTGTTACCAGTTTATTATTTATTGTTTGTGTTGCAGTGATTACAATGACCGCCTTGAATTTTAGGACATATTAACACTCATCAACACCCGTCTACCTCATTACAATCTCATTATAATCAATAATAAAAAGTCTAAATATCAGGTAAAGTTACATTTACAACCTCACTGTTACATTTTAACCAGATTTCACAGATTCAGGCCTCTGTGCTCAACGACTTCATTAAACAAAATGAACATTTTCTAAACTGGACTGTAAAGTAGTGTGTGAATAATACCTGTATTAATATGCATGCAGACATGAGGAATCTGATACCGCTGAGTTATGTCTTAAAAGCATCGTATTAGCAGTCGTTCGTATGTGTTCATGTTTTCTTTCCTTCTCTGCATTTTGGGGCTTTTAGCTGTGCTCAGCTGCTTTTTTATGAAGATTTTCTTTCAATGTTTGGATGAGCCATCAACTTCCTCTGACTGCCAAAGCAAATTTGCCTTTGTGACTGATTCTGGCACATTTACATGATGAGCACTGTCTCTTTATGAGAAAAATAACAAAAAGGAAAACAAAACAACCTGAAGGCTCCGAAAAAACTGGATCGTATGTAAAAAATGACAGAAAACCTCTGAATGCTTCTGTCCTTTCATTTAGTCAAAGGCAGGCTGGTTATCTGCAGTGTGGTGATTAGTTCTCGTCTCAAATGCAAAACTATTGCACTTCCAAAAAAAAGAATATACATCTGCAAAAATATGTTGCAACTGATCTTTTTTTAAACTATTAATTCATATTTTAAAAATCTGTCAATATTGGTTTTTTTCATTCTGTTCTTTTTAAAAATGTGTTTTTAAAATGAACAAAAACCACCAGAAAAACCTGTTCAGACAAAATCTGAACATAAATAACAAGAACATGCATGAAAACATCAGCACCCAACAGTCAAATCGCACCGCAGACATCATAAAAAGCTCTCTGCCTTCCACTGAAGGCCGTGATCGGATTTTAATTTCTCACCTTCCTGCAGTTTCTCAGTGTGCTTCCTACTTATTTTCTACATGACTGACTTTCCAAACCCCTGCCCAGAGTTTTGTAATTGCACAGGTGATCCATTACGTTTGCAAAGAGGGAAAGCTTGAAGGTTGAACGGGTTTAAATTGTTCATCCCAGCAGAGGGATGGAAGACTACACAAGGACGGGAAAAAGCAGAACGGAGAGAATACAAAAGAAAAATATGACAGAGGACACAACACAAACATTGCCTTTGCACAAAGGAGTGTGGCCAGCGTGGTGACGGGCTGGCTGCGTTCCTGTCTTCGCTATATGTTTTTTTCAGCTGTGTCTGAGTTCAGATCTCCTGCCCTCGTCTGCTTTCATTGTTCTTTTTGGGGCATAAAAGAAGCAGCAAAGCAGCCTCAGGCCTGAGCAAAACAATCTGTTGACATTTTTCTGACTTACCATCAGGATGCTCGTAGGGCAGCCAGTGGTGTTTGGCATTTTGGAATTCAAAGTGGGAGTTGCGGAGCTGGCACTGCTGAGCTCTGAAATCTTCAAAGTGCCTGGGACAGTCATCTGCGTTGCACAACTGGTACTCGTAGTTTACTCCTGGGCAGTCCTGGCCGCCGTTCGATGGGCTGGGCAACGAAATGGATGAACATCAGAGGCGCCGATCAGACAGTGAAGACTTCTTATAAACTTTGAAAAGTGGAAACAAATCCTCCTCCACGGCTTTTGTTGTGTAAAATCCACCCGCACATTTGGCTAAAAATGATTCTCAGCTGTTACGGCTGGTTTGCAGGTGGAGCGTCATTTCAGGGCAGTAATACTATTTACATTACAGTTATTCATTTAATGGGAGTTGATTATTTAAATCAAGCCTCCTGAGTTTTGTTGAAATGACAAATACTTGCCTTTGAAAAGGATTTAAGAAGGAGAAGCCGTACGAATACCACGGATGATTTTACACAAAAGGTTTTCCAAACTTGAAGTTCTACACAGCAATATGAGGCTGAACATAGAGTCTGGTAACTGATCGCTTAGTGTTAAACTTTATATAAAGTCATTTTCACAATGCTTTGACTTCCTTTGACTAAAACCTACGAAGAGACAGGAGAACGCTGCTGTAAGCTGCTTTAATATCTGGCAGCCCTGAAAAACAGCATATATATAAATTAATGAGCTTTACACCAGCTAGCAGGCAGATTTTTGGTTGCCTCAGGACTAAACCAGTGCATCCCTGTTTCCTGTCCTTATACAGACTTTAATTTACCGCTGAGACGGCCAAAAAGAGAACAGGTGACTTTCTCCAGAGGAGCATTCCTTTGGGTTTAGGAAGCTACTTAAAGACTCACATGACTCACAAATACTGGAGGTCTGTCACAAAAGTTATCAGTGTTAGTTTGTGTCATTGGAAAGTGATCATTAAGACAGTACGAAGCACAATATTCCACGGTCAAGTAAAACCGTCTCTTTTAATCCATTATTATTCAAGTATGATAATCATTCATCATATTTGAACAATGACACTTTTCTGTGGATAATTTCCTCTGTGTACCCCACCACAGTGGATTCTAAATCAAAGAATCAGGATATAACTGAAATGAAGACTTTACCTTTAATTCAGGCGTTTAATAAAAAGTAATTAAGTGTCTACAGCGGTGATTTAAATGGGAAGATTATGAAAGTTCAATTTTATTTATATAGCACCAAATCACACCAGCAGTCACCTCAAGGTGCTTGATATGTAAGGTAAAGAACCTACAGTAGTGTAGAGGAAACCCTCCCCCCTTGAGTAAGTACTTGGTGACAGTGGGAAGGAAAAACTCCTTTTTAACAGGAAGAAACCTCCAGCAGAAGGTGGCTCAGGGAGGAGGCAGCCAGGACAAAAGTCACGTCATTGTTCAAATACTTTACTATTTCTATTATTCTTGATGCCGCCCTGAATCTAATCAATGCTTGTCCACTTACGCAGGGTTGGCGCACTGACGGGTCCGTAATCGAACTCCAGTTCCACAGGAGCGTGAGCAGGAACCATATTTGCTCCAGGAGCCCCAGGCACCATCTTGCTTGACCTGATTAGGGTTTTTCCACATGCAGTGACCTTTGTAGCACCACTACATGAGATGAGAAGGCAAAGAGAGACGGGGAGAGTAAGCCAGCAGAAAAGGTCACCTGTCTAAATGCTAAACTTTTTAGCCAGAAGGATGTGGGCAGGAATGTCAAGATTTCCATGGTTACCACAGTTGCTCGTCCTGTGAAGTGATGACGTCATCAGAGATATTTTAAATGTTGCAGTAATCCTCCTAATGCTACTGGATTACCATGCACACTGAAAAATAGTGCGTGATAATGTGGAGTCCAGCTAGAAGCTGCGACAACAACATCTGAGCACTGCACGAACCATCTCCACCATCCACCGGCTTTTTTCCTGGTGGTGCCCTTATAGTGTTGGTCATGATTTATTGTATGTAGGTCTAATAGACAAACTCACTTTTCCAGGTGCACACTCGGTCCCATCGAGAGGTGGCCCTTTCTTGGTTTTACAGAAGTAGGGGTTGTCTGGGTGGCTGCACCACAGCTGTTTACACGGGTCAAATGTGCGAAACTGGAACACAGACAGCAAAAAACGTTAAGGCAACTGAAAACATGGCACACTATAGGTAAAAATATAGCTGCAGGATAACTCAGCTGCTCATTGTGTTGCCTAACTGAGTGAGCAGAATATGGTCACTTAAAAATAGCAAAGGAATGAGTATCTGTCAGACTTTCTTTTCATATAAGACAAGAATTTGTGTTATATCCAATATCCAAGAGTCCTTGATAAACTAAGGTGCAAAAGAAATGAACATAATCACCCACAGCACAAAAGTAACGATGAAAGTTGTCTGATAAAAGAGGGAGACACTCTAAAACTGTATGTAGGTATTTGTCGTTCTCACTTCTCTTTATCTACCAGAGAGGGCTGAGTGGGCTTCTTTGATAACGGCTTTTTATTAAGTTCCTCGTCACGTAAGGTGGTCGAACATTTCTGAGGGATCTAAGCAGACAATCAGATTAATTCGAGATAACTTAAAAAGCGACAGTTAAGCTGCCCAAAACATCTCAATGACAAGAGACTGTGCGACAGTTCAAGAGCAGACGTCACTGGTACATCTTTGAGTGTCTGACAGTCAAACAGCTTCCTTCACGTCTGCAGATAAATGTGTGACGCAAGAAGCTTTTGGTTGTTTTTGGCTGTTGATCTCCAGACAATACACAGTTTATAATGTGTGCTACGTGCTAACAAGTATCTCCCAAATATTAACACGCTCGTTATTTTTCACCATGTTTGTGTCATCATCTGTTGCTTCTAAAAGAAACTGGTTTCCACTGTCTTGCCCTCATCCAAAGCAGTTACTGGTACGACATTAATGTCTGTGTGAAGCCATCTTCTTATTAAGTTCACCTGGATTGGGAACTAGTTCCCCCGTCCGCCTCGTTAGCAGTACTTGAGAGCACCACTGATAAAACTGGGACATCTGCAGAGGTTAATAAGCCTTTCTGAACATGTCTGCTGCGGCCACATCTCTGTTGCCGGTGCTTTGTTTGCAGCAGCATAAACACAATTACCTGGAGGGACAGCCTGTTCCCTTTGTGAGTAGTTTAACGAGTCTCAGAAAACCATCTCTGAATTATCTGATTTTCTGTTTTTAATCATCTGCATTCAAGAACAACGACCGGGCAGGTAAATGGAAGCCAGATATTCTCTGCAGTCGTGACCTGATGCAGAAGAGCATTTCTATGAAACAGCAGAATTAGTGGGCAAACAGTTTAACCTGGACAGAGATGGATTTTTAAACAAAACCGAGGCAATAATTTAGCTTTTTCTTGCAACCTTATGTAACATTATCAGCCTCCAACTGAACTGCCTTTCCCTCCTTTATGAGGCAATCATCAGGAGACAGAAAAACATCATAAATTCTTTGAAAGCGCTCGGGTATTATTCTGCACAAAGGAGCAAAAATAACACCTCCATGTTGCCATCTCGCTCTTATTCCTTCTTCCATTCCACATCAGGATGACATTTTGACAGTACATTGACTTCTTCAGGCCTGATTCCTTTTGGTTTTGTTAGTAAGGTCGCTCATCACATGTCTTTTGTTCCTGGTCAGAGTAAGGAAGACACACAAGAAGTTGTGTCTTTTATTTTAAAGTTCATTTGGGATTCTATTATTCTAACATCTAACAGCTTCACTAACTTTCTGTCCGATTCTTTGTGGAAGTTAAATTACAGCAACGGTGAGCGCGACAGCCATAAACTGCGGGACTGTTTTTGGTCTGACAGGTCGATAATCAGCTGTCTCTAAAGGACTGTGTTGTTGTCTGTTACACATTTATCTGTCTGCACTGCGAGCACAGGCAGAGTAAGACATCTATAAATCAAACTCTCAGGCTAAAGCAAACTCAGGGTAACTCTACCACTTCATGTTTTTCTTTTACAGCTTTCCTGATGCTTTTGTTTGATGGAAAAAAGCTAAAACTAAAAAGAAGCATCAAAAGCATAGAAAACATGGTGTATACATGTATACGGGGTGCATGTAGTATTACCTTGATAAATCTTTTTTTTTTTAATCTCCATATTGTTCAGCCCTTCTTTGTAAAAATTATTGTTTTTGAGACCCAACAGAGCAGCCTGCCTTCGCTGGCCGAACCTCTCTGATGTTCGGTTAAAAAGGCAAAACTGGGGCAAAATGCAGGTCAGGTCCACCTACAGGCAAATCCTGTGACCCAGAAATGTGGGTGTAAAGCTAACGTGGCCTTAATAGATGTAGATAAGCATGCAGGAATTAAACCGGCCACTTGATCTAAACAGTACTTCAGAATGGCCCAGTAAGCAGTAACAGCTGTAATCTGCTCAGCTGGGCAATGACACGCCTAATTTGTGATTTGCTCATTTGCGATGCTAAAACAATCATCTGTGCTAGCATCCAGCTTTTGTGGAAGAGTTAACATCATAGCAAACAAACCTGAACCAACGGAGGTTTTAAAGAGGCTGATCAACAGAGCGTGTCTTGAATCTCTTCACTTCTGGATTTCTTCTGCTTTTTTAACAGCTGCAGGCTGTAAACATCTCGTAGGTAACAGCGTAGACTTTTGTTAGGTTGAACTTGAGTCTTTGCTGTCATTGCACAGTCGTACTTAAATTAGACAATTGTCCTACGTCAGCACTAAAACACAACACAGGAAACTTTAAAGTGGAAAAAGTTTACTTCTCAGTGTAGATGAAGCAGAAATGTTTGCTTGATTTTACACCAAGCTGACACTGGAAATAATTCTGGAACATGAGATGTAAAAAAAAGTTACTACTTGGCTCACAGCGTTTTATTATTGGATAATACTAGAGCAGCTTTGCATGATCTGTAGTTTAAAATGATCTTTATCCCACACTGGGCCTTGCTTCATCCTCTGTCTGAAAACGAGCCTTTCTTTAAAGTCCTCTGATTGGCTGCCCCTCATAAACAACAGGGCAACAGTACAGGTCATATCAACCTGAACACGAGCCGAAGACACTCTGTGCTCTCAGAGCGAGGTCTCTCTCTTCTAGGTAATGTGAAACGAGTTGTGTCAAATTTAAATAGCCGGTGATGTTTTTAAGTGTTTTAAATACATTTTTAGCTGTTTTTCATCATTTAGATGAGCATTAGATTAGATTAGCATGACTACAAAGGAAGCAGTCTCGGTATATGAGCAACCTGCTCTCGGTGGGCACATCCCTGCTGTCTGTAAAACCGCGAGCACTGTAATAAATTAAACCTCCATGATGTAAATGTCGGTTTAGATTAATTTCATCTAAGCACTTTAACAGGCCTTTTATTAGATTTGAAGCAGAGCACAGACATTAATGGCAAACCTGAATCAAGCAGTTTACATTTTGTACTTAGAGCAAACAGGAAGTTACACTCAGTAAGTTCACTATTTAAACACTTAGCTGTGGCCGTGGTCTCACATCTACAGGGAATCTTTTGCTCTACAGTCACCAAATGCTGCATTAGGTGCACATCTAGTCACAAACCATGTCTATCTGCCATCTGATGCTGGAGAGGAAATGTTCAGTTTGCTGATCAGAGATCTCGGCATGTATTCTAGACACACACACACACACACACACACACACACACGCACACGCACACACACACACAGACAGAGCTCGGGCTGGAAACTCGAAATAATGAGATGAAAACTGCTGAAGTGCTCTGTAGCGCTGCGTGTAGCTGCAGACTTTCATAAACAGCAGAAGTGATCATCTGATAATTTTTTAATAAGATGATGAAGAGGAAGGAAATTTTAAAACGGCATACAGCGTCTCCTCTTAGCAGTGTATCATCTCGTGAAATGAACAAATAATTACAAAGCAGAAAATAAGAACCAAAAATTGATCTTTGTAGAGAACAAAGGGCATCGAAAACTGTCAGCTACAACCTATTAAACCTCAGACAGAGCAGCCGGGCCTCCTTTTTAAGCTGAAATCAAACAATGCAGCCTTCAGCGATAATAGGACTGCATCACCGGGACTCTGTTGACTTTCGAAATGCTTTCAAAGAAATGCCAACCTCAGTGTAAAGTCAGGACCCCAGATATCGATCGACGATCGTAGCCAGACGCCCAATCCTCAGACTCTCATTCTGTTCCTACAGCTCCCAAAATAATAAGTCGTCTTCTGCAAGTTTAAAGCTTTTTTGAGTACAGCGTGACACTTTCTGCGACACATGATCAACATCGTTACGTCTGCCTCTCATCAGGCTGCTGCATTTCTGACTTTTTAAAACTCACTTTTGTTGTAAGTAAAAAAATAAATAAAACAAAATCTTGCAAACACTCAAAGCTTAAGATTCAACAGCTCATACTGAGCATATCTGTATTTTTATTAGCGCGGTATTCACAAAATTAACAACTGGAAAAGCTCATTTTTATCTGTTATTTGAGCATCTCTGACCTGCTGGAAACAGATGACGGTAAACAGGGACAACGGTGATCACCCTGCCATCTGCAGAGGTCTGGGGAATCACAGGTGTGATTGAGGTTAAACGAGCAGGCTTCTGTTTGAAGCGCTCGATAACCTGCAGACGGTTTCTGATCGTCTGAGATTTCAAAGTCAGTTTCCTCTGGAGGCTGTGATCAGCACAGCTTTCTGCAGAAACCTCACTGAAAGTCCCTGCTCGCTCATCCCAAGAGTCTAAAGAAATAACTTCTTCAACAGACCACAGAATATATTTTAGCTGGTTTCTGCTATTGATTACATATTTTTTTATCTTTTACTCACGGAAGTGCAGATCTTGTAGCCGACCCCGAAGTCAAATCGACACTGCTCATCCATCGAGTAGTTGATGCCAGGAAGTTCAGGAATCTCCGGCCAGTCATGTTTGAAGGGGTCATCCAGGAGACAATCATACGTGCTGTGAGGACATGAAGGTTCATGTTTTCACTCTGAACAAGCCAAACAAAGTTCACAGGGCCAAAAAGGTTTATTGACACAAACTAGAGCTCTTTATTTGAAAGGGCATCTGTACCTGGAAAGCCTGAGGCCACACCCTCTCCTAGATGTGGCCACAAGCCGTCGCATAATTTTTACTTATTTGCTGTCACGAATTAATTCACTCTAAGTGAACCCAAACCACCCAGCAGAGCAAAGGCATCAAACCCCCTCACTGCAGCTTTTCCCTGCAATCATCAGCCCTCTGCAGATAAAACCATCAGTCCAACAAATGATCCATATAACTCAAGTCTCTGTTACGTTGATGTTTTAGCATAACCGGAAGTGTTGTTTTCATTTGTTAATTAGTTTAATAGTTTTGACTTCATTCTGTTTGTTCACTGTGGGAGTTACTGCTTAATGGGTGATTGAATTTAAAGGCCCTGCAGCAACTCAAACTGTTGCATGAACACTAGTTAAACCTGCTCAATATAACAAGAGAAACGACTTGTTGCTCTGCTGTTTGCAGATGCTATAAATGCTGTTATACGCTGCGTGTGGTTTGTTATTACAAAGTAACACATTAGAGTAAAGTTAAAGAAAGGACTTTAACAGAAACTTTCAGTTTCATTAAAGAATAATTATATTTTGACCTTGGGAATCTATTATCAACTGAGACATTTAATCCCTCCATCGACGTCAGTGCAAAATCTAATTATTAAGCAAATGATTAAGAAACGAACCCAAAGGAAAGCTAAAAGGCTAAATACGCCCCTCTGATATTTCTTAACTTTTGACCATTCTGATTTTACCTGAATGCAGCACAAAGCTATCAGAGAAATCCAGAAACTGCTTGTTTTCCCACTGAGATTTATGCACATACTTCCTAATTTAACGACAGAGCCAGGTGGTGAGAAGCGGCTCAGCTGCAGTAAACCCCAGCCTGGCTGTTTGTTTTTTCACGGGGCACAGCTAAACCCGGCGCAGAGACAGAGCAGGCATATGTGCCTTTTGAAAATGTGGAATGATTTTTAAACTTCTCATTAAATTTCTTCTCAGCAGCTGCCTCACAAAGTCTTCATATTGAGATAACGCAGAAACTTTTTCCTGCTATACATTGATTTTTGTCAACAAAGGCACCTTTCATAATAAAAGCCAGAAAAAAAATCGCGGTACTGTTTGGTGATTGATTGCTCGCTGCCACTGTCATCCTCTTTGAGGCTCTGTCAATAATTTTCTGCTTTGCCTGTCAGTTACAGAGAGAAGAAGAAAAATCCATGTCTATGAACTGAACACAGGCCAACAACGCTGGTGTCAAAGCTCAGACGTCCTCGGGTTAACACGTTATACGGTTATTAGCAGGACACCAGACGACACACACGAAGCATAAAGAAGACAATTTATTCTGGTGGGCGGAGCCAGACATTTTCATCATGTTGGCACTTGGCTGTAAATAATAAGATATTTTAAATATAAAGTGTCTCAACAGATTGGGGTGCTTTAGGGGAATTTCTGGGGTCTCCTCTCTGTCACACTGCATGAATTAGGTTAATTATTCTGTTATTACCTTCAGCCTGCCTGTTCTGACTCTAAAACAGGATTTGTTGTGCTTGCTCACAGATCGTTGGCTTCCTCTTCATATATTTCTTGCTGGTTTTCTATCTTATGATATAACATACACTGACGTTACTGTTGTTGTGAGTGTAGACAACACTAAATAAGATGAATGCATGCTGAGGACAAACAGAGTATGAAATATGGGGCAGATAGAGCAACCATGTAGCTCTTTATAGTTTGGCTACTGAGCTGTAAAATGCAATTTGCTCACTGGGCTGTGATTGATTTGACGTTTCTGACACTGCACCGCCAACAAACAGCCTGCTTGTCTCCTTTATACGTTTCCAAGAGTCAAAATTATGGAGGAACATTAAGATGTGCCAAACTCATTCTCCTAATTTTGGTGGCGTTCCCATCCATCCGTCTGTGCTGCAGGACATCACAACTGCGTCTGACCCCACTGCTCCAGCATCCGACTGTCGGGTCTTACTGAGAATTTATTTACTCATCCACCCCAAAATCTCTGAGCAAATGTGTGTAGCTGAGGAGGCTGTTGTTTAATAAAGCTTTTAATAAAACATTTCCCAATTTTAACTTAACTCTTATATTTTGTGATTTATTCTTTTTTTTTTTTTTTTTTACGCATCCCAGGTGGAGCTCTGGAGTCGTGATTGTCAGCACCCATGCGGAGTACTGTGCAGGTTTATGAACTCACTGGATGTATCGCTTCAGCTCCTGCCCGCTGCACATTGACCAGTGGTATCGATGGAAGGCCGCCTGCACCAGTGGGGCCATCACGCTTCCCATCGCCGTTTCGTCCCCACAGCGGTTGCCTTGGCCATCGTGCTCCATGCCCAACCTGCTCTCACAGGCAGAGACAAACCATAAATTACAAAACAGCAGAACAGCAATACAAGATAAACCTCGACGACAAGGATTTCATTATTTTTTACAACTTCAATTCATAAAACAAGTGGAAAGGTCAGAGCTAGGGCTGCCACGATTAGTCGACTAGTCACGATTAGTCGACTATCAAAATCGTCGACGACTGATTTAATAGTCGACGCGTCGTTTGAAGCTTTGTAAGATCCCAAAAGACGCAGGAATAAGTAGCAGGATTTAAGAGTGTAATAACGGACTGAAACAGAAGATGGCAGCACTGCATGTACAAGGATGCCAGCTGCCGTTAAACCCCGAAGAAGAAGAAGCAGCAGTGTCCCAGAATTCATAGCGCAGTTTCCAACAATGGCAGCAGCTAGCTAGTTTTAATATTACTCTTATTATTCTTTCTGGGTCACAAAATAAACGTTTAACATATGTTCAGGCGAGAATGTAGCTGTGTAAACCTCAAATATCTGCTCAGTTTATCAAGACACCACATATTTTCAAAAGCGCTCCGACGTTTTCGGAGACGTCTGTTACCCACTAGCTCGATAGCGAGCCGGGGGCTAGGCTCACTAGTGCCCCGAGACCCACCGCTGTCTTTCGCTACTCAGGTTAAACATGATATATGAGTCACTTAGATAACTTAAAAATGTTATTGTTTGGCTTTTTTTAGTATTTTATTTGTTCCTGAGTAAATCGGTTTGGCTGAGATCAAAGTTATAGTTTTTACACAGCTGAATAAATGTCAAGCAGACAGCTGATTATCAGAAGTGTGAGATGCTCAGAATATACTCCGGTGTCCTGTTATATTTTAGATAGCAAGGAGTTTATTAAACTTCACCGAAACAATCTGCAAACTTCATTAAAATTTAATAAACTATCATCTTGTCTTTATTTTTAGTTAGCACATAGCTTAAACACTTCAAGCTGTAAGCTAATGATAGTTATATAAGAGCAGATGCTGCTGGTGCAATAAGCTGTCGTTTTACGTCCAATGGACGATGATCTGATTAGTCGACTAATCGCAAAAATAATCTGTGACTAGTCGACTATCAAAATAATCGTTTGTGGCAGCCCTAGTCAGAGCTATAAAATAACCTTTAACAGCAAACCAAACAATAAAGATTCACACGGCTTTTGCGAATTGTACTTTAAATCTGCTGAAACTGAGGCATCTTACAGACGCATTTACATTCACAGCAATGCTGCAGTGTCAACATCTTTATTATCATCTCCACCGTCTCACATGACTTTAAAATATCCTATTAACGATGATTCTTTCAAACGTAGTCATGCTTTTAGCTTTTTACTTTTATCTGACATAGCAGGAGTGTTAGTACTTTAATCCAGTCAAGTTCAAACGTTCCAAATCAGACAGACCTGCTTCTTCAGTGTTCACAGTAACGCCCACCATAACTGATGAGATATGTTTTTGTAAGTATGAATGCTTTAAAAAAAAAAAAAAAAATCACATGATCACATGCCATTGCTTATTTTTACACGTGTAGTTTTGCATAGAGCACAGAGCCTGGTGTCTTTAACGGGTTTCAGCTGATTGTATGTTACATGTGACTTCCTTTGGTCATGGCTCCAGAATGATGGTCCCAGCTCACACAGTGAGAGAGGATCAGCTGATTCGGTCTTTTCAAAGATGGAAACAAACTGACAGTGTCACACTGTCAGAATTCTGTGATGATCATCTGGAAATGTCAGCACCACCATGACCTCCACCTAACCACCCAACACAAACGCTAGAAACAGCATACTCCATAAATAATATGTACAAAGCAAATAATGCTTGGTGCTAATGAACCTGCTGAATCCTGTGTCCTTACTGTTTAGATGAGTCTGTTACATTCATCCCGTGACCGCAGATAACTTTACCGAGTGATGGCGTGGCCTGCTGCTTTAGTTTCTCCCTTTAATCAGAGGAGACAGGACTCCCACTGGTGGTGTTCAGTCTTGTACTTCAGTGCAGTCTTTTTGTGAAAGTACTTTTCTTTGAGCTCTTTTTTGGAGCAGGGGTTTGTTGGATTAGTTTTTTTTGCACATGGATTTTGGCAGCTGTCCCGTATTAGATCCATGAATGGAAATCAGTATGTGTTACACTTGGAGATCGTGGAAATTCTTTTTAAGAGAGAATAGAAATAAACCCAGGTACCGTGTGAGCATCCTAACATACACATGATAGGTTCATTTACAGCTGAAGGAAATGTTCATTTTATGACTTCTAGCTAAAGTGAAACATCCATCATCAGACAGTGATGGTCTGCTTTGCCTTCACACAGCTGACTGCAGCCACACTGAAAACCACATTTCCTGCTGTTTGGTTTGCGTCAGACTCCGAGTGAAAAGCTTTCACACCGTCTCAGACAAATCAAACCAAAGAGGCAAACAGATCAGAGCAAATCAGCAATGATTCAGGCAGGTTAGATCGGAAACTCTCAGGAATCAACCCTTCCATCTATGGGCAACTTTTAAATGCAAAATTTTATTTCAGTGCAGCAGGAGGCAGAAAACAGGAGGGAGACAACGACAACTGGAAATAAAAGTATATAGAGTCCATTTTTTGTAACTGTAGATGAATCCTAAAATCCTGTTCAGGGTGTTAGAAAGAGCACCTAACACAGAGCTGTCACTAGAGATGAAAATATGTTCTTCTTCAGAGCTTACTTCACACATTCTTCATCAGCAGTTGGAAACTAGGTGTCAAAATAAAAAAATACTAAACTCAAAAGCTGATATTTAGTAGCTGGAAGCTGAACGGCACATGTTTACTATTTTATTCAACTCACTGAAAGCTGTAGCTGCGTTTACATCATGATGCTGTACGTTATTGTCCCGCCTGACACCAAATGAAGTTAAATGGTCAGACCTGAACGCCGGGTGATGATCTCTGCATAACACTGCCCCTCTTTTGCACCGAATACATGTGCAGGCAATGACGCAAACTCTGTTACAATCGCTCACTCTCAAAGCATTCGTGGTGCAGCACTTGTTTGCAGATGCAAAAGTGACAGAAGTTGTTGCACAGTGACCCTGTTCACATGGTCAGCCGCTGAGGGAAGCGGTAATGATTGCCGCATTGTTTAGTGTTGAAAGGATGCAGAAATTGTCATTGGAAAGGTGTGGGAAGAGGCACAGCGGTGTGCTCGTCACCTACAGCTCACGTCACACAGGATCTTGCACAGGTTAATGACAGAGTTGCAGCAGACGTATGCGCTCAGTCTCATTTTAACACAATGTGCAGACTGAGTCTGACTGATGTAATCGTCGACGGCAACACACCCGCCTTTTTAAGAAACTTGACTTGATGCTTACTTTCTTATTTCGCAGCAACATCCTCTGAGGATCTTGGCCTAAACTTTACTGGAAAAACTCGATGTGGCAGGATATACTGGGTGTGCATTCTAATAGGCTTCATTTCTAAAAACCTCCAATGGTGCTGGAAACATCGATGTCTCTACTACTGTACATGACATCTGAACTATGGAAACAGGTTAATTAAAATAAATTGAGTTCATGTTCTTGGGTTCCTTCTACTTTAAGGTCGTTCGGGGCCACAGAATGGAAGCTGAAGTGAGGAGGCAGGATATAATGAAGCCCAGCATTTACTGTAACTGAGCGCATGTTCAATGAGCCCAGTCTGTTTCCACACCTCTAATTACATGAAGCATGTCCTTCAGAGGTGCTCAGAGTGGACGGCCACAGCTCACTGGCCACTTTAAAAGTAGAGCAGCGTGTTGATGGTAAATGGACTGATTCTTATATAGTGCGTCTCTGCTCTACCTCAGCCCTCGGACATTATACGAGCACTTTTTCCTCAGCTTTGTCTGCCTAAGTGATTTTTTTGTAACGTTCACATTGAGGTTAGTATGTTGTCCAAGAATACTCTGGCATCCAGCCTGGATAAGCCAGGGACCAAACCGCAAACCTTCCAATTAGTAAATGACCTGCTCCACCTCCTGAGCTACAGCCAGGCTCCAACTATGAAGGTGTATTGGAAGGACTGCTGCAGCAATGCTCACACACAGATCAATAAGGCGAGAGGTGGGGTGCACCCTGGGCAGGTTCCTGTTTCTGCCACAGCGCTCACAGAGAGACACAAAACCTAAAACTAATTTAGAATCACCAATTAACCTGAGTCCACTAACTGCATGTTTAGCTGTTAGCCAGAGTGCAGGACAGAAGCCACGCAGACACTGGAAGAAGGTGCAGACGATGCACAGAAACGACGGACAGATGGTGGATTCAAACCCACCACCCCGGTGGTCCTGGGTTTCTGCAGCAAGGCACCAACTTTAAAATACTGCCAACATATAAACTTGTTCATTCAGAAGCTTAAGTACTTTACTTCTATAAATTCACAGTTTGTGAGCAAAGGTTTAAGGTTGTCATTCAACACTCCTCTCCTGCCCACATCAACATTGAAGGAGCTCTCGATTGCTGAAACCATTTCTCCGTCTATAAAGGCTTTTAAAAATCTTCCCCTAATTGATATGTGCATATCTGTGATATATCTCAGGACTAAACCGATCCTTGCACAGTCTGTAGGGCTTAAAAAGCAGCGATCACCATCATCCTGCCTCTGCCTCGTGCTGCTGTTCCCTTCTCTTCAGCTCCAGATGCTTTCAGCATGTTTAAATTGATTTTTTCCCTCCATTGGGAATTAATCTTTGACGGTAAATTAAATACCTCAGTATTTGCCCTCTAGGCTCTTCTCTCAGAACCAGAAAGCTGTGGGTGTGTACTGCACAGCTGCTGGTTTCCACACTGCTTTAATCTGTTTTATTTTCTCAGAGCATCTATCGATCCCCGGACATCCCTGCTCACTAGGCCTGCTTCGTTTGCACAGTCGGAAGATTTCATGCTGTGCCCTGGGACATCTCATTGTGAAGGACCCTCGCCATCTCCGCTGGGTTTCAAAAAGCTTCTGTTCCTGCTGAATACCTCCGTTCTCCACGCTATAATCCAGTCTCCCTTTCATTCTTAATATGTTCAAACAAAACCCGCATCATGTACCTTTGTTATTGATCATTTCAAACTCCCGTCTCATGACTGCTTCATCTGTAAAAATCACCTGATGCTTTTCAACAATACTGATATATCGCTCTGAGCGTTTCTGATAATCTCTTAAATCTACCGTCTTTTTTCTATCCTGTCCAACTGGACTCAGTCCACTCCAGAACCAGTTTCTGTACCCAGCTGGCAGACAAATATTTGCTCTTTGTTGACAGTCTCTCCCGCTGCGTTTATTTCAAATTTCAGAACTCGCAACAAAAGCTCCACAGGAGACGTGGAAACAGCTTGAAAGAGCAGGAAAGTGGAAAATTAGCCTGCTCAGTGTTCTGTTTCACACTGTAGTCCAAGTTTCACCGCACTGCAACCTCTCATGTGAAGACTTCAACTCTGACTATATCACATGGATTAAACTACAGCGCATATTAACCCGAAGGTTTAGGCTTCACACATTCAAGAGACTGTGTTTCAGATGTCTCTTGTTTAACGGCAGACTACAGGAAGAAAGCATGTTTAAGCTGCAGAGGAGTGTTTCCTGTGTGTGCAGAGTCGGTGTTGTTGGTGAGTTTGAATGTTTCCTCTGCCTGTAGCAGACAGTTATCATTCAGGGGGGGTCGTTCCTCATTGCTGAAGGGTAGTATGGGCTAATGCATTTCTACATTAGCTGACAGGTGGGTGGGCCATGCAGTTTTCAACAGTAACATATGAGGTTGAGATGCCTGTTTTCTCTCTTTCTCAGACTTTTCACCTTCATATTCACCTTCTGTTCGGTTCAGGCATCACAAAGAAAAGTGACTTGTTTAGGGTTTCAGAAAAGATTGTGGCTTCATTTGGGGGCTTCGTCCGGTGGTTGAGGAGGGAGGATTGGAGGTTTAGATGGAGAAATTTGGTGGTCTCTGAGGTGGTCTGACGGGCAGACATGAATTCCAGTGGTCGAAGTGAGTGGGCATAAGCCGGCTTATCCAAAAGGTAAGGCACTACCTGTTGAATTATTTCCAAAGTGTGCCAAATTGGACATGATAAAATTTAAGTCTACTCACTAAAGTTACTGGTGGATGTCTGTTTTGATTTTGATGAAAATTTCATGAGTTGATGCAGTTAGAGTTCTGCTAAGAAGAAATGAAAGTAGTTAAGAGTCTGATAAGAAAAGTTTAAATACTGGGTTGAAGTCCCAAAGAAATTGAGTTAGAGTCTCAAGTAGTTTGGTAGGGAATTGGTTATTTTGTTGGTTAGAGTCCAAATTTGGTCATAAGAGTGGACCTGAGCGGTCATTTTGTGAGTTGGAGTCTCCATTGACCACTAGGCTGCACCTGCCTCAGTTATACACTTGTTTTGGGTGTTGATTGTTGTTTCAAAGTATTATAAATTATTTTAGAACGGAACCGAGGGGGTTCTAGGAAGCGCAGAGCCCGGAGGTTACGCTCCCTCCTTGTCGTGGACGCGCGACATTGACCTGTCGGCGAACAGGGTTAGTTCAGTTTGGCTTAACTGTGGGGTACAGGGCATCCTGGAATTAAGCTAGGAGTTAGAGTCTCCTTACCGTTTGGAACGGTACCTGCGCTTTTTTGGTCAGAAGAAGTTGGACTTCGGGCGTGTAACTTTAACCTAAAACTTCAAAGTTTGGGTTGGTTGACGCTTTTAAATTGATTTAGGGATTTTAGAAATGAGGCCAGAAACAGTTAAAGTCTTGATACTGGTTAATTGGTCGCAAAAAACTCAGGGAGTTTATCCGCTGGGCGGTTATTTTAAATTTGTCTAAAATTGTGTAGGCGCTAAAGCTGGCAGATCTGACAGTGGTTGTAAATATAAGACGTCGTTGTAATATAGAATAAGAAAATTTGGTGTGAGAGATCTCTGTGTGTCGAGTCAGTAATGCACTGACTGCCTGCTGCCATTTTTAGATGGAGAGTGTGTGTGCATGCAAATGAGGCAGCTGATGCAGAGCGCATGAGAGGACTATGCTTTCGGTTTTGTGTGATTATTCAGCCCTATAACTATTGTTTGCAAATGTGGATAAATGTCTGCGATTAAAATGCTGGCTTAGTAAATGATAACATTGTAAATATATGAATGGTGACAGCGTTTCAAAATAGAATATAAGAATTGTTTGTGTTTAAAACCAACGTTTAGGTAAGAAGATTTAAGGTGGATTTGAAGGCATAAACAAAAAATAAAAGGGTTACAGTCTGAAAGTGTTGTTAATTAATGAGCTGACTGGATGCAGAGTAAGTGGAGTGGTCATCCTGAGAGGATTGAATGATGCTCTAACTCTGTGGTCAAGTCAGACATAGGTTTTAAGTAACCATGAGCCACTAATAAGCGTGACAGATTAATGAATATGTGTAAATTGAACTTGTTAAATAGCCTTAATAGAAGTAACTCAATGAACACGCAATGAAGTGGACTTTTTAGGGGTAGTTTACCATTGATACCATAAAAAGCAACTTAATTAGTAGTTCAATAACAAATTTTAAAGATAACCTTTGTTATTTGATAAGAGAGAGAAAAATTCAGGTTACATATAGTAAATAAATAAGGGAATGTTAATCTCTGCGTCATTCCACACTGAAATTTCAATTGTAGGGGATCATTTGGAGGTGAATTGTGTAGGACACGGGGAGACAGAAGAATCTCCCCATGAGTTTTCGGTGTGCATAGAAATTGAGGAGGCTGAACTGGAAGCCTGCCTGGGTCGTTGTTTTTGTTTATTTGAGGGTCTGCTGGAAATTTGTGAGAACGACCACCTTGATATGTGGGAGCCTTCTCGGGCAGCGATTTTTTTGTTAAACATGTGGCAGGCTGTGCAAAATGGAGAAAGCTTTGACATGATGAATAAAGGTGTGAGAGGTATTTCTTTGGTGATGTAAAGTAGGAGGTTTTAAAGTTTGAAAGTGTTTTTAATTTGAGAAAGGCATGAGTGATGTTATAAGAGTTTGAGTTTCTTTTTCTTTCAGTTTAAAACACATAAGTACATACACTTGGTACACCTGTTTACTCTTTGACTTTATTAAAACAGACGGTGTATTTGAGTTTGAATTTCAGTAATTGTATGTTGATATGGTAATTTAGTTTTATGTTAGGTGAAGGAGATGTCCATCTCTGCGTCTTGCAGGATTGAAAGTGAAAGTTGAAGGTTGTGATGTGAATGCTGTGAGTACTCGATTTGAATGATTCTGTGTGAGGTGTACAAAATACTAAATAATAATAACACTATGAAAGTTGATAGTAGAGTGAGTGCAAGGTGGTGTGTGAACAGAGGAAGTCTGAGAGAGAAGTGTGTGCGTAGGCAAAATGCAGAGTGTGTGCGTGAAATAAGGGAGTATTGTTTTTACATCAAGGTTTAGTAGAACTAAAGTAGAACGTCACAAACAAACAAAAGAAGGTAAAATGAAGAGAGAAAATAACTGACAATTACATTAATGAATAGAAAACACACATACACAAAGTGCCATATGTGAAATTATTCTAGGAAGGAGTCAGAAGTGAGATAGTTTAATATAAGATGCAATGAAGGAAGCAGCTTACACTCCTTTAATTTCCAGAGCCAGTGTGTTCCCTCCCCTGCCCACTTGGGCCCCGTATCAGGCGAGTATGGAAGGCTGGATAGCCCATGACGGGTAAGATCCCACCTCGAAACCCTGGGACAACCTAAGGCAGGCACAGTCACGATTACTCGGCTTCAGTAAGAAGACGGGACCTGACGGGTAAAGCCGCTGGGCTGAGGCAGAGGGGGTAAGTGGCAAGTGGAGCCCTACCTTCTGGCTGAGGACAAGGAATGCTGCTATTTAAGGTAGGAAATCAGAATTTGGGTTAGTAAATTTGGGGAGGAGAAAATTGACTGTTTAAAGGCAAAATTATGAAGGAGTCTGACACACTGCAAAAGCAACATATGCAAATTCACACACACAAACAGAAAATGCATTAACCTTATAAAGACAAGACAAGCTCATGGAGTTTAATGCATAGACACTGATTAAACCTGGCTAAGAACACAAACATATGCAATGAAGAACAGCTTGCTATTTTGTATGAATGATACAATGGTGTGAATGTTTAATAAAATGCATTTGAGTTTGTAATTGAGGAATATAAGAAGCCATATGACAAAGGGAGTGAGTTATGAAAACAAAAAGTGATTAAAGTAGTTTTAAAAGAGTGACTTAGGAGTGCTCTCGTACTGAGTGATCAACACTAGTGATCACTGTTGGAAGAAATAAAATGATTTAATGAGTTGGTGATGTTTAAACATATGTTTCTGTTGTTACAGCAACTCATTGAGAGATGACTCAGTATGCAAATTAGTTGGAGTGAGTGGTGACGAAGGAACTTCCTGTGTGTGTGTGTGTGTGTGTGTGTGTGTGTGTGTGTGTGTGTGTGTGTGTGTGTGTGTGTGTGTGTGTGTGTGACTGAGGAAGTGACTTTCAGACGAGGAAGCATGGCAGACAAGAGAAGTATAGATTTGGGTAGGAAATAGTTTATAGTTTAGTGATTATACGTTGTCGCAAGGGGGTTTTATGCTGAATTTAAGTATGTTAAAGGGGGTGATTTTTGTGTGCAAATTGTGTGGTTTTAATGAGACTTTCGGTGTATTGAGGAGGTGAAATTATGTGGTGGCAAGACTTGTGTGTTTAAGGTTGTTGTGGTGATGGGTTGATTTTGTCAGTTAGGTTTGGGTTGGTGTTTTTGTTTTTAATAGAGGGAGTTTTAGGAAACATGGACATGTCTGGGAGGGGCCCATTATTTTGTAACAGTGCACTTTAAGAAAACCTGTCAGGTGATTTTGTTTTGTTTTTATGAGCTAACAATCAGCTCTATTTTTTCATTTCTGTTTTAAGCAGGCCTGCAACAGTGAATAACGGCGCTGAAAATTCTCGGGAAGAGCAAATATAAGGCGGCTTTCCAGATTACAATTGGCTGAGGAAAAAGCTACCTGGGGACAATTCAGGTCGTAAGTCCCTGTAAAAAGGATTTTATGCGAGTCAATCCAGTCCAAAAGCATAAAGAAATATTTTCCTATGGAAAATAAAAAATGACTGAGCTCATTTTGCTGAGGGTGGAGAATCTGACGCGGGAAGCTCCACTATCAGCAAATACATGGTGTGACTGCATGTGAGTGAATGTGTGACTGAATGTGAGTGAGGATGAATTAATGTGGACAAACAATTTGTTTTTACCAGAGAAAATTTCTGTTTTGTTTTGTTGACTGGGGTTAGATTATGGGATTATAGTATATTGTTGGGAGAATGCCAAATGCCAAAGGGGAAATATTTTTTGATGTAACTCAGTTACCATTAATTGAAGAAACACATGACTGATAACTGTTCTGTTTTAAGTTTATTTTTATGACATAGATTGGATCATGAGTGGGGAAACTGAGCATTTTTAAGTTTTGTATAGTATCTTGACACATGAAATGTATCAAGATAAAGGGGGGTTTAGGGTTTATTAATTTAATTGTTTAATAATTTAGGATCATTTCAGGACCTTTTGGGTTTTTGATCATTTGGATATGGTAAAACTGAAACTGTTATTTTTAAGTTAAGGTTAAAGGATTAAAAGTGAACTTGTCACGGTTTGCGAGGCAAGCCGTGTGGAGTTGTAGAAAAGGACCCAAAAGGCGGCAGCTCTGGTGCAGGTGAATATTTATTTACAACGGTGGGCACAAAACAGCACTGGTGGAAAAACAAGAAACCGGAAACCTAAACTGGGTAAGCTAACAACACAAACCAGAAACGAGGAGGCAGGGAGGTCCGGGTAAATACACACAGAGAACACAGGGAGATTACACACAGGTGGGGAACACAGGTGACACTGATAAACATAACGAGACAGGGCAGGAGTGAACACAACATTACGCATACTGACGAGAGACTGTCAAAGTAAAACAGGAAGTACACAGAGGTTCAGACAGGAGGAGAGAAAGCACGGGGAGAACACAGACATAACAGGCTGGGGGAAACATGGAATAAACACAAAGAGAGACGAGAGCTCATAAATAGACAGAGGGGCACAAGGGGGTAAGAGTCACAAAGGGAAAAACACTTAGGGAACACCACAACAGGACACCTCAGAAAACCTGGCCTAAATAAGGAGCGAAAATACAAGGAACCAAGAATACTGGGCCAACATGGCCCAGGACCATGACAGAACTGAATCCTGTTTAGAAGATACAATGCCGGTTTTTCAAAGCTGTGAATAAATTCTTAGAGGGAAAATTAGTGAGGGTTGAAGGGGTAGAACAGCTTTGATTTCTTTTTGATTTCTAGAAGTAGTGGTTATAATGTAGGCTTACACATACAGATATTACATAGGAGGTATTTTTAGGATAAAGGGGGAGCTTATAAATAGAAATGATTTTTATACATATTGCATTTTGTGCTTTTAAAGGAGTTGTGGCTCAAATTTGTCTCTGGAGGGTCACGAGCCTTTGGCTAGCGCTATGATTAGCCAATCTACTGTGAGGATAATATGAGTTCATGAAGGATTGCACACGCTTACAGACACAGAGTTAAGAAACACACATGACAGTATTGATTCCAGGCAAAAGGCCTCAAATTCATTTAGCTTTTTGACTGAACTTAAAGAAGGACCAAAGAGGAAGGAAAGCATATATTTTGGTTAAGTCTGATAAACTAGAATTAGAAGGTATGGTTACATTAAAAGGAGCAAAATGAAATAAAAAGGCTATACCAAAATGAAGTTAACACATAGGAATTGTTTCAAGGCAGCATTTAGCTATGATGAAATGTATACAGGAGTAATTGCTTATATGCTTAAACTTAATTGATTAAAGTGGTTGTTTTCTTTTGGAGTAGAGGAACTTGCAGCAGCGACAATTTGTGCACAGGATGTTGATGATCAGATAAGGGAAAAATAGAGCGAGCAACCGGACGTGAAAGCAGGGCTTAAAGAGTTTAAAGGGATGAGTAACGTTGAAGAATATATATACATATAAGTCAATAAGTTAAGAAGATAATTAGGATCAGGCTTTTGATTAAAGAGTCCCAGATAGGATAAGTTAGGGAGGTGCAGGAAAAGGTGTTTTGTTTCCTTTGCAGAAGATCTCGGCGACCACAGGAGGGACGAGGATCCTGGAGATCTCGAGGTCCGAGACCACCAGAGAGGGTCTGAGCGAGGACACAATGTATTGCGACCTCTGGTGTTCCAGAGGTCGAGAGAGGGAGTGTGGAGCAGGGAAATTATTTTACTGCTATTGTTAAATAATTGTCATCATTACCATTGCATTAATAATATAATCTGGAGTTTATATTGCATTCAGATGTTTAAACAGTGTGTGTCTTTCAGAGAGACTAAGTTGCAGGCTGACAGGAAGTTGCAGGTTTGCAGAGTGTGCCTTTTGCAGAACTGAAACCGAAAGCAGAGTCTAAGTGCAGGTTATTTTGAGGAGCATTTGAGGACGAGACACAGACAGTAGGTGAAGAGGTGACACAAAGAGCATGTGAGGTCAACACATACACACACATTAGTTAAATTTATTTAGAGGAACCGTCCTTGTTGTCTCGGCAAGAAAGAGGAACAATTCATTTTAAGATAAGAACGGAAAGTACCAAGCCATGAAAATAGAAGATGATTTTCTAGGTGAAAAGTCATTCTGATGTTGATCTGATCTATGTATAAAATGTACCGGTGACGCATGAAGGGGCGTCAGTAAACAAACCCTGATGCTATAAAATATCTGTTCATGCTTTGATTAAGTCGAGGACTACTGGCTGTCTGCGTACAGAGTGTCTTCCCACACGTGTGTTCATTAAAATCATTGTTTGACCAAAGACCTTCTGGACCAAGAGTGGTTTGTACTCTCCCTCCTCAATTTTGAACCTTAACAGTGTACAAATGACAAATTATAAAGACCAATTTGATATTCGCCACAGGACTTTTGTTTCAGCCCTTCTTTTTTTCTTTTTCCAGAATATCTTTTCCCACCACTTCTTTTCATCAGTATTTATCATTCAGCAGCACAGGAGCCATCAGGGATGGTGCGACCTTGGCTATTTTCTGTAGCTACAATTTACAAATCTCCCATAAACACCTTACATGTAAGACACCAACTGTTCTGGAAGCCACAAACACGCATATGCATGTGCATGCACTCCCTCACACACACACAATATATAATTTTAGTATTAATTACAAAAACGACCACGTTGTGAGTTTCTTTCTCTATTTTTTTACATTTGTTTTTAAACTCCACACTCAGAGTTTGGACATTTGGAAATGTGCAGAGATTTCATTACAGCGCTACAGCTTCATTTGATTGGTCGGTTTGTTTACACAGACAAAAAAAAATCTTTATTGATGCTACGATAAAATTAACGCCACTTTTCAAAGCAGCTATTCCAGGTGATTTGGACACACCAACCAAACGGCCCTCACTGTGTCACGTTAATGAGCAAACCACACTCAGCCAGCCAGTTTAATTTGTTGCCCAGCAACATGAAGCTAAACGCAGCTTATCCACTGTGCAGTCTGTTATTGTGCATTTACTCAATATGTGCTTAATTCTGCCTTTCAGAGAACGGCAGGTTTTAATAACTTTTTAATGCTTCCAGCTGATGTGAGTTTGTTTATCCTTATTTCATATGTTGCAGGAAATGTGGAGAAAAGGAGAAGATAATGAACAAGGGCTGAGTTCATGGACACATGCTTAGTAAACAACCTCTGGCATTTTGTCCAAAGATGAAAACGAGGAACTCACACGTGTCCGGTCTCATGAGCCACAACAAAGGCGGAGGAGAAGCCGTCTTCGTGGTTCAGGGTGCAGCTCCGGACTGGGTGGCACATTCCTGTGACCGGAGCGTAACCTGCCGGGAGAAACGATGAATGTTACCACAACAAATACAAAGATGAGGACGCTGAAAACAAAACGTCTCCTCGCATCTCAATGAAAGGCGTCAGGGGAAAATGTTGTGTGGAAAAGTATATTAAAAAAAATTAAACAAGTTAAAAATGGAAATTTATTCTATGAAATAAAACTAATTTTGTGTGAGGATGAAATGCTAATCTTATAACCAAAAACAAAAAGTAATGTTTAAAAAGTTAACTGTGCATTATCTGCCAGAAGAGAACAATAAAAATATTATCAATGAACATTTCTTTATTATGCTGAGTCATCTTCATAGTTCCTACAATAACAAAACATGTTTTCATCTGTAATCTTTTCACTTTATAACTGCAGTTTGTTTTAGCTACAACGACATCATCCAAGATCTCGACTGCTGACCACAAACCAAGGAGCAGTGCGGTGATTAAGCACAGACGGATGGACATTATCAGACCACAAGTGACAAATATGTGCAACAAATGATGCTGTGCTGAGGGCTCGAGTGAGACGTAGAGCCATTTACATACAGAGGAGGGATACTTTATGTAGGACAGATCTGTATGCATCTCGGCCCATCTCTACGTTTAAACGTGTCACGTGTGTCACGTGTGCACATCAGTGATACGTGTTGCCACTAGGGGTGCAACGATATTCGTATCGATATTGAACCGTTCGATACAGTGCTTTCGGTTCGGTACGTATATGTATCGAACAATACAACATTTGTAATTTATTTTATCAATTTTCCTTCTGACGATGCTGTCTGTGTTGAGCGCTCAGTGAATCTGTGTTCGACTACTCCGCCTAGGCTGCACTGTCCAGCGCAGATCCACTGAGCGCTCAACACAGACAGCATCGTCAGAAGGAAGAGCGCAGGGCAAGCTAGCGAGACAGAAGTTAAGCTCTGCTTGCAACATGGACCTCCCCCACCCTCATTCAGTTCTGGCGTTTGGAATTATTTTGGTTTTCATGTGACGTATGACCCTGAAGGTAAGCGAGTCATGGACTAAAGTAAAACAGTATGTTGGATGTGCCATGCAATGCTCAATTACATTGGTGTGAACTAGTGTGCTAGCGCAGTTAGCTCGTTAACGTGTTGGCCGTCTAGCCCCATGCACGGAGCAATCGGCGGTAGCTCGTTAACGGAGATTTGCCGTGTTGTGGCGTTAAGGTCATTTCAACGAGATTAACCTGAAAGCACTAGTGGGAACACAACGAATATGACTGCACATTTACACCGACATCATCCTAGTGCAAAGACAAGTGGAAGCAGACAAAAAAAAGCAAGCATGCTACTAACTTTAGCCGAGTCATTTAGACAGCTGTTAGCACATGATTCTCCTTATGCTGCTGAGAATATAGCCCAGAAGAAGCGGATAGTATAGCTTTTATTTTGGAAAGAGCCATTTCTCTGTAATAAACTCTCTTTTCCAAAGATGAGTGATTCCTCAATCAGATACAGGTAGGGTTGCCAACCGTCCCTTAAAAAACGGAATCGTCCCGTATTTCGAAACAAAAGTACGAGTCCCGTATTGAGCTAATAAGGGACGCACTTTGTCCCGTAATACAGTGAGAATCAAAAGTAGTCTATAACTTAATGGAATTAACACTTTGTTTGAAAACATAATTCCCAGCCCCTCTCCTGCTTTGTGACCAATGAGCTGACAGCACACTTATGACAATTTGAGTATGACAAGTCAGATTACCGCTCATCTCATTGGTTGAGGAAAGGTCGCTTACGGAGAAAATACCGGAAGACAACCGATGATCACAACAACAAGCATGGCCAACAGGGAAACAAACGCCGACACTGCGGTGCAAGTCTCGGACGGCACACTGTGCGTCCATAAAATGAAGGTTATAACAGAAAATCTGTCGCTCGCTCTCTCTGTCTTTCACTCACACAGACACACCACCACATCAACTTTGCTAAATTGCTAATGAAAAACATGATCAGGCAGCTGTGATTGAGCAGCAGTGTAAATCCAACTATTTTCACGGTTGTTGTGGTCGTGATAATTTTGTGATGCCACATCGAAAAGGCTCGGATGAGCTTTCCAAAGTTCTACAAGTTGTGCCTCCATCGCTTGTGTCCAGATCACACGCTGCACAGCTGTGCTGCTCCGTCTTTTTCACCGACGTTTACGTGTTTGCGCGTGAGCAGCTGCGGTGACACCCTCACGAGCGATTGATGATCGGGAGCTGGTCGTGAGGTGTTAATCGCTTCTCGTTACCCCACGTATACTACACGACGCACGATGAAGGCCAAAATCGGGCTGATCACCAAATCGGTCGCACGACTCAAAAATCGGCTCAAAATGGGCCAAAAATCGCACAGTGTGAGCCCAGCATTAGAGCAGCAATGTTTGTTCCCCTCAGAGAAAGAAAAAAAAGGCTGCAAAAGTACAGGGAGGACTGGGAAAAGGAAAACACCTGGCTGGAAAAGTGCACGATAACACCTATAAAGCGCACTGCACTGTGTGCTGGCGCACTTTTTCCATAGGCATGCTTCTAGTGGTGGGCACATGAAGAACATGAGGGGCGTGAAAGCTCGGGGAACCCTTTACCAATTTTTTGTCCGCCAGGCCACGGCAGAAGCAGATATGGTATGTAAACACTGGTTTGTTTTTTAAACCCTCTGGTTAAGGTTAATATGGGCATGTGCAGTGAATATCAGCGCTATGTGGCCAGAAGTGTGATAATATAATTTATTTTGTGTAATAAACAACTGCAAGGATAGATGATTACAACAAATAGATGACTAATACATAAAAGTAATACATAGATGAATAATGATGATGAGTTATGATGCGTAATCATGGGAACAAGTGGGTTTACAAACAGGAGCAGCTGATTAGCTTTAGAAAAGCTGAAATAATACCTCAGCTGAAGCCAAATGTACTAAATGCACTATATGTGCACAGTTACAAGAATATTTTTCGTTCTATTGCTTTCTATTAATTTATATAATTTTAAGTTAAGCAGGACAGAGTTCTTTTAAAGAAAGATTTACTTATATTCTCAAAAGTTAAGCATGACAGGCTTCTGTTTAAGAAAGAGACCTGTTTTACTGTGTTAATGTTGTCATTGTGAGCTAAAAATAAATGGCTAAATGATCATTTGTTTCCCATATGGTCATATCACAAAGAATATGCATCTGCTTAAATCAAGTTCAAGTCAAATGGTTATAAAATAATTTCACACACACAAAAAGAGCTACCACACTGGGAAGGGTGAAGACAACTGGGTTGCCCGGCCCTGGCCACGAGGTGTCCCTTATTTATTTTTCAGGGAGTTGGCAACCCTAGATACAGGGCTCGCAATATCGCTAGCCCGACATCCCGGAGCTAGCGATTTTTTCAGTCGGGCTACCAAAATCTCTCTCTGCCCTGCCTGTCGGGCTATTGTAGGAAGGGAAAATATATGTCAATGCTTTTGCATTCTTTCAGAAATGTAGCTGGGTAATTATGTCATTGGCATCGGTGAGCCACTGCCAATATGTGACATATTGAAATCACGTTTGAATTTGCGCTTGTTTTTTTGCTTTCACTTTGCAATCGTGCGAACTGTGTATAGAGAGCGACAGCACTGATCTGTGAGTGATGATAATTTGTGCACCAATTCCTCTGACATGGTCTTATTAATCGTTAGCTTACTATGCAAACATGACAAGTGAAATCTCCCGCAGCTTAAACATGTGAGAGGTTGATCGCGCAGAGAATCGCTGAGCTTATGTGAGTGCGTGTGTAAAAGCATTTCAGTTCTGCTGAGCCAAATAAGACAGGTCAGGGTGAAGAAGTGACAGCCAAATAAAAGCTTACCACAAAACGGAGAAGTTATGACAAATCAGACTATAAGGCAAAAAGAAAGTGCAGCTTTATGGTTTCATGGACAAAAGAATTTCTGTGGCTGCAATATGACGAGCTAAATAACCAGGGCTGCACATAAGTGGTCCGCAGGTGCGCATTCGCTGTCAAAATAAAAAACACGCACAAGGGTTAGGGTTAAATTTAAAAACTGTACTTTTGAGTTAAAATATATATTTATAATTTTAATAAATGACAAATTAAAAATGCATGAACATTTTTTTGTATCGAAAAAATATCGAACCGTGACACCAAAGTATCGAACCGAACCGTGAATTTTGTGTATCGTTGCACCCCTAGTTGCCACTGCTGCCAAAAGACAATACACATTACACACAGCAGCACAGTGACAGCAGGGGACTTAGGGGATAATTAATGGCGATTATCGCTGCTTTTCCATGACTTCCTGCTATAAGCACTGACATCACATGGTCACTGCTAATAACTGGAGCCACAGGCAGCAGCAGTGAGAAGGACCAGCAGGGCCAAAAATAGAATAAATATTCTACTTATTTTTATTGTTTTAATGTCTACACATCCAGTTTAGCTGCAACATCATGAAGGACATGAACTTTGTTTGGAGCCAAACTGCAAGTACTGATTTACAGGAAGTGAACCTCGCACGCAAAGAAAGAAATGACATTAGGAAATATAGATTTTGGCCCAAATGTGCAGCTGGAACATATGATGGTCTGCCCGAAAGCTAAAACGTACCCACTGATCATTACGACACTAGGTTCCAAATCGAAATCAGATTCCTGCCTGCGGACTGATGGATTTCCCCATGCTGTTTGTTTAACTCTTAACAGTGGTACCAAGAGGGAGACACACACACACACACACACACACTCACACTCTCTCTCTCTCTCTCTCTCTCTCTCTCTCTCTCTCTCTCTCTCTCTCTCTGCCACTTCAGATCAGCACAGTTGACTCTTCATCTGTTATGCCTTCCCAAGGGTGGGATTACCTTGGGAATTGTAGTGGTGCACTTTAGTCCGCAGAGGATTTATAGGCCGAGTGAATGTTCCAGCACTTCCTCGTTCGCCCAGCTGTCACGGTTTAGATGAGCGCGTTAGAAAGTCGGTGAACTCCCAGCAGTCCGGGACCATTTCAAGGCCATTAACCACAGGTAACCTCAACACGCTGGCAACAATAATATTGCGTAGACCTTCATCATCATCATCCACTTATTGCTTTATTACAGCGACAAACTAAAGGACAGCGAACATTCATTAGCAACATGTCCTACAGGATAGCAGCTAGGGTTTGTATCATGTGCTGTTCATTAGTGTTGGTGCATTAATAATGCAATAACTCATGAAGCATAGTTGTTCCTTGTGAAAGAGCGAGTGAGCAAACATGGTAAACTTAATGAGAGCACGCATGCAAGCAGAGCCACCGAGGCAGGGTGTGCGCTAGCACTCAAACAATAATAATAATAACTGCTGTTGTTGTTTTGTTTTGCCCCTGATGAACACTTAAAGTCAAGTGGACCCTCAAAGCTGTTTTCTAAGAATGGCCTCTCTTTTTGTGCATATAAATCAAATCTAAATCAGAACCCAGAGCAGCTTTGTCGATTACTCCTCTCACTTTGTTTTTATTTAATCAGACATCGCGGGCATTTCCATGGCTGCAGGTCCCCCGAGTGCTGAACTGAAATCTCTGGATTACAAATACGGTGAGGAGGATAGAGAGGGATCAGCGTTTTATCAGAAATCAAGCTCAGAAATAAACAAACACTTTTCTCCTGACGTTCTTAAACCTTTGACTGCTCATTATTTCTGTTCATGCTGACCATTAAGAAAGAATCTCCGAGTGTTTGTCAAATACATCGGTCTGTAAGGAAAAATGAAATGTGCATTTTGTACATAAGACACGTCTTTGGAACTGCCTTCTTTCATCTGCACAACACTGGCGTTCATGCATTTGATACGTCCGGGTGAACTTCGTGATAATCACAGAAGTGACTCCAACCTAAGCTCCATGACAAGTACTGGCATGGACTAGTAACAGAGGTCACATGTCTGTGAATGCCACCGCTCACATTTTGGACAGATGGTTTCAAAGCGGGGTGAAAGAAGCCATCTACATCCACTGTCAGCGACCATCGTTGAAGAGAGGGCGGGGCTTACGTCACCAACCATACCAGTTAATGTTCTCCTGTCTTGATAGCAAGTATAGCCACGAGGCTTAGAGTTAATGAATTCTTCTACACAACAACAAACCCAGTATCATCGAAGCTGTGGCACAATCAGCACACACAATAATCCTGCTCAGATGAGTGAGGCTCTTACAGATTGTGTCCATGTAGCTCGACTCACATCTCTGATTTTGGGCTGTAATGGACTGAAGGATAACTCAGATCCAATTAAACTGAAATTCCACTTCCAGCTCAGGATGGAGATTGCTTCGCACTCTAAGTGGAGTCCTCACACCTTGAGCTCGACTACATCACACTGACTTTCTGTATTTTGACACTCTCTCTACTTTATGCCGGAGAAAAAGAGGCATGTGTGTGTGCTGTTGTGTGAAAGCAGCAGACGACTGGTTGCAGCCACTTCTACCTGGTAATTGCCGGAGTCCAAATGCTGGGAGGACTGGTAAATCCTGAAGTGCTGCTTCATCTGTGCAGCACTCAGGCTGCAGGGAGGTTTGTTTTATTTCACTTGCAACTATATTTCATAATTAACTTTTCTATACGTTTCCTTCTGTTTCATTTCTCCCAAGAATTGTTTAAATGTTACCCTCATTCAGTCACCCATTTGGGGAAAACAACATTAACCCACATCTCACCTGAGATTTATTGCAAAAGTGGGGGAAGTGATTTATAACATTTATACAAACTATTTAGCCTTCACCGAGAGTCCAGATCGGCTGTTTCCATCTTTCCAAGTGACTTTATTATAACTGTGTGTCTCTTGTTTTCAGAGGAAGCCCACAGAGAGATCAGAGTCGGGGTTAAGGTTTCAGGGCTCTGAATGCTGAAGCTTGTACGGTAACGTTCAGGCTCCCAGAGGTGAGCCAGTAAAGCTTAGGTTTAGAAGGACCTGAGAAAACTTTTAGTTAAAAACCTTTGAGTAATCTGTCTTGTGAGTGAGACTAATATGTTAATTAAATGAATGTGAAAAGGTTACAGATCCACTCGAAGGGAGTAGTTCATTCAGTCATCAATCTGATCTGATGTTAAAGAACTAACGGAGCATGAATAACTGAAATAACTCAGAACAGCAAAGAAAGACCAACCAGAGAACGGCTTAAAGCTGACAGTGTTGATGCTCCGAGTCAGTGCAGTAACCACAAACATCGCAAGTGATCCGTTTTTGGCTGCTGGTCTTTTGTGCTGAAGAACTCAATGCAAAGAAAAAGACAACTGACCAAACAGAACATGAGGGAAATTAATTGTTTTCAAAGTATTCACTGAAAAATTGGACAGAAATATTCAAGCTAAGTGGCCAAAAGTTTGCACGAGGACTGGATTTTAATACCTCTCAACAGCTTCCAAACAGAAGCCCAGAAAAGATGCACTGCTGCTGAACTCCAGCTCCAAAGACGTAAATCATCACACCCGTAAGGTGAATCTAAGCTTCCTGCTATTCCAGGAGGAGAATGCTGCTCACAAAGAAGACCGACAGAGAATATGGCGAACAAGACAAACACATCCTGTGTGAACAGATGAGCCCACGAGACTGGGAGTGTAATTGGACACCATCAGGTCTGGAATTATCCAGCAGTAGTCACAGTTCTTCACCCACCCACACCAGCGCCCTCAGTACTGGAAAGAAAACATCAGATCTGAGCTTTGATGGATGGAGAAACATGGACTTAAACCCACTAACAGGGTCGTTATCCACAGAGTGGGCTACAGACAGGGAGCAGCAGCATATTAAGCTTTAAAAGGGACCCGACCCTGCAGGAGACCTAAACAGGTCCCACACTATACAGGGCAGGTTCATCCTGTGGTTGTGCCGTGTCTATTGGAAATATTCACTCACAGTGTGTCTGATATGTTGCACTCCAGTCTTGCCCTCATTTGAGGTGTCAAATGCAAAAACATGCACTGTCATGGCCCAGGGCTAAGCTGAGCAAAGTAAAAACTGTGCACCAAAGGTGAAACTGCCAAACCCCACCAGAGAATATATTCGCTTATTTTGCTCATAAATTCCTGTTAGATCCCAGATGAATGAATCTCACAGCTTCCTGCTACAGAGAGAAGAACTCAAATAAACAGCAACAATCGAGTCGGGGAGGCCTGATCGGACCGCCTGCACCAACAGAGACCGCCTGCTGTTAACAGCACGAGCTCTCACTCTTTGCTCCCTTTGGACGACCTGTGCAGCCTCTGGGTGCAGGTATCGCCTCATGCACCAGTACTGACACGGACTCTAGTCAAATGCAAAGCTAGTGAAAAAATAGTCTGAAAAGATGAAAAATAATAATTTCATGTGTGATTTGTAGCCTAGTGTAGCAAGTGTATATTTAATTCACTTCTATTCTACTTAGATATGTGGAATTTTAACCTGCAAAGCTTCGCTACCATCGGCTCCACATCGATGTATCGATGGACTTCCCGTGACACGCCTCCTGCAGCTCATCCTCAAAGACCTACTCCAAGACCTAACAGCACTAAGATCGCCTCCACTCGCCTAACAACGCCGTCTCTCCCTACAACTGGAAAGCTGGATTGGCACCAGCCTTTCTTCCAGCACCATAAAAGGTGCAAATAGATTTAACTTTGTTCGACCAGGAAAGTGTTGAGATTTAAAATGTCTTTTGTGAGCATGTCCTGACCAAGAAACAGCTGCTAAATCAGCAGCCTGACATAACAGCGTACAAACGAATACGAAAAGCAAAATACACGGACAGTAAAGATGGGAGCACATCAGGATGCAGAAGGACGAAACAGAGCATCTAACCTGAGCATGCAGTGTGCTGTGATCAGCACCTGACTGACAGAATCAGTGAAACCATTAAAGAGAGCCGTCCTTACATATGAATCTATAACACATTTCCATAATCAAGCGCAGACCAAATGTCTCTGCCGTTGCATTCACTTGCAAATAAAACGTCTGCTGCAGCTTCTGTAGCAAATAAACGAAGAATACAGCAAGTGGAGGCTTTTAATAGTGCTGACTTTGGGCATTTGGCTGCTTTCACTGCTGAAGTTTGGCTGCTATAGAGAAAATAAAAGGAGGGAGGAGAAGTCGATATCTGGCAGACACTGGAAATTGCTTCCCCCCCCCAGTCTTTCAAATCAGCCTCAGCAACAAGAGTAAAAGTGCCAAAAAAGTAGCACAAAGGGAGAGTCCACCCTTTCTGTGCGTCATAGCAGTAATAACGAGGCTTTTCATTGTTTTCTCTTCTTGGTGCCTCTTTGTGAATCATTTCAGTCAATTTAACTCAAGCAACTGGGGCACAAACATTTTTTATAGTTGCATTTAAAATGTAATCAGAGAGAATCTGGAGTGAATTCACACGTAAGACGTGTTTCCTAAATGTTGAATTTGCAGAACGAACGCTTCAAAACTTTTTTTTCTGCTCTCACTGACAAGTTGCACATTTTGCAACACAGAAAGCTGACTGGTGTGTATCGTGACGGGTAATCTCCCTCCGGGGCCTTACCCTGCATCCCTGTGGGGCCGAAGCCTTGGCGAGTGAGGAAAATTGCGTGGTCATGGTGTTCGGCGTGATCGGGATCGCCTTTCTGCTGCACAAAGGCCCAGCGGCACACGTTCTCCAGGCTCCGCGATGGGTTGCCTCTCTCAATGAGGCTGATGGACTGAGAGGAAAAAGGAGAGAGAAATGCAGATGCAAATGAACATGTTGGTACTCTGGCAGCAGCCTGTAATTACTCAGACTGTGAAGCAGGAATAGTATGTGGAAGCCCTGGGCTGAAAACGAGAGGATAGCGAGCTGAAGGAGTCGTGGCGAACATAAATCACCTAAGTGCCACTGCTGATTACAGCGAGCAAATGGAAATGTGCGTTTTGACACTGTGTGTAAAAGTGAGTTAGACTAGGTGACCTCTGCAGTCTGCACACATTTTCATCTCTATTTCACTCCTCTGTCATAAAAGGGAATGTCACCTGCAAAAAGAAGTTTAAGAATTAAAAAAAAGCAACGGAAAAGGACGCGGGGACTCACCTTGGCATACCCCAGCATAATCATCCTGACCAGAACCACGTTGATGTGGACTCCCAGAGACTCGTCATGGTAAATCTCATTCACCTGAGGTGCAGGGGGACAAACAACACTTTTAAGGAATCGGAAATCTGAAATTTAAGGTAAATCTCAGTTCTAAATCCGACTCATTAGAGTGAAACAGGTTATTCCTCACGACTCCCTCCACGAACGTCTGTAATCAAAGAGACCAGGTAAATATGAATAATATGAACAATAGGAGGGAGCAGCTTGTTATCTTAGTTTTGATATTTGCAAGAAACAAAAACATCACGCTTTGGATATGATGGTGCCTTCAGCCTGCACAGCCGCTACTAGTCATTAAAAGAGAGATTATGACTTGATATGGAAATGTGCTTATGCATGTTGTCTCTGTATTTAGATAGATAAAAACTCAACTCTTCATGGGAATGATTTCCTGTAAAGAGCTCCGGAGAAACCAAGCACTGAGCACGTGACAAAGTCGTTTAGTATTCAACCCGTCTTGGTTTCCTGCAGCCTCGGAAGTAATGTAAAGAGAAGCGAATGAGTCAGTGAAGCAGGCTGGTGAAGGACTCTCACAGGCAGCCTGACTAATGTTTTCTATCGATTTGAATCTGAATGAAACAGTGAAGTGAGACTTGTGCACACAAGCTTTCTATTTTAGCAGTCAACACCATTATCATCTGCAGACATGCATGTTTGTTCAGACAAAGGCATCGCATCTCCTCCGTATCTGCAGGTGTGTGAGATATCAAAAATGCACAAATGCATTTCCTGTTTAAATTATATCCATGTTCACTTATCCTCATGAGGCGTGAATAGCAAAGACAGTTACGTTTTACAATATTAATGCATGAAGACTTTGCAGGACTGCTTGATAGCTGCAGAGCTACAGTTAGCAGAGGACACTGTGACAGTCCACCACCCATTTTCCTTTAATTTAAAGTCATTATAGTCCTGTCCCACTTATGCATACATATTATGCAATTAATTTAATGCTGAATATATGACATGATGCCACGCGTGACACAAATTGCCAGTTTCGATTGACTTTGGGGGCCATATGCATGTATTGCTGCTTTGAAGGAGGATTTTGATGTTCTGACGTCCCGTGCACTTTGATTGGGTCATAATAGTGAGAAGTGTGAGATTGTCAAGCCCACAGTGTTCACATGCAAAACATTTAATCGGACATTATTATTTGGCTGGAAACTGAGCGGCAGATGAATGAGCCAGTGACGGTCACCTATGAATGGAAGCAGCAAGCACACTTCCTCTGCTGAACAAAGCCAACTCTGTGCACTTAATTACTGTGGTCATTCTTTTGATATTAATGAGAATCATTCTGCATTTTCAAACTTGTATACTAGATACTACAAACATATTTGTAGATGGCAAAAAAGATCCGTTTACGTAGTTGTGATGGTGACCAGAACGAATGTGTGAAAATGAAGAAGATTGGATCATGGGGGTAGATTTAAGGGACACTTACCACCAATATTTAAAATACATCCATTTGTCTAAAATGTGAACGAATCCTTATTCAAGAAATCTACTGTAAATATTACTCAGAGGTGCCCGTTTCTCCTCCTACAGTGGGTCTTTTTTACTCCTAAAACATACACTCACTGTCCACTTCACTACACATGTCCTCAACTGCTTATTTACCCAAATATCTAATTAGCCAATCACACGGCATCAACTCAGTGCCTTTGGGCATGTAGACATGATCGAAACAACATGAAGGTCAAACTGAGCATCAGAATGAGGAAGAAAGGTGATTTCAGTGACTTTGAACATGGCATGATTGGTGCTGGTCTGAGTATTTGAGAAACTGCTGATCTGCTGATCCAACAAAAACATCTCTGGGTTTATAGGGAGCAGTTCAAAACAAAAAGATATCCAGCGAGCAGCAGCTCTCTGGGTGAAAATGTTTTATTGATGCCAGACGTCAAGGCCGAACGGGGCCGGCTGTTTTTGGCTTAATAGGAAGGAAACAGCAACTCAAAAACCACTTATTAACAATAATGTGGTTTGATGTGTTGTGCATTCATCTCTGAGTGCACGACACATCAAGAGGCTACAGCAGCACGGCACTGTACCAGGGGCCACTCCTGTCAGCAAAGACCAGGAAACAGCTGGCTCACCAAAACTGGGCAGCAGAGGTTTAGAAAATTGTGCCCGATTTCATGAGTCTTGATTTCTACTGTGACATGTAGGCTCACAGTTTTGGAGTAAACAACAAGAAAGCATTCAGCCGCTCTGCCGCGTATCGATGGTTCAGGCCTTTAGATATAATGTCAGGGATGTTTTCTTAGCATATTTTGGACCCCTTAGACCCCAACTGGGAATTGTTAAAGGACACGGCCTGTATGGAGTATTGACTGTGTCCATCCCTTTATGATGTACCATCTAACATGGTTGTAATGCACCGCGTCACAAAGCTCAAATTATCTCAAGCTGGTATCTTGAACATGATGACCTTCGGCACCTTTGAGATGGGATAGAGGGATCTGCAGATCTGGAGCAGCATCTGGCTGATGCTAGCACGTCAATATCGTCCAGATTCTCTGAGGAATGTTTTGAGCACCTTGTTGAATCTGTGCCATGAAGGATTAAGGACGTACTGAAGGTGAAATGCAAGTATTAGCAAGGTGTAACTAACGAAGTGGCCGTGAGTGTAAATATGAATGGTGATTTTCCACAACCACTGAATGTTTTGTGGTAAATATAATTAGCCCCGCATCACCACCAACACCAACGTGTCATGATCATAGTACCGACTACACAGCATCTCCTCCTCTCCTGTGGCATCGAGGCAGGGAGGAGAAAAACGAGGAGAAGGTGCAATATTGGAGAGTAATTAAAGCGTTTTGCACAGTTTTCCTAAATATCTATATATAAACGATCGCTGTGTGCTGAAACACACTGAGCAATGGAAGCCACTGGGTCCAGTTACTTAAAATAAATCCATCTGAACAGGTGCCACATGCATATTTAAGCAGTTCACTTCAAACAACAAAAATATTCTGACACAGACAAAACTGTCAAATTGTTCCGGTCTGACTCTCACGTCTGGATCCAGGCGAAAACAAAAAGTGGACAGGAGAGTGAATCACGTCTGCAGGAGTTCACAGCAGGAATGAAGTCAACGTGTTGTGACTAAGCTCATGTTTCCATACTGTCGTGAATATTCGATTCTGCTGGCACAAGGAAGGTCCCCAATTCACAATTAGGAGAAAGGATTTGTCACTGCTTGGCTGCACAACAGAGGGACAAAACCCAAATAAGACGTGACTCACAAACAGGACAAATTCATCACGAGCCAGCGAACTCTAGCGCTAATCCCAGCACCAGGACACCTGACAAACATTTTTACTAGTCTGGTGTGATGACCCCCCTGAGGAAAAAAGGTACCACTTAAAAGTTTATCTACAGTGTCAATACACTAAGTGTGTTCTCTAAAATGCTAAATTCTGCTTTCATTGCAGTAGATGCTAACAAACTTGATGGCAGGGAAACTGTCAGCATTTTGAGTTCATTGTGTTCTTGAGATTTTAATGAGTTTGCTTATATTTCCAGTTCATGGTTTCCTGTATGTGAAATTCCTCTCGTGTCTGTGAGTCTGTAGTCTTATCTGTGTCTCCGTCTCCTCGTCCTTTGTGTGTGTCTCCCTTCCTCAGTTTCTTCCCCTCAGTCCCTGGGTCAAGCCCGCGTGTCTTAGCCTGCATCTTAGTGTGTTTCCTGTTTTATTTTGACAGTCGCTCGTCCCAGGTTCAGGGGGTTTAGTTTTGCTTCCCCTGTGTCACTATGTCTGATTCGTCCCAGCTGTGTTCCCGTCTGTTTCCGCTTCTTCTAATGACCCTGTGTAGCGTAGTGTAGTGTAGTGTAGCGTAGTGTAGTGTAGCGTAGTGTAAGGTTTTATTGTGGGAAATTATTTGGGTCACGAAAAAAAGTTACAAGCAGCAAAAATTAAGAAAAACAATAGAAAAGAATGAGATAAAACAGAATAACATACTATGTTGCATCGGACAGTATTGCACAATATTGCACATAAGAGAGACATCTCTAAGACTTAATTTAAAAGTTACGAGAAAACAAAGGGGAAATAAGTAAGAGTAAGAGCTGCTGTAACATGCTGCCACACACGGAGGTCGTCTGTTCATTTCGGGTCATGTTCAGGTTTTTCGATGCTTAAGGTTCTACGTCCGTAGTGTTTAGTATTTCAGTTCTCAGGTTGGTTCTCGTCCTTGTTCTTCTGCCTTTTGTTTGTATTTTTCGTGCAGCCTAAATAAACGGCCGTTCCTGCCTCGAGTGTCTGATTTTGGGTACAAACACAAGGTGCAGACAAATAATTTCACTCACTACTTTATCCAAATACAAACTGACCAAAGAGTTTCACCTCCTGGAATTACCATTTATTTTCACCACCTCCCGTGATCCTTATGTGCGTCACGGGGGGGTGGAGCCTATCCCTATGTGCAGTTTAGAGTTACCAGTTAACCTATCTGCACCAACTGCACGTGTTTGGATTATGCCAGAGAAATGCAATTAAAATACATTTTTCTAAAATATTGATGGTAATCTTAATTTCGCAGAGCACTTCTCGTGTAACATGACAACTGGAAAAAGAACATACATGTTACTGAACAAACTCTGCACGTGCCCATCATGCAGCTTTCACCGCTGTTGTTTTGTCACCAACTGATTGACTGCACGGTGAGCACCAATCGAATCAGTGAACAGGTCAACATCTTGCCATCTTTCTCTCTGACATGTTACATGAGAAGTGCCAATTAGCAGAGCATGAGGACCAAAGTCACAGGCAGTGGGCCTCATTTTCTTTGGGCCAGTGATTTCTCACTGAGCTCATCTGCCACATTACACAATAAGTCAGTGCTCTCCACTCAGGACAGAAGAGGTGGAGAAAAACATTTCCCGGCAGCGTATCATCACGTTAAACTGTCCCCAGAGCATCCTTTTTGCTTTGTCGACTTCTTGAGGCGATGCAGCGCTGGACGAGCAGGACCACTCCCTGCTGCTCCTTTGCATTTGTCACTCCTTGGGACTTTATGAATAACAGTCTAGGTGAATGTGAGCCGCATCACAGATGGGAGCTTCGAAATGAAGACAGATAAATGCTGCTGATCCTGAATGTGTATCTACTAGCAAAGCAGCTTTGCTTTGCTTGCAGTAGCTGCACTGTGAGCCTCTCCTTCAGGGAGAGCTGAAATCACACCATATGTGATCCAACACACTGAGCTGCTCGCTCTCAAAGACTCATCCCAGCGCTATGACTTCCTAACAGCTTCCTCCACATAGATGCAGCAGGACTCACTTCATCTCATCGTATGCTGTCACTGGGGCTGCACGATTAGTCACATTTTAATCTCGTTCATAATTTTTGGCTTCTTGCAATTAAATGAACATTGAGTGATATTGAATAAGCATGCTTCACCAAGAGTGACTCAAGCCCTAAATCACCACCTGATGGTGTTTCTGTTTGTGTATGTGGCTGTCGCCCACACCACGTGGATGCACAACACTACATTAAAAACAAAAATCAAAAGTCTAGCAATGCAAAAGCTGAAGAGCTGAAGAAATCATATGCAAAGAATCCTGTAGGGTTGTGTCACCACAAAGCAACATGACGAACACGTTTGTCTGCCTGAAAACACAACACAAACTGCAGCACAACTAATGCATGCAGGCCAAGAAAAACAGTGTAATGTGACACATCCAGCGTATCACTGCATCCATCCAGATCACAAAGATGGGCTGAACTCACCAACACAGTCACACTTAAAGATAGATGTCCAATAAACACACAAGGCTTCAGAAAAAATGTTCGACACATTAGACAAAAGATGTGTTATAAGTGGAAAAAGCAGTGGTGGGGAAACAGAGAGGGCTCTCACAGCTGTAGCGCTTTAGTCTCATCACGCTGGTACAATGAAGGGAGTGAATGAGGTTTCTGCTTCTGGGAGATGAACTTGGATGAAGTGAATAAACACCTGATTTGTCTGCAAAGAAGGGTTAATTAACAGGAATGTAGCTCAATGCAAAGGTGGGAAATGGGAAGATGTGAAAGCAGCGCTTGGTTTACATGACACTGCTATAACAACACCTTATGAAAAATCCTTCCCTCAACACTGATCAAAACAACAGCGATGAAATTTTGGCCATAATCACACAGTCCTGCTTATCGCTCTCGAATTTCATTTGGCATACACTCACTTACTCAATTTCCATCACAACCAGGATGTCCATCTCTTCCTTTTACACAGCCATGCTATAGGTGCTCCGTATTGAACTAGACTTCAGCACAGAGCACCTGCATAAGTCAGCAGGGAGTGGGTGAAAGGTGGAGGACCCACTTGACAGGTCAGGTTACTCGTCTATTCCAGGTAAGGACAACCGCATGCTTCAGACATAACTACAGGACATTCCCACCTATTTATATATAGAGATAAAATTATATATCCCATTTTTTTATCTATAGATGCACCTTTAGTTTGCTTTTTGACATCACCTGTTCTACATCTGCACAGAGACCGTGTCCATGTGTTTGTTCTAATGCTGATTTGCGTTATTTACAGTTAAGAAAAATATTTTAGAGCTCTTTTTTTACCAACATGGATGATGATACTGCATCTGTTGAGCATCTGTGTACAAAACCAGTCCCATAAAAAACAGTTCTCTCATTTTGGTGTCGAAGACCTTGACCAGTTCCCACCGAGTCCTGACCTCATCCCTGTCCAACTACTCTGGATAAACCAGTTTGCTTACTGTGAGCTGGGCCTTATCACACAACACAGGTGCTGAATCTCACTGCAGCCAGAAGCTGGTTGGATTTCTAAAACGAGATGAATTTAGATTTTTACAGCAGCATATTAATGTTCCTGGGTTGTCTTTTTTTTTTTTAAACCCACATACTATTGAATATGTAAGTCGACCGACATATCGAGTAGGTGACCATCGCCTCAGTGCTTTATGCTGATTATACTGGCAGCAGGCAAAGAGGAGGAGGAGAGCAATGGAAACAAAGAAGAGGAGAGGAGACTGAAGAGAGAAATCTGAGAGGAAACGAGCAGCGGAGACATGAAGACAAAAGAAAGAAGATGAAAGGAAACGAGTGAGAAAGAGGTAAGAGGAGAAGATCAATAGCAATGAATAAGAAGATGGTGCTGTGGTTGGATGAAGCCCAACACAACCGAAACAACACCATCCCCACAGTAAAGCATGGAGGTGGAAACATGTGTTGGAGCTGTTTTTCTTCACATTCACAACTTCGCCACATAGATGGACCAATGCATGGAGTCATGTACGGTAAAATCTTGGCTGAGAACCTCCTTTTTCAACCAGAATGACTTTTCCAGCATGACAATTATGCAAAACATACTGTCAAAGAGACGACGGAGTGAAAAGAAGGACGTTGAGGTCACCTCGGTGCCATAAAAAGAGTCATGTTACCAAACAGGGGAGAACTTAAAGGAGTTTCTGTAAAGAGGACTGGGCCAAAATCCCACCTGAGATCTACGCAAACCTGATGACCGTCTCAATGCTGTGCTTGACAACAACAGTTTCTCCACCGAGTACTCAGACATCTGAATCTGAAGACAAAACAGAGCTGCCTGATTCTGTAAGCCTGCTGCACTTACTGTTGGAGTCTCACTAATGATGAAGTATGTAACAATAAAAGAACAGACTTTATCCTTCTCTCATTTGCTGTAACAGATTCAGGACTAACGTATCGCTTGGTCACAACCAAATAATTTAAATGCAGTTTGAGTGCTGGTGTGTGTGTGTGGGTGTGTGTGTGTGTGTGTGTGTGGGTGTGTGTGTGTGTGTGTGTGTGTGTGTGTGTGTGTGTGTGTGTGTGTGTGTGTGTGTGTGTGTCTATATGCAGAACTTTCCATGAAAATTAAGTTGTTGTTGATTGGACTGCTCGAAGAGTCGCTTGTGAAGATGCCCACAGAATTCATACATACATGCTCATTAAATGGTCCAATCAGTTCCAATTCTCTGGAGGATGGTGAACACAAAGAAGAGGGGGCTCTGACTTGATTAGCAAGAGATATCAAAGAGAAGGAAAACTGGAAGACCAGAGAGGGAAACTGGGAAAAGGGGGAGATGACAGGAGAAGAGTATTGAAACAGAAGAAGGAAGAAAGGAAAACAGAGGGAGTGAAGATGATGAACACAGATGAGACGGGGGTGAGGAGAAGAGGGAAGAAGAGAGCTGAGAGGAGAAGAAGAATAAAAGAGGTGGTGTAGGAGGGGAAAGAAGGAGGAGGAGAGGAGGGAGAAAGAAGAGCAGAGGAATATAAAAGGGAAACGAGGAGACAAGAGCGAAAGAAAGAGATAGAGAGAGAGAAGATCAATCACAGTAATCAGCGTTCAGAGACTGTGCTGCGTCCAGATAAAGCCAGCGGGGACCTCTACTGGAAAACACCATCAATAACCTCAAAACTTCAGTGCCAGACGCTGCAGAGATCCAGAGCGATAGAGTGATGCATGTGGCAGACTGAAAAGAGCATTTAGTACTTTGGAAGTTAAAAGGAACTGAGGTTATTATTATTATTATTATTATTATTATTATTATTATTAGGGATTTTGGAGGCATTTAATGTAGAGATGGGAATATCTTGACAGGATCAGGGACACTGAGGTTTATGCTCTGCTCCTTAAATCCAAGGACACTGCACACCCAGTGTAAATGCACAGTTTTACTATTCATGCCAGAAAAGGCTTAATAAAAACATCTTGTCACGGTCCTGGGTCCGTCGGACCCAGTAGTTTGAGTTTTATTATGTTTTGGTTTTAGTTTGCATCAGGGATTGTTTTCTTGTTCTCTTGTAGTGTTGATTATGATGTTGTTTATTATTTGAGTTTCATGTTTCTGTGGTGTTTAGGATTTGTTCTTCAGTTGTGTCTGCTTAGTATTTGTCTAGCTCCATGTGCCATTTTCTGCCTGTCTCTCTATGTCGAGTTTGTGTCTTAGTGTGATGGTTGCTTGTTCCTGTTTTATTGTGATGGTCTGCGTCTCATGTGAGTGTGTTCAGTTTTACCTTTGTCTCGTCTTGTTGATTATTCCCAGCTGTGTCCACCACCTGTGTGTAACTCCCCTGTGATTCTCTGTGTATTTAAGTCATGTCTGCCGTCATTGTAGTGGCTGGTCCGTCTGTGTTTCCACCCTGCTTCATCTGTGTGTTTCCCTGCAGTCTACCATCATCTGTTTCCGCCCGCTCTCATTCATGTCCAGGTTCGTGTTCTATAGTTAGTTTGTTCCCAGTTTAGTTTAGTCATTGCTCCGTTCGCCGTTTGTCCATTTCCTTTTTGTGTTTAATAAACCACCCTCACACCCATACAAGTGCCTGCGTTTGGATCCTCCTTTATTTTCCACACGGCTCATCTCACTCGCCGTGACACATCTATACATGGTAAACTGCACTGATAGCTAAAAATCATGAGATGTACAGTTCTGCTCATCATGGGCATGAGTGTCATGGCTCCACACACACGCTCACTTAAATCTTATTGTAAGTGGTGCTGAAGGCTACAAGGAACAGACTTTTCTCTTCCTTTCTAGTGGACAGAGGTAAAGTCCAAGGAACTCGGTGAAGATCTACTGAGGAGGAGATTTTCACCTGTTCTTTAAAATTTAAAAGGCTGTAGTGCATGTTTTGAAAGTGCTTCACCACAAAGATTTATACATGAGCACTATGAGATTTCATTTAGAAGATATGGAATCAAAAATGATCAGTGCTGCTGCTGATGAAAAAACCTGAATATCAGCAAATGTGCAAATATGAATGTCAACAAGTGACAAATTAAATGTAGCAACAGTAAAATAAGCTAAACTAAAAATGATGACATAAAATATCAATAGGACCATATGTGACACTCATAAAACTAAATATTTGACCTACTTTCATGAATATTATAGGACGAGATCAATTTTTGATCTGTTTTTCTTTAGTCTGAACTAAAAATATGCATTTTCTCAGAGTGAACCACATCCAGACTAGAGGAAACATCAGTACCAGTGACTGATGGGCCCTGATTGGCTGTCACTGACAAACAAACTGCTGCAATCCTTCCAGTCAGTCCAGGCTGGAGCGTTCGAACCAGAAAGGACCTCGTTTAAATAAAGCTGGCAGACAAACTGCTTTCATGTCCAAACGCAGGATGGGTCCATTATGGGGAACATCAGCAGCATCTGAGAGGCTTGTAATTTGAATGCAGCGCTACAAATAATGAGATAATGTTAATACAGCGCTGTAAATAATGAAGCCGGTGAGGAAACGAGAGGCAATCCTGCCTTTTTACAAACTCTCACACGAAATGAAAACACAAGCAGAGAAACAACATGTGTGTAAACAACATTAAGCAATCAGCACTTCTGGACTGGACCATATATCTCCCGCTGATGCACCGACGTGTTCGTTGCTTTGATTTCTTTAAAATCCTTTCATGTTCAAGTGAAATTGTTCCGCCCACAACATGTCAGCGACGACACAAAAACCGATGTCTATCAGAATTTGGTGGTACGCGATCATCCGCGGCCCATCGCTTCAGAAAGCTTTGATCAGCTGCTGATTTGGTGCCGAGGAGCAGCGACGGCAGAAACCTGAGTGACGACACTCCACGGAGAGCGCGACAACGCGGCGGCAAAAATGCTCCGCCTCTTCCATCTGCATTGAAACCTCTCATTAAAGGAACACTTCACCTTTCTGCCAGGCAATAATGGCACATGTGCCAATCTCTCACAACGCAAGCGAGGTGTATCTGTGACATCTGTGAGGACGTGATGAGCGAACACGGCATCTAATCTGCCTCCAGAGACTAACGACAGTCTGAGCTAACTGCCTAACGCACACGGAGGGCAGAGAAATCCCTGCTAGGGATCATACGTGAATGGCTGTAATAATTCCCACGGAGGCACAATTAGCACCCTGTGTGTGGACAACAGTGTGAATACACACCGGAGGGAACAGATGCTCTTGGCATCCCAACAGCTGCTTGCGGGCTCCATTTCTTTCTGATTCAGACAATATAACACTGATCCACAGCAGAGAACCCACAGGAGTGGGCTGCTGTGACACCAATGACTCACTTATTCATATCAAGACCAGTTCCATACAATATGTGATAGGAAGTGTAGATTAGAGGGTACTGTAACCTCAGCAACAGAGAGACAACACCAGCTCTCAAACAACAAAACTGAAAAGTGTGGATAACTAGAAATGCACTTTGAATGAGTCTCATTTACACCTTGAAACGAAGATACAGTTAACGACTGCTTTGGGAGACAAAGAGACTTAATAGTGTTTATTATTTGGAGGCTTCTTCCTTCCTAGTTTAAACATGGCTGACTCAAGGGAAGAAACACGTCAATGATCACAGAGATCACAGAAAAAAACACTAAAATAAAGTAAAAAAGGAATCTGACTCTATCCAGCTTTAGGGTCCCAGGATGCTGAAGCCCAGCTCAGCTGACACAGTCCACCTTTTTGCTGTCAGGCGCCAGTCGCTGATCCACTGTGCTGCTCCTACAAGCAGACACTCTGATTCCCAGCACCATATTTGCCTTTTATAAAGGTTAATCTGCATCATCATCATCATCATTTACATTTACGTGTCAGTACAGTGCATTCACACAACCCTTTATTCTGTGTGCTTTAAGCACATCCAGTGCCAATTTAAAATCACCAATTAACCCAGAATCCCTTTGGATTGTGGGAGGAAGCCGGAGCACCTGGAGGAAACCCACAAAGGTAAGGTAAACTCCAGAGGAAGGCCCCAGCAGAGGTTTGGACCAGCAGAGCAAGAAGCGAGTCGGGTTCCCACTGCACCACCGAGCTGCCCAGTGGCATCCCTAATGCATGCTGTGCTTACATAAAATCCCTGTTCTGTTACATTCAAAACACAAGTCGGGTTTAATACACAACAGTTTTCAAACTAGGAACAAAATGAAGTTGTAGTGACTCACTATGTTCATCAGTGTGAGGAGGTAATTCTGCACATGCTCCTTGCCGTGAAATCGGACCACTGAGTCATCGACTCCCAGCAGGATTTCGATGTTGTAGTCGTCCTCTCCAGCGTCCCTCCGTCTGCGGCGCCGGACCGTCTCATTCACCTGTCGGGTTACTGAGTCGAGGCTCCCGGGAACATCGAGCTCCGGTTCTGTAAGATTAAGACGGGAGAGATACGACTTTTAATATTTTTTCCATTTCCAGCTGTGAAAGCCGCTGCAGGGCGTTCATTTTAAAATGCTAACTGGGTAAAGGCGCTCACTGATCTGCTATTACATAACAATTACATTGTGTTAGACGAGCATTCGATCAACATTAACGAGCGAGTCGTGCAGCTGCAGGTCTGCAGGTTCTGTCTGCATATGAATGTGTCAGCAGAGGCCAAAGCTTGTTCTGAAGTCGAGTGCCTGCTGGCCTGAATTATACATGTTTCATATTTGATGGTTGGAAAAGGGTTTATCCAGTCGGAGCTTTATGTTGTTTTTTCTGATTAATGATTAGCTAATGAGCAGTATGAGGCGATGGCGCAGCGACGTACGGAGAAAGCCAAGCAGATGTTTTCAAAAGGAGACATTTTCCAGCCGGGTGTGCAGCCACAGCTGGATTTCATAACACTTCAATTCAAGTGCTGAAAAGGCAAATAACATGTTTATAATTTCCTGTTTTAATCATTTACTGGAGCAAAAGTACATTTTCTGGTTCCAACTTTAAATGAGTGGATTTGTGTGACCTTCTGTTTCAGATCATTTTCATTCCAGCATCTCTGGACTTTTGGTCAAACAAATCAAGCACTATGGGGATAACACAGCAGTGCTCCTTATTTACCTGAAAAATGTTGATTTAGCAAAACAAAAAGAAAAAACAAGGCGAGAAATAGAAAACTACTTTTGTTTTAGTCAAAATGCCAGAAACCCCCTCGTGTATTAGACGACCTTTGTGTTATTCACCCTGTTTGTTCAGTGCTGACTGTGTTATGGAGCTTTGACAGGTAAACTGATGCTAAAAGCAACTGTTAAAGCTTCAAATCTGTGGAAGGATAAAAAGGTCTGTGACAGCAGCTCAGTTCATTCAGTCCACAATTCACTTCAATCCAACAAAGGCTGATGGGGTTCACTGCCTTTAATTGGTACACGGGATAAAAGAACTTGTAGCTTTTGAGGCATTTTTACAACCCACAGACTTTCCTCTGTTGTTACATAACTTTCAAATCAGATTTGACTTCAAACCGAGTTTCTGCTTCCCCCGATATGAAAATTAGGTGAACTGTCTGACTTGACAGATTTCAGGCTCCTCTCCTCAAACTAGCTGAATGTGCTAATACTTCCCACTTTGATGGAATGGACCACCAGTACTTAAAGCTCCCATAATACTGCTTATACTACTCACACTCTGGAGGCTAAGGGTATCTCTGTGAAACCGCAGGCAGCAGTGCAGATATCGGGGCCTCGAGGACTACAGAGGGGGTATCGAGCGGCTGCTCTTCACTCCACAGTTTGCTGCTTTATAGTTAAAAGTGTTGCAAATTTAATTATCATCTTATAATAAAAGGAAAAAGTCTTTCTTGTTTTCGAGCAGACTGACTGGTTATAATGGCCGGAGGGGCAGAGCTGCAGGTTGAATGACTCATCAGGATGTCTCCGAGCGAGACTGTTTTCCTCTAGTGGAGCTGGTGGTTACCAGTAAGGCGGTGATTATGCTTCCAGTGTTTTATTTGGTTTAACCACAGTGGACTACATCCTGTTAGCTCTGTACTGACGTGTGCAGTTCGTTTCAGATATAATCAAAAATAAGAATGAACGGGGTGCGCCTCTTCGTCAAGGCAGAGAAAACTGTGTTTTAACGGTCATCGTCACCTCTCGCTGAATTGCACTTTGTTATAACATGTTATATGATAATTATAATACATGTTACCATTGCAGCTTTTGATAACTAACCAACAGTGACTCTCTCAGTAAGAGGAATTTGTTTTTAGATTTTCTTTGTAATAGTGTAAAAAAATGAAAACTCCCATTTACAAAAAGTATTTAGAGTCATTGCTGATTTCTTTGTAGAAGACTCTGGCTACTCTAAAGTGCATTTATACAGTGGTGTCAACACAACAATCGGCGGCAACTTGAAAACCTGGCAAATATTGTGTAGATGTACAACCAAAACAGCTCTGACGCACCGAGGCATGGACACGGCTCGTCTAGGGGCTGCTCTCTGGCTTCTGGCAAAGCACAGTTGGGTCCACTAATACAAGGTGTCTCCTCCGTGAGGAGAATCGGATGGAGGTGGGGGGGCTCCTCAAAACTTTCTAGGGCATTTGTTGCAACTTGGAGGGCAGGCTGACCTGCTGGAGGAGGCTGCTGACATGTGAGAGTTTCAAACCGGGGGGGTGTCTGCTCTGAAACAATGTTCAAGTGGCCGTGTGTGTTAAATTACATCCACGTTAAAGCCAGGAGGAAAGGTTTCTCAGCACTGAGTGAGATTATTGATGGTTATTCACTTCACATGTGAGGTTTTGAGGTTGAGCCTGACAGGTGTATGTAATCCAACAGTTATAAAGGCTTCAAAGCCATTTAAAGATTATCAAAGAAAAATGTCAAAAGGAGGGAAAAAATGTTTAATCTTTTTCACATTCTGCAACCGATTCCAACTAAATTTTGCTCAGACCTTTCAGGGTGTTGCACACTCACAAGGTGATTGCACAGGTTGCCTAGTTTCCTATCAGGAGGCAACCTTTCTGCAAACAGCTGCAGTCTGACTACAACCACTCTCAGAGAGAAAGTCAGTCATTTCTATCTCCACTCCACTCAGCTGGCTCCCAGCTGCTTGTATTCTGGTTATATTCACATAGAACAGGAAGGTTGTGAGCGCAGATGTAATATGTGTAAAATTTCTGTCTATGCAGACGGCAACAAATACACAATTTTCAACTACTTATTACGGTTAATTGCTGTATTATCATAAACAGCATGCATGTAATGACAAAGCTGAACTTTGAGGACCATATTTGCGGTATATGTTAATGCAATATGCAGTATACTGAAAAATGTACTATGGTATCATCAGTGAAAGATTGTGGTAATATCATATTGTGGGGTGTTTGGTGATCCCGCCTCTATCAGTTAACCCAGCATGCATGTCTTTGGGTGGAAGCTGAAGACCTGGAGAGAACCCACAGACACGGGGAGAACATGCAAGCTCCACACAGAAAGGCTTTAGCCGGCCGTGTGTTCGAACCTCCTCGCCGTGCAGCATGTATTTGGTTCATTTCACAGCTCAGTGCAACAGGAGAACACTATTTCAAACCAAACTGAGTGAGAGCGTGAGGCACGCCTTGGCTTCTTCTGCAATTTGTACAAGGCCAATGAATCCTCAGAGCGAAAAAATAAACTGAAAGCAAGAAAGGTCATTGTCCATTCAGCAATAAATACAAATGTCTGTCAGCAAGACAGCACAGGCCTGGAGCTAAAAATTGGGTTCACGTTGGTTCATGCAGCCCATTTACAAACAAACCAGAGTAGGCAAACAAAGGTGCCACAGACTCACAAGAAGCTCGTATACTGAAGACGTTTCGGTAAGCTCTCATCAGGCCGTGTTACAAAGTTTGGCAGCGAGGTGAGTCAAAACAAATCGTGCTGTAGAAACCTGTGACTTCGGCTAAAACTGATGGCACTGGAAATAACCTCGTCACACATATACAGCAATCCTGTGCAGCACGGATGAATGGCAGAGCAGCGTTACAGAAGATGAAGACATTTTCAGCCAGAGCGGACCCCTCACCTGGCCAAAGACATGGAATATAAAGAGCAACTCCTGCAAACCACCAAGAACATATTAAGAGTGAAAAGCTGAACTGCGTCTGAAGGACAGCAGGGCCGAGCACGCCTGCTCTCTGAATTTTCCCTGAATAAACGAATGACTGAAGTAAAGTAGTTCACAGTTTTAGATTTCATCCACACTGGGTGAAGATACTCTGCTGGCAAATACGGGTAAATCTGAAGCCATAAATAAAAGCACAGGCCATTTTTCATTTTTCCAGGGATGCTGTGGACCACAGACAGGGCCGGTGATTGAGTGGAGAGGGAGCTAAAATAAATAGGAAGAAATGGCTGCCACCTCAGCCGTGGCCCGGCTTCTACAGTGTTGGGATTGTGGAGCGCATTCCTCCTCTCCGCCGCTCCCGTCATGACACAGGCATTCTTGTGCAGCAGGCCAGCTCCCCCCCCTCCCCTGCCTGAGTAAACAGGCTCTCTGAGGTCCCTACTTCAAACGCACAGGACTTCCCCTCAGCAGCGCTCCTTAAGACTGCCAGTGTGCTTGAGTCAGTGGCGAGCACCCCACCGCCCTCCTCTGCCTCGCCCCACCACGGGCCACAGCCCAGTCCCGTGGGAGCCCCACCATGCAACAGCAGCAGCCCAGGAGACGGGGGCCCTGGGTCAGCGTCTGCCCACACATGGCAATGTGCGGCAAGGTGGCAATGAGGCCGGCCAGAGCCGCCGCAGGCTAAAAATGGCACAGACGTAGGCGACAGGCATCGCGCCATCAGCTGAAAGTGGAAATCTACTGTCTGCTGTGACAGAATTAATATCCACGTTGTACGCTTCAAGGACACTCACACGAAACCCATTAGTAAGATGGACACTGATACGCAGCCAATAATGACACTTTGTGTAAAATCCTTTTTTTATACATTCAAATACGCACGCAAAAAGCTTTTCCCTTTTCAGTGCAGATGGATACATGTCTCCACGGAAACGTTACTACAGGAAAAGTATGCAATGCCCTCATTTAGAGGAAAATATCCACGAGCTCCGAGGTTTTACAGCAACAATAGGCAGGAATGCGAATTAAAATATGGCTCGTAATCCTTTTATCTGTTTCTGCAGCAGAGACGGGGGATTGGGCAGGATGTACTCCACCAGGTGTGCAAAACGGTACAGAAACTCTTATCGAGATCGGGGCAGGAATTTGCATAAGTTCAAAGTGATTTGTCTCGTGAGCCAAAACTAGACGTGAAATACGGCGGGACAAACAGATCAGGAACAAGTACGGGAGTTTGGTTTTCTACATTTTCTTTGGAAGTGCAGCTGGAAATGAAGTCACTAGATTCTGAGTGGGAATGAGTGGAATTTCAGTGATTGGAAAAGAAGGCTTGCTTGCACACAAGTCAGAAAGGTTATTCCAGGTTAAAGTCAAGAGCGATGTCAGACTCCTGAGTCAGAGCCACTAGATCATCTCTGTCATTTTCCTTTATGCAAATGGACTGGAAGCATCCATTTGCATAAACTGAAATAGCAGCAGTTAGAGCTCCATTTCCATACCCCGTGCCCTCATTCGCACAGATAAGAGCTTAAACTCTGATTTCACACACTGTGAAAAAGTTGGGATTAGAGGTGACAGGAGAGCGCCACCCTGACCGCTGCTGTTCTAAAGCACAAGATGACAGAGAAGGAAAGCAAAGAGGACAAACCACATCTCCACATGGGAGATGTCACCAGACAGCAGGAAAGGGACATGTGAGTCAGACCGTAACGACCAATCACAATAATTTATTTCATATCCCGCGGTTATGAACTTCAATAGTAAAAGAGCGATTCTGGCCCCAACCAGAGTAAGACTGTGAGGCGGTTATAGAAAATAAAGGTTTATGGCATATTTGTGCTTTAAATACTTAAATCTGTGTGAGCTACATGCAACACTCACAACAAGATGCTAGTTTTAGGTTCCTCTGATCTTACTGTAGTCTCCACATTAGAAACGTCACTTTGAGAAAGAAGGGAGATGACGTTTATTTCAGCTCTGAATATGATCAGTCTATAAATAGTCAAAAGTCTGTGGTCATCTCTCTCCTGTCCTCCAGGTATTGTCCTTCCACCTTGTGAAGTGTGTGCAGGAGCTCAGCAGTCTCCACTCAGCTCATCAGGAGTACTAAGGCTGGGAGAGAAGAGGAGGGCAGCGCCAGCGTGGGCTGTTTGCTAAAAGCCTGACTGAGTGGATTTTGTTTTTATGGCTGTCTGCTGCACTTTTCTTACTGAAATTTGCAAAAAGGCTTAGCAGCAACGTTCTGTCCAGTTGAGCTTGAATTTGACATCAAATTCAGCACGGTAGTTGGAGCAGACTAATCAATTTTCCTGGATTCAGTACCTCCTAGTTAGTAGATGCACCCATGGTATCTATTTCTAAATCCGCGGTCACGTTTTTCTCCATTTATTGTGTTCACAAGATATCAGAAAGCCTGACCTCTGTGTTGCCTCATTCTTAAGTTGCTCACCCAGCAGGGTGGCAACAATCCCCCAACGGCCGTTTACCGCTAAGAGTTAAAAACCTTGGATTAAGGAAACAAAAGATAATCGCGGAGCCAAAAATATGTAGCTATGTAATCGGTGGGTAATTGCTTTTTAGTTACGTACGCAGACTTGAATTAACTCCACGTCCAAAAGGGCTCAATGGGCTGAGGTGGATGTACACTGGGTCAGCTTACACATTCAAAATGTGGGGAAAAAATGTTGTTACAAAGAAACTATAACATCAAAGAAAAGTTAATCCGTCAATGGGCAACGCTGCGTTTCCTCCAGGATCATGACATGCTCGGTCAGCTACCGGACTCCTGTGGTAATCACTTCAGTGATAAGGAGCCACACTCTGCATCGCCTGACATGGCAGTGATCTGGTGTTCGGGTTTTTCTGGTCACTGACCACATAAACCAAACTCTCCTCTATGAAACACACCAAGTCGTTTGATACGTGACATGTAACAAGTCCCACTGGCAAATGAAAAAGGAGAAAATGACAATAATCCAAAACGATCAAATTCATCTATAACTTTGTCTGTTGTGCGTCGTGTTTGTCGAATGAATAAAAGATCAAAAGTTAAAAACCGAGTGTGTGGAGGCAGTGAGAGTTTGTTCTCACGACAAGGACGCAGTCACAGTTACTGTGTCACCCGAGTAACTCTGAGGTCACGCTGACACGTGTCTCATATCAAGTGTCTTTACTTTTTTAAACAAATGTTTGGAAAAACCGCAACAACACAAAAAGAAAACGAGGCGTCTGATGTTAGTCGCCGTCTCATGGTCCCGCTCTGCCCAAACTAATCTCACAGAAGCATCACAGCTGCTCCTTTATATATACAACAGTTATGTTTCACAAGGTCTGACAATGAAAGCTTTTTAGTTCAGCAGAAATATCAGAGAGCAGCACAAAAGAAACACACACAACTCTTCAAAGTAATTTAATATTTTTCATGCTGTGAAATGTGGATTTTCTCTCACTTTCCTCTAAAACTTCCTGTCTATAAAACATTGAGATATGGTGAATTATGACAAAGTGAACTGAATCGGATACATCTTGAAAAGTTTGAGAGATTGGATCGATCAGGACGCCTCACAGACGACAGATTAAAAGCTCCCTGATAAGGGGCCACGCAGCACTGAGGGCTAATAACAAACGGCTTCATGTTCATATCTGACAGCTGAGCTTTACATTTCATAAGAGTTGATCCGTTTCCTGATTTTTTATTTAGTTATTTTTTGTGCATGGATTTGTACCTGTAACATAAAGGATGACACATCTCTAAATATCGATGCAGCCCCAAGAAAATAGCTGCCAAGGTTAAAAAAATAAATACATAACCTCATGCATTATTCACCGTATGTACTGTCAGTGTTGTTAAATCTCCTGCACAATACCCACTGGCAGCAGAAGACTGCAGTTCCATCAGTGTTACAGGGTTGTGTGAATGCCTGAATGATAATGCCGTCACTGTCACACTGACACAGCAGGTCCTGTTTCATATCTGAAAAAGTCTAATCAACCTTTTTTGGTTCATTTCTCATTTTATGGGCTCATAAATACTGTTTGTGATTCATTATTGTACAATTTATGGAGCTGACAATTTAGGATTCAGTTAGCCCCCCCCCATGGAAGCCCTGTACACCTGTGAGTGCACACAAACCCACCCAACCAACAGCATGGGCTCATCTCTGATGGGAATGAGACAGTGTAGAGAACTTGTCCCACTGCTGCTCAGAATATAACTTAAAGCTGAAAAGAACTCTTAATGGACTTCAGGAGGCAGAGAGCGGGGTTATTAACAGAGAGCAGGAGGAATCTGACTTAAACTTCAGGTTCTTGAGCACCCACATCTGCACTGATCACACCAGGACCTACAACACCATCACACGGGTAAAGAAGGCCCAGCAGCAGCTGCAATTCCACCACAGGTGACCCCTCGGACCCCGCCCATCACGTGTTTGAAACGCTTCCCTCTGGTCGGCACCTCAAGTCAATCAGGTCCCACACCTCCAGACTCACCGACAGCTTCCTCCCCTTGGGCTGTTAACAAACACTATGCCCCCAAACTCCACCCCTGCCCACCCACCACACCAATCTGAGCCATGGTCTGAGTGACCCTCACTGCTCAGGCCACTCGCACACGGACTCTACACTCAGACCGAGTCCTTTGCACTGCTTCCATGCCCTTTGTTCTCGAATGTGCACCTTTCTCTACTTTGTATTCCTGTTGACTGCATATACTTTTCCTCTTTTTTATTTATTCCTTCTGTCTTACTATTTATATTTTACTCGTGCACAGTCGGTGTGCAGCACCCATAATTCTGTGCATGTACAATGACAACAAAGGGCTCTTCTATTCTATCCTTTTCTATTCTAATGTGAACCTTTCAGGGTGAGTGAACAAAAGGCCGAAAACCGACACGCTACCTCAAGAATGACAATTTCATGTCACCACTAACAGCAATGTCCCGCCCACCTCTGCTCCAATTTACTGCTGCCAATTTACCTCTTGTCATGTCAGGGGATTTTTGGCTCCCCGGGGTACATAAAAGCTGGCATAATTACACCGGGCTTTATGACTGAGGCAATATTGTTTTGGCCCTCTCTCTTCTACAATAGAGCTGAAAATAAGCGGTGACAGCAGCAACAACAGCAGCCTAATTACCAGCAGCGCACCGCAACAGGAGAAAAGATGCTGGCCGAAGCATTTCCCGTGATGGAGACGCCACGCAGCTTTGTGGTTCTGCGCCGATGTGTGATGGGGACTTTTAAAAAGGGGGCGTGTGCATTCTCTGTGGCCCACCTGAAGCTTTTGAATCATTATTAACAGGCTCATGGGGAGTCTCAGGCATAAAGTTGAAGCAAACACTTCTGCTCCCGCTGAGCCGTATATTAAGGAATAACTAGACTAATGATTTCTGGGTCTTGGCTGCTTTGCCTAAGGAAACTAACTTTGAGCCTTTCGTTGCAAGAACAAAGCACCAACATTCCCTGAAGAAAGGTTGTTAGAAACCCCGATGCTTAGATCAGACGATGCATAGAGGACTTGGCTGTCGTGTACGGGTTATACTTGTATTTAAATAGAGACACATTTCATGCTGATATTTTACATACAAGTAGACTAAAGTACAATTTTAGCAGACAGTGAGCGTTATAGTTTAATAAATAACCTGCTATATGAAGGAGTCAAAAGTCCAGTCCACTGATAAATGTTTCAGGGCAAGACTTCAAAAACCGAGCGACAATGAAAGCGTCCCCTGTTGTGCACGATGATACCGCGGGGTCACCCCGTCATAGTGGACGGGTTAGCCCTGCCCAATACAAGTGGTGCTAAGATTTTCAAAATGACAGTAGCCATCCTAAAACACCGCCCTCTGTTTATAACACTCCTGTAAAAGGTGTAAAAAGGTGCTTTGCTCTTTTAAAGTCTCAAAACAGCTTATGGTTTTGGCAGGTGTATTATTCAGATATCAGAGCATTTAACTCTTTTTCGCTCTTAACAGCTCAAAGGAAGCTGAATGCTACAAAACCAGAAATATTTGGTAATAATACTTCTTTAAATAATGCAAACAGCCCATCCAGTGTCTAAACTAGCCAGAATAGCCGCTAATGCTTCAACTGAGCTGAGCTGAAAACTTGTTAGCCTGTGATGCAGCCCAGCTGGGAGACATGCCAGGAGGGCAAATGTTGAATGACACAACAAGTGGATTAGGGAAGAGTGATTTCCTTGATTTGTGGTTTGGACTGTGTAACAGCTCTGAAATTTGCCACCCGTTAAGCCATAAAATGAAGCCTAACCTGACAGAAAAAAGGTCTGTCAGCCACGTGGACCTTCAGGAGTACGCGGGTCCACATCTGCTGCTACTGAAAAGTCAGACTGTCACAGAGAGTGCAGATGCAAAGAGACAAGATAAGAAGCAGCATCTAATCAAAAGTGAAAGGCAAGGCATGCTCTCAGATTGGAGGCACAGCAGCTGATAGGTACTCCCATCAAATTTCCTGCAGTATATTTTTTTAATCAACAACACATCAGATTACCTCCAGAGCAGTCCTGCATCACAATAACCTCCACATAATAGGTCCTAATAGGAAATTTAAACAGAGGATAGAAGATTTAAGATCAAAGTCAATGTTTGTCACCAAAGCAAACATCTTTGAAGTCAGGTCACTTTGGCAGGACAAATGGGACATTTTATTAGAGACATCTCCACAGGGGGTGTGCGTGCAAAACCGATAACATGAAACTCCATATAACTCCAGGTAATTTCAGGCTTCAAAAACAAGGCATCAGCCAAAATTAGAAGTTTCACAAGGTGGAGATCAACACCAGTGGGTCACATCACAGCGGATAGATCCAGACACTAAACACACAAATCTGGAAATTGTGCATGCAACAGTTAGCAAGCCTGGTTTCAAACATGTGGCCAGGATTAGACAGCTGATCTATAAACTACTGCAGAAGATGTTTTTTATCAGCCGTGCTTAAGGTGTCACTCAGACTTGGTGTTGGCAGCAAACCTGTTATCTGATTTTTGTTTTCTGTTATTTGTTGTATTTGTATAATGTGGACGTTTGCTTTGCTTCATCATTATATTTACAGCTTTGGCAGAAAATGCTACTCGAGCGATTTGTGCCTGTGCTGACTGGTCTGGGGAAGGAAAGGAAGTAACAAACTGGGAGCCAATACCAGTACATTGTAACCATTCAAGCTTTATTTTTAATGAGCTCTCTTTTCTTTCCTCTGGCACTTCAAAGCTGAATGAATGTGCATTTGGACTACTAACGTTACTACTGCTTATTACAGTACCGGGTCACCTGTGATGGCCTAGGTTATTATCGCTGCCAATACGGGAATTATTAAAAATAAAATGTGACAAACTGCTGTAGCCAACCATCAAATACAAATGTGCTATATATGATGTTACACAGTATAGTTTTGAAATTTGGACAGATTTCAGGCTACGCTAGCCCCGTTCTGCATTTAGCATTCAAACATGGTAAAAAGCAAATAAGGGGACCTATTCTTTAAACCTGGACTAGCTTACCGTTTGCACTCATAAATAGTCTAAATGTCTTTCTGTTGCCAGGTTGCTTATCTGTTGTTGAGCTGCAGAATATCAAACTTGTGTGGAGTGTGTTTGTGGTGACTTAAGAGCAGCAGAGCGAGAGTCCTGAAGCAGACAACGGTAAGCCTTGTTGGGCTCAGTCAGTTACAACATGCTGCAAAACTTAGGCTTCATTCATGCTGGGTGTGAACTGCCTTTTTGGAAGAAATGCTCACTGTATTTCCTTTCAGGGGGTTCAATATATTTTGGTGATCTGCATCCGTTTTTTCCCCCCACTCTTTCTCACAGAGTACAAACAACCCAATGTCATCGCTGAAAGGTCAAGCGACAAACTGTTTCCAGTCCTTCCCTCCCCTAAACTACTGATAAAGTACTGAAATGTAAGAAGCTCAAGTACTGAAAGGTGACTGTCAAAGGTTTTGGTGGAAGGTCTTTACCTCCAGATCGGATGTTTTCTGCCTGTTTTGTTTCTCGGATAAAAATGTAATCGGCTTTAAATTTCCAGTTACAGATGACGATGTGTGTGACGATGCTTCTTTCACACTCCAGATAAACAGTCCTTTGAAAAAGCAGATTTAAATTTTTTTTTTTATCTTTCCAGTCAATCTTTTATCTTTATCTCAAAGACCGTTCAACTCGTAAAGCAACTCCCACAACAACAGAGAATTTCTGAAACAAATCTACTATGTGAGTCTTATTTGTACGCAGTTACATCATGATAGAAGCAGATATCAGGGAGCTTTTCACCTTTTATCATTTCTGGCAGCTTTTGCTCAGAAAGTAAAATAAGTTGTCTGCTAATGAGATATTCAGGGTTTTTGACAAGACAGTCAGTCAAAACACTTTTAACACATTAGATGTTGAGGTTAACAGCATCATCATGTTGAAAAAAGTATAAACTGAGATAAGAAAACCTATTAAAGGAGGAAAACACAATCTACAGACCACAAATGATACAACTAACAGCAGACTGACTTCTGCCACCTACAGCAACACTTTTGACATCCGCACGTAATCACAGAAAGACTTCTGGGGAATGTGCTGTGAACTGCGTGGTGTAATTTCCAGTCATGAGGGCAGAGTCAGATTCTTACACAATGCAAAGATATTTTCAAAGATATTTTTATCAGGCAATGAAAAATAAAGCGTTGCAACACTCTGACTAACAAACGACCACAAGCCCGTCCCGTCTCCGAGCGCTTCTCTGTACAAGGCACAGTGAATGTAGTATAACGACAAGCTACAGGAATCTGAAGTATTTGGCTCACTCACAGACAGACTGGATGGAAAGAAGAAAGAGATACTCATCAGCTCCTTCCAGCTGCCGCCTTTTGGAAAGCAACTGGATGATTTAACAGCGAGTCAGAAGAGAACACAGGCGAGCGCTTTTCGACTCAAAATATTGCTCAATGCTCCCGAGGTCTTTTCCATTCTCCTTCCAGATCCTTGGCCTGCACCCGCGTCGCTAATTATCACCAGGTTTAGCATGGAAAGAACACATCAGGCGCATTCAGGAATCGTACTTCTGAAGACGTAATGCAATGTGGAAAATATCTTCCCAATCTGCCGGTTCAGGACACAAACAGGGAAGAGTATCAGGTGGAGAACGGTCTCCTCACAGGAGGAAGGAGCTATGTTGTTGCATTCAGGCTATAAAGACAGATTTATGATGCGTTCAGCGTGAAGACTCGGCAGCGACTTCAAAGCTGTGGATGACTTTTGTTGTTGTGTGTTAAAGGCACACACACACCCGTCGGATGATGGACGCCGAGTGTTTCCACTCACCTCTGACATTGCTGGAATTACTTGTGTTTACAGAACATTAGAGAAACTATCCTCGCTAACAGCAGCAGCCAAATACCAGATAACCTTTACTGTTTTTAAATTACCATAGCTAAATTGCTTTTCCCTATCAATACTCACTCGCACGCATTACAATTTAAAACACATGCCCCGCATCTCAGCAGAAATCAGAGGCTGATGCACTTTTTATGAGCTCCTCATGAGGTTGATTCACGTGTGGAGCTTCAGACTGTTGTGTTGGATTCACACTAAGCATGAAACAGAAAAGTCATTCGCTTCTTCTGAGGACAGTGTAAACAGAACACGTCCCAAGAGCACAAGTTCTGCATTAAATAAAGCAGCGGAGCTTTGTCCTTCGGTGTTTTTTGCTTGCAGAGTTCAGCTTCATGTGGGCCGTCTGGATGCTGGCACACGATGGTTTCGCTTGCAGCTTTGTACCTAGTGTTTGGCGAGCTATGATAGCATATCAAAAGAAAGCCAAACAAACAACAAAAAGCCGGCTGTCCGGCGCTGAAATGAAACATAATGGGCCGGCGCTCGCCCTCCCTCAAGCCTGTGGTGTGAGGAGGTTTCAAAGAGCTCACGTGCAGCTGGTCCTGGGTCGTTTGACCTGAAGTTTTCTTGTATTTAGGTGTCATGGTTTATGTTAAGGTTCACTTAGTCCTGAGTTTCCCTGTTTAGTTCTTGTCCGTTAGGTTGCCCCTGTGTCTCTGTCCTCTGTGTGTGTTCGGTGTTTATGTGCGTCCTTGTGTCCCGTGTCCCTCCTCGTGTTCATTCATGCCTCCGCTGTCCCTCCCTTATGTGAAACTAAGCTCGCGTTAGTTTCACTGTTTCCTGTTTTATTGTGACATTCGAGTCCAATCATACCTGCTGTTCACAGCTAATTCATGACTGTTGTTAACTTATAAACTGACCTGTAATCAGGAAGCTGTGGGCCGACCTCAGTCGTACATTTGCTTGATGATAATTTGAGTGTGCTGAGTTGGTGATACGCTGGGCTGTGTGAGCAGTTAGTCACAGAAGAACTAGAACCTACTTTTGTTCATGACATGCAATCATGCAGCAATGCTTAACAGGTTTGTGTTATTAACGACAGTACATTACACCACGCAGACACACAGCTGCCAATCAGTGTTAAAGCAGCAGCTGGTGACGTGACTTACACAAAGCAAATGCACAAAGCTTTAAAAAGAGACAATGATTGGGAAGAATGCTAATATTTTCCATGTAGTCTCAATAAGTCAGACAACCGGCCATGTTATTGGCCGAGGACTGAGTCCTCCAGCCAATGGATGCTCTCCAGGCCTATAGAAGCTGACTGGAGCTACACTTCAGGGCCTTTGGTCAGTTTTGTGGTTGTCAGAACATCAGGTGCTTTTGAGTTTGCTGCTAGTCTTATTCTGCTGGCCTGTTTTTGTTTGTCCGTTCTCCTGTTTGTCCTCGGTTGATAAGGAGTTGAGATGCAGCTTCGTTATCTTTCTCTTTAGCTAGGTTAAGACTGTTTTGTTTGTCATCCTGGCCTCTGTTAGCATGTTTCCAACAAAGCTTTGCAAACTGACTCAAACCACCTTGTGTTCCTCCATCAGTTTTAGGTTACTTTCCTCACCCTGAGAACTTTCTGGGGCTGTAACCTTTACAAAACCAGCATCCTGAGAGAATCAGGTGAAGGATTACTTTTTGACACAAGACTGAATCTGACACGAGTCAGTGTCCACAGTTCACAATAACCAGCAACACAACACACAATGCAACGAAATCCAAACCTGTCTGCAGATTATTTATAGTAGAGACAAAGTAAAGAAAGTTCATTTCTTCTAAATTTGATCCTTTGAACTTAGAAGTGATAAATAAAATCCCTACAAACACCGACATTACTTCTTGTTCTAATTAGATGTATGACTGATGATGTTCGATGTCTGAGGAGCAGCACTTCCCTGTGTGAGGGAACAGTGAGTGACTTTGTGGTTTCCAAATAGTTATGAAGTTTGCCATTTTTCAATCTGCAGGTGTGTGCGATGCAGTACGGCTGTCACGGCTTTCTGCAGGGCACGTACGTGATAAAACGTCTCCGCTGACCCAAACAGCCCATCCAGTCACGCTCTATTCTGTGACTCGAGGTCACAATACTCATCTCTTACAAGAGCCAGCGAGTGACAAAGTGTTCAAGTTCTGAATCTTTTCTGCTGCCAGACAGAAACTCTTCTCAGAAAATCCACCACCACCTCTGTTTCCCCTCCGACTACAAGGTCAAGCAGCATCCCTGACTGTCTTCACTGGTTTGATGTGGTCCTCTTTGGTACAGCTGCTCCTTCAACATATCAAAGTATTCCTGAGGTTGAAGGGAATAAATTACTTTGTTCATCTTCTCACAACACGCCGCAGCATCGGTATTCAAAGTGAGAGGCAGAAAAGCGAGCTGTTGTAGGGCCAACCTGCACGCAAAAGAACAGACAGCCGAGCAGAGCGGACGCACCGTGCACAGGTTTTTCATCCAGATGAGCTTTGAGCACACACGCTCACACTTAATGGCGCCCTACTTTGCACTGCATACATTCAATGAGCAGCTGACTGGGAGAAACAGGAAGTCCCTGCTTTAAGCAACACTAGATTTGCCACAGTTGCATTTGTCATGTTATTCTGATTAGTGTAATAATTACAGCTTGGCTGTGGTGAAAGCATCTTCTGCTGTTTATGCTGGGAGTTTACTCTCCCTCCTGCCAGGCCACATCCCATTTTCAGCCATATTTAAGCAGGATTATCCACTGCAGGAGCCTCTGCTGCCTTCTCTCTTTATTTCACTCCTGCAACCTCACCAAATTCCTCCACACTCAGCCCGACTCTGCCTAACACATTTGTGAGATTATAATAAAAAAATCAGCTTCCTCTGCTGCTCACCTCGTTCTCCCGTGCGGGGTAGTGAAAATTACACATGCAGCCTCAGACAAGAGGCGTTTCAACACTTTTTCAGTCTGTCGTCACTAACGTGTGAAAATAAAGCCGCATTTTCAAAAACTGCAAACTGCGAATCCCTCGTCTGGGCGTCAGGCCAGATAACAGGAGATGAGCGCTCAGGAGCGCACTCAGGAGTCCCGCCATTTGCTCTCACTGTAACTTTGACTTTCCCCCGAACGCCGATCCATCAATGACACTGGCGCTGTGCGCGAGGGCGGGTGTGTCAGAAAGGGAAATATAGCATCTCACACGTGTTATGTGATGAGATGCTGTGATTAATTCTCATGGTTAATACTGTGTCAAACCTCTGTGATATTGGAGCAAAAACTACTGGTTGAGTAATAAATACACTGATTTATTAACCATCCATCCGTCTTCACGTATCAAACTCAGGACAAAGAGCTGATGCTGTTTGTGTTTCGTTCTTTTTAAAGGGTTGAATCAGAGTAAGCCCACTGCTGCTGTGCTAGGCTGTCAGACGTTCACTTTACAATTACAGCGGTTACATAAATAAAATTATATCTTTGTTTACTCGGAGTTTTTTCAGGGAAACTCAAAAGCGCAGTCATGATTTGTACAAAAGCATACAAAAGACAATTACAACTGTTTGCGGCATTACTAACTATTCCTGTTTGTTCTTTTAAATTCAGATACAGCGTTGTGGAGCCCATGGCACCCAGCGAAGGTGTACATCCTGGACAGGGTGACACAATATCACGACTTCATTTTTAACCTCCTAGGACCTGGCGTCCACATATGTGGACATAAAAGTTTGGGTTGTCTAGACCAAAATACTAAATTTTGCTCTACAAGAGCCTGATATCCACTAACGAGGACATTATGGTGCCACTGTTCTATTCAAATTTAAAGTGAATGTCCTCATATGAGGATCTGATTCTTCTCAGAAACTGTTTTTTCCTTCATCGGGTCCCAATCAGCCCAAATAGCAAAGATAAAATTAAAAATGCATGTTATGAAAGAGTTCAGGTCTAGTTGCTAATCTGTAATAATAAACTGAAGATGAAACTATAAGCCAAGGAGGTGCCTGTAACCGGCTGGAAGGTGTCATGTTCTTTCTCCCCTCCGCTTATTTCACACCGTGTGAGATTCCTTTTCTCGTTTCCTCTCCTCACATCGTAGTTCCTCCCGGGGAGCGGGAGGTGAGCAGAGGAGTCCCATTCAACAAACATCGCCTTGCTTCAAGAATTCCGATAGTGCAGTCGATCATCTCGACTTCTGTGACCTTTGGAAACTAAAGCCATGTCTTCTTCTGGGAAGAGTCCCACAGCTGGGAAGAGTCCCACAGCTGGGAAGAGTCCCACAGCTCTGGAAAACCTCCTGTGTTGTACCAGTGCCAAAGACTTCACGCCCCAAGGACCTCAACAGCTACAGGCCGGTGGCTCTGACATCCCACCTGATGAAGACCCTGGAGCGGTTGGTCCTGGCTCAGCTTCGGCGCCTAATAAGCTCATCACTGGACCCACTTCAGTTTGCCTACCAGCCTGGCATTGGAGCGGATGATGCCGTCATTCACCTCCTACATCGTTCCCTCGCTCACCTGGAGACCGCTGGAAGCACTGTGAGAATCATGTTCTTTGATTTCTCCAGTGCCTTCAACACCATTCTTCCCTCGGTTCTAAAGGACAAGCTGGTGAACTCTGGAGTGGACCATCACCTCACTACCTGGATCCTGGACTACCTCACCGACCGACCACAGTATGTGAGGACTCAGGGCTGTGTGTCGGACAGGGTCGTCTGCAGTACGGGGGCCCCACAGGGAACGGTTCTGGCTCCGTTCCTCTTCACCATCTACACTGCAGACTTCTCCCACAATTCCACCCAGTGCTTCCTGCAGAAGTTCTCTGATGACTCTGCAATAGTCGGCCTCATCACTGATGGGGACGACAAGGAGTACAGAGGTCTGACTCAAGACTTTGTGGACTGGTGCCAGCTGAACTACCTCCAGATCAACGCCAGTAAAACCAAGGAGCTGGTGGTAGACTTCCGCAGGCACAAGCATTCTCCACTGCAACCACTGAACATCCAAGGTATGGACATTGAGGCTGTGGACAGCTACAGGTACCTTGGTGTTCATCTGAACAACAGACTGGACTGGACTCATAACTCAGACGCCCTCTACAGGAAAGGGCAGAGCAGGCTGTACCTGCTGCGGAGACTCAGGTCGTTTGGAGTGGAGGGCCCACTCCTGAAGACCTTCTATGACTCTGTGGTGGCTTCTGCTATCTTTTATGGTGTGGTCTGCTGGGGCGGCAGCATCTCTGCTGGGGACAGGAAGAGACTGAACAGGGTGATCCGAAGGGCCAGCTCTGTTCTAGGATGCCCTCTGGACCCAGTGGAGGTGGTGAGTGACAGGAGAACGGCGGCTAAGCTGTCATCCCTGTTGGACAACATCTCCCACCCCATGCAGCAGACTGTGACAGCACTGAGCAGCTCCTTCAGTGGGAGACTGCGGCACCCACGGTGTGGGACGGAGAGATTTCGCAGGTCTTTCCTCCCCACTGCTGTCAGACTCCACAACAAAGACTTTAACTGATCAAGCACACACATCCATACATATGCAATAATACTAAGTGCAATAATCCTTTCTGTCATCGTTGTATTTTTACTCAGTTGTATATAGTATTTGTATTTGTATTCTATTTTTATCTTATTGTATATTTATTTTATTTTATTCTATTCTGTACAGTTGTGTACTGTATTTATTCTTATTGTATTCTAATTTTTGCCTCATAACTTTTGCACTGTCCACTTCCTGCTGTGACAAAACAAATTTCCCACGTGTGGGACTAATAAAGGTTATCTTATCTTATCTTATCTTACCGTGGTTTATATACTCAAACTGTGCTGCGTTTGTGTTAGATTTTATGGGTGAAGAACAGAAGAGAAAATCACACACACAACAGTGTTGTTGTTGCTCTCTCCTGTTCCTCCTGGAATCAAACTCCACTCTCCTGAAGGGGTGGAGAAGCACCGCCATCCTGAGGTTTCACGTCAGGATCAGCAGGACAAAGACCAGAGACGGAGGCGCGTGGAGCTGTGTGTGGTGTTCAAGTGGATGTCTGCTCTTGTAAGATTTTATATTGGGAAATAAATCTGCATCTTTTTTCATGTATTTTTATTTATTATAGTCACTCCCAGTTCCCTACTTCCTGCATCCTGCACACTTCAGGTCCTGCACCCTGAGATTACAGCCATCATTAATCAGTTTAAGCAGGTAAACTGTGCGATGATGAATGAATGAGGGCCAAGATGAACAGCTGTTACTCCTCCATCATTCATTTTGATGCTCCATCCTCTTTTCTACTTCCATCGACTCTTTGTGTCTCCACTGTTGCTGTCACAGTAGACGTTGGGTCACATTGAGATGGTCTCCCTACATTTCTGGCAGGCTCATCTTTGGTTGGAAGAACATTAAAATGACAAACGTTGAAGCTTCAGCTGGAGGACAAATTGTTATTAAAAGAAATCCAAACATTTGTTCTGATCATTGTGCAGAGAGCACTAACACTTCAGTTCAAAGTCTCTGACTGTGTTGGGATTAAGTTTGAAGACATTAGCAAACGATCACATCAGTTTCGTGTCCAATGGGATAAACCAGCAGCAAAATGAGCCTCTGCGCATCCTTACTGAAGCAGTCAGGGGTCCAATCAGTTCTCTTTGCTGTCCCGTCATTATTTATGAAAGCCACAAACTGTTTATAATAAATCTGCTAAATGTTCCAAAAAGAGTGTACAAACACGTGTTTCTAATTTCTGTCTAAACTCAAAAGCTTTCTTGGATGTCGAGGATGGACAAGAGGAGCGCTTCAGGCTCAGCCATTTACATAATGCAGTCGATTAAAAACAGGCCTTTTCAAACACACATGGTTGGAAGATTACTCAATGTCCCAGAAAGCACAGCACAGAAGCAGGAATATGAAAACCTGGATACAACAGAAGCCTTTTATCCTGACGTGTGTGAACACAGGAGACTTCACATCACAGGAGGAGTGTGGTAACTGTGTAGCAGACATAATTACAATTAACACAATGAGTCCCATTTACTCCAGTTTGTAAGACTCGTCTACTCACAAAGAAATTCCCTACAGGGTGGCAAACTCAAGGTGAAACTCACACATTTTCAGATTCAGTGTGACTCAAGTTTGCTTATCTGTGAATAAATGTTCTTAAACCACAGAAACGAGACATTGTTCTTTCAAACGTTGCTTCATTACAACCATATTTCTGAGTTTTATTCAGCATTAAAAGTAATCCACGCGTGGTAACAGTGCACAGAGTCACTGCCAACAGTTAATTCAGCGTGCCTTCCATTTCAGTGACAACCATCTGTTTTGTTTTTCCCTTGTAACACATTTGTTTGTCATTACCCAGCAAAAAAATCCTGTTTCCAGCACACATGCAGGCAAACGTTCAAACTGCTTTTAGATTACATGTAACATGGTTCATGTGGAAACAAGAAAAGACTGTTACTATTTTATTTTTTTGTAAGATCAAAATTAACATTTCACTCTGAGATCCTCCATAAGCTGCAGACGTGTCCACTTTGTCCTGAACTGAAAGGAGCTGCAGGCTGTTTGCCTCGAAACGTGCACGAGGATACAGACTCATAAGAACCAGACGAGCTGATTGGCTGAACTTAGAACTGTTATTGTCAATGCACAATGAAATTAGGTAAAAAGCTGTAAGATGAGTATTTAAAGAGTTTAGTAATAAAGTAACGAGAATGAAAACAATCCACATTAAAAGTGACTAATAGATGCAGAAAAATCATAAATTTTATTGGGGAAAAAAAACAGCTGCTGCATTCACATGGATACTGTTCTTCACCTTTCATTCCTCCTCACCGTTGTGCATATCAACACTTCCTGTTTCAAATTAAAAGCCCGTGGCGTTTAACTGAAGAGAAAGCGTTCATTTCGATTGCACCTGTGATTAAAACAGAAGTCTGATTTCTGGGTGAGCCTGGCCTCTTGTCTTAAAGTCGCCCCTGTGTACCGCTGCAGTCCAGATTATAGAATATGAAAGAGGAGCCATTTGCTTAAATTGTACTGCTTTTTAAAAAAATACACATCTCCTAGAAGTAAACATGATCAGTGGGATGCTTTTGAGATCCAAATCTCTTCCACAGATCCCACTGTTGATCCACTCGAGGTCTGTAAAGAAACACTGTTGTGGATGCTTATTAGCACCTTTCCAAGCGTAATCCTGCAGCTTATATTTGCTGTCTTTGGCATCTCATATCACAGGAATTTGTTTGATAGGAAAACAGGAATTTCTCGTGGCTGTTTTACTTGAAGGAGTGTCTGCAGAATCCCGTTTCCACAAGCAGCGATGTTAGACGGAGAAATTTAGCAAAAATGTTGAGAATTATTTTTTTAGATTCTTGCTCCACAAACGGAGGATAATCTTTCGCTGCAGGCAAAGCTGCAACAGGCACGATTCCCACAGTCGAGGTGACCTCATCGATTTATGAGGATACGGCCTAAAGTATGTGGACACGTTTTAACATTGGTCTCAGTTTGTGTTTGTGCCTTGAAATGAAATCAAAGTCAGCTCCAGTTAGCGAGGAAGAGCCTGACCCCAATCCCACCCAAACGTTAGCGAGCTGGCGCCTCAAAAAATGCCTGAAAAATGCGCTCAATTTAAAAATGTCCAGACAAAGTGGAACTTCTATTACAACTGTTCACACTGATGTGACTGGAAGCTCCAGTGGAACATCAAAACTGCCCTTGCAGCAAGACTTTTTCCAACTATAAAAGTGCTTTTACCGCACTAGAAAATAATTACAGCAACAATAATTTCATGCATCGTCTTTATAATTTCTAGGTGAGAGCAAAAATACGCTGTTCGTGTCTGAAGAGCTACATGAAATGTGCATGTTCAGTGTGTGATATCAATAAATGCACAAGAGTTGAGGAAACTTTCCTGCTTTACAACAATAAAGAGGAGGCTGCGTTTCCTCCACCCAGTTGTGCTGTAGGAGTGAAGGCGGCTGTTTTCATCCCTCTGCATCAAAGGCTGCTGCTGTCAGACACAGCCAAGCTCGCAGAGATATCTGAGGAGTCCTTTTGCATCAGTGCCTAGAAGCACGGTTTGTGCACTGGGAGGGAGGAGGGCTGGTAGTGGAGCAGCTCGTGAGCTTCTCAGGCAGGTCACTGCGGTTTGAGTTGGGAGGAGGCTTTTTCTTTTATTCACATTTTACTTTCACTTGCTGGAAAAGATTGTGTGGGGGATGAAATATGTCCAATCATAACATTAACTGAAGCTTAATAATACCCAGTGTTTTTAAATCTGACACGAAGGGCTGGTCTTTATATGCATCCCTTTGTCAAAGGTTTGGACCAAAGCATGGCGACGATGTGGTGTGTTAAGGCGGCTACGCTTAAACACTCTCAGTAAATTTCTTCTTCACTCACCTTTTTAACTCACGATGTGTTTATACACCTCTCTGCATTTAATCGTTAGTTATTCTTAATCTCAGCTCTCTACCACAGCATGTATTTTGTCCTGTCTCCCTCCCCTCAACCAATCACAGCAGATGGCCCCGCCCCTCCCTGAGCCTGGTTCTGCCGGAGGTTTCTTCCTGTTAAAAGGGAGTTTTTCCTTCCCACTGTCACCAAAGCTCCTGCTCATAGGAGCTCATCTGAGCTGGGCTTTTCTCTGTACATATATATATATTTTCCTGGTATGTGATGTGGAATCGAGTGATTTTAGGGGTGAGGGAGGGAGTCTGAGAAAAGCAGAACTGCTGCCACAGTTTTAAGGTGAACGGCATGTTTTCGTTAAAGCACACTTTCAGGTACGTGCTCTGTTGTTTGCCGTGTCAGCGTTACCACATCAGCAGTGGAGTGCAAACATGAACTGAACCGTGTCAAAAAGGCAGTGTGCCTGATACAGGCACAACACTTGTGTAACGGTATTCAACGCACCATTGCTTCTGTTAGTGAGGTGATGCAGCTGGGCTGGAAAGCAGTGCAGGAGGAAGTGGCTGACATGGAGCCACAAACAAAAATAAACAAACAAAGAGGAAAAAAACAAACAAAGAGAAAAAAAACTGACTGACTAATCATCACAAAGCAAGTCCCACTGAGCTCGCTTTGACTTTCTGTACACAAGTGCTGTGAATTAAAGAAAAACTGGTCTTTACAGCCCGACTCTCACACCTCAGCAGGAAATAAAGGTGCTGAAAGAACCAGCACCTAACCACACACACTGTGAGGAGGACTGCGACCAACACAAACCATAAGCTTCGCCTTTCACCTTTCACTCTTTGTACCTGTGCAGCCCATTTACAGTGGGCGCTGATTTATTTGAAGTTGCCTGCAGGAAATCCAGCACCTTGGCTCCTGGTGCAAGTTCACACAAAACAACTTTTCAACATCACGTAAAATACAAAGCTAACAAATAAATAAATAAATGGCTGCACGCCATCAGCATCCAGCACGGCGAACAGACGGCTACCTCGCCTTCTGCAACATCAGAACTAAAAAGTAACAAAAGTCGAAATTTTAACCTTTGAGACGTGAATGTTTCTAAGATGATGCGCATGGATCCAGTGAGAATCCTGTGCTTTTAAAGACAAATACATTAAAACCTACAAGATAACACGCCTGAAAGCTGCGAGTTAACCTCCCGCTGAGCAGGATGTGCCTTGGAAAGCATCGTCACAGCAGCAACAGAAAGAACAACCTACACATCCGCCATCATCATCAACAGTCCTCGGGTTACAGGACATGACACAGACTAGATGGCTTCAAAGTAAGAAATCCAATCAACACCAAAATATCCCGTGATGGGAACCCAGCCAAGAACAACACAGCTCTGCGTACAGTGCAAATAATCTCCTACAGCAGCGGTCCCCAACCCCCGGGCCTCGGACCGGTCCGTGAGTCGTTTGGTACCGGGCCGCGAGAGTTGAGGCTCAGCTGTGAAATGTCTGGTTTTCAGCGTTATTTTGTTATCGTTTTTATCTCTGTTTTCCTGGGTCTTTTCACGTGTTATGAATAAATCTTCTTTTTTTCGGTACCAGTACTACTTTTATTTTGTTGTATTTATCCGCGACACCTTAAAGGCCGGTCCATGAAAATAACGTCGGGCATAAACCGGTCCGTGGTGCAAATAAGGTTGGAGACCGCTGTCCTACGGCACCTCCGAGGCTCAGCGTTAACCCTTTACTGTCATCTGATATTTCTCATTCCTGTGATGTGTGTGAGACAAAGCAGCGCACAAGTGCTTCACTTAAACGGCTCCTGGAGCCGGCAAACTCTTACATCACAAAGTGCTGGTTTGGTTGATCATATTGACTGAGATAAATAAAGTATATCTAGTAGCTCACTGTCAGCTGAATATTTTTTTGCAGGTGTTAAAGCACCAACAGTTAGGTTGAGATGTATTCCTGCCATAGAATGGGTCTAATATTACCGACATGCTATTATACAGTCCCCATCAAACGTTTCAGACTATCCATTCAGTTTAAGTGTTGTTTTTAATAAACTGCATGCTCAAAAAATGCTTCGTTTCTCTCCCATGTCTTCTTGTTGCCTGTTGAAGCTCTACTAGAAACCTTGTTACGATCCAACCATGCAAAATATATATAGTATACAGTCCCCATCAAAAGTTTACGACGACTTTAGCCGCTGTTTAAGTGAAACATATCATAGCTGTTGAATTTGTTTTGTTGTTTTTTGTAACAAAGTAGCCGATTGATCGTGTTGATGATTTCATTATCGGTGCTTCACACCAGTTTGACGTCAGGACTCGGACGCTGTGACGGGATCAGAATCACCATCTTTCATCATGTCTGCGCGTTTCTACAATGAAGCGACCAGATGAGGCCTCGCCACGCCACCTCCCTCGTGCCTTCCTGTCTGTTAGGAAGAATTTCATAATAAACAAGATGCAGCACGTGTAAATAATGGTGCCAGGGCTCAGCTAAGCGATGGGGTACTGTGGCCTTTAAATTACTATAAATGTACTAAAGAAGCATGTTTACTGTGGAGCAGCAGCAGATCTCTTTCGCATGTAGCCACTGCATGAAGTGATCAGTAAGATCAGCCTGTGCTGATCAGCCTGTGCTGATCAGCCTGTGCTCGCGTCCACTCGCTGTTTTCCAAACGTCTTCCTCCCAGTTGAATTCTCGCTGTCTCTACGGGTCTGACAAAGAGCTTTCACCCACTGCTCTCAATTTAGATTTAAATGAGCATCTGGAATATTTATTTAATCCATTTATATTTAGTAGTTCTGGTATCCCACATACTCAATATTTTATAAATATCATAAATAAGTAATGTGAAATATGTAAATGGGGGAAATTGGTATAAATGCAGCAACGTGTTTAAATGAAACTAGTGAAATTAATTTAATTTGTACTGCTTGAATTTATTTTATTGCATTATGTGGATATTTTTAATATTTTTAACACTTCACAGAGACCAGAGAAAATTCAGCACCTCAAATAGTTGATTTAGTAGTGCTGTGATCACAGTTATGCTTTGTTTCGCATTAATGTGGATCAGCGATGTGGTTTGTAGTGTTTGTGTGGAGGAGCTCGCCGCCATCATCGGCCGGCGTTCAAATGTTCATTAAATTCTCTCAGTCTGCGGCGATCGAGGCACAAGATCAGCTTTTCGTAGTTACACTTTCTGCAGATTTATTCCATTTTAACTTAAAATTATCACCGATTTTGCTACACAATTTTATTCATCTAACTCTTTAATGAGCCGCTCAGTTTAAGTACTGCCGTCTTTACATGAGGTGATGAAATAACACACTTTCTTCACATAAAGTCAGTTTTTCAGGATTTACATAGTAAATCATTGAAAACATTAAATGACTGTTAGAGTTTTGCAGGACGTTTGTTTCATATTTCTGGACCTGTTCTCTCAGCACAGCTCACAGCTGTCACAGATGTTTTCCTTTGTCCTTCTTTTCTTTGATTTGTTAGAAATTAATTCCTTAAATGAGACAAATCAGATAATGGGATCATGCCTCTGTCCTCTGCCACTAAAGAATGAGACCACCTGATGAACCGACCTCTGATAACGTCTCTCAGCTTTCTTACTGAGAGCGCTGGTGCTTATCAGCACAATCAGTCTCTCGTGTTTTCTTAAAGAACATCTGTTATCTGTTTCAAAGCAGGCAAAGAGCCAAGACAGAGCTTTATCCCACAGTACCAACTCTCTCAGCTGATGCTAAACTAACTCGAGCCCCGTTTGGATGGGATTAGCATTACTGAGGGAGGTGAGGATGAAATTTACTCTGCTTCTTGGTAATCTACCCTGTGACTACACACGACGTGATAACCATCGGAAAATTAGTTGACAGTCAAAAACTCTCCATTGAATTATCTCACAGTCAAGCTCACAGATGTCTATGAAACAGATTTTATTATATATACACATATTAAATGAATTAATGGGGTTTTGTGTTTTAGATCCGCACTCGTCCATCCATCCATGATCCAAGCTGTCACAGCCTGTTAATCACTAACGACAACATTCGAACTCCACCTAATTTTACAGTCATGGATGAATAATTTTAGTTATTTATTTACCTCATTATTATTTTTTGTGCATTTTTTACTTTCTATTACTGAATTACATCAGAAATAATAGTTATGGCCTCCGCACCAGAGGCCATAACTATTGCTCAAACTTCCAGGTGAATAAATATCCCTACATGGCAGCTTGCTAGCGCGGGGAAATGGAAACAAAATTGTAGTTAAGGAACTTTAAATTGAGCAACTATTTGCCTGCAACATACTCCGCTCTTTCTTCAGGGTGGCTTTTATCATCAGTTTTTAGTATGCAGGGGCATGAAAGCAGAGAAAATGAATTTTAGAGCAGCAATCAGGACAAATGCATCCACTGGCACACCGACGTGTGGAGAAAAGGCAAAAGAAATGCAACACTAAGCACGTCTGTCACAATTCAGATCTCATAATGTAAGCACAAACTGACGCGGGCTCACGAACACAGTGTGCGCATGACTTAAACACAGTATCTCAGCTCTGTTTACCCACAGCCAGAGGGAGAGGACTCTGCTCCCCCCGAGTCAGTCATCACCCTGCTCCATACTTTTAAGCCCTTTTTAAAAATTGCAGGTGAAGCGATTCTATGTTTTAATATAGACTTTGTTGTTCCTAAACACACGGTGAGTCACTGGCTTCATCACCCTTCCTGAGCACGGTTCTCCTTCACAGTCCAAGTGATGCATTACATTTTCCAACAGTGGCAACAATGACATTTATTCGGTATAAATAGAGGGTAAAATTTGCATTTACAGCTCCCTGTTGCAGTTTGGAGCATTAATAACAACAGTTAGAGCAACAACAGTCAGAGTAGCAGTAAAAGCAGCAGCAGCACAGGGAACGAAATCTAATTACCGTAATTGTCGGGCTATAAGCCGCTACTTTTTGCACGAGCTTTGAACCCTGCGGCTTTTAGTCAGGTGCGGCTTTTCTCTGGATTGTCCATGATTTTTGTGATATCGTAAGACGATTTGTTTTGTTTGTTCCGCTGTTGTACGGCACTACGTTGCCTGGCGGAAGGGCATGTGATCAGACACACAGTATCGGGGTTCAAGAGTGGTATGTTGGTCACATGTCCATCCGCCAGGCAACATAGTGCCGTACAAGTAGCGCGAAAAACAAACTTCAAAGTAGCGCTATGCGTTCAGCTGGAGGCGTGGATGACGAGCGGCGATAAACTTGCGAAAAGCAAGTTATGCTCAACTCCACCGGTGGATTCTGACAGCGTGGAAAAGTGTGGAAACATCCACGATCACCAACGGATTTCGAAGGGCTGGACTGCTGCATGATGGAGAGGAGGACACCGCCACGGCCCTTCTGAGGGTGTTCGACTCTGACACTGACAATGAGGATTTCTTTGGTTTTGAAAGTGACAACGAAGGAGAGAAGCGGAGAGTGGATGACGAAGCCACCCTGAGCCTGTTCGTTTCCGACATTGGAGAAGAGGACTTTGGTGGTTTTAGTGCGCAGGAAGATGGTGATGAATGACTGACTTTTCTTCTTGTTAAAGCCGTGTCACTTCATATACCTAAAAAGTTATGCAAATATGTACCCGTAACTTGTTTTTCAAAATATTAATGACAGGGGTGTGTCTCCAAACAGCCATCTCTTTCCTGACAATTCCCTTTGTGCATATTCTCTTACATATGATGAGTCAACATTGAAACACCTGCGGCTTTTAGTCAGGTGCGGCTAATGTATGTACAAAACTGGATTTTCCCCTGATTTTAGCTTGTGCGGCTAATATTCAGGTGCGCTTTGTAGTCCGGGAAATACGGTAACTGCTTTCACTGATAACTACGAATAAATGCTGAAATGTTAACAAGTGACCTAAACTCCTGTTGCCAACATTTACATTTTTCATCAATATCAACATTCATTTTTTTAATGTTTTTTTTGTGTGTGTCATTTTCATATCTCTAAAAAGTTGCTGCTGTTGTATTTGTGTGAGGCACACGATGAAGTCTGGACTCTTCACAGATGTAAATGTCAGTTTTTGCTTTTTAGACTATTTGGGCTGGACACAAGTAGTTAACAAAAAGATTTAATTATACGGAGAAGCTTCACAGCAAACCCTCCGCAGTGACCTCACAGGAGTGTCACACCATTAGTTGATAAGTAAGAGAATACAGCAGGAACCGTGGTCGTGCCTCCTACCTTGTAGCTGGTAATCCACAGAGATGTCCAAGGGAGTCTGCAGCAGAGCTGACCTGCGGTAAACCACGTGGACCCTGCCCTGGTCCTCCAGCTCCTGAGTGCCTTTCTCCAGCGGCTCGATGAAGTACTCATCCGATTCGGTGCGAATCATCCCAGCCTGCAACAGGTTAGCAGGTCAGTGACTGTGTAGAACGTGTGCATTAGCATGTTTCATTACTGCGAGCGAGCGTGGATAGACCCAGAAACCTCATTGCTCTGATAGCATTCGTTTTATTAAGAGACAATTAAAATCTTCATGCCCCACAAAATCCCCCATCATGTATTAATAATGTAGAAACTTTGTGACAGTGTTTTCATGTAATTGTAAATTAATGCCTCAGTCTTTAAAATCCAACTAGAACATCTGCTGAACGCCAAATGCCCCCAATTTGTTTCCTCTCCCACGTATAGACACAGAAAGACGACACCAGAATGTCCTACTGAACAATATTAAAATTAGAAAAATGCATAAAATATAGGATACAATACAAAGCAAAGGCAGACGCACTAATGTAATATTTAGTAATTTATTCAAGAGAGAATCTGGGCCTCTCATTAACTGCTTGGCATGTGCAGGACTCTTTTTCTTTGCCATTATTAGATATTGTTGTGACTCTTTCTTCAGCTTTCTGTTTGCAATTATCACCTTGTTACCCAACAAAGGCTGGTGGTGGTCCTGCAGCGCGCTGCATCGTTAGTAACACATTGGCACAAAATTGCTTTGTGATGGCTACCTGCCAACCTCAGATTTCCTGCAATAAGAAGCCAGTCATGTCTGTAGTTTATGGCGGATATGAGGGGTCACGCTGTCCGGCTAACGCAATAATGCCCAAACAGACCGAATGTGCAACCCATCAAGACCAAATGATGGTCTGAAAAAGGTGTTACACGCTGACACAATAAGGTCAATGCTAAACAACCTAAAACCACTTTACAGCTGTTTCCTTAAAATGATGCTTTCTGGAATGCAAAATTATTCATCTAGATTATAAGATGAAAAAAACAAGGTCCCAGATTCTGGCTTCACAATCCTTAAAAATAAAAAAAGAAAGGCTTGAAATGTTTCATGTTACCTGTAACAAATAGAAAACACATCACAGTTTTATCCTTTGAATTAAAATGCAAAGCAGCAACTTTTCCAGGCAGCAGTAACGTATCTTTGGCACCATGTTTCCATGTGTCACGCGCCCTCCCTGACAAGCACACATGTGCAGTGGAGAAAGCAGAGAGAGCAGCAGCAACAACACAATATGACATTAGTTTGTTAAGAGCACGAAGCGAGCAGCTGGGGTGGAGGTGGGCTGCAAACTGGCTTACAGGGGTGCAGCAAATGTGAGTAGGCTAACTAATGCTACGCTCGGTTTGCTATGCTCCAAAACTACAGTCAGCCATATGAGAGTGTGTGACATTTTAAGTGAGCGCACACATGCTGTACACACAGTATGCAGACACACTGTGTTAGCGCTCAGTCGATCGGTCCTGCTGCGCTGAAACTCCTGGCAGGACTAAACTCCCTCTGGCCTCTTCACCAACAGTCTGGTGGACTGTGTGCTAATGTTGTTAGCGACCAACCCTCACTCTCAACTCATTTCCCATTTACTGAGACCCCAATCGGCTGGCACTCTACGTCCTCCTTTACACAAACGACTGGATGGATCCCAAATTAAATTCTTAGTTAAATTTAAATGCAGCATCGATACTGTGTGACTGCGTAAGCGTCCCAGCTGAAAGTCTAAACCAATAAACTGAATATTCGTATCTGAAGTGCTGCAAGTGAAATGAAATGAAAACGTCTGGCAGTCACATGACGTCTGGGGGAGAAGCTCAGCGCTGTTTAATGCAAGTTTACTTCTGGCAACAGAATAAGATTCATATGATTACGTACAATAAACCAGGTTATGATGCAGAAACGTGTCACGTATGAACCGGCTCATTTAATTGGCCATCTGTGATTATAAGAGCAAAAATACTGAAATACGATAAACGTGCGAGTGTGTTGGTTTTACTGCGTGACAGAGCTCAGACGGGAAAAAAACCTCCTTAGTTATCTTTAGAGAAACGGCGAGGTGGAGGTTAAACTCACTCATCGTGCCGTATAAACCGACTCTTTGCCTGATTCGGGGCCATTTGGCGTCACAGTGTTAAAACGCTGCAGCTTATACGGAAAACACAGTCAGTGTTTCAAAAGATGACGAGGGTTTTTATGACATCTCCCATAGAAATGTGGTGTCTGGACATTTCTGCAAGGACAAATCTAAAGTTTGCACAGATGTATAAACACTCAAACAAGAGAAGAAGAAAGAGCGAGCCAAAAACAAACGACAGTGTGCGCAGGTTACCGAGGAAACTCTGTTCACCATTTCTGACTTCACTTGTCTAATCGGACACTAACAAATAAGATAAATTACCGCTCGTTGAGTAGCAGACACAGACGTGCAGAAAGGATTTTTAAAACTGCATCAGTGTTTATGTGATCCCAACAAAGCAAAACTATCACACGCAGAAGATAAACGCTCTTCACAGTCAAGTGAACTCTAGAGGACAGCTGCAAATGGAAAGAAGAAGAAAAATCCAGCGATTCCTGACGCGTCATCCTTATCAAAGAGAGTAAGTAACACGGTGGAGCCTGTAAGATAAAACCTCTTACATCAGACGAATGTTACAGACGTGCTCCACTGCCGTCTGTTTGAAAAGTTTACGTTTTTCTGCTCACTTGAACACGCTTTCTCCTCAGCTTATTTATCGCGCACCTGCAGGCGCCTGCTTGCAAACACAGATTCTAAATATTCTGTAGGTCAGCGTGCATTATCAGGCCGGAGTGCGGTTGGCCTGCTCTTCACCAAATCCTCACAGCAACTGGCATCCTGTGACCAAGTCAGCACATTTTCCGCCATGATTTATTCCTGACAGAACCGAGAACCACCTCGTCATCTTTATTTACTCTGCGCTCATCCACCACTCTGAATCCTCAGCTCGAAGCCAAAGAGGCTGCAATCTTGACAGTAACTGAGCCCGCGGGCATATCTTGAACTAAAGTGAGATTCATGCACCGTAGCTCTTTCTTATTTACCAACGGCAGGTGAAAGCCGAGGATGAAAGATGGCCGAACATCTCAGAATGTACGGGGCTCGGATACCGAGAGCCCTTTCCATCTGTGAGGTTCTTTAAGGGTCTCCGACAGGTCACGCTCCTCTATTTAAGCTCAGCCGAGCAGAGGCTGAGCTTAAATAGAATCTCTGCTCTCATAATAAATTGAGGTGCCTTTTAAAGGTGAAGCTGGAGGATCGTGCTAACAAACTGACTGACAGATAATTTGATAAAAGCTGTTTTTCTATCAAGAGAAGCCATTCAAGTCTGACCACTTATGAAGTATTTCAGCAGCTGAAAATGCCACCTTCTTATTCAGACACCGCAGAGCAAACAATACAAACCGAAATCACAGAGGGGCGTGTGTAATTAGACCGGGTGCTGACATTTGAATCGTTTTAATTTTTGATTAAAGCTGCGCTTAAGAACAACACTCCACAGGGGAGCGTTCGAAGGATCTCAAAGAAACTAAAGCTTGAAAGAAAACAACAGTGACCGTGTGAGCTTTTACTTAACAACAGCTTTTTTTGATAAACTAGTTTCCATCTCAACTCTGTCCTGTTGTCTCCATCGCTTCTAAACCTATTTATCTAAGAACAGGCAGAAGTGAAGCAGAGAGAAGAGAGCGGCTCGTTGAATCCTACCACGCTTTAATGTAAACACTCAGAAACAGATATCTACCAGAAACACGCTCACTGCATCTTGAAGCTACAATCCTGCCTCGACACAGTGAGTAACGTGTTTTAGCGATCCACGCCGACCACAGGAAGTGCCCAGCTCTCTGGTTTGAATTGAGGAATAAGCAGTTGGATATATATGCTGCTGTCCTGAGATTAAATTGACATCTATCCCTGAAAAGCAGAGAAATTGCAGAAAAACGCACCTCTTTTCATGCTTTTTCATCCAAACACTGAAAACAGAACAGTTCTGAAATGAATTTAAGCTTTGTGCAAATTTCTATCTTCTTTCTGGCAAGGATGAGCTCGGAGAAGCGGTGATGCATTCAGGAAAGGTAAATTAGAAATCATAGCACGCTGAATGTGTCTCGAACAAATCTGTCCTTCCATTTTCTTCTGCTTATTCAATTCAAGGTAGCTGGAAGCGGGGGTGGTGGGGATGGTGGGGGGAGGTTGGCAGAGCCTTGCAGGGCTGCTGTAACAAATACTTTTAAACTAAACTCCATTACAGTGATGCCATCTCCTCTAACACTGCTGCACAGCCAGCCGAGCCGTCTAATGAGTCTTATATACAAAACACAGGTCACAGGGGAACGAGACAGAAGAGCGGGGCGTTTTTAGGCTTATGGGCATTAAATGCATGTTGAGGCAGATATTATTAGAAGGAAATTAAATTCTAGTTTGAGTCCATTACTGCCTGGTTTGCATAACTACCCAGGGCTGGACTGCCGACGCACTTTTTGGCCGATGGGCCATCCTGAAGGGTCAGACGTCTTAACGTGACGGAGCCTCTGCCTACCTTCGCTGAGCGATCACAGTGGGACGTCTAGACCAAAAACACCAGGGCTGATGTTTGTCCCAGTCCAGCCCTGGGTGTGTTTTCTCACATTAAAAAAACACTGCAAGCTTCCAGTGCTGCCCCTCGGCCTCCTGGTTGACACACCGATGGTATCAGTTTGAAATCCTACATCGCCTTGTTCTCAGGTTCACATTCACATGATGAAAATATAATCTGGGATTCAAACTCATCAGATCTGTAGTAGTTCCACCTGCAGCATCAATCTGAAGCTCCTGGATCGTCTATTTCCAGAGTTATCACATTCATAAACTTAGGCTCCATGCCACCCACCCATCTTCTTGCCCGGCGGGGTGACTACTGTACCCCATCAGCCTCTTACAGCTGGGGGGCAAAAGCACATATTGTGTGCCACCTGCCAGCTTGTTGTCATGTTGTCATTGAACCACAGCATTCGCTTTAAGCTCAACGTGGCCTTAAGAGACACGCAGACCTTTCTGAACAAAAGGCACAGAGAGCAGTGTCTCATATGTACGGGTGTGTTTTTTAAAGACATAGGTGGCTGTACGTGAAAGGATTAAAGACACGCTGCAGTGTTTCTTTTCACCTGCAGGAGCACTACGGCGTCTTTTCATTTATTTTATCGTCTCAGACACGAGGATGCCAGTGAGAGCTTCGGCATTCAGATAACAAAAGTCATTGAATAAGCTCGTAAACATGGATTCTGAATGTTTATTTGAGAGCAGAAATGTGGAGTTCCTATGCCAGCTGAAACACTGGCCCTAGGGTCCCTCTCGAGTTGGACGCATGCACAAAACACCTCATCCGAAACACATCCAGAAGGCATCTGAGTCAGACGCCTGGCTCGTCTCAATGCAGAGGAGTAGTGGCTCCACACTGAGCCTCTCCAAAGCACTTCTTTATCCTCACAGAGAGCCCAGACACCTTTCAGAGGAAGCTCATCTTCACCACTTATATTCTTGTTTTTGGTCGATACACACGCTCGTGGCCGTACGTTCAGCCTACACACTCATCTCCACAGCAGAGCATCAGTATCTATCCCCATGGATACAACATCAAACCTTAGAAATCTACATTAACATACATATTATTACGTTATTCAGAAACGACGTCACTCAGTCACAGTGAAAAACCTCATTGTGACATCTTCAGATGTCCTTGAGCTGCTGACTGATTCGACTACGCCTCACAGCTCCAGTATAAACCACAATATCATTTCAATTCAGCTCAACGCTGGAAATCAATCATTTGAATTATCATGTCAGGAAAGTCATGTCCAATCAATACGCACTTACTTACACTTACGTTACCTGCTGGAGGGGGGAAACATGACCAATGAGGGGGTCTCAGGTATTCAGTAATGTGAAACTAGGTGATCCGTGTTTAAGTAACACTTCTTTCCATGGTGAAGGTTTTCCAGCAGAACATTCTCATCTGTACTGAGATGTTATTGACTTCATCTGGTTTCTAGTGTATATTTGCTCATTTCTATTCAATCACAGGTCGAACGTAGCAGAGTCAGGATATAACTCAGCTCAGCATCATTATCTGTGTTTCAGCTGCTGTCAGAGCCCAAAATAGTAATAAATTAAAAACTAAAGCACACACCGAGGTTCTCATATTTAGAGGACTGTTAACTTTAGAATGTATTTGGATGCTTTTACCTGGAGAAACAGAACATAATTATCTCTTTTAGGAGAATTGAAGTGTGATAACTTGAGGCCAGAATTTAGCATAAAACATCATGAAATGTCTCCGGCAGCAGGAATTCAGAGGAACTGAAGCTAACCCAATAAAGGAAACAAGCATTGTTGCACTCTCAAGCTTGCATGCCTACCTTGGAAAGCTTTTTGGTGTTTCTGTTAGTCTACACCTGTTATTTCATGCCTAATTGATGATAATAGCCAGCAGTGAGCTTGTACAGCCGGGTGTTTTCCTCACACTTCTGTCTGCAGATGGTCCAAAAGCTTCAAACTGCAGCTTTCTCCTGGTCACGAGTCCCACATTTAATGAGCTTATATCACTAGTGAGGAATTTTTAATGCATTTTGAAGGCTCGTGTAAGGTAAGGGACCGGTACCTGGACTGAACTGAACTCAGCTAACAGGCTCTTGATCAGATGATTCAGGTGGACAAATGTCAGACATCAGAACATCAAAACATACATACTCCGATGGATGCATTGGAGAGCAATTTGGGGTTAGTATCTTGCCCAAGGATATTTGGCATGTAGACTAGGGGAAGCCAGGAATCGAACCACCAACCTTCCGATCAGTGGATGACCTGCTCTACCACCTGAGCTACAGCCACCCCAAACCACCACTATGTCCTATAGCCACCACCACCACCACTTTGTTTGTATAACTATATCTATCTATATCTATATAGAAAATATAGAATATAGAAAATATTTGTCATAGATAGATATAGATATCTTTCTATGTCATAGATAGATATAGATATCTTTCGATATCTATATAGATATCGAAAGATATCTATATCTATCTATGACAAATATTTTAAAATGATCTTAGGTAGTGCCGTGCTTCTGATCACTCAGTTCACTGATTCAATTGCTGATCAAACACAGTTTAGAGGTAATAAATTAAATGAAAGTAATACATTAAAAATGTAAACAGTGGTTTCACTCTTGCACACCGAGTTTCTCTCATTTCAGCGTGTGACCTTTGAGGCTGGGCTTGTGGATATCGGGTAAGCAGCTAACATTAACATGTCAGCTACTGTTCACGTGCTCAGCTGATAGTGAGGGGAGGGGCTGCGTACCTGCCTGCAGGGGCTGTGTGATGTAGTTTCACCGGGATGAGGCAAAGACAACACTGATGGTATCTATACGGTTGTAAATGAGTATCCAAAAGTAATTTTAGCATGAATTAGTATCTGAGACTCTTTTTCTGGTTTTTGGCTCAGCCTAACCGGGACAGCAGAGTCTCAGTGTCTCTTGAATTTGGAGGTCAAAGCTAAAAGGAATTGTGACCTTACAAAAGACATTTTTTGCCTTAATTTCAACAACACTTGGCACAAATCTTTATTACGATAAAATAGCAACATTATTTGAAATCCCTGTGACTAAATGTTGTGCAAAAGCAGCTTTCTGCCCTTTCACCGTACCTCAGATCTGCAGAGCTCAAAGGTGTAAGGTGGCATTTTCAAACCAATTAATCAGAGACAAAATATTACTGAGTGTGATCATTTTAGCGTATTTCTTCCTCTGAGACCTTCTTGATTTTAAAGCACAGTGATCAGTTAGAGAAACACCTGAGACACCATTCAGAGCCAGACCACAGAGGCCAACATTTCTAAGCAGAGACAGCACAACATCAGACCAACTGTCGTCCATCCAGAGTTTACAGCGAGCACTGCAAACCCAAAGACTTCTGCACAGACTGAACCGTTTCACTCCTAACTTTTAATGTCACTGAAATTGCTTATTTAGAACCAAACTATCTTGGTGAGAGCTGAATCAACACAGGCTATTGATGAAGAGGCAGCTGAAAACCTTTCTGATCAAATTCAGTCTGTAGCTTTCTGATGATTAAAGTTTAACAGCTGTCATCTCCTGCGATGGCCTGCCCGATGATAAGTGCTGCTTGCTTTTCTTTGTGGTGAGTCTGAGTCATTTAATCAATATCCCAGTTTAGTTAGTTCACTGTGATGAAAGGTTTCATAATCGCATTCTATCGATTTACATTTTACACAGACGGGTGCTCAAATTGATCACAGGTCATTTGTTGACTCCGTCTGTGAACTTTTACTGAATGCTATAAACACTGAGGTATGAAAACGAGACATGAGCTGTCCTCTCAGGCTTTTATGTGACTACAACAGTTTAACTCAAATTCAAATTTTATTTGTCACGTACACAGTCATACACAGTACGATATGTAGTGAAATGCTTGGACAACTGCTCGTGACCTAAAGAGAACAAAAAAGGAAAAGGCTATGAATAAGAAAGGAAATAAATATGAAAAATTAAAAAGGGTAAATTTAACTAGGAAGGAATAAAATATAAATTACGGTTAAAAATGAAATAACTGTACAACACAAATTAGAATGAAGGGTAAATTTAACTGGGAAGGAATAAGATAAAATATATAAATTAAAGTTGAAAATAAAATAACTGTACAACAAAATACACAATATAGAACTATATAAGAATGTATGAAGAAATCTAAATATAAATAAATATATACACAATGACAGTAGCTGTACAAGTATTAACCGGAAATGAAGAATATAGTGACCAGTGTTGTGCAAAAAAACAATGTGTGCAAAACCAAAGTCCAGAAAGTCCAGTGTGTGTGTAAGAACCATATGTGTGGGTCAGTACTGTGTGGTGGTGTGATTGAGAGACCGTATCGCCTGCGGGAAGAAGCTCCTCCTCAGTCTCTGTGTTGGTCTTCAGGGAGCGGAATCGCTTTCCTGACCTCAACAGAGAGAACAGTCTGTTGTTGGGATGGCTGAGGTCCTTCACCATCTTCCTGGCCTTGGTCCAGCACCGCCTGCTGTAGATTGAGTGCAGGTCAGGGAGCTCGGAGCGGATGGTGCGCTCAGCTGACCGCACAACCCTCTGTAGAGCTCGTCTGTCCTGCATGGTGCTGTTCCCGAACCAGGTTAAGATGTTTCCCGCCAGGATGCTCTCTATGGTGCACGAGTAAAAGTTCCTGAGCACCTTGGAGGGCAGTTGGAAGTCTCTCAAGCGTCTGAGGTGGTAGAGACGCTGTCGGGCCTTTTTCACCACGGTGTTGATGTGACAGGACCATGACAGGTCCTGCGTGATGTGAACTCCGAGGTATTTGAAGCTGTCCACTCTCTCCACTGGGCACTCGTTGATGACGGGGGTCTGGTAGTTCCTCTCCTGCTTAGTGCTGAAGTCCACTATCAGCTCCTTTGTCTTACTGACGTTTAGAAGGAGGTTGTTCCTCTGGCACCAGTTCTCCAGATTCCTAATCTCCTTCACGTAGGCCGTCTCGTTGTTATCAGAGATCAGGCCCACCACGACGGTGTCGTCAGCAAACTTGATGATGGTGGTGGAGCTGGTAGTGGCCACACAGTCATATGTGTACAAAGAGTACTTTATGAATTCATGTTATTCTTTAGTGTTTTTCCACTGCGGCATTACTATGATGAGCCCGATTATGAAAATAAAAATGTAAATTTGAGTTGAAATCTTGATGCTCGTGGTTGAAACCAGTTGAGTCCCTCACGCAGACTTCTCACCTGCAGGCAGCCAATCCCTCCTCAGACTACAAACAACACTCAGAATAATCCCAGGGCCATAAATCACACCTATTCATGATTAGGATCATATTCATAAGAACACGACTGTTTACAGCACAGGTATCCAACCTGTTTTGCGCCACAGACCAGTTTATGCCCGACAACACTTTCACGGACCGGCCTTTAACAGTATCGGTATCAAAGAAAAGAATTTTATCATAACACACAGGAAAAGACCCAGGGCAGCCAAGTTAACAATAAAAACCCTGAAAAACATACATTTGACACCTGAGCCTCAACTCTTGCGGCCCGGTACAAACGACTCAGACTGGTACGGCTCCGTGGCCCGGGGGTTGGGGACCTCTGGTTTACATTACAGGTCAGGGAGCTTTGTTTCCTGCAGCTGATTCTCTGCAGTCACCGTAACTTTATGCATTTATTGTACTATTCTTAGTTAGTGTATTGTCTGTCTTGTCTTAATGTTGGTTTAAAATGGAGCACTGTAACAAAAAATAATTTCCCCCAGGGATCAATAAAGTATTCTGATTCTGATTCTGATTCTGATTATTATCAAGAGATGAGTGGTTGCAAGCTGAATAATCAGACTATAATAAAAAAGGTGATCAAAGATATCATGTGTAAAATCATCCTCAGCATACCTTTAATTAACGTATTAGTAAAACCGTAGATTAGATGAAGACAGTCAGTAAAGCTTTCATGAACAGACCAGTTACTGCATCTCACGTCGCCCACATTCAAGCCACTAAAACGTTATTATCTGGGAACCTGGGTAACATCTTTGTGTTTCCCAGCCACTGTGCGTGGGACATAGGTGTGCTGTGGAAGGTTATCTGGTTGCACCTGATTAGTACTCTAAGCGATCGGCGTGAGTAACGGGCAGAACAACTACATTCTCTTCCACTAGAGGGCAGCACAACTACCTGCTGGGTTACTGCCAGTAAAACAGAAGAAGACAAAGGAGAAATTACATAATAGTCATGCAGCACATAATAGCAATAGACACATATTTGAAAAGGAAAAGTAGTCAATCCGACTTGGGTCCTGGAGGAATTCCGATTCCCCAGCATGAGTAGCGGTCAGAAGAAAGCAAAACAGGTATACTGGGGACAAACCCAGCCAATTTAGAAAAATGATCAATATGCTTTTTGTGACGTTTTTGTTTGGTGGTGTGCCGTGTGATTTTTCTAATGAGAATATGTGCCGTGGCTCCAAAAGGTTGGGAAACACTAGAATAAGAAAGAAACATTGGGGAAATGCGTCTGTAGCTGAAGATCATTTCTCTGGGACGGAGCCTGTATGATAAAATCTGTAGTGAATTATTATGTGGAATCAACACTGTAATTAGTGTGAAGACACCAAGTCAAAACACACTTTCCAATTCCACAAGCTTGCTGTGCCCTTGCGGAGAGTTTACTGTGACATATTTTCTGTGACCCAGTATTCGGCATTGTCCGATATCAGCGGAGACAATGTCCTACCTAAACACAAACCTCAAAAAAGGGATCAGGAACCCTGTGTTCCATCACTTTAATATCACCAACATCAGCCCCTGCCAAGCAGACAGCACTCCTCTGCCAAAGAAAACACATGGGATTCAGCTGAAGGGCTCCAGTTTTTCAAAAACAGTCTCTTTCAGTCTAAACTTCTTAAGGAGGTCGGTACGAACGTGCTTTCATTTGAAAAAAACCTGCAATGTTAAAAAAAGGCCTGGATTCAGCCGGGACACTGCCACCTTTCACCCTCCATGTTGTCCAAAGGTGTGTTTGCTTTGAAAAATGTGAGCAAACCTTCGTCATCATTACTTGACATTTTCATCCCCACTCTTTAAAGGAATTCGCAGAAGTTTATTTTTCACAAATTTCAGCAGAGGCCTGCTGATAATCTGAAAAACAACTAGAGAGTATTTCTGAAAATGATAAACAGGAAACTGCAAAAACATCTCAGATGTCTACTTAATAAACGTCAAACATGGCAATGAGCCACTACTATCCTCAATATATCTGTGTGTGTTTGAAGTTTCCCCCAGCTTCACTGGAAACAGTATTTGGAAAAAATCTTGGAGAAGAGAGAAGTAATCAAAAGTATTATCATTTTAGCAAAAATATCAGGTAGCCTCTGCTCTGAGAAACAACGCAGGAATTCATTTGGTTGTGTCGTTTTGTGCCGCTCCACCAAACAGAGCAAACATTTACAGACGGCTTTGAGGAGGCGGTGGGATTCCACACTCGACTTAAAATAAAACCTCGCGCCAGTGAATGGCTCTCAATGTCCGTCTGAAACGACAACAGAAAATGTGGGCTCGTCTTAGGTTTATATAGGTCACGATTAAAAATGTTTAAATGTATAAATATCAATGCAAGCACCTCGGCACTGCACGCCGAGCCCACGACTGCAGAGGAGAAAACTTTTTGCATATCTTGGTGCGCCTCTCCCCTGCACCTCAAACCATATACCCAAACAGCTCTGGGGTCAAGCCTCTGCAACAAGCCTTGGCTAAGTCAACAGGGAACATTAAGAACTGTCGGTGAATAAAACTCTTGTGCCCAGCTACAGTTCACCGCAAAGAGGAACTGGCTCACTTACTTTTTCTTTTTTTCCCCTAATCAAATAGGATATTTTCTTCTTCTTTTTTGCCTTTTTGCCCCCGCCCCTCCTACACAGTAGCTCCAGATATGTCAGGAGCTGTGCATGTCCAGAATGCTCTTTTAAGTCTCTGAGGCCAAGAGTGTAGGCCACTGAGCACACGTAGCTCTCAGCAAAACATCAGCATGCTTTATTTGCTCATTTTGTCACTCTCGATGAATCTCAACATTGTAAACGCCGCCGAAGCTGCAGGAATTTGAGGAGGATGATTGCAGAATCTCTGAGTTACAATGAGCCTTTGCTCTGACAGCATAGTTTCACCCATCAGACCTGCAGTGTATTTACACTCGCAAGTCTCACACACACACCTCAGACACAGCAGCGCCTCACCATTCAGAGCCGATTATGCAACGTGACACACGTTAAAGGTGGCCGAGCTTTGCACAGCTGCTGGAAATTTAAAGCTTAATAATAAAAGTCACATTTCCAGTTGGTGCTGTTCAGGTTAGGCTACCACACTGCCTGCATCTATCAGCTGATTCGTCAAGACCGTCTGTCTGCTCAGGTATTCTCACAAAAAACAAAAAGCTTCATATAGAAAGAGAGGAGGAGGGATTTGTTCCAGCTGGCCCGTCCTCTATCTAACAAACGACTGGGACTAAAGAGGAATTTCATGGATGCTTTAAAGCAGTTCCATAAGTTACACTTTATTTGTCATGCTGGTACTCTGTGGTCCACACATGCATCTCTCACTGCAGTTATCTTTTCCTCTCACATCATACTTATCTTCACTAATCAAAAGCAAGGAAATCTGCATGCACTCATAATGTAGATTCAATCAAACAGATTTCTATTTAAACTCTTACAATCTGTCCGTCATGCAGCCACAGAGTGAGCCTGTAGTCAATGACTCTCCATCTGAGTCTATTACTTTAAGATGTGTCTGACAGTGACTGCAGAGTTTAGCCTCATTAGTCAGCTGAAGAATGCATGTTTAAATAAAGGCACGCTGTATACTTATGCTTGTGCATGCCAGTGAAGACAATTACGTACGACTCCCACACAGCCTCTGCCTCTTAATATAAAACATGAGAAAAACTTGCAGGAAAGATGACGTGCCATGAGAAAGTTTCATAACCCCGCCCACAAAAAGCAGCAAACCAGACCACATATTCATTTTGCCAATCTCCAGCTGAAGGTCATCTCCTGGTGGACCTCTGCACTGGTCCCAGTACTGAGACACGTTTAAACAGAACTCTGTTGTGTCAATATGGCAACTCTGACAAAGCTAAATATTAGGGAACTAAATATGATGAGGACGGCATCACAGCACTGACGGCGTGTCGCTGGGGGATACCTCACATTTTTATACCCAAATCTGAGCGAGTACACTAGACTTATATGAGAAGTCGGAAATAAATCAAGAATAACATTCACCCACATCTTTGTCCTGTCTTCCTCCTCTAGCTCTCTACTGGTCGCAGCAGATGGCCCCGCCCCTCCCTGAGCCTGGTTCTGCCAGAGGTTTCTTCCTGTTAAAAGGGAGTTTTTCCTTCCCACTGTCACTAAGTGTTTGCTGATAGGGAGTCGTCTGCTTGTTGGAGTTTGCTCTCTATATTTGCCAGTTCTTTACCTTACAGTATAAGAAGCCTCGAGGCAGCAGTTGGCTATAATTTGATGCTATATAAATAAAACTGAATTCAACCAAACGGAACTGAATTGACTTTATGTTATACTAAACATGGTCACTGGAAGCATGTTTCCTGAGGTAAGAGAGCAGACATCTTGCTTTAATCAAAGGAGGCGCCCCCTGCTGGTCATCAGAAAGAATGTGAAGCATTTCCAGATGAGGTTTCCTTTTCAAACCCAGAAGCGACGACAGCACTGGGCTAACCTTATAAACAAACCCTCTTCATAATTATAAAGCAGCTGTAGCTGATTCATCTCATGGTCCATTAGAGGTTCATGTAACATAAGAATGAAATTCTACAGTATGAATAAAAGTAATGCGCTAACATGAGTAAGACTTCCTGTCTGAATCACATCAGTGAGACAACGCCCATGAACTCAAACTACTTCACAGCATCATCAAATGATGCCTTTTATTATTGTTTTGAGTTGCATATTATATGTTAAGGGTTTTGAGCCAAATACAAACTCATATTGAAGTTTTTAGCTTCTTAGCAGTTAACAAATGCCGATTTCTGTATCTGTTGCTAAGGCAGGCCAACCAATAACCATCCGGGCAGTGCGCTCAAAACTACAAACCTGGTGGCTCTAAAGAGGAAATCACATTTCACTGCAATCCATTTCATAGCTGAAATATTTTAGCCTGGACCAAAGTGGCAGACTACCACATGGTTGACAGAAAGACACAGAAAGAGGTCGTAATGCATTATTAATGGCAACAACATAACATATGCTGTGTCAAATAGTCTCAATCCTCTCTCTGCTGGATGAAACACAGAGCCAGAGTAAAGGTCCAAAAATACATCAGACATGAGAAGCTTCCTCTCTTTCCCTTTCAGGGAAGCAAATCAAATATCTTCAGTATGTGAACCATCAGCTGTGTTCACGTGAGTGTACATGAACTGAGAGACACGCAGTGGGAGGAGGGGTGATGGGAATGACACACCCCGCCTGACATCTAAAGGTCAGCTGAATTCCTTCGTCATTTACTCCGATTCTTTTTTAAAAGAGGCACGTGGTGCAAGTTTCAATCAGGTGACCAAGAAAAAGGAAGTTTCCCTCCTTCCAACCATTTACGATGGACGTACTGTAGCTGTTAAACTGCATCGCCTTTACTAAAGCTTCCAACAAACCAGGTGTGTTGAGGATCAAACGCCGTCATTATTCTCCCATAAACAGACCCAAATGTGCTCATGGAGCCCAGATTTCCCAAAACGGTGAAAAGCTCTTTAGTTTTTCTATCCACAAGTTTCAGATGACGGTATAAATTTAGAAGGTTTAATAAACTTCCACATATTTAACTTAAAATCTCAAAAGTGCCTCAAAGAGAGTTTCTGAAGCAAACAAAGTGGTTTCCAAGTCGTATAAAAAGTTTCACCAACAGTGTGCAGACTTACTGAGTTCAAGACTTTTTATTCAACCAAGCAAAAAGCTCCAGGATTCATCGTTTCCATGCAAATATCAGAGATAATCATTTCAAGGCCGTCGCTGCTTTTCAGATGAACCCAGAGAACTTAGCCTGCGCACTGAGCAGAACTTTTATAAATTACATTAGTCTGGATGTGGGTGATCTATGCTGATGGATTGAAGTCTCATATTATATATAATCCATATTTTAATAGTAACAGTGGGAAAACTGTAACGTAAAACAAAAAAGGGGGTTGCTTAGGAGGGTACGACTTACAGCCATACCACCCTGATCTCCCTGAGCTCAGAGGCTCAGCAGAGTCAGGCCTGGCAGGCCTTTGGGAGGCTGCCGGGGAACAGCAGGTCCTGTTGGCTGGCAGCTCTGGAGGCTGAGCAGATCATCTAATCTCCTGAACCCTGAGCTATTCCCGATGCATTCATCAGAGTGTGAATGAGACATGGTGTAGAAAAGTGCTACACGGGTTCAGTCCATTCATGAATCAACCAAACCCTCATTGCTTCGGCTTGTTTGAACCTTACAGTGAGTCTCTCCTCATTTTATGAATGTATTATAATAGCAGCATATTTAGCAGATAAAGAGCGGGGCCCATCTGTCAGGAGGAGGCACACAGAGAAAAAACAGCGTGATCATTTATCCAAGTGGCTTCGGATTTGGAAAGCAACCCAGAGCGCAGCACACAGCAGAGCACACATCTGCATCCTTATAATTATTATATCCTCCTTAACTCAAACAAGTCCAGCTGTGCGATCAGTGCTTCAAATAAAAATCTCTCACAGACATTTCAGTCCTTAATCTGGAAGACCACCCAAGGACTGTTAGGTGGATAAGGCTTAATTGGAGCTGGAGCCTGTTTAATTCAGCACTTAGTTCATTGCCAGCATCAGATTTTGAAAATCGTCGCTCGCAAAACGCAGACAAATTTGGTCTCCTCCTTCTCGTGCATGACTCACAGCTATGCTGTTTCTCTGGAGTTAAGAGTGCCACAAGTATCACAAGAGGAGATGATTTCATGTTATTCGTGCTGCAAATTTAACGGAGAAGGTGCCGCACGCCAACTTTGTGTCACTTTCTAATGACTTCATTTGTAACTACAGGCCTCGGCTTACACGCAGCAGCTCAGCGAGTCAGATTAGAGACACAGATTTTAAATACCCAAATATGGAAACGAGTTACAAATGATGCAGGTTCTGTAAGAGAACTCGCACCACGAATCTCTGGAGCAAACGTGCGAAACAACCAGGCCAACACTGGACTGCAGATTCTACAGGATCACTTCTCCTCAGTATGAGTGAAGGAAGAAGAAAACAGAAGTCAGCAGTGACATGTTTCATGTTTCATGAAGGACCAGCTCTCCCAAGCTTTTCTGACATGCAACACAAGGGCCATCCCCCACGCAGGCCAGCAAAGATCGCCCTCGGTTCGCCCGCTGCTGCTGAAGCAGAGGAAGTATCTGCCTCATAAGTATTTAGCTGCCAGGCTGCCTGCCAGCATGCTAGCTGCAGTAAACACTTCCAGACAGCAGCCTGGCTATAATTAAGAAACAGTAAAACGCACACCTAGAGAGGGCCAGGGCTACCACTTGAGATCAAAGACGGCCGGCCCTCAACGACAGGCTTTTAGATCAGGAAGCACTGGTTTGGAGAGCGTTTGATGTCGGGTTCTGTAGTCCTGCGTGTTTTGGATTTAGGCTGCAAACATGAGGAGGAACAAGAATCAGTGCTGCGAGGAACCAGGAGCTGGATAATCGAATGCAAACTTACCAAATAAACTCGATTCTGTTTCTCTGAATTTAACGTCCCACATTCTTACTTTTATTGTGGCGATTTTACAGTTTCCCGTTTATTTTGCTCTCTGGCGTGATGTAACACTGGGAATGAGAAGTTACAGTAAATGAGGTCATTGTGTAATAATGATGCCTGTAGAAACAAAAAGAGCAAGTATGTCTCAATAAGAGCCGTCTGAAATGCTTCAGTGGGAACATGCAACACTTCTGTTGTTTTACTGATTGGCCTGAAAACATGTCCAAGTCTCTCCCGCCTTCATCTCTATAGTATCGTGTAGCACGGCACTTCTTCTGTTGTTGTAACCGAGCTGATGGCTGCAGCTCAGAGTGAGTCAAATCTTTCTGTTTTTCCAACAGTTTAGAGATCCTGGTAAAAGAAAATCAACAGATTTGTAACCCAGATGTGGCAACGGGGTATGTTATCTTGAAATGCTGGAAAGCTGGAATATAAGGGGATAACAGGATGCTGAAGATAAAGTTCCTACCCTCATCCGTGCCTACAGACGGAGGATAGAGATTGAAGAGATAAGATTATGGACAGAAGTGGTGAAAATGAGCTTTCTGGGCTCAGCTTTAGAGATGGGACGAAGAGCTGAGTCATTCAGGAGGAGCTCAGAGCTGAGCTGCTGCTCAACCACACTGAGAATGGCTGGCTGAGGTGGTTTGAACATCTCTGAGCATGGGATGGCTGAGGTGAGTTGGACACAGCATTCTGGACCAGGACACACTGGAGTGATTATGTTGCATCACCATAGACTGTTCTGGTGATCTCTGCTTAAACCGCGGCCCCTGGGACTGGATAAGCAGCAGATACTGGACGGACTAAAATGTATTGTCTGTTAAAGGAAACAATGAAGATTCGACCCAGTATTGTGCGTTATTTATGATGTTCATCTTTTTAATAACCTTTGATACTCTGACAGTAAAGCATGTGATCATAGAGCAGCAGCAGTCTAACTGACAAACCTTGATGGCTTTTGGCATCATGCGAGTGGCATCCCCCCCCCCCTCTCCAGGCCCGACTCTCCTGTAAGGCTGGACTATAAATGTCTCGGGGGGGAGACTCAGAGACACAGACTCTGCTGTGATGAACTGCTTCCTCCAGCTCCAATCAAAGGAAACGGCCAAATCCTGCAGCTCAGAGGATGAACTTAAAGGTCAGACTGGCATTATCTTTGTCTTTAGACGTGCCTGTCGCTGCAGTCGGTTTATTTTTAGAGATTATGTTTAGAACTTCACAGAGAGTTCAGGAGCTTTTAAAGCATGCATAATTAATTTGGTGAAAATGATAACTACCAGAAAGAGGAAACAAAACCTGACTGCATATGTACTATTTTCTAATCGCAAAATTAAACATAGGGACTGGTCGTTTGCAATCACCATATTTAGAACCACAAAACAAAGCTTGGCCTTATTTTTGACCTCGATAATATCTTAAAATATTTAAAGTCACATATTTGTTGACAATTTACCATCGAGCATCTGACAGCCTGTCCACTTTTCCACCTGCCTCCTGCTCTCATCATTATTCCTCCGTTTGCATTAACAGTTAAACACACACACACATACACGTCAACTAGAAAACAACTAATAATCTGAATTTTTTTAAAGCAAATAAATATTACGGGGAAAACGGAGGGAATCTACAATACACATACACAATGTGAAATTATTTACATAAAAAACCAAAGAATGAGGGCAAAGCAGAAGCTACCAGGGTGTGTTAACAATGTTGCCTTGGCTACCTGTCCACCTTCATGATTCTCGTCGTGTCACTCGCTTTCTGCCAACTACATCCTTCATATATATATCTCTCTCCTTCTCTCCCTTCCCCGCTCCTTGGTGTTGTCAGCCAAAAGGCAAATATAGCAGCCCCGTCCCTATCAAATCCAAACATTGTTCTGGTTTAAATTTGGTTACCGGTACATAATAAGTGTTACATAATAAATGAATGTCAGTCAAGCAGTAAACCCCCGCTTCATCAACCAGTTCACTGTAAATGGGAATATTATTTAGCACATGTAGAAACCAGTTTGGCTGTCTGACCAGCAGCGTCTGCAGTTTTCAATCAGATCTAGCATGAACAAAAAACAAGATGACATCAGTCCTCAGCTCAAGGCTTCAGAATAACAGTTTACAGACAAACAGATGTCACAGATGGGAGTAGCCATCTTTTATATACAGTCTAAGTGAATGATCAGTGTTAAAGCCACATTCAGCTCTAAAGAAACCGTCTGAATTAAGCTCCTTTAAAATGCAGATGTTTGTCACATCTCTAACGGACAAATTGTAACTTTATTTAATACTACACCGACTCATCCTACTACTAAAAAACCAATAATAATAATAATAAACTTTGTGGGCAGCACGGCGGTTAGCACTGTTGCCTCACAGCAAGACGGTCCTGAGTTCAACTCCACCATCAGGCCGAGTTCTCTCCGGGTACTCCGGCTTCCTCCCACACTCCAAAGACATGCAGTTAGTGGGGACAGGTTAATTAGAAACTCTTGGTATGAATGGGTGAGTGAACGGTTGTCTGTCTGTGACACACTGGTGAACCCAGCCTCTCACCCTATGATTAACTTGTATCTTTGGTTTTAAGCTATACGGGCTGACGTTACAGAAGCTTAAAGAGGAACAAAGCTCCACAAACAGCTTTATGTTCTTTAGGCACAGATAAAGAGGGAAAAGGGCTTCAGCTGCAGTTTGTTATGTGGGGAGAATTCAGATTTCAGGTTGGCTTTAACATGGAAATGATTCTGCGTCACAGTGACTCACTTCCTGCTGCTGCACTGTGACACAGTGTGAACTCATTACTTCATTATGCTCCACGATACAAAGACCGTAGTGACAGGAACATTTAGTTTGATGTCCAACAACAGAATCATTACTCTGAGCGACATTTATTATTTTACTGAATGCTGGTGATAACCCTGCATGTTTTTTACTGAACCATGTCACATTTTTCAAAGGCAAACCTACAATCTGAGGGGGCAGAAATTAAACTGCATCTCTATATACTTCCACCAAGGTCCGTAATTTGGCAGTAATACATGTAAATGGGTTGGAGTTGGCTGCCTGAAGGTTAAAAACCATTTAAAATATTCCAGTTTTGAGGCTCACCAGAGGGCTTCATTTCTCCTTCAAAAAAGAACAATAAGGTCTTTGCTCCTAATTACTGTGATCGTGTTCGAGTGTGATGTGTTTTTAGTAGCTTTCGGGCAGACGCAGCCTTTGGATATAAACAGCAGTTAGTAATCGTCACAGCCGGCACCTGCTAACAAGTGTCCGCGCTCCTTAGCCTAGCCTTGCTTGCTTGTGTCTTCATCCCACACACCTCCACTGTCATCCAGAAATAGCACACAGTGACTCATCTCTGTGACGCTGTAATTACTCATGCTGGTTGCTCAGGCTAGCTGCTATACAGGCATAATGTTGCTATGTTCACCATCTTGCTGTGGCAAATATTTTGGCCAAATATTGAGCCAAGATAAGTCGAGGGATCAACACATTTATCACCATCTGTCATGCAGACAGTGTGAAAATGTTTGAATTTGAGTTTAACGTTTCATGAGATGTTTAAAATGAAACTAAAGAGAGTTTGCCCCATCATATGTCAGAGATCGGTTGAGCCAGCTAGTGGAGGACTATGAAGCATGAGGATGTGAGAATATGTGATATAAAGCACAGCAAATCTAGTTTAACTCTCAGTGCATCAGATTTGTATTTGCATTTTGACCTTTTTACTTTCTGTTAGGAGCTTTGCTTTAACTTTGTCATGAATATATTTCCAACAGAGAGTCAGTCCTACAGCACTACAAATGTTCACCATTAGCAGTAGAAATTCATTTTTATTTCAGTCTCCCCGGCTGAACAGCTCAGAAACTAAAAAGACACTACGAGCGCTGTCCATCACTCCCCCATCAGGAAGGTGATTTTTGGAGGACATTCTTTGTGTTGCTTTTCAAATCTCTGCAGTATTTCAACTACAGCTGAAGGAATCTGGGTTTGGCCTATTCTTTCCTAAAATGCAGAGATGCTCCGCTGGCCAACTCTAAGAGATTTTGGCTCTGGTCGTTGCCCAATGACTGTCCAAGTGTTTTATGAGGGGTGATAGGGAGGATGGGACTGCAGACTTTTAGAAAGGACAAAAGGAGCTCGTGCTTTATGTTGGGAAGAGGTTAGGAGGAAAATCCCTTCACGAATGCAATAGGAGACTACTCACCCGTAACAAACCTCTGTACAAAAAGTACAAAAAGCTATTACGTCTGCAAAAACAATGTGCTGTAAAAATGCCGAGCAGTGATGTAAAGGAATGCTACAGACATCCAAAATCCTTTGGTGTCAGTTGGTAAGGTCATGGCACTTTTGAAATGAAAAGGACTTTCATGGGGTGGGAAAGGAAGGAGTTTTACGGCCGAGGAAACTTACCAACCCATCGCAGTTGTTAATGGCAACCGAGGCCCCGGGGACGTCTGTGATGTCACCGGTAAAGGTGCAGTCGGTCTTGAGCAGCTCACGGCGCAGTATCCTCTCCGTGCCATTGGTGGATTCAGTCTGGTTGGCGCCCACGCTAGAATCGTTGCCACCACTGCCGTTTATGAATCCCGGGACCTCGTCATGCCACTCCACCATCGCGCCAGGCGCCACCAGCCTGCTGTTCGGCCGCAGACGAAGGTGAAACTCCTTTCCGAAGGCAGTGATGTTGAAGAAAAGCCTCTGTTCAGTTTCACCGTTTTCAAGCACCTCCCTCTTAACACGCTGCTTGTGAGTGGCGGAGAGCAGGTGTGACAGGTAGTGTCCGTGGGAGTCGGTGCTGAAGGGGGTGACCAGGCCGTATTCTTTCAGCCGGCTCTTCAACTGGTCTGCAAAAAACCACAAGAACCCAGCAAAGTTAGTTTTTCCAAACAGCAATAAAACAATATCAAATTAGTCTTTTCCTCTAAACACATCAGTCAGCCAAGGCCTGATTATGCTGCCTGCTCTAATCATCCTTTTATCACTTTTAGCCAACTAATGTTCCTCTGAGACAGGACGAGCTTTGACATTCATGGCAAACCTTTAAGAACACTTGGACTTGATTTCCTGTCAGCTAACATTTGGACCTTCATTTTTCTGTCTCTGCCAACTCAAAAACAAAATATTGGACTAACTGATTCACCACGTTTACCTTCTTAGTCCAACGAGAGAGAACTAGAACACCACAGCTGAGAGCCAGACTGACTGAGCTAAAACTCTCTGAGACACATTATTAGGCCAACAGAAATGCTAATAGGACACTTGCATAGTTTCAAAGGCATCTAAGACCCAGATGGGAGTAAGCGTCAGTGTTGGGGTTATATTTTCTTTCACTTGGACGAGGATCCCTGACCCTGCTTTATGTCACGGGCAGAGCGACAAAATACTCTGAGAACAACAACAATGGGACAAACTTACAGCACCGGTGTCGTGTCTACAGTGGAACTATGAGCACACCTGATTCTGTGTTTAATCCTCACTATTCCCACATTTCATATCTCTGGGAAACACAGCTGCCCTCACTGATTGTGAAACCTCCAGGATTGGCAGACGTTTTGAAACACCGCCGTCTGCGTGGATCGTATCACTCCACGTTCTTTGGTTTCGATGTGTCACACCAATTTCAAATGATCATTTTCCAGACGAAAACAAAGACATTCACTGTGGATAATGAACTACAGCGCTGCTGAGCTCACGTCTAAACTCTGCTACTGTACTACTGCCTAAGTAGCAGCTGTATCACAGCAGCAGGACTCTGTGTGGCTTCCCACGAGGCATAGTCTGCTGTCCTGCTGCCACATGGATCAACACCAGAATATGTTATGTGTGATCTTGCATATGACACTGCACTGAAATATAGATGAGCCAGGTTTAAAGACGACCTTGAGCAGCGTAGGTGTCGGTTACTACTGGGCTTGCTGTGAATTTCAGGACGACTGGTGTTGCTTCGTACTCATGATTCTGATTCTGTCAGAAAACACTTATTTTCTCACCGTTGTTGCTCTTCTGCTGAGCTGTGCCGGCCTTCAACACAAAAAAATGTAACACCAGCACAAGCCAGTTTCACCTGTGCCATTGTTTTAACATATTGCTTTGTTTCACCCACTTCCTTGTTCATTGGCACATTTGTGGTCAACCCAAATGTACCAGAAAATCTGTGGGCTTTCTCAAACACTTTCAGATTTAGGAAAATTCCATCCGAGCTTGGTTTGCTTTTCCAAGAATCTTTGGTTGGAAAAAATCTAACAAGAATATTGAAAGCGTGTAATTATCTTGCTGCTTTTGACCAGAAAACATCAAACAGGTGTCAATGGGGAAGCTAAAATTACATATCTGAGGACGTGACTTCACACAATCACAGTGAGCATGCACGTGGATGCATGTGATGGCAAGAAAAGACTATTTTAGAAGCATTCAAAGCAAAGACTGCAGGTTTCATGACGCCAAAGCATGACAATGGTACCGATGGAGCACATGAAAGCATGGAGTCCAAGAGATGAGGCGAAAAAAGCGTGAAAACTGTGGGTTTGAACTTAAAACAAACATCTAAATCCTTTTTTCCCCTCCCTGTTACATCATCCTGACATTACTATATCTGCAAAGCAAGGAAGGCGCACAGTTAGCTGCCCGATACTGAAATATTTGGAAAAAATTACATCAGTTGTACCGAGTACTACATATTTTTCCACAGAGTGCATTTAAGCAATGAAAAGACACAGAGCATCAAAAAGAAGCCAGAAATGTGTTCAGCTTGTTAGTGTGTGTTTAAAGAGCAGGCTTTCACTGCTTAATCCTCATGAGGAAGACGTCTAATATAAAGAGTCATTTGTCCCGCTTACAGGACTATGTTTTTAAAGCCATGCAGATTTTGATTTTAAGCACTGATTGGATATAAATCAACGTCTCTATCGATTAAACTTGTTGTGATATTTTCAGGTAACCACGCCCGTTTTGATGTTTGATGTAGTGCGTCGTTCCTGCTCTGGATTCAGATCGTTCGCCTAAGACTACAAATCGCCCGCTGATATCACTGTTAATGTGTGCTACTACAAAGTCACACCTCACAGCTGCCGGATCGCGGGAAACGTCTTAAACTGGAAATGCACAAAAAGGCTTTTAGCGCAAATATGACTGCGGTTAGCGTGCTCCACAAAATGTAAACGCAAACAGAAAAAAAGAACAACTTGACTGCGGTTTGATGATGTGTCAAAAACAACCAGGTCCATATGTAGCACAAAGTCCGATTTCAACTGCAGCTATTTTTAATTGAGACGTTAAACAGTAAATGTCTCTGGCTGTGAGTGTTTGATGGTGTATAATACTGTATATCTATACACAAGCTGACTGGTTTTCTTTAACAGTTAAAATAAAATTGAAATTAAAAGCAAAATAAAGCAAAATTAAACACATTTCTCATGTAAAAACACAAAAACAGATCCAAACCTGCAGGAGAACAGAGGCTTTTTGGAGGACTGTACTGGATCCAGACATTTACCAGCTAAAATAATCTTCTGCTGGGCAGGTATTCGGTTTTTAATTAAACACTCTTTTTGTTTCCTTTAATGTGGAAAAAAAAGCATCGCTCTCACAGCAGCGATCAGACTTCGGGTCACCTTTCGCTAACTTAGCATCCTCATTAGGTTGACAGAGTTTATTTATGCCTGCTTACACAGGCAGAGGCTGCATGACAGAAATAAAAACATCCTGTTGCATGTATTGTTCTCACTAAGTGATCATTTTACACATAATTACAGCTGTTGTCTGTGTGACGTGTTTTGTTGGAGTATCCCAGTATTCCCATTATTATCTGACAGAGCTCCATTTGCAGTGGAGAGTGTGAAAACCGAGATGTTCTGCTTAAAGGGAACATTTACTTTAAGTTTGTCGGACCAGGGTACAGATTCACTCTGGAACGATGAGGTAAGTGAACAGAGCTGCACATGTTAGACCCAAACAACTTGTGCTAAATGAAAACAAAGTAAGACAAACATACTTTACAAGAAGCACGATTAGAATCACAGACTTTATACATAAAAGAGAGAAGTTTAAAGAAAAGAAACAGAAACATATACAGGTGTTTTACAAGGTCGTCTAACAGGAAGGCTGTAGCTTTACTTACAAAAAGCACGAGTCCCAACAATACAAGTAAAAGATGAAATACACTGAATGAATACAACCACACAGCACTCACAATATATCTCTCAAGTAGGGCTGCAACGATACACAAAATTCACGGTTCGATATTTTTTCGATACAAAAAAAATGTTCATGCCTTTTTAATTTGTCATTTATTAAAATTATAAATATATATTTTAAGTCAAAAGTACAGTTTTTAAATTTAATGTTGCTGAAACAACAAAATACTAAATCTATCTGATGGAGAAATCCCTCATCTTTGGAAAAGAGAGTTTATTACAGAGAAATGTCTCTTTCCAAAATAAAAGCTATACTATCCGCTTCTTCTGGGCTATATTCTCAGCAGCATATTAAACATATCAGGTCCCCATAAGGAGAATCCTGTGCTAACGGCTGTCTAAATGACTCGGGTAAAGTTTGTAGCATGCGTGCTTGTTGTTTTTGTCTGCTTCCACTTGTCTTTGCACTAAGATGATGTCGGAGTAAATGTGCAGTCATATTCGTTGTGTTAATCTCGTTGACGCCATAACGCGGCAAATCTCCGTTAACGAGCTACCGTGGATCACCCTGTGCGTGGGGCTGGACAGTGTCAACACGTTAACAAGCTAACTGCGCTAACGCACTAGTTCCCACCAATTGAGCATTGCGTGTCACATCCGACATACTGTTTTACTTTTGTCCATGACGCGCTTACCTTCAGGGTCATACGTCACATGACGACCAAAATAATTCCAAACGCCAGATCTGAATGAAGGTGGGGGAGGTTCAATTTGCCATCTTGCAGCGAGCTTAGCTTCTGTCTTGCTAGCTTGTGCTGCGCTCAGTGGATCTGCACTCGACAGTGCAGCCTAGGCGGAGTAGTCGAACCCAGATCCACTGAGCGCTCAACACAGACAGCATCGTCAGAAGGAAAGTTGATAAAATAAATTAAAAAATTTGTATTGTTCATACATATGCGTACCGAACCGAAAGCACTGTATCTAACGGTTCAATATCGATACGAGTATCGTTGCACCCCTATTCTCAAGGGTTACCCACCAAAGACCTTCAAACACAAATCCCTCAGTGTCACAAAAGAGTCAGTTGAAATCCATTTTCTGATTTCTTTTCTGTCCTGTGTCCATTAACTTATATTCTCTCTGTCAGAGTAAAAAGTTCTGGCGACGATAGTACAGAAGCACACTAAAGCACATTTCAAATAAATGCAAAAGAGCATCTATGAGGGGCCAGACCAGCTGCAACAGCAATGAAATACTGGAATACACTCCTGATCAAAAATATTATGCCTCAGTGGCACTTTGACACATCAGCCAAAGCAACCTTTCTTCAAATTCAGCAGTTAATCCTAATTAAGCTCCATAATTCTGGTTTTCTGGATATAGTTATGTTGACTTTATCTTTGATTTCTCTCTTTTTTTTGTCTCTTCTAGTCTTGTTTGCTATTTGGAGTTGAATATAGAATTTCAGACCACAAGAAAATGTGCGTAACAAAAGCAAAGAGCGACGTTTGTGGCTTGGCGGTTAAGGGCTAGTGGGCAGACAATGAGCGATCTTTCAAGCTGACTTCCCAGTTAATCAGGGAAGATGGTCCCTCTGCTCTCAGTTATTCCATTTGCATTGCTGCTGAATGTTGTTTCTAAATGTTGCCTTTTCACAGGTTTGCTCTTGATGTGTGACAACATCAAATCCTGGCATTTAACTGAAAGGCTCGCCGACACTGCTCATCTTATCCAACCACCACAAATATACATGTCACAAACTTCTGCTGCAGTTGTCCATATAGAGCAAAACATGTACAAAGAAATACAAAGCACATGGGCAGCAGTTTCGTAAAGTTGAGCTGAGACATGCATTTGATCGACTGACTCTTCCAACAGAGGCTGATGAATCAAAACACAGAAATAAAACCTTAGTGGGAACCATCAGGAAAAAAAACTGCCTTCAAATTCTCTACACAGAATGATACAGTGGTGCTTCAAGGTAACGACGAGTGACCAATCAAAAGAGAAAAATCGTGAAAAATGCCCGCTCCAGCTACATGTCTACCAAAGACTGGACATTTTAAAGGAAAAATTTAAATGGCTCTCTAACACAACATCACAGAGTTTGTTTCATAAAGGTGACATTCCTCCATCTGTCAGTGTCGACACTTTACTACCGTAAAACACTTCGTACTATTTTTCCTTTAATTTGTCAGCGATATATGAGGTATTGTACACCTCAGAGACTTGGCTCTGCTCATTGGCTGATGTATTACCTCAGTTTGTGAAACTGAACACAGAAAATTCAATCAATTGCCACTTCACAGATAAAGGCACTGTGCTAGAAATAAGCAGCTTTTGTCCTAAACTATGAAACACCAAAGAAAGATCCGGGTGCTTCAACAGCACCTTGAATATCACAGTTTACGTGAACTGGAAATGAACCAGTCTGTTCAAAGAGCAGTCCGACCATATTTGAAAGCAAAGCAAGGAAACAAGGTTACCACAATAAGGATGGATGGAGTCAAGTGTTTCTGAACACATTTTTAGATCATCCATCTTTAACCCTTTACCTCTTGAAAGCCTGCTAGGAGTAATGCTCGAGGCTCTGGGAGGTTTCTGTCATATTTCAGCCTGCATTTAGAACAAAGTGAGGCCGGGCTCTGCCTGAAAACCCCCCAGAAACTATTCTAATGGTCATCAAACCACATCTTTATTATATACTGAATTTTAAAACTCATAAGAGTAAATGGCCTGTATTTGTATAGCGCTTTTCTAGTCCCTAAGGACCCTAAAGCGCTTTACACAACCAGTCCTCCACCCATTCACACACACATTCACACACTGGTGATGGCAGCTACATTGTAGCCACAGCCACCCTGGGGCGCACTGACAGAGGCGAGGCTGCCGGACACTGGCGCCACCGGGCCCTCTGACCACCACCAGTAGGCAACGGGTGAAGTGTCTCGCCCAAGGACACAACGACCGAGACTGTCCAAGCCGGGGCTCGAACCGGCAACCTTCCGATTACAAAGTGAACTCCCAACTCTTGAGCCACGATCGCCACAAGCTGAGTACACGGGAGGTCGTCAAATGTCGCCTTTATGGGGGACAGAGTTAAAAGCATTATAGGCTGAAGAAATGAGCTGGAAAATTGCCTTTCACACGACCTCAAACTCACCAACCGCTGCTCAAAGAATTGTTGGACAATCCAATCAAAGGTTAGAAAGCTGTGGACTGGGCAGCACTGCCTTCAGATTCTCTACACAGAATGAAACAGTGGTGCTTCAAGATAACGACGAGTGACCAATCAAAAGAGAGAAATCGTGAATAAATGAGATAAAAAAGTAAAACTGTACCGAGGCCTCACTCAATGGTATGAATGAGTGTGACTCGTGTGCCGTGGCCTGTCCCAGCTACATTTCTACCAAAGACTGTGGAAAAACTTAAAACGCTCTCTAGCACCATCACTGTAACACCACATCACAGGGTGTTTCATAGAGGTGCCATTCCTCCCCCCAGCAGTGTCGCCACCTTACTAAAACACTTTGGACTGATTTTTCAGTTGCCACCAGCTGATAGGCTCTGTGGTTAAAAACACGCCTTAGCATCAGCTGAGCCCTGACACATCCAGCTGCCAGACAAGAGCAAAGAAATAAGGAAATAACAAATAAAAACCAAAACATTATTCACCTTAGAGTCATCAAATACACATTTGTGCAAATTTTCTTGATCCTTTTACTTTCTTTAGAGTCACCAAACCATCTAAACAGCATAAAATTGCTATAATTTGCTGTTGAGTCTGATGGAGCCTGTTCACAGGGAAATGCAGTGAGATGAGACAGACACACAATCAGCAACCCTAAATTTGTCAAACAGGCTCTTTTTCCATCCTTTTTGCTGACTGAAATGCTACCAGTAAATACATGAAGAATGTGACAACATGTTATCAGAGCACTGATGAACTATCATCGAAGAAGAAGGAGGAGGTAACAAGACTTTACCAAAGCACAGCTCTGATTTAGCTTTATGGCTTTGACTGCCGCAGCTTTAAGGTAGTGGAGCTGGACCAGGAGACAGCAGGTGACAGAAAGCTGAGGCTAAACTCACAGTGACCTGCATAAAACTACAGTCAAGTGGGACAATTCTCTTCCATTGTTTATGTTTTCAAGCTTAAATCAAACTTTGCTCTTACTGTGGAGAAAAGTGGACTTTCTCATGAAGAAGATTCATTAAATGTTGATCAAGACATCGGCAAGAAATTTGGTGGAAGCAACAATTTATCTCATAATGCAAATTTCCAACTCTGTACTTTTACTCTTAAATTTTGCTAGAACAGCTTTGCAGCTTATTCGTGTTGCCCCGCCCCTCGGTCACCTGCTGGCTGCAATGAGACATTTTAGCCCCTCAGATGAGACGAACATACGATGGACATAATCACAACAAATGTTGGAACAGAGAGGTGAGGTGGGAATGTGAAACCATTTAGCACTCACACACAGGTGACATCATAGAGGTATTCCAAGGAAAGTAATGGATTACTAAATTACTCGTTACTTTCTGCTTTTTTGGTGTGTTTTTTCTTTCTTTCTATCCAAATAACTGAAGAAACTTTGTCACAAGAGTAACAACATAATTAATTACTGAATTTGTAATGCGATTACATTACATTACAGTTATATAATTATGCTTTACACCCCGACACGTGCCTTGGTGATACTGGTTGCCAACAGCAAGGAGAGTTTGTTTTCAATCAGCTCAGTTTAGGGATGAAATATTCCTTTTCACAACTCTAACCCTGCCTTTTGAGAAATTACACTCACAAGTGGATTTAAATGTGACGTCGAAGGATCCTGACCACGCAGCCATACGTGACAAGTTACAGCTGCCACTGCTGGATGCATTTAAAAGAGGCCAAAGGCAGCGTTTGATGCCCTGGGAATGAGGATGATCGTCAGGAGTTAACCATAAAACCAATCAGGGTCTGACCTTCACTAGGAAAGAATTTTATTTGCTTCATTATATTTCAGCAGAAATGACCTTTTGCTTGATGTCCTCCCCATGTTTACCTTCTGCTTCCCATCCCTTACAATTCAACCTGCGCTCACTCAGTTTTACAAATAGTAACAGAACCAACAGGAAAATCCACAAGATTTACTTTTTCATCTGTTATATGAGATCAGAGAAAATGAAATCTAAGCCAAAGAAATCTGCTTGTAAAAGTTACAGAAGTGGCAAATTAAGAAAGGCTTCGCCAAATGAGCAAGGAAACTGCTTTACAAGGCCAATAATGACCACATGGAGCAAACAGTGGCTCACTACAAGCAACGGGGAACCACAAATGCTCAGCCCGCAGTCAGCTGTCATCTTGCTGTGTGAGGGCCCCGGAGGCGTTCAGAAGATAAGGGCCGGTGTAAAAGGATCCTACGTGGACACTGCTGCAGCTCACTTGTTCCTTAACCTCAGAATGAATAACAGATGTTCAGGATCTCGAGGAGGAATTTTCTTTCCTGTATAACAAAGCCCTTGAAGCAGCTTGCTCATGCAATATAAGTGTGTATGTGTGATAGAGGACTCTGTGTGTAGGGTGCTAGGGGAGGGCGAGGGGGTATATTACAGAGCTCCTCACACACAAACTCCCCTCCCACTTTGATCTCAGTGAACCAAGTTGTCCTCATGAGTTTCTTCTCTGCCTGGGGAGAGACTCCTCTGCCTTTTTTCTACACACATCTAATTATTAACAAAACGAACACAAATAAAGCCAGACTTACCCTCTCTATCTACTTCACCAGCCTGTAAAAGAGAGAAAAGAGCTCGTTAAATGCGGCACACGCCAGAAGGAAATGATAGATCAGAGTCTGAGATGTCCAGCGGTAACAACACAACAGCTCTGGAGTTTTCTGTGAGCCGCGCTGCTTGTAAAAAGTCCGAAAATACCTGTTTTACATCCAAAGGGCAAAACTCAGACGTCTGCAGTGTCAACGTGTGTTTCACAGAAGTGTTCAAGTTTACAGAGCCGAAAGTTTAGAGCCTTGTAGTTGTGTCGTTCCACTTTTTCTCCGCTTTACAGCTGAATTCGTTTAATATTGACGAGATTCAGTCAAACTGCGCGTATTTATTTATTTATATGCGTAAAAGGAGGCAAAAGCGAAGCGGTGCAGACACTTACCTTGGCAGCTGAAGTCAGTCCTACAAGTAGTAAAGCTAGTGACAGGACAGCCATCACGAGTCTTAAATGACAAAAAACAAAAAACGTTATCCCAACGTGAAATTAAAATAAGGGGGAAAAAGAGACAAAAATCTTTACGCAAACGTGACCCGGCTCATTCAAAACTTATCAAACTGGATGTGCGGCCAGTGCCTCGGTCTTAGGTAAAAATCAGAAAAAATAAGAAGCAACATAAAGTAGTTAAAGTTTCATTAAAGCAGGAGTGAAGCGAGTTGCGACACTTTTGTCATTCAGTCAGTGTTTTTCTGATGACTGAGTTTCGTGAAAGTTTTGGTGAAGTTAGTAGGACACCCCTCTCTGCCGTGACCGGACAGAGCCGCAGTGTGTAGCTCTTGTAACCTGGCACCAGGCTCCGCTGGCTAATAAACGCAAGACCAGCCCTGTGTGACGTCACCATGTGAGTCCGAACACATGGAGGGACAGGAGGAGGAGGAGGATGAAGAACCCAACCCCCAAACCCCTCCCTCATCTCACCACACACAAGTGAGCGACTCAACAAACAACAAGAAACCTATGAACTCTAACGATGCCAGCAAAAACCCCGCGAAGAAGAATTACAGGCCTGCGCAGGATCAGGTATTTATTTAAAATCAATTTCTTGCTCTTTAGTGGCGCCTACCGTGGGTCACCGAGAACCCACGGAGGACCAGAGGAAACACGTGGAAGAAAGTAGTTGTATAAATAGATTCTCCTGATTGTTCTAATACGGATGGTATTAGATGAAAAGTGGCTCCAAAGTGGGGAAAAATACTCTTCACTTAGATAAACTGCTGCTTAAGTGATAACTTCAATTAAAACTACACATTGTGCAGGATACTATTCATATTATTGGATTATAACTAATGACTTTCATGTGTGGAAAACGTCTAATACTGAATTATATATTCTGGATTTAGATTATTTTAAAACTGTTGCAGTCCTGGGTTTAAATCCACTGACATGCATGCTTGGTTAATGGGCTGATTCACCCACCCACAGTGTGAGTGTGGATGTCAGTGGCTGTCCGTCTCTCTGTGTTAGTCCTGGCAGGTGTGCCCTGCCCTGCCTGTGACAGCTGGGATAGGCTCCAGGCCAACCGTGACTCTGGACTGGATTAGCAGAGAAAACTGCAAAGCAAAAAAAGCAACTAGAGCTTTAGAATAAATATTATGTTGTACAAAGTACAGCATATTCAAAATTTCATGGAGTAGGATTTTTAAATAATGAACTATATGGACAGAGGTGTTGGGCCAAACCTTTTAATATTTGAGTGTTTTCAGTCCATTTTTCCACAGGAGGATGACACAAAGCGTACCCTCCTACACATCAGCTGCAAGTGATATCAGTGGAAGTGTTTAAGAACCACAGCAACTCAGACTCAGTGAAGTGGCAGATCGTGTAAAGTTACAGAGCAGGGTTGCTGAGAGACGTAGCGCATGACAGTCGCTCTGCTGATTCGATAGCTGCAGAATTCCAAACCTCCATCCATTTTCTCCTGGCTGTGACAGGAGAGAGGCATCCTGGACACGTCTGCATCAGAGTCAACACAAGGGGACAAACAACCATTCGCATCTATGTTCAATTTAAAGTCACATATTAACCTGACACCGTGCACGTTTTAGGAGGAAGCTGGATTATCCAGAGAGATACTGGGAGAACATACACACTCCACACAGAAAGGCTCCAGACTGGATTTGAACCAACGACCTTCTTGCTGTTGCTAAACACAGTACCTCCTCTGGCATAAACCTCAGCACACAAACTCTGCATCAGCAGCTTCATGGCATGGGTGTGCATGGAGAAGCAGTTTCTGTAGGTTTAATATGCAAGTGGCCAGTACTTTTGTCTGTATAGTATAAATACAAGTACTGTATAATAAAACGACATTTCTTATGTGCAAAGATATTGAGCAGTATGAGATTAACATTGGTGAGTGGGGCTCCACAGAACAGGGATGCAGAGTAACACAACTCAATGGACAGCCAAGTAGAGACTGGACCTTGGACAAATACAGCCAGAGGGATCACACCTGCTGGTTAGTGAAGTCTGGATATGGAGCCTTGAAATGATCTTAGTGTTCTGATAATAATGGTTTTCCATTCTAAAAAGCAGAATAATCAAAATGGACACAAAATGAAATTAAGTTTTATTTAATGTGACCCAGAATGAGTGACTGAGCCCATAAACTCATCAGGGCTCAGGGCCATTTTTCCTGTGCACTTCCATAGGACTGGAAATCTTTTTGCATCCATAGTTATTGCCTCCTAGTGGTTATTAACAGAGTCCACAGGTTTAAGAACTTTAGCTGGCTTCACTTTTCAGTTTTCTTTGAAGCTACAGCTGCATTTAGTGTCTACAACCTGATTTGGTGGTGGTCAGAGGGCCCGGTGGCGCCAGTGTCCGGCAGCCTCGCCTCTGTCAGTGCAGCTGTGGGTACAATGTAGCTTCATCACCAGTGTGTGAATGTGTGTGTGACTGGGTGAATGACTGAATGTAGTGTAAAGCGCTATACAAATACAGGCCATTTACCATTTTTGTTTCTGAGAAAAATGAGATCCACATAAGAGGACATTCGTTTTAAATTTCGATAGAACAGTAGCAGTAAAACGTCCTTGTAAGTGGATATCAGGCACTTGTAGAGCAAAATTTAGTATTTTGGTCTAGACATCCCAAAATGTGATGTCCACATATGTGGACGCCAGGTCCTAGGAGGTGAAGACATTCCTGCAGTTTAACTAATTGGTGTGTGTTATCTGGCTTCATGGATAGATAAAGGTGGGTGTCATCTGCATAGCAGTGAAAGTGTATCTTATGCCTCCTAATGATACTGCCTAGGGGAAGCATGCAATTCTCCTTTGTGTGTGAAGAAGACTCCACATTTTTATGAAAAAGTGGAGTCTATTAGAATTTCTAAAAACTAAAAAAGTTTCACAAAGTATGTAAATGGTTCTAGTGCTTAGTGTTCTTAACCTGGGTTCGATCGAACCCTAGGGGTTCGGTGAGTCGGATTTTAGGGGTTCAGCAGAGCCTCCGCCGTCACATGCATGGCTCATTTTGTGCACCAGTAAAAAACATATCTATGTCTTGAATTTGAAAAAAATCACATTTTATTTTTCACTAAAGAGGGGTTCAGTGAATGCGCATATGAAACTGGTGGGGTTCGGTACCTCCAACAAGGTTAAGGACCACTGTTCTAGTGTGAAATGTCCAAGATGCTTTATTTTCCACACCATCACTGACAAGTGCTGTAACTGCTTACTGTCACCAGGGGGCAGTCTCACAAACAACTGGCCAGCTTGTGCTGTTCTTTCAGAGAAGACTGAAGTTTGAACATACAAAGAGCTGAAGCAAAACAGAGCATTAGAGTGAAAAGTGTCCACTTGGATGTGTCCTGATCCAACACAGCTGATTTAAATGGGTAAAATACCTCCTCAACATGTCCTGAAGTTCTCCAGAAGCCTGGAATGAACTAATCATTTGATTCAGGTGTGTTGACCCAGGGTGAGATCTAAAACCTGCAAGACACCGGCCCCCGAGGTCTGGAGTTCGACACCCCTGTCCTACATTGTGAACTCCATTGTTAGTCCCTTACCACCTTTCCTGTTCTGGGTAATTGTTTAACCAATCAACATTCAGCATCTGCGTGGACCTACATGTGATTGGAGAACTCATCTGCATAGGTTAAAGCTTCATTTTGTGTAGTTGCAAACTGCAATAAGTATACACACATATAGTATCATAATCTCCCCATTTGACCTGAGATGAGCTGTGAGCAAATTTCACCAAAGAAGGATTATAATCTTTCTTCTTTGTATGATTCACAACTCAAGTGAGTTTTTTGGCAATAAATAAGAAGTCAACATTAATTAATATAACAGATCATGTCTAACTTTAACCAGTCTTGTAACTCCTGAGACGAGGCCCCCACACCCAGGTACAGTGTGGTCAAACTGATTGTACCAACAGAAAGAATAATACTCCCCTATTTTCCTAACATTAAACACATGGTTGGACAAAAGACCAAGACACAGAAGAGGTAACCAACTGTTAGAACGTCTGTGTTTGAGATGGAGTGACCATCCAAATGTAGGAAGATTAAAGTTAACAAACCAAACAAGGTTTTATCGGCCAATCCAAAAAGTCCAAAGAACAACGCTCCTCCTCATTTCTCAAACTGCACATCCTCAACTCTTCCTCTCAGCTCCTCACCTCCAGTTTTAGTCCCTACCACTAATGATGAGGGCAGAGGAGGTGAGGTAGAGACACAAGGAGCTGAGGGAGCAGCATTTAACTAAATAAGACATCGCTGCCTCAGGGTCTCATTTAAAGAGTCTGTTAGATATGACATGTGGCACAGCTACAAAGTAAAGCCACGACAAGAGAAACGAGAAAACCTTCAAAGTGAAACAAAGAAACACTGAAAAACTAAATATCAACTCAGACAATGTGTTTTTGGGAAAATCAAATTGCTATGTTTTATTTTATCTAGTTTGTGCATTTGGCTATGATGCTGCATCTGTTAGTGTTAAAATATCCCAGCATTATGACAAAGGTATTTCTGAGAAAAGCACAGTTCCTCTATAAAAGCTCTGCTATAAAAGACGCAGCACTGCATCCATTATCTGGGTAGGGGGTGCACCAATAAAACTGCAATAATATGAACTTTAATCTGCCTTTAATCCTCATCCTACTGACTGGGGTTCACATGGACACACAGGTATGTTTTTTCTTATGTCTCTCATTCTAATTTTTTGTCAGTCACTTTGCTCCTAATGGTACCACATGATTGTTTTCTGTACTTCTGCTTTAATTTGTTTGGGGATTTTTATATTTTTTGCACTTTAAGAGGAACACATTAGCCTAAATGTCTCAGTCGAATATCAACTTACCAAGTAAGCATTGATAGGGAGCCCAAATTTGTAAGATAACCGTTAGATTTATACAAATATAAATATTGATTAGTTTTAACATCAGCATGGCCTGTACTATTAGAACTCCAACATTCTGCAAATTACAACCCAAATGTAACAATGTAACACTGTGGAGCTCGAAGATGTGTTTTTATGCAGCAAATGTTACTGTAAGTATCCAGAGTCTGTTCTTGAGTAAAAGTAACTGCAGACTTTCTAGAACGTTCTAATTGTTTCTGAATGCTTCATTGGTGGTAGACTGATGTAGGTGGTAAAGATGCTCGGGTTAGACGTAGTTTGAACTTGCAGTTAAATCCAGAGGTTCCCAACCCAAGGTTCACGTCACCTCTAGAAGTTCACCAGATGAATCTGAGGGGCCTTGAAATGATTAACCTCCTAAGTGATATAGGCTTTTATTTCCTAAAAAAACCCTCAAATTTAACAGTTTGTTAAGAGCTAACAACAATTTCTGAAACACAGATAAAAAGTGGAAGCAAAGGAATGAACTAGCAGCGCAGGGGCCACAGATGCAGGAAAACTGTGAAGTCGATGCGTCCTGAGTCAGAGGAGGGTATACCATTGACTGGCATAGAACAGACTGGTAACTACATTAAAGGGTTACCTAGGCAACCGGAGACTGGAATGCTCACTAGACGCCAACCATCACCGACAAAGCAATGTGCAACAAGCAAACTGCTTCCTTTTGTACCCCTCTAGTCTCCGTGTCCCCATCACCAGGCTGTGAACTCAACACGTTCTCTCTCTGAGCTCATCACATGCTGACACTTGCTCAGAGCTCCTTGTCACATTTCAGTGAACCAGGTACTCCTTCTAGCATCAGGTGCGAACGTGAACAGTAGTGCTCCAGCGTACCATTTTGCCTGATAACGATGACTATCAATGAACACAAAAAGATTGGGAGGCGGGTTGTTAGAGCTCGTCGATCTCTATTCACTCCAATGGACCGTTTCATTACAGTGATTGTTTCTGGAGGTTAGCAACATACGCTAACTGCACCGGCTATAACAGCACAGACGTTTCAGATGCATTTTTGAAAGGTAAAATACTGAAAAACAAGACTGTGTGTTATCAGTACACAAATCACCCTATCAGTGGATGATCCAGCAACGGATTCTGAGACTCTGGATGTGCTAAATAATGTCAGATTAGGCTACAAAATGTAATAATAACCATGAACAAGAAATTAATTGTAATTGCAATCAATGTTATTTCATCCAACATTATGTGACCAAGGTAAAAAGAAAAGGCTTTAGTGGTTGCCTTTTCCCTTGCTGAATATTAGCTAAATGTGACTCGATGGCATGCAATTGTCTGGTCTGTGTAAATACATCAGTCTCAGTGGAATAACTGTACATGTACTCTTATCTCCGAGTGAGTGCAGTGTCTGCAGTAGAAACTGTGTACAAGGATAAGAGTGGGGGAAGGACACACGCTATTCATTTTGCCTAGTTTACTATGGATTTACATCGTGAATTCATTGTGGTAACTAACTACTAAAACACAAAACTTACATAAAGAAATATGTGAAAAATACAGTGTTAAAGATATAAATATGTGTGATAACACATGATGCAGTGTAACCTGCCCTGTGTGGACGTGTTCTAGCTGGTTTCTCCTCGTGCAGCACAGAAAAAGGTTCTCTCTCTATCAAATAAACAGTGGACATCGAATTTTAACTTTTCATGCCTGCTATTAAGTGATCAGTGTGTAAGTCTAATGTGATAAAAATGTAAGAATGCTTATACAGTTATCATGGGAGAAACAACAGGGCGATCGTGGCTCAAAGATTTGGCAGTCCTTCTTGTAATCGAAAGGTTGCCGGTCGAGCCCCGGCTCGGACAGTCTCGGTCGTTGTGTCCTTGGGCAAGACACTTCACCTACTGGTGAGGGGCTGATGGCGCGATGTGGCAGCCTCGCTTCTGTCAGTCTGTGGCTACAACTGTAGCTGCCTCCACCAGTGAATGTGAGAGTGACTGAATAGTGGAATTGTAAAGCGCTTTGAGGGCCCCAAAAAGCGCTATATAAATGCAATCCATTATTATTAACGAAGTATGTAGAAAGCAATGAAATTTGAAATATTTACTCTATTTCATCAAAATATAACAATAAAGATTAAGCTGTTACTGCTGTTGGTTAGCATACAATGTTAAAAAAAGCAATAGAACAAAATAAGAACAGCATTATGCTCTATAATAATATAACAATAAAATATGTCAAGCAGGCAGGTAAGGCGTATTAACACCTGCTGTTAATACAAATCCTTGTATACATAAAGTAAAATATTCAAAGATTGAACTCCACTGTGATATAAAAAATCCGTCAAAGGGTTCTACACGTATTTTATTCTATTATGCATCGATTTTTAATGATTTATAATTATTGAAAACTTGTGTCTCTCTGCAGTCACATATTTCAGTTGCCTGCTAAGCACATTTTTTCCAGGAACTAGCCGAAGTCTACATGAATCACCAGACGTTCTCGTATTCTGCACCCCGCTGACACGACTCTTACTGAGGGTGCTGTAGGCAATGAAAAATAGTTGGTTACATTTAGGTGAGGACATTGGTTTGGGTAAACTACCTTTCTTTTACAATCCTAACCACACATTATAAGACAAATGTCTTCCATATGCAACAAACATTTTCTTCATCTGCATCGTTTGTATTCTGCTTTGCTGCCACAGGGACAAAACAGCCGCACACATTTTCTTGCAGTGCCAGATAACTAGAAGCCTGCTGAATTCAAAATCAAAATGCCATACACACTGGAATATGAGGCTAAACCCCCACTGTGGGGCAGCACAAGGGCTCTGACCAAGGATCCGAAAGAGTTTTGTTTCTTTTTAAAGTATTTTTGCTTACAAAAGAAAATTGGAAGCACTAAAACAATAATGCATAAGGAGCCTGCTGATACTGCAGTTCTTCTGAGATCTAACTTTTTACCATAACAGCATTAGCATCGTCCCTGAGAGTTCCAAGCTCAGCAACCTCGATAAATCACCTCCCATGCATCCCAGTGACCCAGAGCTCCACTGCAGAGTTAAAGGAGTATGACTGGAAGGCAATAATGAGAAAAATATTCCAAAGGATTGGTTCTGTGATATCATTTTGACCTTCCTGTTTACCGGTGGTTGGGGTATAAACTTGAAACATGTTCAATGTCTTAACACTGAAAGACAGATTAAGTTGTAATTCACTGACATCGGCAGATTTGAACAAAGAGGGGATTTGATCAAAGGTTGTGCCTGCTCTGGGGCACCGGCATAGATGCTGTTCATAGACAAAAGATAAAACGACATCAAACTGCCCTTGCATGTGACATGCAGACAACCTTTATATGCAGTCTGCAGCACCTAAGCTAGAGGCTGAAAAACAGTAGCTATTTAATGCGTTAAGCGCTAACTTAACTTAGCTGTTGGCTATGACAATTAAAACAATTACAACACTTTATACATATTTTTAGCAAACAGTTGCAGGACTGTTGGTCACTGACATGTACAGAGCACAAGTTTTAAGATAGGCACACAGCCAAGAGATTTCTGAGAAATTACAGCAAACAGACAGCAGGCCAGCATATTTAATCATCAAAAGATGAATATGACACATTTCAAGTGGGAACAGATCTGCCTTGACATAGTAAAGAAATATTAAAAGGATGAGAAGCCTTCAGGATATTCTTTTATATACTTTATGTTGAATCCCGAGAGTTCAAGAGTGACTTTAGGCCCCCGCAGCGACAGCAGGTTCATGCTATGTCATTTTGTGTGAGGTGGATCTAATAAAATAATAATGTGTCTCAGACTGCAGGATGACAGTTTTGAGGAGACTCGGACTCTGATAATCTCTTCCAGTGGATATATAACTCCACACAGACACTGCCCATCTATTAGTCAAATAATTGGTGCTTTGAGATCCCGCGCCACCTCTCTGGCATGAGGGGAGGATTTAACTCCAAATTGCTCATCTTTGCTGCTGCTACTGATGTGTGTGATAAGCAAATTGTAAATAGATAATAGAGTTACATAAAAAAGCACAGAAGCCATTAAAAATGACTTTTACAAATGTGCTTTAGGTAATTTGATGCTGCTTTCCAAAGATCACGTTAACACATTCAGGAGTTGGTGTTAAAGCACCTCTAACATGCCTCGAAATTGCAATTTTGTTTCTACAAAATTGAAGACTTGGACTCCACTCTCTGCGTTTCTGAATTTTCTGCATGCTTGACAATAAACCGCTGACATTCTCAAGTTCTGACTTCATCCAATCTTAGATCTGTAGGAGAAACACAAGCAGTGTTTTTGTAAGCAGTGGGGCAGCTGTATGACTCAGTTATATCAAAGCTCATACATCGAGCTCACACATAGATGTCTATAAATGGACACCATCTTAGCCGTAGACCTGACAAACATCTAGACCTGAATAAAGCATCAAGCCTCAGATTCAGCCACGCACTGTATACAACCAAAACAAGACAATCCACCAATTTCATTTCCAAGTTTGGAGTTTCCCGTCAGTTGGTCTGAGTGAGAGAATGAAGTGTCAGACTGATGGAGCCCTGAGTTGCTGCTTCAGTCTGCATCACACATGGAAGACACATGATCATATATCACTGCTTTTATTGGGCCCGGCGAGAGGGCCATTAGAGGCCTGTGTCAAGACAGTCTTCTCATTTTCCCCCCTTACTCTGTCTCTCCTGTTTCTCTCCTCCCTTTCCTTCATTCTGCTGAAGGATTGTCAGATAAGAAAGTGCAGAAATGACCGACCTGTTGTTGCTTTGCTCCTGTTTGTGTCTGCTATGACGGCTTGCAGACCTGGCTCTGTTGGCCGGTGGGTGAGCTGCCTGCAGATAAGGAAACCTGATTAACTGGCACGCCTGCACGGCTTCACTGCTGTGGAAGAGAAAGGTGATAGAAACGATGGGGTTGTGTAGAGACAAGCTGTAGGGATAATGAATGAGGGCCCAGGAAGCCTAGACTAACAAGTGGAGGGAGAATAAAATGAAACCACAAAGAGATGAGAGAAGTTGGAAGAAGCGCAAGAATGATTGTCTAAGGAGTCGAGGTTTCCTGGTTTGTTAGTTTATCAACATCCTGTTGATCCTTGACCCGCTGCAGAGACACAGATCCTCCAGCTTCCTTCTTCTGGCCCCACAGTTCGACATCTGGTCCTCGCTGCACCCACACAACCAGACAAATACGTTTCTCTAACAACTGGCAGCGAACCAACTGAAGCAAATTGAAACCAGCCCCGTGCGTCAAAAACGGGATTTTAGTACAAATAGTGTGATCAAACTTTTTACCCAAGACGTTGCATAGAACGATTTTATTGTGTCATTCCCATGTAAGATTTTAGAGGAAATCAGCTGGACGAACAGACGTCTTCAGCTTACGCAGGAGTAGGAAGTTAAAAAAACAACTACAAGTTAATAAATATTATATTTGTGAAAAAGGAAGGACACCCTCTGTTTTTAAGCCTGCAGTTTGATGTATTAGGACATAAATAATCTAGACCAGCAGGTCAGACTCAAGCTCAGGCTGAGCTATTTAAACACTATTTAAAGTCACCAGGTGCAGGTTTCCAAGGTTACGGGGGTTACAGCACGGGTCCGGGGAATCTAGAAACAAAGAGACGAGATGATCACAACAAGAAATGCTCGAAGAAACTTATGAAGCCGGGACAAGAAGTTCAGAGCCACAGGTGAGCGATTAGTTTGATGTGCGTGGACGAGAGGCGGGAGCCCGCGGTGAGCGCCGCCCAGGCAGGATGATGCAAGAGAGAGAGAGAGAGAGCAAAACAGAAACACTTGCAGCCTCGCTGGGCGGACCGGGCAGACACAGGGACCATCACAAGTCTTTTGCAGATCTTAAAACGAGGTAAACAGACAGACAAACAGCACGTACCATTACTCTGTGTCATTATGTCTTTAACAGAAACTAAGCCAAAATGCAGACGCACAAAAGTAGCAGCCAGATGTGCCAATCAGTGTACCTGTAACTTATCATCAGCAAACGTGAGCGACTCTATAAAAGCAAAGATTTCTGCAGTTTGCTGCTCTGGAGGGTTCAGATGTGTGGAAACACAGAGTCAAGGAAATAAGACTCAGAGAAGCGGGAAGTGTAGTACGGTTGGCCATTTCCAAACAACTTCTATGGTGAGAAAGAAATTTCCAACTGCCCGAAAAGTTGCTTCTGTTCATCTGGATGTTTTCGGTGGGAGAAACGTTTCGTCATCATCCAGGTGACGTCTTCAGTCTGCAGCTTTCCCCAAATCTTATAAACAGGACATTTGCACAATACCTGAAACCAGCACTACTGCAGGAACAATGGGCTGGGACGTTAGTTTCTTGATCATTAGTATGCAAATCAAACCTGTAGTGAGCTGATGCTGAAGAAGTCACCTGGATGATGACGAAACGTTTCTCCCCCTGAAAACGTCCAGATGAACAGAATCAACCTTTTGGGATTTACTGGATGATTGAGCATCAGGACATATTTCCAAACACATTCAAGACACCTTCCGGTCTTTCCAGGAGCAACACAGATGGCTTTGATGTGTTCAGCTGGATCCAGTCTGTAGTTGTTTTCTCTTTGATTGCTGTCTTCTGCTGATTTGTTGTGTAACGTGGAAGACTGCAACACTGGTTCTATGTCATCTACATCTTTTAATCATAATGCAGCACGGATGCAGGTCATAGTTCATATTTATCCGTCACCAGGAGCTTTTCTTCATCCTGGAACAACTTTGCTGACACAGCATTCGCTCTTTTGTCTGAGAAGCTCTGCAATGTTTTTATGACACTTTGATTACTTACATTAAATACTTGAGAAAGTGGGGTTTGTTTTATTTTTCAGCAACTTTTCTTTTCACAAGAACAAGTGATTTTGTCAGATATTTACAAAAACAACATATTATTATATTTATAAGTCTATTGCTTCAGAAATCTTTAATTACAGCCTTCGCGTGTCTTGGGTTTGGCCAACCAGTGCTCAGTTTAAGAGAACGAACCTGTTGCTCTGTAATTTTGTGCAGTCGAAATAATCGTCTTGTGAGGACGGGGCATCAGGAAGGCCAGTCCGAGGGGAACGGCTAACATAATTACAAGATGTAGGTATGTGCTTTAAAGTCAGCTTCTCTAAAAGAACAACTATCACCCTTTGTGTGCAAAGCTAACCCCCACTTGCATTATAAAGGCACCAAGCTGGGGCATTTCACTGAAAGCATCTCAATTGTTTTCTTTGCTCTTTTTGTCCCGAGACACAAAAACACCCCAACACAATGACTTGTGACGTCAAACAGCAAAGTTATGCCAGAGTCACAATGTGCATCTAGCTGGTGAGGCAGGCAGATGCCTTCATGGGGTCAGGACTGGTTTTTACCCCCCAGTGTCACAACACAAGGATGCTAGAGCAATAAAATGACCCTGCGCTAAAAGAGACATCCCAGCAGAGGGAGGAGCGCGCTCTGATTTGAGATAATTTAAAACGTGGTTGTCATATTGTGAATGGGAGCCGCCCCCCACTCCCTCCTCCCCAGTGTTTTGTTTTCTGTAGCTCCCACGTAAGCATGAGCTCTGCTAAATAGGTTCGTTTGGAAACAGGAAGAAGACAATTAAACTGGGGGCACAGGGGTGAATTTAGTATGTTCAAAATCTGCATGTGAATTGAGAAGAAGTGATTGGAGGCTAAATATGCACTCGTCTGTTCAGGAGTGCTGCTTTTAAGTCATTTTAGTGCACAAACCGTCCTTCCATTTATATGCATATTGTTAAATTTGATCTTTAGTGTACCAAAAAGTGATGCTTGGATACTAAAAACCTGTTAAAATTAAAAAAGCTGTATTTTCCTCAGATGCAAAACATCCTAAAGCGCTTGTTTTTGTTTCCCTTGCTCTCCTTAAAGATCCCTCTAAAAGCGTGCTGTTGGCCTAATAGCTCAATTTTCATCTGCACTCTCATTTCCTAACATCTGTATGCTGGAAGAATCTCTAAATGCAGGCATTAGCCAATTAGCTCCAACGAGTCCAAAATCACAACTGCAGCCGATCGCTGTCTCGGCTCGGTGGACTCACTTTCATTTTTCCGTCATTGGCTTTTCATTTTCGCCTTGTTTTCTTTTTATGCATGTTTTGCTATGCGCTCTCCGCCTGCACCCTCCTACTTGTGATTCACAGGAAGCAAACACAAACTTTATTCATGCAAAATCTTTTGGAAATGATTAATTTTGTTTGTTTTGCTCATTCCCACTCTGTTTTTCCCCTCCATCTTAAACAAAACAACTTAAAATATTTTCTTTAATGCCGTTTTTTCACACGCACATTTTAACCAATTAAGCTGTATAAGAGAAAGCAAATATCAGACTGGACATTAAACTCCTTTCAGCTCCCTAAATCCTGTGTAGTCCCTAACCACACCAGTGTAAGCAGGCAGTTGTTCCACAGTGAGTGACTGGAAAAGACGTGTTCTGCATCCTACAAGTTTCTAAACCAATTCCATTCTCTCCTGGATGTACATATCGAGCCCATGTGAGAACACAGATGGACTGCCTCGTGGCTCCTGCAGGTCATTTTTAGAAAATAAAGTCTGTTTTTGAAGAGGAGGTTGGGGCAGACGGTTGGTGCACAGAGCGCAGGTTCCTCACTTCAGATCTCCAAGTCCTTCATCCTCCTGCCTGTTTAAGGTCAGTTTGGTTAAGGTTAGGGAGAGACTGATTAAATGTATTTAAATGCTTGTAATTAACCCTTAAACAAGAGCTGCCACTTGCTAACTTTACTATAAACAGCTCAATAATAGTTTTCCACAAAATCAGGTATTTATGCAAAGTAACCCTATGATTATATTTCCTTCAAAATAAAATCGTGATGTAGTTGTAAACAAAGATCTTTTTTGGTTTCTTGACATAGTCTCGCCGTTTCCCCTTTAAAAGAAGTAATGAATGGACCTCTCAGCACATGGGAAGGCAACCACTGATGTCCTGCATTCCTTGATCCCACAATTCTTCTGCTGTTTCTAAGGAAACTCAGCCAGCAGAGACTATGACAGTCTGTGAATTTCAACAACCCTCAGCTAAGCAGCCGATTCGACCCCAGCAGCAGCCTCTGTACAGGAAGATGATGCTTGTCGGGCTCGGTAGGGGCTGTGTGAGACGGGAATGGGTTTCCATGAGAACATTCTGGTCACATCAATGCCTGAGTGACATCAGCGCGTCTCAGTTTACCAACTGTGACATCAAGAATAGACACGATAGTGGTGGGAGGTAAACAAGTACTAAAGCTAAAAGAGCTCTTTAAACTCAAACCACAATCTTGTCCTAAACGTAACCAAGTCAAAGATTGTCCTAAATAATCACACAGCAAATGAAAACAAAAGTAAACAGTGAGTGTAGAAATAATGGGAAAAGAAACAGGAAAGTCCTGTGATGTCTTTCATCTCCCGTCTTAGATTTTCAACATCATGTGTCATGGACAGGAAAAGTTGAATTTATGAGTCTGTGAACATGAGTCAATATATTTGTAGTTACTTCCTGGTTTGCTGCTGTGGCACCGTGTTGGAAGAAGTAGTACTGAACAAAGGAGACGTCACTTTAAGAGAGACGAACTCGACCTCTGGAAACATGAACGCCAGGATGATAAGGTGCTGACTCTAAGCATCTGCAATCCCAGCAGGGTTGCCCGATAAGAACAGGCGGGTTAGCCAAAGAACCCACTTCCACTCATGTCTCTGTCGTTCACTCATTTATTGGACAGGAAGCCGGGTTACACGTCCGTGATGATATAGAGTGTAGTAAAGGGGTGCATGCCGTGCGGCGAAGGGGCGCTGTGTTTCTGATGTGGAGATGGAATTGTGTCTTCTGATTGGTGCAGAGAATGGGTTGCCTCAAGACTGATTGGCTAACCGGCAGCTGTGTGCTGAAATATTTCTTTGTAGAAGCGGCTGCATTAATGACTTCAGCCGACTTTTGCACACTTTATTTTGAGGATTTCAGTTTTTATCCACAACACGAAACATGAAAGTGTTTCAAAGCTGCTTACAGGTGGTGGGCTAACGAAGCTGTGCACACTTCCACCCTAAAATCAGTCAATTACCATTTAGAATAAGCATTTTTTATTCTTATTTAACCTTTATTTATACAGGTAGTCCTACTGAGACTGAACCTGGAACTTCTTATCTTCTGATTCCGAAATTAGAAGTTTGTTTTACTTCACCACCATAGAAATGGGAAGTGTTGAAAAAAGAAGAGCTGATAAACCACGCTGTTCATTATGTACTGTATTATTAGCTGTTGTACTGTAGTTTGCTGCCATTAAAGACAGTAAGGTAACCATTAAAAGGAAATGGGACGACATAAGCATCCATATCATCAGAGAAATACATTTTACAGACAGTTTCTTTGAAAGTTATAAAAGAAAACATTGTACTTTGTGTGAAGACAAACGAAAGAGGAAGCTCTTCAGAAACACTTATAATTACTTCTAATTATACGCAGCTGTATGCATGCCCCCATAATAACAATAGCCAGTGAGTGTTTTTACTTTAACTAAAGCAATCAGTTTAAGTTTGGAGGGAGCTTTTGAAAAAAGACCATTTGACAGGGTTTGAGTATAATTACAGAAAGAGCCTCTCGAAGCTGTCAGACACGGCTTAGCCCAGTATCCATAAATATTCCTCGTTGTCTTAGGAATCATTAAGCTTACTCCAGGACTCGGTCTAATTCGTTATCGGAATAACTGAATTGTCTTGATCCACTATTTCCTGTTTAAAAATGAGATTTTTCAAATCATTTCTGTACACACTATGACACTAATGTGCATTCATAAAGATCAGAAAGCCTGTTTGCTGTTCACCTCTCCCACTTTCAGTTTTTGCTGTTTTTACTTCACTCCCGGCTTCTTTGATTTTTCAGAGTCTGCAGTTTTCAGGAGCAGCCTCGGGCTCATGCTGGAGCTCTCACTAATGAGGACTAACACAGGTGGGTGAAATTGATTTCCTTTAACTGAGGCCGAGACCACAAGAAACAAACTGGCCAGTATTTGCTCCTGTAATTTGACTAAATGGAGAAATAAAAGAAACTAAAATGCCACCTGGAAGTTTAAAAAAACAGTTTGTTCCTTTTTTAAAGACTAGATCTGTTGCAAAGTGAACTGAAGTTTATAGTTTGCCAATTTTCCCAAGTGTTTACAAAGAGTAACAGATTTTATTCACATAAACTATGTTTGAATATTGTTTAAACTAATTTTGGCAAAATCTTTTCTTATTTGTAGCCTCTGTTAATACACTGCTTTAATAAAAAGTCACATTTATTTTATGCTAACCTCACGATCTGCTTGTTAGCTGCCCAGTACCAATCAGATGAGACAACAAAAGCTCATAGTGCGTCCATCAGTAGAAACATGCATTACAGCCGCCTGTCTGTTGGAAGAACAACAGCAATCAGACATGGAGCTAACGTGATTTTCTAAGCTGTCTTTTTCGAGCCCAGCGCTCATTTCAGGTTTGTTTGAATCATTCACCAATAATGCTCCTCGTTTCTCCGGTGCACCTGCGTACTCGGGTACACGAGCAGGTCTTTCCTCAGCGTCCTTGACCATGTTTATTGTTTTGCAGTGAGAGAAGATTAATATATAATAATCCTGTTACTGCTGCCACCTGCGTCATGTTTGTGTAGGCGGATATAGTTGTGTTTCCAAGTGAAGTTACACAGATTTGTGTTGCATTTACACAAAAACAGCAGCATCGTTGCGTCTCTGGTGTTAAATGCGGTGCGGATGTTTTGCTGTTTTAGGCGGCCAGCGTATGATTTCACGGTGCATCCAGCTCATTCACTGGTGACTCCACAATATAGTGAAAACTATATAATGGGAGAATGAGTAAACAAGCGCACAACTGGAGCACAGCCGTGGAAAGGTCATTAAAAAAAGCGGGTCTGTTGTGGAGTTCTTCTTCCCCCTACTGGCACAAAATACAAGAAATGCAGCTTGAATGGCAGCATGACTGTGGACCATTAGGACATGGTCATTATGGTTCTACTTGTTGTGCATCTACACTTTGTCCTTTTTGTTGTGAAACATGTCATTCTATTTCTATGTTTTACGTCATGTAGTTGTTGTTCTGTTCCATCAGTGTGTGAGCTGTCGTTGGATTTCATTTCCTGATTATTTCTGATTACTGGACACACGCACACGGTCACGCCTCCCACTGTCAATAGGTGCTCTTTCCCTTCCCTTCCTTGCTGTGTCGCACAAACTGCTGAAACAATGATGAATAATGAGAGCGGAGCGGAGCTCTCCCACCCCCTGTCATCGCTGGCTTTCATGAGACTCATTTTACCAGAAGCGGCTCAGCATGAACTGTGCCCAAATTGTAAGGGAGGTGAATTAGTAGCCCCCATACGGAGTTTGAAGTAGGTCAGGTTGCCTCGTCTGATAGTTTTATACATCACCTTGTGAGCAGACGATGAAAAAGACTACCACCCAAGCATAAGTCGTCTCCTTAAGCTGCTGAGCTTGCATTCTCTCCTGCTGTAGAACACATGTCTACAGATGATTCTGACGAGGAGGCTAAACTCATGTTGATATTTGAGGAAGTCTGTTTCATATTTTCTGCTTCTGCTTACAGCTTTAGAGATTTAACCCAGCCTCTCACCCGTGACAGCAAAGAGGCTCCAGGACCACAAGTGGACGAGGATGGATGTTTTTGGTTTTTTAAGTGTAGTCATTGTATCTCTGGTTGGAATAAAGACTACTAGTACTTCTTCCAGCTCCACCCTTTAGTCGTTGCCACAGTCGATCACCTCCACTGTTTCCCTACAGTAGTATCTCACCGATCGTCCTTCTTCACTACGTCCACGAATCCCTATCCAGTATCTCTCCTCTGTTCATGTCCAAACCTTTACAGCCTTGCTGCCTAACTGTGTTTCTCAAACACTCAACCTGAGCGTCTCTCTGACGTGCTCTCCTCAAACCTGTCCATTCTGGTCACTCCCAGTAAAACTCTTGACATCTTCACCTTTGCTGCCTCCAGCTCAGCGTCCTGTCATCACAGCAGGTCTCACTGCCATCATGAAAATCTGCCCTTTCACGTTCGATGAAACCAAGACTTTTGGGATTAAATTACTGTGTTTTGAAAAGCAAAATTTAATTTATGTTTAAGATTTTAATCATTCTGCTACAACATTTGACGGATTTTCTGCATTTAGGAAAAAGCTGAGTACCTGTTACTTAATTAAACAGGTACAACTTGTTCCTTGGACCCATTCAGCAGGTTTTTATCAAATTTGGCTGACACTTTGGCAGGAGGATTTTAGAGGTAGGACCAAAGCTAAAACACTAACAGCTGTGGCACAAAGAAACAAATGAAGAGTTCGTGTACATGTGCCAGTACAGAGCGCCCCAGTCATGTGTTGATGACACGAGCTGTGATGGTTTCTGATCAACTCTGAAGCTAACCCATCTCAACAGGAAGTGCATTTCTTGTGTGCAGAATGTTTTGCATATAAAAATGAACGTGATGTCCCGTTACGACAGCCTTCGCGGATCTGACTGAGAGGACAATTTGCTCACTGTTGACCTTTAGTGAAAAACCCACCCTGAGCAATCCATCCAAACAACCCATTCAGTAAAAGTAAGGAACATTTTTACATATAACCGGCTCAGGGCACCGTAGGCCAGTGTTTATGCATATGTTAATAATGTCTGAGAAACAGGGCCATTATTCATTCTTTAAATGGAAAACTGCAAATGCAAAACAAGGCCTGTCATGAAGTCCTAAAAACAGTAAAGGCCACAACTTTAATACATAAACACTGCATGTAATCGCACACACGACAGGAAGTATGTGGGAAAGGGCAGAGAGACACCGACGACCTCGGTGCAGCTCATGCTTTCAGTTTTTCCTCACTGTGTAGGATTGTTAGTGATTACAGTTCATTACTGGCTTGTTTCGAGCGACACGGCCACATTAACCTGTTACAGGGTCAGTGAGCAAGCCCCCGCTGATACCCGACCAGTCGCTCCCCCTATATGAACCTCCTGGGATTGTCAGCTTGGACCCAGATGCAGACAGAGTAGCACGAGTAGAACATAAAAGGAGTCTGTTATTCTGTATAAGCAGCATTAAAAAGTACCAAAGTAATCCAACCACTCAGGGATAATGAGACACGGGAAATTAAACAAAATTCAAAGCACAAGTCCACCGAAATAAAACAGGAAATAACTAACACCGAGATGAAAACTCAAACGTCCAAACCTGATGCAAAAGGCAGAAGAACAGCCACAGAGACTCGAGGAACAGAAAGGGAACACAAGAGAGACCTAACGACCTTCTAACCCTCTGAAGTACTAAAGCTCACACAAAATCATAAAATGACTCAAAAACACCAGGAAACATAATAAGACCATAAACAAAATAGCACAAGGATGCAAATCTCTCCATAAAACCCCAAAGAAATCATGAAGCCAATAAACTGAACGACTCTGTGTTCAGGACTCGGATCAGGACGCCATCAGTGACAATGATGCTGAGTGCTGCATGCTGGCGCTGATTCTGCAAATGAAGCCACACCTGAAATTAGACCCTGCTTCATTTTCTGTGTTCATATAAATTTATGTTACATTTATGTAACACTGTATTCAATTAGACTTGAAATTAACTATTAGTATTTGAATATTTACTCATATATCCAGTGATGGTGTCATTTTCTCGTAGACTTCTTTACAATCAGTCTTCCTTTTGCTCTTCTCATCACTGGAAAGAATCAGTGAGGTTTAAATGGATAAAACATTAAAATTATTGCAACCGGGAGCCTCAGAATCAGTCTGAGTCTACGTAGCAGACACGTTCTGGACGTTCAGTTCTTTAAGTGCATCAGGCTCCAGGTGAATTGGGGGCAGGATCTCGAACAGCAAACCTTTGACTTCATTTTCATTGCCAGGAAGTGGGAATAGTTGCAGGGAGCGGATTTTGGGGAGCAGCCTGTGTGGAGATTGTGTTTGTGGACCGGCATGAGATGGAGAGCTGGCGTGCACCACAGTTCATATTGTTCCCTCTGAAAGTTCAGCCAACCACCACCAGACACACGTTTTCTGATTTGGATAAATTCCTCCAAATGGAAAAAAAAGCTCCTGGTTTCGCTCGTCGCTGCTTTCAGGCTTGGAAACTGTGAACTCTTCCTCTGTAAACGGCCGAAAACCCTTGATTGCAGCTGGAGACCCAGCTGTCATCACCTCCACTAAATCTGGGTTAGTCTGAAGGAGATGATGATGGCTTGAAGCTCCTGATGAAATCCCAGAGTGCACAATTGAAGCGGTTCAGAGAGGGAGTTCTGGGAAAACTAGCAGCAGGGCTCGAACGTCTCCCAACATGACTGAGACGATGATACTGGAACGAAGATGCTCAAATTTTAATCTGGTCCTTTTGGATTTTCATAGATCTGACTTTTGATCAAACCTCAAATTAGAGTCTATAAAAGCTCGCTGCTGGTAAAGGTCAAACCATTTTCCTTGGTATTACTCACCTCCTTCAATACTAATTAGCTGATGTTTCCTGTGACTCATCTGATGACTCTGGCTGAGTCAGTAGCTCCTAAAAGTGGTCACAAAGGTGTTAATGCTCGAGTCACCCAAATATCTCAAATAGATTCACATTCATTTTTACACGTAGACAAAAAAAATCTGAATTTGTGTCCTCCTGTTGAAATTTTTGGGGTTTTTTTTGTTTTGTTTATTTGCAAAGAAAATGTTTTTTGTTAGTTTATTTCATAATTTAAGAAAGAAAGTTTAGTATGAAGGAGAAAGGACACACTGTACCCTTATTTTTTTCCTCCAATAATTTCCTGTTATTCTCAGACTGCTGCACATCCTGTTAGTTGTAAATAAATAACTTGTGCAAACTCAAGGACGTCCTAGAGTGAATCATGTACTAATACTCTGACTGCATAGCTGGACTGGCCAGATTTTTCGTTTTTATGGGCCGATGGGTTTTTGTTTTTGTTTTTTTCTGTAACGGTATAAACACTGAAAGGTGGTGGATTGGCCAGATGAAGGGAGATGTGTAAAAATAACTCAGTTGTTTGGTGGTGGCTGTGGCGGAGCTTCCACAGATTCAGTAACGTTAGCAAGTGGTGGAGGCCAGCAGATGCAACACGCTGGCAGGTGGATGATGGAAAGGCAGGAGGAGCAGAGACCCGAGGAGGTGAACTGAACTTCAGGTAAGAAGTTATGACCTGCAGTCTCTCTGGGTCAGATATGAACCAAGTTTAGGTGGAGTTTATTTTCGTTGTGCTGACTTTTTACCGTCAGTTACAATAACTCGTATTGCCAGGGGGCTCAGGTAGGGCATTAACAGGGAAAAGGGGGCACAAAGAAATACTTTCTTATTCTCATTTAAAATTTCTTGCTTTTAACAAATAATTATCTGAATCTTACAACAAACGTTTTCATCTGATGTAAAATGTATAGAAATCCATTATTGCACACAGTAATTTTTTTGAGGGTCCCATCACAATTTCTTCAGAAGTAACTAAGTACTGTATATGATGCCAGTATTTTCCCACATTTTCTAGATACTGCACCAGTGCTGTGTGTAAAATGCCATCAAAAAGTCAATTACGTTTTATCCTTTTTCACCTGTCTTTCTGTCTCCTTTCACTTTTTAAAGGTTGCCATGTTAAAAAAAATATTTTGCCCTGCCGTGCTGTTTATTGATGTGGCAAATGAATGGTTTATGAAAATATATTGTGGCATGCAGAGGAATCTTTACAAAGAAGCTCACAGAGAGAGATTGAGCTTGTTATTCAACCCCAAGCTGGTAGGGGGAGCTCTTTATTAAAACACTTGCTTGGGCTACAATGTGCCTCAAGGTTCAACAACAGCACAACAGAAGTCACTCATGGTACAGCACTCTCTCTACAAAACAACAACTGTCAGTGACGCTGCACCACGGCGTAAACACAACATTCAAGATAACAGTTAAAAGTAACGTAACCATAAACAATAAAACAAGAACATCTAAACAGCAGCACATGTCCCAAGGCATGATGGGAGAGAACTAGCTGTTCCCCCAACACGCCACAATATCTAAATCTGTCATCAGTATTCAGTAATGATCATGTCTCACCTCTAGTCTTCTCGGTCTTAATTTCAGGTTTTCACCATGTGCTGTAGATAGTTCAGGAGGTTAACTCGACCAAGCAGTCTACGTTTAGAATACCAGAACAGGGAGGATGGTGGAGGTTTAAGTTTATTAGACTGATACATATACCAACAAGACAGTGTACATCACTGTGACAACAGCGTTTGTTTTCATTCAAAGGCTTTATGGTTGTTCATATAATACCTGGTGGGCCGTCTCTAGTCAAAATGCGCGGGCTGATTTTTTGTCCCAGTCCAGCCCTGTCTGACTGTTTGGTACAAATGAGTTATTTGTGTGCATGAAAACACATCAAAGTAAGAGATTCAACCACTGACTGCTAACTCAGAAAAACATTATTAGCAAACAAGGACACATTTTAGAGCTTTCAGGTTATGAAAATGATGAAAAATGTTTTGTTTAAATGTGTATCTGGTGTCTTTTTACCAAATGCTGCAAATGAGCAACACAAGCAATCCATAAGTCTCATTAAATCCATCTGAGACCTTGGTGATCAGTAACTGACAGTGGATTAACAGAGTGGATTAATAAATCATTAGAAGCAACAGACACATGTGAGAGTGCGAGTAAGCCTTTGATTCTCATTTGATTTCATTGCAGAGGACCGATCGAAGAAACAGGAGCTTCAACGATGGAGTGAAGCAGCCCCAGCTCCGAGCAGAAGAAGCAAACGATGCAACAAATGCTCCTTTTATCTGAAACAGAAAGCCTGAGTTAGCAACGTTGCTACCATTGTGATGCCTGTTATGTCTGACTGGGTTTTTAGGTTTTGAAGAGCTAGCCAATGCAAAGAAAGTCTGGTTATGCTCCACACCTGTGCATCTTCTCCGGTTAGTAGTGACTGAAGCTTCAAAATAAGAATACAGTGGAACCCCGACTTACGAATACCCCATTTAACGAAAAGGTCAAGTTACGAAGGCACTTAACGGCAATATTTCTGCCCGTGTTACGGCAAAATGCCCGGTATACGAAATCCGCTGGCTCTGATTGGCTGATCCCAGAAGGCTTACAATGCCCACAATGTCTTCCAAATCATGTGACAACTTGCGCTTCGCTGTTCCACTTGAACAACGTATTGTTGTTGCAGTTAGCAATTAGCCTATCGCTCACTCAAAAGGCGCGATGGGCGCTTCGACTTACGAAAGACCGTCGGGAACGAATGAATGTCGTAAGTCGGGGTTCCGCTGTAGATGGATTGCCTGCTAGCAAAAAAATCATAGGTGGTTTTCTCAGAAGGATGAAAAAATGAATGAAAACGAATCTCCAAATGTACTTTCAACCTAAGGGACATAATGACTCAAGTAAAATAAAGGAAACTGAAGCATCGTATTTAAGGGACACATAAACAGTAGGTAATGGTGAAGTAACCCTGAAGTAGGAAGTAAGAATCTATAGAGTCATATTAGGATTGAACAGAAAACGATTAATTAATACTGGAGAAACCAGCAAAGAACATGACAAAGTTTAGTGACACTCAATTAAAGGAACAAGTCGAGAGTAATGAGGAACGTGGGAAATTGACTAATAGAGTTTCAGAGCTGGTCATTTCTAAATTATCACTACTTACTGTAAAGACCTGGATCTGCAGTTATTGCAGGACCTTTAACTATCAGGCTCTTTCTGATTCTCTCCTCCTTTGCAGTGTTCAGGCGTGTTGTTTTCTGTGTCCTGTAGTGTAAGGACCAACATAACTGACATAAACGATTAATCCATGACTGTTCCTGTCTAACTTCCTACTGATGAGGAAAATGCCCTCACTCGCTTCACTTTGTGTGCACTAAGCCTGCATGACATGCTGTGATTTTAAGCTAAACTTAGCACAAAAAGTCAGGAAATCTGTGTTTGGCCAAACAAATGCTTCTTGGCAGTAAATACCTCTCGTACCATTGAAAACCTTTTTATTTCCCCTTACATGGTGCCACATTTGTGGTGAAAATGCATTTGTTGGTTGGGCAGCAGTTAAATATTTGGGTTGCTCCCATTAAAACTTCCAAGATCTTCTCTGCCAATGAAAAAACAGCTTATTCTTCTGTTGACTCTTGTTTTGAGCTGCTGATAAAACAGTTTGGCACCTGTGCCACAGGACAACCTCAAGTTGTATTTGGAGAAAGCCGTAGTACCAGCTCCAACTTGAAGGCCAAGTTTTATAAACAGGAGACGTCAGAAACAGGCTGGGAAGTGGGCGTCCTGAGAAGATGAGACCACAAGAAGTCGATTTCCTCACCCTGTCAGAACTTAAGAACCACAGGCCAATACCAATACTGATAGCGATACTTTTAACCTATATAGGAAGCTTATGTTGGGAAGAGCAGTGCGTCATGACTCACTGGATGGCTCATCATCAATTTGCAAATAATGACCACTACCTCAGTCTGATTTTTACTTTCCATAATACTTTCCAGCTTTTCATGTACTTTGCAACTGGGTTTTTTGGAGATCTGCTTTTTCTACCCGTTTCCCTTCATTAAGAATGGCTTCTCGACAGCTACCCTTCAGATCGTTTCCACGAACTACAGCTCCTACACTGGTTTTTTTGTCATCACCCTGCAGCAGAATACTTGCTTAAGCAGAATGACATTTACTTTTACTTTGAGTTATTTTCTATCACTTAACCTTTCGCCGAATCCGGCTCTAATTGCGCGAGCGCTTTCTCGGCGTGGACATTAGAGCGAGCACAGGCGTTCTTCTGCCTCACTGAGAAGGGATTAGGAGTCGAACATAACAGCGGGTTGACCCTCCGCTTGCCACGTGCGCTTCTGCTTCTCTCATGGCTTCTTTTCCCCGCCAGGTGTCCGGCTCCCCGCCGAGGCCCAAGTCTCGCCGATGAAATTGAAATTAGGTATTAAACTCTATTCCTACCTTGACTCTCTCTTTCTAAAATAAACCCACCTCTCATGCTCTCACTCTTTTGGTTGTATTTGTGCTCCTGGCAGGTAGGACTCACGCTGAGGTACAAGCTTTTGTGCACGGATGTGTATCAGTGTGTGTGAGCACAACACCTGCGGTTTAATGTGCCCATTTGATTCACACTATAGGGGAATTGCTGTAGGAAAAAAAAACTAATATTTGAAGAAATAAAGGGTAAAAGATGTAATAGCAGTTGCCATGACAATTGAGTCCTGCTTGCACTTAATTTTTGAGTCCATTATATCAGAGATTGGCAGTAATACAGTGTTAGCCATAAGTGGAAATGTCAGGATCCAGAAAAAGAAAGTGTCATGTACATGTGTTAGCCTGGTGTTTGCCGAAGCCTTGTTGCTGTCAGAACGTGGTTGGTGCCGGACACAGGTACTGTCTGAAAATATTAAGCCTCTGCCAGTTGTTTCTCTTTGTAGCAACAGTGCGTGGGTTGCACAAGAACATACAAGATGTCTGTGTGTCTGCTTTGGTGTTTCATTATTGTAGCGACAAAAATCTTTTTCCTATCGCTTTTCAGAAGAATGTGTGCGCTGTACGTCGACTAGAAAGAAAAAACACAAGGCTGACCAATCAAAATACACCTCGCCATTGGGCTTAACATGCAGAAAACCTTAATTGGGAGAATAAACCAACCATCCAATAACAGAGTCTCCTCGGTGCTTGAATTAAAGCAGAAGGGCACTTGAGGACATGTAGACCAGCTTTTGTTTGCACAGTAGACATTTAGCCAGTGGTGCTAGTCAGTAAATAATAGCTTGACTTGCACAGTCATATGAGGAGGAGGCTGTTGCTTCCACATTATTACAGCAAAGGCTGAATACTCCCACACCTTTTTTTCTCCTTTGTTCCACAAACGGTGACCCCTTTCACGACTTGTTAGCTTGACTGCCAGCTATGTTTCATATTCAGTTTCACTGGACTAAATAAATAGTGTGCACGGTTTATCAGAGCGCCTCAAAACAGAGACTCCTGGTGTTTTTACGAGTATAGAAACTAGTTTTCTCCCCTCAAAGGGAGTTTGTCTGACGGTTTGTTAGCAGCCTAGCATCTACAGTAAAATTCAGGTCAAGGTTGTCGTGGTCCTGGGTCAGTGACCCAGTGTTTTGTAGCTGTTTCCTTTGTGTTTCTTGATTATTTGTTATTTATGGTTGTCACTGTTAATACTTTTGGTCCTTTTCTAGTAATTCTTGTTCTCAGGTTTTGTATTTTGAGCTCCTTCTGTTCTGTGCGACTGTGCCTGCCCTGGTCCCACGTCCCCGTGTTTCCTCCCTGTTGCCATTTCTGATGTGTTAAGCTTGTGTCTGTGCAGACCTGTTTTACTTTGAAGGTCCATGTCTATGTGAATGTGTCTGGACATGCATGCCTAGGTCAACTTACTTGACAACAAAATCAAAATCAAAGCAGAAAGTTTAGCAAAATCACACATGGCATGGATACATCTTAAAATCTCAAGTTTTTAAATCTTATAGAAGCCAAAGGCTTCAGCTAATTCTGCTCTAATCATATGGGTATAGATAATAAAATACACAAATTTAGTATGGTCATAGGTCAAAGGTCAGACTTTAATATGTTGCTATAATAGCAGGCTGAGTATGCTGTAATAAACACACACACACACACACACACACACACACACACACACACACACACACATATATATATTTATATATATATATATTTATATATATATATATCCTCCTGTCCTTCGGGGGGAGCTGCGCTCTCTGAGTGCTCTTGTAATACCTGTAACTGCAAACAAATGAATGTATTACCGCCATAAAAGTACTCGTCCACCTGTCTCTGTCCCTAATTGGCTGTGTCAGCTGTTTCCACCCTCTTTGGGTTTTTCTCATTTCTCTGTTTTGTGCCTCCTACTCTCGCTTGGCCCCTGTCCTCCTGCCCGTGACCTGGAAATAAATCTCAGCACACCATATTAAAGGATGTCTCAATTCCCAAAATACAGAAGGACAGGGGATCAATAACTGAGGATGCAGAGATATCCTTTGTGGAGGCATGACAAGCAGCTGGGATATACAAATCATGTCGTGGAGAGGCAAGAAATGACATCCTCTCATGCATTCCTACATCCTGAATTTATTTTAAAAAATGACTTATGTATAAAAGCTGTCATGAAAACTGCTATAGATGTGTGGCATCTGGGATTGTAAAATATAGCAGTAGGCTGTGCCACAAGTAATAATTAACTGACAGCACTTTAACATGACGGCTCAGAAGAAAGGATGTCTTACTTTTGTTAAAATTGCTCTTTATTATTCCTCGCGTCTCTTCCTCCCCGCCTCTGCCTGCTTCTCTGGTGGGAGAAATGATAAAGGAGGCTTGTGTTTCTTCAGTTTTCCCCCCTCTTAGAAGTAGAAGAAGGTACTTTTAGCCTCCTGGGGATTTATGATTCAGCAGGAAAGCTCATGCCGTAACTTCATCTTTACCAACTTTATTATACTTTTGTAACTTCTACTCATTTTTTTTGTCTTATTTTTTTAAATTTCTATTTAATTTTTTTTAATTTTAATTCAGTTTAGTTTCAGCTAGTTTCTGGAGTGGCAGACCAGCACCAGGGAGTAAAGGAAGAAGGTGCTGTGTGAGAAAGCAGAGAATTACGTTCATTTCACGCTAGTTACAGACCTTTGCACATCTATAGTACCTTCCTGCTTTGAGAATACAAAGCACACGGGACAAACTTGTACTGTACACGTGATAGGTGGTTTGGATTGAGGTTGAATTCTTGAGGTCAAGACCACCTCCTTCAAAAGAGCCTCGGTCTTCTTGTTTTGGTCCAACCCGAGTGTGACACCTGCACTAACAAACCGCACAAAGTGGAAAACAAACCCGTTTGATTTATGAGTTTGGAAGTATATTTGTCGTGAAAAAGCGACAGTAAGTATCCTAGGAAACAACACACACATTCAGCTATGTAAGCTATTAAAGTTGGTAGTTTGGTAGTGATGCATATATTCAAAATTGTCAGTGATTATGAAATCTTTAATGAACTAGAAATAGCATTTTGTGAGCTACATGTCAAATTTGTGCTAATACCCACTAATGAATTTGTGGGATATTATTATTTTGTGGGACTGAGTCCCCCAACCCCACCCCCACAAATAACTTAAACTTCATCTTCCGGTGTTCTTTTTCTTAATGCATAATGCATGACCAGATCTCTGAGCAGCAAACGGCGCCTTTGTTCGATATTGACAGCAAGAAATAGATGCAGAAAAAATAAGAAGGAAGAGAAGCAGAAACACTTCCTTTGATTAAAAGCTTGGTTCTTTCATCTCGCCCACTGTGAAACCTTCATTCTGGCATTCCAGCGACACAAATCCTCCCTCTCTCTTGCTTTACATGCCAATTTGACCAGTTTTCTGTGTGCTTCTGTGATCCTTGCCCCAATCAAAATCTGACTCCAGCATCCCTTTACTTCTCACCCTTCCATCACTACCTGCTTTACACTCTTCTCTGCCTGGCACTTGCACCGGTGCTTCATCCACGAGGAGCTAGAAAGCTAGAAAATGCATGTTGAAGAGGCTGTGCCTGGCAGCCTTGGACCAAAAAACAAATTAGAAGTTCACAACTTTGAATGAAGCCGCACCAAGACAACCCTCTACCTATGCTCTTGTCCCTTGGCTTGTTTAAAGATAGCCAGTAGGAAGAGATTTGAAAAGGAAGAAACTCTGTCTCACATCCTCAAGTGAAGGATAGTGAGGCTAAATTATAATCTCCCGTTCATTAGACTACAGATTTGGTGTCTTTTCATACACTGTGCACACAGTTGCTCAAAATATGAGCAAATTTTAAGATGATGCGCCGGAACTGACAGCAGATTTAAGTTCTGTCACTTAATCACACCTTTGCCCAATTTGTCCAGCACCGCACAAAACACAAAAAAGTTTGCTGACTGTTCCAGCGTGAAGTTTTGCAGCAGACAGACAGAAAAAGATGTGCTCCAAGTTTCTTGTACAAGTCTCGTCTGTATTCTGAAGCCAAAAGCTTTGCTGACTGCCTCAGAAATCTGCCTGAGAAATGTCAGCAATTACTCCTGTCAGCTGTCTTCTATTCCCTTGTTTACCTAGGAGACTATACCTCACTGTTATTGATCTGCGGTGCATAAAAGGTCAGAGGATTGAAGATGACAAGCAGCCGTGGTAACCATGGAGATCCTTTCTTGCTCAATCTCTCACTGAGCATAGCATCGGTCGATAGGTAAAGCTTGGATGCCGGTGGCTTTGGTGTCAGGGTTCATGTACGGGTAAGGGAGTCGTAATCTACTCCCTGTATGCAATGTGCTGCTTTGGCCCACAAACATGCACACAGAGCACAGAGTGTGTTACGCCATTTACAAAAAATGTACAATTATAATGAATAACTAACAATTAAAAGGAGTTTAATGATTGTAAATATGCTGAGATAAAATCTCCCTAATAAGATTAAGAAAATCTACTACAAGTAAACTGTATTTACATGTTTATATTTTGCACTTTACAAAAAAGGAGGACTATGATAAAGGTCATGGTTGCTGGCACATCTAGCAAAGTAGTTCACCTAAAAATTCTCAGATTGAAGAACGGTACCGCCGGAGATCAAAAAAGAAGCCTGAGGAGCTTTGAAAACTAGCAAGCAGTTTGGTGGAACTTGGCAGTAACCAGTTAAACCTTACAGGAAACACACTGATCTCAACCCTCTGTGATTCATGCACAAACACAGCTTAAAGACTCCTAAAACAGATTCTCTTGTGATTGTGAGCTTGCAAATCTCGCAAGGATCCAGTTGCCTTCCAAAGAAAGCTTAGTTGGCAACAAACAGGACATTCAGTATCCAGCTCTCTTGTACCTCACAGCCATGATGTAACTCCAAGTGTTGAAATTGCAGCATTAGCCCTGATTCCATATGTCACCTCGCAGGAAGACTGAACCCACTTTGAGTTTTGCTGCAGTGCTGATCACAGAGGACAGAGCCAGCTGAGTTATGTCCCCACAGCTTACAAGCGTAGTTAGGGTGAAGCATCTCAGTCTAACATGCAGATTTCTGTGTTTTATGCAGCCAGCCATGAAATGTTAAAGTGTGAAACGTGGTATCATCAAAAAACAGTAATATTTTTTATTTATTTTTAGCACAATTCACACAAGTTGATGGGATAAATGTGCTGCTGCAGGTGTGCTGATGAAGTTTCCACTCAAAGTACCTTATTGTTGATCTTTTTTTTTTTTAAACAATCTTTTGTCAGCTTTTTTTTTTTCATTTCAAGAAGGCACAATCTTGTGGTGACTGAAAAAAAAAAGATTTAACCAGAAGCATCCAGTGGGAATCAGCTCCCCCACAAAGAGGCCTCTGCCCTCTAGCACTCTCAGCATGACCTCGACAGCTGGTAGGCACTCCACCGCTGGGAGGTGTATGGCACAATGTTCTCCTTCTCCTCTATGTGATTTAGAGTGCTGTAGAACCACACGCTACCCTGTTTTCTTAATTTCTGCCAAAGTAAATAAAGTAGATTTGAAAACTCCGGTAACAAGATCCTTACACACTGAATGCACCAGCATGGTGACCCAAACATTATGCGTACACTGTAGTTCAGACAATGTTTGTTAGGTAGCTTAATTGAGCAGGGGCAGTTACTGTTCTGTCCAAAGCTAAATAAATATGCATACAACAACTCGGACAAAAGCTCATAAAAACACATTTACCTAATTTGGGCAGAGCCAAGCTGGTTGTTTATGTTTTTTTTGTAGTCTTTATGCTGTTCCAACCAAAGGCACTGCTGGTTGCAGCTTCATATTTACTATAAAACCTATCTATATTGGGGGGGGGGGGAAAAAGAAAAATAAGCCAATAACTTTAGAAAATGTCACACTTTTTCTTTCTACTTGGTGTTCTTAACCTTTAATCCAATTGCAAATAGCACAGATAACACCTAGGCTTCAAAGTGAATTGAACAGTATGAAGTATATTAAAAGTAAAGTTGTTGTGTGTGTGTGTTTTTAAAGTGTATAACATATAAGCCACCGATTGCTTCTTTCAGTGGCAGTACCTGGTACTATTACCTTGGCCGGGGTTCCAAGTGATCCAGAAACGTGACGTCAACAGACTCGAGGAGTCATGAAAGCATCTCCTTCGACAAAAATCAGAAACTGCCTAAAAAGAAAAAAAAAAAAAAAAAAAAAAAAAAAAGAAGAACCACAGGCAGTCTTCTACAGATTTGGAGTCAAGGTTTGCAGAATGACATAGCTGACGGCTCTCTACCCAAACAATCCAGACCAGACTGCACACAACCAGTCTCTGCTCTCACAGGGCTGCTACGAGGCCTGTCATTACTGCCTTTCACTGTCAAGTCAGTTTTGCACCATCTTGATCTCAGTGCAGACAGAGATCAAGATGAGATTCTGCAACCATTGGAACTCAAGGGCCGACAACCCTCGCCCCCACAGAGCCGGGTTTATCAGAAGCCAGAGTTCGGGAGAGGAGAGGATGGAATGGCTCGCCTGCAGTCCTGACCTCAACCGTCTAACACTTGTGGGCTCAGCGTGGGTGTGCCGTTCGTGCCAGTGTGACCAACACAACCAGACCGACTCACTTGTGAGAAATGCTGGTAGAAGAATAGGATGCCATCCCACACGTGTGTGACCAGGCTGGCGGTGTTGTGGCGGTGTACGGCTCCGCCACATGCAAACGAGACTCCTGTTGGTTAAAGTAATGAGTTGTTAAATTTCTTCAGACTTCCAATAACAACACCAAACAAGAGTTAACAGCAAAATAAGTTGATTGGCAGAGGAGAGAGTTTTCATGGCCATAACCGACATACTCAGCTCTGTAGCTGCAACCAACAAATGTGTTTTCCTTAAAACTAAGGCTCCATTTAAGGAGAAATAAACAGGCTTTCAAACAGGGTAAGATTTAGTGCCATAAAGCATTGTTACAACAAAGAAAAGCTCAACCGAGCACAAATGTCCTTACTTTCTGCGCCTGGTTTATACCATTTATACCTCTGTAAATATTCAACTTTGAGTGATTAGCAGCAGTTTGGATTAGACTATTCGTCAGGTTGTTCCAGGCTTGGATAAGAAAGGGGAGCGGTTTCTGCTTTTGAAAATGAGGATTAAGAAGCCAAACCTGTGAGGAGCCAGAGTCGGACGTGATGATAAAAACAGAGACAAAACAAAACACTCACGGCAACAACAGGAACACTGACAAGGATTTATGGATTTGTACGAGTGAGCGTACACAGAGGATCACAGCGTCACACTGATGCTGCTCCTACATCTGAAGAACGCATCGACTGAGGCTGGCTGCAGAGAGCTCGCTCGCTGCGCTGATCCCTTTGTGCTGATGTTGGCACAGGGCAGTCATCCCTTCACAGGAAAGTCCAATATTTGAACTTTTCACTCCTACTCCACTGCATGGGCTGATGGGTAGTCTTACCGCAAGACAGGAGAAATACAGAAATGAGACTGTTGGTGTAACGCTAAAAAAAGCAGCCAGTTTCTGCCTTTATTGGACTGGATTCAACGTGGAAATGACAGAATTGGGCAGCATCCACAGTCAAAGTATTACTTTACAGATGCTCAAATACACATTTATGTTGATTCTTTAATGACAGCAAGTATTTTGAGAAAGGAGCCAAAGGGGGAAAAGAGACCACAAAACGTGGGCCTTTACTCGCTGAACCAAAAGGCTGGAAACACAAAATCTAACAAACAACAGAAACTGAAAGAAGAATCCACAAGAAACGGGAAAAGGTTCAATGCTGAGATACAGGTGGGAACATTTAAACACTGAAAAGTGTCGAGCAGACAATCACAAATGAGGGGGAAAGAACAAAAGCAGGAAGTGAAACCGCAATTAAAAACACATGAGAAAACAAACCTTCAAAGTAAAACAGGAAGTAACCAAATAACCCTAACAAAACAAGACAAAGTCGCCATCATATGTCTCCAGGTTTGTTTCCACCATTCAGTAAAACTATGTAAAAAGTATTTTTGAAAGAGTTTGAGAAAGAAAAGTTTGCTGTTTGGTGTGTCAGAGCTGATCAGGAGGTCGGGTGGATGGAGACCATATAAAGCACCTGACTCACACACCACAGACGCTGGTTTGGATCCAGAGTCCTTTGTGCGGTTGGTTGGTTTAGGCAACAAAAGTACTTTTGTTTGGCTGCATATCACAAGGCCACAGATGCCGTCATTGGTGCGTCCAAGCTCCCGTCATCCTCTTCCCCATCATTCCTGTATGTCCCAGCAGATTTTAAACTAAACCCTTGAACAAAAGGCCAGTTTGACTAAGGTTTGTTGGGACCAGTGATGACTGCAGGGCTAAAGTTCACACTGTGCGTTTAAATATGGTGTGAAATAACAGTGAGTGCGATTCCTCTGAATCTGGGTTCAACCTCCGTCAGCAGAGTCAAAGAGTAATAAAGATCCATTTGAGAAATTGCCCATAACATAATAAAATGCCTTTTGATATGCATGCTTTATTTCACTCTTAAAATGTAGTTTAACACAGAGTGTTTTTCTTAGGGGAGCTCTTGTACGGCGGCACATCTTGTCCTATCAGACTAATCCCAGCTTAGAGCTGCTTCCCACTGACAGTCCATTTTGATCACATAATGATCGTCTCTCCCCTCGTCCTAAGTGCTGAAAGGAGAAGATATGGCTCCCTGCTGTAACATCAGTTCTTCAACGCTTCCATACTGTGCTGAATAAAAGCGGTTGTGGTCCTGAAAATGGAAACCAGCCAGATTTGGGGTTGTGTTAGTTAATGCGAGGGCCACTGAGGTTTGACTGCATGTCGCATGAGGCTCAGTCAGGTTTATCGGGACTATTTTAATCAAAGAAAATGTCCATATACACCGTGATGTTTCCACATGTGGCTGCAAAGACTCCACACAGAACAGAGAAGGCATCAGACACTAAATAAGTCAGCATGAAGTCGAGGAGCCGGACGTCAGGCAGCTAAAGCAGGTCAGATAGTCTCAGCCTCACCACCTCCACCTGCAAACAGTACAAATACTTTCACAGCTTTGGGTCTTTAGAGTGATGCTTCATACAAAGACTCACTCATTAAAATAACTCCTTTATGTTTCTTTCATACAAAATAATGCTCCCTGTGGAAGCTACCTGTTGGCTTTGGTACTCTGGAGCCAATCAAAATGTGGGACCCTCTGTGGGAGAGCTACACCTGATGTGGTTGTGAGAGCGAGATGGTTCGCTCACTAACAACTATGCAGTGTTGCTGTTGTGAAGGGGCTTATTTTCTTACACCAAACCATGATCCTAACAAAGTTTCTAGTGCCTCACTCGAGAGAGTGAAAGAAAGTAAAAGGCGGTGAAAATTAAACAAAACAGCAGTAGGAGGAAAAAAAGAGCACAACACAAAGGTGCAGACAGGATACAAACCACAGTCCCCCGCCTGATAAGGCTGCTTGTGCCACCAGTACACAGCCAGCCTGCTAATGCACACTCTGCACATCTTTAAAGCAGGGCTCTTATCTCTGGTGGAAAGTAGTGCTGCAGCCTCAGGAATGCAAATGAGTTGCATGAGATTTGTTTGTGAAGTATAAATGTTTACTGGGTTAGGGCATGGATGGGAAATTCTGAGCCATTAGCTGATGCTGCATGGCATGAAAATCAGCTGTTATTAGCTCCTGTGCTAGCACTGTCGGCTAATCCTGACTGTGGCCAGCCCGTCGTTCCCAATCACTTCCACTTTGTAATGATACCCCTAACATTTGTCTGTTGAATATTTAGTAGTGAGGAAGCTTCAGGTCCGGACTTGTTGCACAGGTGACATCCTGCCACAGTATCATGCTGGAATTCAGTGAGCTCAATTTTTTCACAAACTCCTAGGTGCTTGATTTTATACACCTGTAGCCACAGGTGTGATTGGACCACCTCAATTCAGTGATTTGGATGAGTGAGTGAATAGTGCATTAGCCCAGAGTGACATAACATATTTGGTTTGATGAGTAGTGCCGTCTGTGCAGAGCAGGAGTCAGGACGTGGGAAGTCCACTTGCTTGCCTTAGCTGTTATTAAATGGACTTTAGAGGGAGGTCAGCTAAAGACTGGCAACTGGAAAGTACTGAGGGGGAGTTCATGTGTGAAGATCAGCTAAAGATGTGAATTCAGTCATCTGAAGCCACCTGATAGAGGTATAGTTGTTTTTTCACCCCAGCTACAGAGACCAAGGCTACATGGTCACAGACAGAAATGGGTTTGATGGATATGTATATATGATAGCTATCTATAATAACATACAGCCTTTTAATCATTCAAACAGTGTTTTCACTCATAAGCAGGTTTCAAACTTTTCCCTTCAGTCAGACGAGCACGGAGAGACTGAAGCGAAGCAGATCAGAAACTAACTCTGAGCTCGCTTTCTTTCATAACAGAGTCTATATTAGTGAGCTGTGGGAATACGCTCGCTGGCCTCTGGTTAGTTTGCATGTTTTGCTGAATCACAAGAGCAAATGTACTGCTAAGGCTGTGCATGCCTTATATGAAGCTGTGCAATGAGGGTACAGGAGTGCTCTTACTGAGAAGTTGCATTTTAATCATCTTGCTGCCACACTCAGAGCAGAGGGTTGTCAGTGCACACCTGACCCAGTTATGGTTTATGTGCAGTCTCTCAAATTATATCTGCTTTACAGTATTAACTGCTCTTCCCCCTTTTTTGTTTTTAGCTCGTTATTTTGCATTTTGATTGTTTTTGTGTGAGTAACCACCACAACCCTTCCGGCTCTGATCTTTGATTAAAGAATAATGAGTCTCAGCGTTCCTTGTTTGTTCCTCCTGGCTGCTGCTGCAGATGGAGAGGAGATATCATTATTCAGAGTAGTTTATGTCATCAAATCAAGTCACTAAAATGAAAGAGCGACAGCAGCTCTGACACCAAGCAAGCCTTAGTGTAGCCGTCTTAGATCTTATTTGAATGAAAAACCCGATGAATGAAAATTAAGTTGAATCTGCAACACACCGCTGTGAACGCCATTACTGCAAAGCCTCCAGCGTGAATTAAACTGACTTAGTTTGACACAATTAAAAAATACACATGCAACTGATTCCTGCACCTAAAGAGAAAAATATTCATGAATAGGTTTAACTGTAGGAGCATCACCGTCTCCAGAGATCCATCGTACCAAAAACATGTTTATTCTCTTTTCCCTCTGTCAGCCGATCTCTTTAAGGGTCACAACAATATCTGTCTCCATCTCCCCCCGTCCCTAACATCCCCCTCTGTCACACCAACCCTCCGCACGTCCCATTTCACCACATCTGTGAGTCTTCTCCTTTATAACAACAATAAAAATTAGAAGAAACCACAAGGAAACTGCCACATGTTGCGCTCTGAATGGCAGGCTCGGACCCAAACGCAGGACTCAGAGACAACGCTTACCTAAAGGTGGCAGTTTTATTGCTGGAAAAAAACAACTAAAAATAAAATGCATGAATACTAAAGAAACAAACCAAACATGAACTAGAACTAAGAAACTCACGCTGCTACACCATTGAACTACACACGACACACAGCAGCGTGGAGGACCCAACAGACAGGGGAAGACTGAGGACTTAAATTCACAGGCAGGAGAGGATGGGACACAGGTGGGGACACAGGTGGGACTAATCAGACAAAACAAGACAAAAGGAAGCAAAACTGAACACACTGACATAGGACACGAGACTGTCAAAGTAAAATATGACGTATGTACAGTGACACAGACTTGACCCTGAGATATGAAACATGGAACACAGAGAAGACAGTGTCTGAAACTAGAAGCTAAAAACAACAAATATAAATGAACAGAAAACCATCAAGAGAACTAAAACCATGAATAACGATAATTATGGAACATAAATTAAACAGTCACAGACCCAGGCCAAACGTAAAGCTGAAGCAAAATGATTATTGTCCTTACATTCACTGAATTTGCAGACACACTTCATTCTCTGGAACGAAGAGGCGTTCCTGCCATAGCAATGTCTCCAGGCCTCGAGGGCTGGTGTCCTGCAGGTCTTATATGTGTCCTTCTTCTTCTTCTTTGTGTTTAACGGCGGTTGGCAACCAACGTAAAGGAGCATTACCGCCTCCTACTGTTCCGGAGTATGGGTCAGACTGAGTTTACAATGTGTATCCAAAAAACAAAACAAAACAAAAAAACCTAGATGTGTCCTTGATCCATCACAGCTGATTTAAATGGCTAAACGACCTCCTCAACATGTCCTGAAGTTCTCCAGAGGCCTGTAATGAACTCATCATCTGATTCAGGGTGAGATCTAAAACCTGCAGGACACCGGCCCTCGAGTTCTCCACCCCTGGTTTACAGTTAATGCAGTAAATAAAATTAAATAAATAAAGACAGCACAGTGAAAACTGTTTTCCATGGTTATGATCCACCTAGCAGAAGTGTTCATGTGCACTCAAGGGTGATGGTCATATTCTTCTGCTAATGCAATCCATGGTCACACGAGGGCTGAGGCCTATTCAGGGACCATGGAGTCTGTGGGATTTTCTCTGTGGGTCATTTATTTTGAGTTTTATATTTCCTGTTTCTGTATATTTCCAGGTTTCATAGCAAGACGTGTTCTCGGTTTGTTGTGTATCGCAGCCTCCTTTGTGCGTCCACGTCAGCTTTAGTTTCTGTCTGTGTTTGTCTTTTTTGTCCATTTGTGTCACATTAGTCGTGGCCCTCTGTTCTGCTGCGTCTCTTCCTCTTTTGTTTTGGTAAGCGTTGCTCTCCGTGTGTTGTTGAGGTTCGCCTTCTTGTCTCATTTGGTTAAGTGTCTGCAGCTGTGTGTCCCACCGGCTCGCCCCTCCTTACCTTTGGTATAAATGCTCTCAGTCTCTGTAGCTGTGCTCCTCTCGGTGTTTCATCACAGCACTTAGAGTTTTCTGACCAGTGTGAACTTTCTGTGGATTCAGCAATAAACACTCACTTTATGTTCAGCTCCATCTGCCTCATTCGGAACATCAAGCAACACTCTGCATGGCCGACTGTGACACAGAAAACCATCGTGCCCTGAGCTGCTGGATCTGGATTTCAGGTCTTACTTGCAGGAATGAAGCAATTAAACCACACAAGTGTTTAAACTAACATTTGATTTTAATGACACTGACGCTAAAGCTTCAGGCTTTCAGCAGTCTGTTTAAAATGCAGAGAAATTCTTTCTTGCTGCTGTTTCTCAGGTTTGTTTCAAACTGAAGCCTCTGGGCTCAAAGCTTCTGGTTCTCTGACGGCTCAGAGCAAAACATGTGACATGCAAGAGACTGGTGCTCTGCTCTGATCCCACAGATCCCAGCCTGGCTGTCATCTTAAAGTTCAGCCTTCTCCTAGAACACAACATTTCCCCCCTTTAACTCATAGCTGCACACTAAGCATTTTGGGCTCTAAGCCTAATGGATTTATTTATAGCTAGTATGTCTTTCAAAATAAACCCACTCGATGGTTATGAGACGTTCCCGCAGAATTTGCTTTGAGAAAGTCGTCTTTCAGTCCTCATGTGATGTCCGTGAAGCTCTCCTTTCTGCAGACCCCAGAGGACTGCAGGAATGCTCATGGTCTGCCTGCATGCCGGGTGAATATTTGGTTTGTGTGGGCAGGCTGCAAAATGCACCTGTCTCCTTTTTCATGAGCAGCTCATCTGTTGTGAACGCTTCAGAAAGTCCTTTTAGCTTTTTTCTGGGTGTGCGCTGATCTGGCATCTGCTTGAGCACAGCGGGGAAAAAACCTTTAATCAGAGTGAAATATAAAGAAAATACTTTAAAATAATCCCTGAAGTCTTCTCGTCCCTCAGCTTTCACAGGTGTTTCGTGAAGTCTTTGGGTAATGACCGTGGCACGGACCTTGTCCCCGCCTGCGCACACCTCTCTACCTGCTTCCATTTACTTCCCAAAATGAGACCTTCTAGTTGCTGTGTCACAGCCTCCGCTATCAAACACAAAAGAGCCACTTATGGCTTTGTGACTGCGATAAAAATGGATTAAACATGTTGCTCTGTCTTGGATGCTGCACTCAGACTTTTCTGGGTGACAGTCTCTTGGCCATCTAAAAATACAATCGCACTATAATTTGTCACATTTCCAGAGTACAATTCTCAGTGAGGATCAGAGATGGGCAGTAACGCGTTACTGTAATCCGATTACTTTTTCAAGTAACGAGTAAAGTAAGGGATTACTATTGCAAAAACGGTAATTAGATTACCTACTTTCCCGTAGGAACGCTGCGTTACTGCGTTACTAAAACCGTGATTTTTTTTTGTGAGAATGTCTCATGACAGTGACGTAAGCGAGTGCGACGTTCGTGACAACAGCTGTGTGCAGATCAACAGTGGATCATATATCGAGTGCGGAGAGAGTATGAGCGTGCAGCGTTTAAAGCGTGGAAGTACTGACCTTACTTTGAGTTTGATTCCATAAAAAGTGACAAAAACATTAGTGTCCGCTGTGCGTGGGAAGAAAACTTCTTTTTACAGCACTAGGATAAACCTCCGCCTACCCCAGTCCTGCTTTACAGGTGAAAATAGAGCAACAGGACCGCTGAGTCTTTGACTTTATTTATTTTCTGCTGTGTTTTACTTGCATCTATTTGAAAGACTGAGTGTAAACACAAAAAATATTTTATTTTATGTGCTGGAATGTGCAGAAAATAGCTTTAAATGTTAAACTAATTTCTTCCAGTCAGAGAATGTTGCATATAATTAAATTTTTGCTTGATGCATAAAGTTAAAAGATTAAAACTAATAAAACAAGTTTTAAAAAGAGACTTTTCCATTTGATTACATTTTGTATGATGGATTATGCAGGAAGTAGAATTGGGCTGAAAGATCTTTCACTTTATCACCTGTTCAGGTTGTAAATCGTGTTTTTAAAAAGTAACTAAGTAACTAAGTAATTAGTAATTGAAAATGAGTAATCAGTAAAGTAACGAGATTACTTTTTTGGGAAGTAATCAGTAATTAGTTACTGATTACTTTTTTCAAGTAACTTGACCAACACTGGTGAGGATAAAGGTGACTGAATTCTGTAGCTTTACAAAGAAAGGAACGATTTTTCACTTAATATAAAAAACAGAACATGGGTGCTGTACTGCGATCTGAACGCACCCAAGGATGAGAACAAACAGTTTGATTTTTACTAAATTATTGCAGATGGGCTCTCAGACAGCCAGGACAGAAACTGGATGCAGCCATTTATACATTTATTTAGTCTATCTTCACGTCCTGCAGTCATAGACTGTAAATAAAAGACTGGCAGAGGGAGTGAAGGGCAGCTCCCGGCTGACGACCCTGCAGCCAGCCCAGTTCAGATTTTATCTTCAGTCGATGGCGATTTTCTCACTTTTGCAGCCAGCTTCAGGCAAACGCTCCTATCTCAAACTGAGATCCTGTGCCTGACTCATCACGACAGACAGCACAGAAAATCCTCAAGCTCCAGTTCTGTAGTGAAGCTGCCTTTTAAGGAACTTAAACCTGAAGGACTTTATTAGCCAGCAGGGGGCGACTGCTGTGATTTCAAAACGTGTCTGGTAGAGTCCTGGTGACTCAGTGGGCTCAGACAGTAGTTTCAGGTTATACTGAATGACAACACCGTATTCAAAGTGACCTCCATCGGTTTTCTGATGTTGGGTTTGAACCTCAGCAGGTCATCTTCACCACCCAGTGCATCGCTGCCATTGAGTTAGCCGGCTAGATGTTTGTGTTAACAGATGTGCCTAAGGCAGGGGTGTCCAACTCCAGGCCTCGAGGGCCGGTGTCCTGCAGCTTTTAGATGTGTCCTTGATCCAACACAGCTGATTCAAATGCCTAAAGGACCTCCTCAACATATTTTGAAGTTCTCCAGAGGCCTGATAATGAACTCATCATCTGACTCAGGTGTGTTGACCCAGGGTGGTATCTAGGACCTGCAGGCCCTTGAGGCCTGGAGTTCCCCACTCCAGGCCTCAAGGGGCTGGTGAGTAATGGTCATTATTAGTGTGGAGAATTATCCATTGGCGCAGCAGCGTCAACAAAACGACCATTAAAATAAGTGTGGCTACTGGCCTTAGATCAGCCATGTGAACGACAGCACGAGTGCTTCTGTTTGCTGCTCTTTGGCTGCGTGTGTGAACGAGCTTCTTGGGACCAGAGCTGAGCCCAATGCTGAGCGTCATCGACCGTATTGGCTAATAAAAGAAGAAACTTTGGACTTCTGTCCTTTCAGCATGAAAACATCAGTGTCTTAACAGACTGTCACCCAATGCAAGAACATAATGCTGGTCTAGACACGTTACAGGAAACAGATTTGAATAAATATCTCTATGGCTGGTTTCTGTTGGTGCACCTGTTGAATTCATCTTGTGCCACCTTTTAGCTTTCACCCAACTGTAAGTGAATTCACGGAGCTCATAGATCTTCACCTCTGCCTCCATTCAGTTTGACTCACTCTAATTTAATGAAGACCATTTATCACTCTGCAGCTTCACACAAAAACAAACTGCTCCCTTACTTACCTTTTTGAATCGGAAAAGTCTCGAAGCACAAAAGAAGCACATGTTTTACTTCCTCGTCCGCTGTGCACGGCTCTGCTCTTCCTCCTCTGACTGATTGTTCATTAATTCATTTCACACATTGCGACTCACAGCGACACCTCACATGGCGACACGTTTCACTTTAAACGCAGCACCATATTTCACGTTGGAAGAAATGAGCTTTCCCCCTTTTCCTGTTCGATCGATACGACAATCTGTCAGACCTGCCTCGCTGCTTGTGGCCTTTCTTGGCTTTTCTTCAGGCCAATAAATTACTTCTGACCCTGTGTACAGGAGGCTGCGCTAAAGGCTGTTAATCTCTTCAGATTTATTAATCGAGCAGCTTAGAAGTGTTGAAGGGTTCTCTCTCTAACAACACTCGCTCCCTCACACTCCTCATGATTCTGTAGACGATGATGGCCGTCCTCTTCGGCTCAACAGTATAAAATATTTAATCCAAACTACATTTGTATTAAAGCAGCGCGCTGTTAGCAAACGATGGCTGCTTTATATTCAGTTTCTTTAGCTTTAAACACACAGACAGGACAGGCTGTAAACAGGTGCTCAGTCAGACATGCAGTTCATAAGTTTGCAGCAGGCAGAAGGTCACGCTCAATGAAAATAAAACACACTGGGACAACAGCAGCAATACATGAAGAACAAAAGCTGTGGAGAGTACACAAGCAATACTAACAAACAGGAAGTAAAACTGACAGGAATGCACAAGAAAACAGATGTCTGAAGTATTGCACCAAATTACAGGCTGCTCGTGGACACATACCACAACATCAATCCAAAAATTGTGACACAAAGCGGCTCTTTAGCCCCCAGACTCTCCACTGCTTCATCTGACGTTCAGTCTGTGGGTGCGCTGTAAACCTGTCACTGCTGAGACTCGAGCAAAACACTACGAAAGATCGTCTGTGAAGGTTCTCAGTCATCCAGGTCATCGTGGTCTAAGGAGCTTGCAAAGAAAAAAGTAGCTTGAAGACGTTTCACCTTCATCCGAGAAGCTTCTTCAGTTCTAAGGTCAAATGGTGGAGAGTCCCAGATTTAAGCTCTGTGGGAGTGACCCACCGAGAGGGACAATGGACCCTCTATTGATCCTCTACCTAATCACATGAGCCAAGGTGTGAAACTGGGTGTGGGTCACAATCAGCCAGGGTTTCAGGTGAGCTCATTGTGAAACCTGGCCCCACCTTATCATATGATTTCCTGAGGTCAGATGGCCCAGGATGTGAGGGGGCGTTCAGGCGTCTGGGAAGGATCTCAAAACTGATGGTTGCTCACAGTGGACATAGATGCTTCTTTCGCTCCTCTTTCAAACCATCTGTCCTCTCTGTCCAAAATGTGAACGTTGGCAGAGGATTCAAGGATGCCAATGTTCACATTTTGGACAAAGATGCAGTGTATAAGTTTGCAGCAGAAGGCAAATGATGACAGATGAAGACAATGATGAAGACAGACTGAGATATTCGTCTCTAACGCTGCTCACAGTATCAGATTAAGCTGGTCTAAAAATCTCATGTTTCCATGACTGATGTCCAGACAACACGCTGTCTTTCATTACACGCGTGACGTCTGGCCAGACAACACGCTGTCTTTCATTACACGCGTGGCCAGGCAAGCGATGTAAAACGAGTCAAGCAAAGCTATGTGTACAGAACAGCTTTGATTTATTTCACGGCTCCCCCTAAAATCATTTTTCATTTGTCACACAGAAGAAAAAGCTCTCAGCGGGCGACTGCTCCGTGTGGTCAACACAAAAGTGAGAGAACTGCTGTAGAAAGTCCCCAAAAAAAGAATCAAACCCACCGTTTTTCTATCGGGAGGCTGTGAGGCGTCCATGATGGGGCGTCACACAATCACATGCACATTGTATTCTGATCCCAGCATCAAACAATGCTGGTGCTGAAGTGTCTTTGTCACAAAATGATGTTGTTTTTTACAGGTAATTAAAACTTTGAAATAGAACTGATTTCATGTCTAAGCGAGACTTTCAACACTACCTGTTTTCCTGCTGGCTTTTGCTAGACAGTTTGACGTCTCCATGGTGACCTTTGTGTTTTCCCACCATCTCTGCAGCTGCAGCACACTCCCAAAGTTTGTGTTTGTGTTTAGAAATGTGTTCATGTCCCATCGCCTCCTGGTGCTTATGTTGGGCCCGGACCTCCACACTGCACAAAAGCTCTCCAAATGTAATCAAAGTACTGACCTCTCTCATCGTGTGCACTGATACCACTCAGAACATCCTGTGCAATATCACAAAGGACTGTGCAGCCGACATGTGTGTGTGTTTTAACTTATCTTACAGTTTTATTCTTATATAGCAACATATCTGGTCTGTGCTGGCTTCATGTGGTGATAAATCTATGGAAGGTTGAGTTCATAGGTCACAGGTGCAAAGTGTGTTGACGTGCTCAGCGTCCTCTATGAATGCAGTATAAGTACACCATTGGGATTGATTATACGACTAAATTATATTAACAGATCTGATAAATAAGGCCCAAGTTTTTGACACAGAAGAATAATGAATTTGCGGCCGCTCTGTTGACAAACTGTAAAACTTCGTTACATCAAAGCCAGGCGGAGCAGCTGCAGGGAAAATGTTATCAGGAGGTGCAACTGCTGAGACAACAGGCCGCGATCTTCTCTTTTTACCAGCCAGCCACCTGCTTCGGCCGCCGTCTCTAATCCCGCTTCTCTTTCAGACGTTGAATTCCTCCGGAGCACATCAGGGTCAAATGATGGAATGAAGAGATGCCCACATGCCAGGCCTTTTTCTGCTCCTCTTTGTCCTGGCAGCTCTATTTGAACTCGCTGCTCTCTTCAAGGTGAGATATCAACCACCAGATATTCTCAGTCCGTCCACTCGCTTTGCTGCAGAGCAGCGTTCCCGTTCTTCCTGTTTTCTGTTTAAAGGGAAAAAATAGTCGATGAAAGTAAAAATGTTTAGTCGTCGGTTTTATTCTTTGTAGCTTTAGTGAAATACAACCAGCACGAGGAGGCCACGATGCATTTGCGTGTGAGACTTTCACATGTATGTGACTGGGATGCAGCTGTTTCCATAGAAACATCTGTTCTCAACTTCTTAAATCTCACTCAAATGATCATCAACAACACAAACAGTGAAGCCACTGAAACCTAAAGTGAAACAAACTAATTCAACATGAACTTTAAAACCAAAAACTAAAATTCTACTAGCTCTTCTCAGCAGATGTTCAGATTTTTATTTCCCTGCACAATATTTTAAGATGAACAAGTAACTGAAGGGGTTGTAAATGTTAATGAGTGTATCAGCAGCCGGCTGTTGTTAGTGGTTAAAAATCGTGCGCCACCTGCAGACAGATGCCTGGTGATCAATATAACGAGCAGCAAACGATGCAGTCCCAGCTGATCAGCTATGGCAGGTCAAACATCGTGACATCGATGCACAGCTCTCACTGTGCAACTATTTCCATTTTGAGGATCATGTGACTTTCATCTAAAATGACCCAGTTTAGCGTCACTGGTCGTTCCCGTAGGACACTCTGGAAACTGTATGATAACATCCAAAGACAAAGTTTGACAAAATAAAGCAGAGCTGCTAATTTATCAGAGATAATACTGCAGGCTTTTATCTGTGAGGATGGTGCCTGTCCAAAACAGCCGTGCAGTGCATGAACAAATAGTTCATAAATAAAGAGTGCTGTCCTACTTTTTAAATTACGTGGGGAAAAATAAACTACAGGGTAAAATTACACAAGCAAGCATGAAATATGAATGAAAACAAAGGACAAAGCTGTTCAGAGAGTTTATTTTATCCTTTACATGCCATTCTGTGACGAGCTGCAAAAATATGGACAAAATGTTCCTACAAAATGCAATTAAAATACTGAACGCTGAGCCTCATTTTAGCTCTTTTACTAATTAAATATGGCATCGAGCGCTCTGTGTTTTATTGGAGCAGCTCTGAGTGTTATTATGGGCTCTGCTTCAGTTTCCTGTCTACAGGTAGTTGATCTGAGTTCTTCAGCTTCCTGTGAACAACTTTCCAAGAGTCTAATTAAATGACAAACGTCAGCACAGCATCATCTGTTTACTCATTCCTAAACATATAAATTTACATCTAAACATATTTTTTCAGTCTGACAACACGGTCAACGAGGTTTCTTTGCCCCAGAATGATGAAGACGTTATTGTTCTCCTTTCGTAACACTGTGGTGCCAAAAACAGACTCAAACACACGAGTCAAAATCAAAGTTTTATTACAGCATCACAGGTAACTTACACAAAAAGCAGACAACGTGGCGACTCATGCAGACGCCTCTATAAGAGAAGAAACGTTGGCGGTTTTGTGTTGACACAATCTCACAGCCTTCGATCGTTCAGTGCTCAGAGGGAAAAAACCGCTACGTCTCCGTCTCTCAGGCTTCAGCTAGCATGATGAACGCCAACGTTCACGCCAGTATAATCAGAAAAAGTATGGCGTGTTCGGAAAGGTCGACTTCTGTTTGCAAAGAACATCACGGCGTCTCTGAAGCTTGCACAGCTGCGTCTGAACAAACCGTCCCAGGTTGATGGGCAGTACAAGTTACTGTAATCTGATTACTTTTTCAAGTAACAAGTAAAGGAATTACTATTGCAAAAAGGTAATTAGATTACTGTTACTTTCCCGTAGGCACGCTGCGTCACTGTGTTACTAAACCGTGATTTTGTTTGCGACATAAGAGCGACGGGACTCAGAGCTGCTGAAGCTTTGACTTTATTTATTTTGTTGTGTTTTACTCGCATCTATTTGAAACAGTGTAAACACAAAACATTATTTTATTTGTGGGAATATGCAGAAAATATAAGTCAGAGACTGTTGCATATAATTAAATGTTTGCTTGATGCAATGTGCATAAAGCTCAGCGATTAGAATTAGAAATTGACTTTTCATTTGGTTTAATTTTATATGATGGATTATGCAGAATTGGGCTGAAAGGTCTGTTGCTTTATCATGTATTCAGGTTGTGCATCATGTTTTTAAAAAGTAACTAAGTAAGTTTCACAGAACTGCAGAGAGTCCTGTGAGAAATAAATCTGTATGTCTATAATGAGACAAGTGATTAGCTGATTGGCCCTCTGAAGTCTTCTTCTGTGGTGACAAGCAGCCTTACAGTATAAATGGGACTTTTAAAAATGGATTCGTGGGAACACAAAGAGAGTGAACTTTAAAGATTATCGAGTGGATTACATTTTTCAAAGCTATCTCTGGTGTATCAGTGTTTCCTGCCTCATATGTCTGTTTGCACAGCATCATTTCCTTTTCTCGCTGTTGTTCAGTCCTTTCAGTCACTTTACTGCAGGAAAGAAAGCGTGCTCCCATTCTGATCCGTGAGGAGTGACGTCACCAGTGTTAAACACAGAAACGATACCTGTGAGAAGAACTGTGGGACTGTGATGCACAGCTGAGACTGATCCGTGAAACAGCGCAAACAATCAATATCAGCACTGCTTATTTCCCAGGTTGAGACATTATTGTGCTGCTCCTTTATCCCGGCTAAATGTCAAAGCCTGCAGACAAAATTGTTTAACCCGCCGAGTCCCACCGTGCTGGAGGGATGGATGTGGGCTGACGGCTGCTGAAGGTTGTCACATTTCGCTGTATGAAGCTTTTTCTGCGTTGATGCTGGAAGGAGGGGAAGGTACAGCAGCGCTTTCGAATGCTCGTTCATAAAATGAAATCTGTGTCCTTGTCAGTAACAACAGAAGGCAGCCGAGGCCTGAATCGCAGAAGAACAACACCTGCCATCGCTGCCATTTCAGCTTAAACCACCCCGGTGACTGCAGCCGTTTCTATGCAGCTGATAGGGATGAAAAGCTTATTGATGCCCAACTCTCCAGAAAGTCTCTTTTCTCCATTCTGGTTCACTCTCTTCTGACCTTTACGTGAGCACCGCTCATGTTTGTGAAGCTGAGACAGTCAACAAAATCAGTTTTACAGCTGCTCCAATCTAAAGCTCAAATCTCCTTTTTCTTCACTCTGATTTTTTTCTGCGAACAGCTATGAGCATCGATACTGCATATCGATATATCATAGTTTCAATCATCTCTGAGTTTTTGTCTCTGCAGAGGAACAGACACAAGCACCTGAAGTAGAGAAGCAACCTTGGTGTTTGTCTGCTCTGTAATACTGCCAAAAGAAGAGCGAGCTGTCCCACCGATCAAACAGCTTGAGGTCCTTGGTGAGTTTAGGCTCCTGCATGAACGGGGTCTCAGTTTGTGGTTTCACTTCCTGTTCAGCTTGTTTTTCTTTCAGCATGCAGCGATATGTCCTAAAAGTTGAACATGGAATCTGCAGAGACTCTCCTGGGAACACCCTGAGGATCTGAAGCTTTTCCTTTTCTTTTTCCAGCTTCTCTGGTGGCTTCATTAGTTTCAGCTGTGGGGGTGACACTTGGTTTACTGACATTTGAAACTTTTTCACATGTTACAGCTGAAAGAATTTTTACTCTTAGGTCACGAAGAACTAAACAGACTCTGGATTCAGCAGGTGAGGCTGAAAGGTGGGACTGAAAATAGAGACGACTAAAAGATGCAAAGAAGAAAGAAAGAAAGACAGGAAATAAAAGAAACGCAGACATAATCTTTCACAATAAACACAACTTGCACTCAAACACCAGGACATCTTTGTGTGGTGGAGATAATTTGAGATTTAGGGTATATTTATTACCATTAGATTTATAGTGACACCCTTTCATATTCAGTGTTGCCAACTCCTCAGTAAGGAAAATCGCTATTGGTTGTCCTAAAAGTTGCTAGAAGTCGCTAAATGATGTCATCGCCTAATTTGCCAGGACTGTAGGTTTTTGGGGGATGTTGCTAACTCCGGGTCCGATAACAGGCACCACAGTAGATGTGCCCGGTGTGAGGTCTCGCAGCAAGCTATCAAATACGGCGCATTTCTCGGCTTTTAAAAAAACGCTATGCATCGCCAGGTGTTTCATCAGATTCGAGGTGTTACCTCCTTTGACAGTATCACAGTATCAGCTTAAAGCACTTGTTGCTGCTGAGTTTGCATCTTTTGCTGTGAAGTACAGCCAGACTTTTGACCGCTTCGCCTTGGAGTTTTTAATCTGTAGCTCTGCTCTAAAAGAACGTACGTACCTGGCCCCGCCTACTATCCATGGGAAGGTAAAATGATTGGCTAGAATCCAAAGTGTATCACAGCTCAGGAAAAAAAAAGCACCGAAATAAAGCACCGAAATGTGCGATGCTTTTCGGTCTGGTTACTACCGTTTATGACAGAACCGATACCGGTACCCATCCCTATGCGTGAGTTACTGAAACTATATATTCAGCTGGAATTGAGCTTTTTCCTTTGAATCATCACTGTGGCACTCCTGAAGGTCACCAAGACCAACGTCTCATTGGCTCGGTTTGCTTTAGGGAGATTGTTTAGTTAAGAAACCACCAGATCCGACCTTTCTAAGCCTCCCCGAAAAAGAGCTGTCAGGCTGAGTCTTTGTTCAAATGTCGCACATCTACAATAATTTCACTGGCTGGGATGTTACAGACAAAAAAAAAAAAACACCCCATTGGATCCAGATTCTGGATCTTTTGCTCAGTGTGAGGAGTGCAGTGTTAGTCAGGATATCAGTGGCAGACAGGCATGTTTCCTTGGAGTGACGTGCTGGAAATGACATCAAATCCACAATCCTCTCTTTGTGTCCTCGGTCTATTCTTCTGTTTCCACACTGACGCACTTGGTAAACACAAGCAGGAACCTCTGAGCTGGAACCTGAGGGCGGAGGCTGCAGTTCTTCCAGTGACCACCTGAGGCTGGCCCCGTAGACTCACAGCATTACAGAGTTTGGCCCTTTTGAGTATGAACAGCAGCTTAATTCTTTTATAGGTCATCCATAATGACGGTGTCCCAGGCTGGTTTCTGTCTGTAAGGACTCACCTCTGCTACTCGAGTCACTGAACTGGACTTCTCCATCATATTTCTGTTTTTGGAACATTGTTTATATATTTATATGAAAGTATTTGGCATGTCCAAGAGTGAAATTCCAGTATTTTATTACACTGATGCTTACAGACCAGCAAATGTGTCTTTATGGGTGACACACCTCACAATCCTTAAATCATAACTCAGCACGTCCTCTTGTTCCAGTATGGCCACTCTTCCCACACAAGGCTGACACTGTGGCAGTGAAAGTGCTGATGTCCTTCAAATTTTAAGCTCTAAACCGGTGGGTGGCATCAACGCCCAATCATTCTACTGCTGCTTTGTTATCTCCATGAATAGCAATAAGACTCTTTTTAATTCAAATGCAGAACACAAAACAGGCAGATACTGATTAACAAAGTCATTAAGCAACAAAGAAGAAACTGTAGAAAAATAACAGACTTTAAAGTTCAGCGTCACACTGAAAGCTGATTGAGTGCGGCTGGATTTCCACTATCCTCTCCTGCCAAGCTGAGGTGAGGCCAGGCGAACTCCTGCACAGAACGTGAGCATCGAATGACTCGACGTGTCATTATCTCGTCATCAGTTGGATCAAATTATTTCGTCTCGTTAGTGGACTTTAGTTTTATTTACCCACGACTCTTCCATAGCACTTGGGTTTTTTTTTAAATGACAAAAACATTTTTCTTCTTCGGTGGTAAAAACTTGAAATATTTTCCCAACTGTTGTTGTGAGAATTCCCTCAAGGAAGGATCATTTCCAGCTGTAACTGTGCTGCAGGACTCGTTACCATCAGTAAATTTCCCCACCAATAAAAATAAACTTTGACTGACTGGCTGTCTGATTTAATCATAGAATAACAGAATGGCTGAATTCTGTGGCTAATGCACTGCATCGGACAACATGACCGACCAATTCATTAACAACAATTAGTGATAATAGGAAACTAATTCAGCTTTGCAGCACGCAGCTTATCTGCCAGGCTCAGGAGAGACTCGGAGGCAGACCGTCACTTAAGTTCACAATTCTCATCTCTGGTCTCCTCTGTGCAAAGCGCATTGGGCCTCATTCACTGACATGTTCTTACAATAACTACAACAAACACATGGAGCAGTTCCACTCTTACTGTGTGCAGTCAGTGAATCAGACTCATTTCCTGTCCACAGGCTCATGCTGTCTGCGCACTACGTTTCTCTACACGAGGACACAAGTTTACCTGAGTCTGAAGTGGAGAGAGCAGCGATGCTGTCGTGCTGCACAGAGACGGTCTGGCTGAAGAAACTGAATCAATAATTAATAATTTAATAACAGTATTCAAAAAGTAAGGCAGACAACGATAATAATAATAATCAGTTTAAAGACTGAGCTGCTTCTAAACTACAAACAAATACGTCCATCCGTCTTCTGGTTATCTGGGGCCGGGTCGCGGGGGCAGCAGCCCAAGCAGAGAAGCCCAGACCTCCCTCTCCCCGGCCACCTCCTCCAGCTTATCTGGGGGAACACCAAGGCGTTCCCAGGCCAGCCGAGAGATATAATCTCTCCAGCGTGTCCTGGGTCTGCCCCGGGGCCTCCTCCCGGTGGGACATGCAACACCAAACAAATCCAGTTATGAAATATTGATGACTGGCAGATTTGTATGTACACACGTGTAGTTTGTTCAGATGCTACTGTGCCAGCCTAACCAGGCTTAGAGAGAAGAAGCCGTACTCATTATTAGGCCTTTGGAGTCTAAGATGTAGCACTCAGGCACCATCGCACACCTCTATAACATCTGCTGATTATCAGTACCTCTGTGCTGCCTACTTATCCTAATTCATATGAAAGCATATGGGTTGACTTTGTTCTCATGACTGTACAGTAATTCCTTGCTGTAGCTAGAAATTAAGTTACTGTAAACTTGTAGTTTATTCTTTTGCCCCTCTGAAGTTTGGAAGCTGTTCTTCTAACTCATGAAGAGGTGATTTGGGAAGATAACGGATGAACATTTATAGGCTGGTAGCTTAGCCTGTGTAAAAATATCAAGACCTGGTTGATCAGCTGTTGGTCTAGGTTAAGACCAAATACCAGGTTACAGCTCTGCCATGAGCCCAACACTTTAGCTTTGTCAGTCACACTTCCTGTCTGACATCGACAACTTTCGGAGCTTTTTCTGTTGTGCGAGAAAGCAAAGCCTTCGATTTATTGATCGATCTGCATTCTTCCCCTCACCTGTGGCCACGAGCTGCTGGCAGTGCCAGAAAACACTGCGGACACAGGCGTCGTCACCGGGGCGTCTGGATTCTCCCTCAGAGGTTCAGGAGTGACTCGGAGCAGAGCTGCTCTTCCTCCACATTGGAAGGAGCCGCATGATTCAGTCTGGTTTCTAACACGAAGCCAGTGTTTAGAGATAAATCTCTAAAATGTGCTGCTCCACACACCTTCACGAACCCTCCAGCTTCACAAATGTCATCAGTCGTTCATCAAATCGGAGACACGCAGAGCCTGTCGGGTCAGTCGATCGCTCAGTGCACACGGAGCCGCTGATGAGAGGCTGATCTCAGTTCAGGAGAGAGAAAGGATTTCCAGTCAAACTGACAACCAGATGGAGTTCATTTAAACTTTGACGTAATGAGTTCTTCTGCAGTCTGTCAGAAAGTAACGAAGGGTCGACTCCAGATCTGAGAGCCGAGGATTGTGATCTGAAAATAAAAGGATCTCCTTTGTTCCAATAAATATTCAGCTGAAGTTCATTTTGTGAAGCTTTCTGTGGGCTGAGAAGTTCATCAAACCTCCGTTGCAGTTGTCAGACTTTTTGGCAGCTGGAGACTGAAACTTCATCTCTCTTCTCCTCACTTGTTCCTCTGGCAATTTTTCCTCCAGTGGATTCATTTGTGGTTTATAAACAGTATATCAGCAGAGCTGGAAATATACAAGAAAGAGCAGGCTGAAATTTCTAAATGAGGACTAGGACTCTTTGCTGGACTCAAAAGGCTTCGTCAGGTTTACAAAGGCAGGCTTCAGAAGTTTTGACGTGACCACAGTCCTTGAGTTTTCAGATATTTTTGAAAGAAGCTCTATAAATCTTCCATACATCCTCCATTTCTCCATCATCTGCAGTGAAATGCTGCCATGTCTAGCGAATAAATCCTGATGTACTGATCTCACCAAGGTGTGCTTGGTCGCTCTGATCCTGCCTTTCATAAAACTCCTTCCTGTTTCCAGCTCATCTTCACGACTTCACTTCGCTAAAGTGAAGCTCTTAAGCTCAAATCAGAAGCTTCCCTGTCTGACGCAGACATTTGAGATGTTGACCCTGACGTGAAAATGAAAATGCACTTTCAGATATAGATATTTCCAAATAAATCAATAGAAAAACTGGTTGGCCGTGAAAACGCTAACGTGACCTGGCCTCCAAGATTTCCGTGTGTACCTCTAACCTTTGCATGCCGCCCTAGTTGTCCTCCCATCTGAGATACAGCCTTTGAGATCAAAAGGTTTCAGCACTGCAAAGGAAAACGAGCCTTTTCCTCGATCATGCGTTAAACTGATAGTGAACCTCGGAATCCGGAGGGAGACAAAGCCCTTTCCCGCTCGTCCTTTTAAGTTGTGCAAGCGTTAGAATGGACGGTCCCGTTTCCCGCCCTGAATGCAAACGTGCTGCAACGCCAGAAAAGCTGGACTCTGATAATAGAGAGCACCTGGCCTTTTCAGATCGCTATGGATGAGTCATTAGGAAGGAAAATTCCTTGATTCGGCTTGGAGGGACCTGTGTGTGCTGCTTGGAGAATGTGATGATGGTGGAGCCTCAGACAAAAGCTACAGAGGAATAGCAGGAATTACACCAGCACCTGACTTTTTCCAGCTGACATCTCTGGTGCTCAGACGAGGATTAACATCCAAATTGCCCCTCTCTTCCTGGGCTCAAGACTATCCCAACAGCTCCGCACTTCAAAGAGGCAGATAAAAAGGGCGATGGATGGTCATTCTTCAGGGGGAATTGGCTTAGTGAAGCTCTGTTTAAAATGGCAGGGATACAAAAAGCAGGGCTGTTTTGATGTGCCGTCCAGCCAGCTGCGTAGCACGGCGGCTCATCGTCTGCCCTCCAGTGGCTGAGCTGCACAATACAGCAGCGCTGCCATCAAATACAGCACGAAGCTCCGGGAAGAGCGGACAGCCAGCTGCAGGGGCTCCGATCGAGGGAGATCCTCAATACAAGACGGGGCTATTTTTGGAACCTGATTTTGGTTTTGTTCACTTCAGTATGATTTTAATCAGAGTTCAGCACTTTTTCCTATTTTCACCTTCAAGGCAGATGTAATATTGTGACCGGAAAAGTCTCCTAATGTATATGAGTGTAAAAGAGTGCACCCAGCGGCTTTTATCTGTAGCCTGTTACAACCAAACTGACAGGATTAGCAGCTTTTATAAGCTTAACATGTGTACGAGGAATATAAAATACTGTGATAGACAAGGCTGGACTGGGACAAAAAAATCGGCCCGGGCATTTTGACTAGAGACCGGCCCACCAGGATAAAGATTGAAAATGTGACGTCATTCAGGGGTAAAACCGCAAAGGATTCTGGGAACTTGTGGCAAGAGGTACTAGCGCACGCAGGCTTTCAATTGAACTCAGTTACACAGCGATAAAAAGAAACACAAAAAATGGCAAGAAGCTGTTGTATTATTAACTGCAATAGCCGGTCGCATGACAGCCACGGGAAGCCGATCGTTTTTTTTTATCGGATTACGTCGTTGAAGAGAAATTTTTTTAAGCCATGTTTCCGAAGTAAGAGCCGACGGATGGTCTGGATATACCAAATATAACGTCCCAGAACACTCCAGCTCACAGGGTAGTCTGCTCCAAGCATTCCCACAAAGGTCAGAGTTTTTTAGTAGTTAATTAGTAGTTAAGTCATTTTTCTTAACATAATTGGTGATATAGGTTACAAGCAAGTCTGGCGCTGAACAGAAATTGTGGCGCTATGCTTCTTTGTTTATTGTGCATAAATAGTGAATTGTCCTGACACAATATTGTGTTTCGCTTCTGTTATTATGGTACATTGACAAAAACATGTACTTTTATTCACAGGATAAAACAGTTGTTTTGTATCACTAATTGTCCAGTACGATTACAGCATACAGTATTATTGTCACTGCTACATTTCTGTAATGAACCAGAAATCATTTCCACTACTAATTAATTACCGTTGAGCTCAAAGGTTATATTAATAAACTGTTAACGAATGTGTATTTATGACGACGATTTGTGAGACTGGTAAACTTACCTTTGTTCGTATGATGGTCTTTCGTTCTACACGGTGCATTTCAAGGTCCTGCACCCATCCGTCGGTAAACTGTTCCTGGGCTTGTTGCAGTGACCTGAAGTTACTAAACTTCATGAGTGTATGCACTCACTCCAAGAACCGTATGATTATAAATATGAGCGTGGTGAAAGTTGGGCAGCACGCTAACGTCTTTTGTCCCTCTGTGTGCTCGTAAGGGTCTGACCCTTTCACTCCTTTGATTTTTTTCTTGTATCTTTTCTTTGTCTTTTCGTCGAGTCTGTCTTTGTACGGACCGGCATTGTTCTCCTTTTGTTTTGTACATTCCTTTTTTGTGCGGCAAAGAAAAAACAAGAATTTATTGGAATCGAAGAATGAACGTTTTGCGGTGCTGCAAATGCTTGCATTTGATGCGGTACTTGGATTGTTTTGCCACGAGTTCCCGGCATGCAATGCGCGAAAATCACGTGATTGCTAAACAAGGGGGCGGGTGCATTCAGCCTCCTCGGCTGTAATTGGTCCAGCCCAGAGTCGATCATGACCAATTGGCCAATCCAACACCTTTCATTATATATACCCTTCCTAAAAAAAAAAAAATCCATCGGCCCATTAAAAAAAAAAATCGCCAGCGGCCCACCGGGCAAATGCCCGGTATGCCCAATGGCCAGTCCAGCTATGGTGATAGATGTGGCACGACCAAACTTATTGCAACTTTGTGCAAAGATTTCACAGAACTCTCTTTGCTTTGAAGTGATTGCTTCAGAGACGGGACCACCTGCAACCACTCGCAGTCAGTTTCTGTCCCCAAAGCTACTGATGGAGTAAAGTTAGCAACAAGTCAGCCGTCTACAGTACATGCAGACAGAAGCAAATGGGGATTGTTGCACAAACAGTGACAAAGTTGCCTATGGTAGTAAATCAGAGATTAACTGTAAAATGACACATGCATAAAACCATATAGGAATGAACCAAGTCCATCACAGGTGAGTTGCGCTCATCGGTGCAGGTGGACTCAAACAGGTAATCTGTCTGCAAACCTTCACCAGGCCGTCAAAGCAATCCTCCAACCAGGCGGCCTGTGCGATCACCTGTCGACTACATCACTACAATAACATTTAAAGTCATTTCTGTAACAACTTTATGTGACATCACCAAAGGGGGTGTGGCTTAGTAAGGTCAGATTTTAATAAATACTTTTTAGAGCGGGCGGGCTTTTGTTAACATATCCAAGTTTTGTGATGGTGTTCAACCTCATGTTTCCTACATGAGGTTTCCATATCTGTGTACGGTATAGTTACGGTGGCCCTGAGAGGTCAAACGCATTCTAACCTATGAAAACACCAACAAATAACAAAATGCAGCAAAAGCTCAAAAAAGAAAAAGAAAAAAAAGGGAGGAGCGTTGTGAAGGAACGCACACTGAGACGTTCATGTAATACTGTAGATGCAGTTTCCTATTAGCTGTTTACTGCTAAGCCCTCACAGCCACAGCTGTTTCCCCAAAAACACTCCTGTTGTATTTTAAAGTATTTTCTATTTACTGCTGATGCCTTTGACCTCTCACGCTAAACAGACGTGGGGCAGCTGCTGGACCCTGCCTTCCATCAGGCTGGGAGCTCAAAGTGACATAAATTGAAGCAATTTTGAAAAACAAGCAAACATTTTGAGGTTTTTCTTTTATTTGTGCAGAGTACGTCCTGTCAGCATTAAAAGCTTTGAAATAAAAATCTTCTGAAACATTCCTAATCACGTGGGAGTAGGGATGGGTATCGTTTAGGTTTTATCGGTGCCGGTGTCATGATCCTGGGTCCTTTTGACCCAGCGTTTTGTATTTTTCTCTTCACGATTTTGGTTCTGCTCTTCCTCTGATTAGTGTTTACTCTGTTCCCCCCGTGTGTTCCTGTATCTAGTCTGCGTTTCTTAGTTTGTGTCCTTTCATGTGTAAGTTCCTGTTTTATTGTGAAGGTCTGCGTCTTATGTGAGTGTTTTCAGTTTGTCTCCCTGGTCTCGTCAGGTTAATCACTCCCAGCTGTGTTTCCCACCTGTGTGTAATCTCCCTGTGTTCTCTGAGTGTATTTAAGTTGTATTTTCTGTCTTAGTAATTGCTGGTTCGTCTGTGTTGTTTCCCCTCGGTCTCCCTGCGTCTCTCCGTATGTAATTCCCCGGACCTCCCTGCATCTTCGTTTCTGGTTTGTTTTGTTAGTTTTACCCAGTTTAGGTTTTCCTGTTTCACCTTCACCCACGCCATTGCTGTTTGTATTTTCTTTTGTTAAATAAATACTCATCTGCACCAGAGCTGCCGCATTTTGGGTCCTATCTCCAATTCCACACGTCTGCCAGCGCGGTCGTGACAGTCGGTGCTTAAAGAATGGAGAACACAAACTTTGTCCAAAAACCTCTCATGTTCAGCTGTTTTTTGTAAAAATATAACAATGTTAGCCTTTTCTGCAGCTATGGGGCATATATGGTATCACTCTTGGCTGGAAGCAGTGCTTAAACAATGGAAAAAACACAAACTTTGTCCTAAACCTCTCATGTTTAATTGTTTTCCACTTTTTCTTTGGTCATTTTAGCCTTTTTGGCCAGGGTGAAGGGAGTATCTGCCATCAAACAAGAAGACAGCCGCATGTAGCTACGATGATGTTTGCTAGTTCACCTTACATGCATTAATGTAATAACGTGGTTAGCCTACTCAACGTAAATTACACACGAACAACATTAAGCTACTCATGCAGAGAAGAACGGCTGCTGCTGCATCATCATCCTCATCATTTCTGCTACACTGGCAGGGCTAGGGGCCAGGACTCTCCTCTTCTGGTTCTTGGGGGATGTTGCTAAATCCGGGTCTCATAACAGGCAACCCACGCACAGTAGATGTGCACGGTGTGAGGTCTCGCAGCAAGCTATCAAATACGGCGCATTTCTGGGCTTTTAAAAAAAACGCTATGCGTCGCCAGGTGTTTCATCGGATTCGAGGTGTTACCTCCTTTGACAGTATCACAGCAGAGGAGGAGCCAGACATTTGAAACACCCGGGGCTTAGCCCTAAAGGGTAGTATGCATGTGGGATTTTTTTTTTTTTTTGAGGGGGGGGGGTGTAGAAATGACTGAAAGATTAATAGGCTCTGTTTTGAGTTTTGTTCAAAAAAGAATGACTTCATATAGGGAAATATATATATCACACATGCAGGACACCTTAAACTAGTTTTTTAATTGAGCAGCAAGACAGAACGAAGTCGGGGCTGTATCAAGACACAGGGACTAAACCCCAATTCAACCAGACCCAGAACTGATCCAGAATTAAAACAGGACTACAACAGTTCAAAAGCAGGATTACTGAGGACTTAACCAAGACATAACCACAATCAGAACTAGATGATAGTAGCACTAAAAATCATCATAGACCTGCACTACACTTATTTATTTAATTCTACCAAAGTACAATATTTAGATTGAGAAAAGTTTATATAATTATTTATCCTTGTTGTGCAAACAAGCCTGCAGAACTTAATAAATATAGAATTTGAAAAATAGCAAACCTAAAAAGAAACACTAGGTACGAGATACATGAGGACCTATGATACAGTGATACTTTTAGTAAGCAACCATTTGACTAACATGTGTGTCTCACCTGCTCTTGTTCATCTCTGTTCTGTCCTCATTCTCCATCTCAATCTCTGCTCCTCTCTCTCTCTCTTTGTGCTGACAATCATCAAATATACAGTTGAAACCAGATATTTACAAACTCTTCAGATCAAAACACAAACACTTTTTTAATTGTAACATCAAATCAGACTAAATGTTTATTTTTTTAGATTGATAAATATAAAAACATATTTGTTAACTTTAAGAGTAAAGAGAGAAACTGTCTGTGTTTTTTAATTGCAAATGGCACCAAATTGTATTCAAACTGAGCCACATTTATGGAGCTCCACGATTCTTTTCCTGGTGTTTTGGTTGACATCTCTTGATGTTCCCATGTCAAAGAAACAGGCTCTGTGTTTTGCCTTATATGCATCCACAGCTGTGCCACCAGTTTACTCACATGGACTCTACTAACCTATCAGAAGCTTCTTCAGCTCAGAATGGAATCGTCTGGAGTTTCTTACTAATTAACAATAAACTTAGTGTACATGTACTCCTAAATTTGATGAAAGTGATAAAAAATAGAAAGCTCTGTCTCTCTTTATTCTGACATTTAACTAATTCAAAATATATTTCAATATTTATCTAAAACAAAAGTTTACTCTAAATTGATGTTGTACAGTAAAAATGTTTTATGTTTTCTCCCTAAAGTGTAAATATCTGGTTACAAATGTGAATATCCTGCTGTGTACTGAAATCCCTCTTGTTTTGCATAGAAATATACTGAACAACATACAAAGCATAATATATAAAATAACATTTACCTGAGTTTTTTCTTTGAAAGAACCCTCTAATGTCCATTCTTATATTTCAGTACATAACTGAAACCGAATTAGTCGGGGAGGGTAAGAACTGAAAATATGAAATAAACACACGTAAGCTAAGACTCTCTAAAAAATAGCATTTGTTCGGCTTTTCATTTCGCCATTTGTTGATTCACTTGAAGAGCAAGTAAAATAATATTGGTCAAGTGATCAGTTTCATATCAATCTTTCGTGATGCACCGTCATATTTACATTATTTGTACGGTACGAATGATTTGCTTTGGTACCTGCTCAAACTTAAGCTCTCCTTAGTATGGCTGGCTCCGTCTCTCCAACAGCGCACTCACAGGCAGCAGCTCCCCCCGCCCCCTCGCTCAGTCGCTTAGTGCCTGAGCTTGGATCATACCAATATCAGGGGGGGATTCACGCACAGTCGTAAATTCCCACAGTGTGCACTATGTGCTTCGAATATTGTGTGTACTTTTTGTTTTATACAGTTGTCAGCCAGGCATCTAACTATGAAAAAATTACACTCCAAAATACCCCGGGCTTCTGACAAAACAACCCGGGCTTAAGCCCCATAAGCCACCCCCACGCTCCGCCCCTGTATCACAGTATCAGCTTAAAGCACTTGTTGCTGCTGAGTTTGCATCTTTTGCTGTGAAGTACAGCCAGACTTTGACAGCTTCGCCTTGGGCATTTTTAATCTGTAGCTCTGCTCTAACAGAACGCACGTACCTGGACCCGCCTACTATCCTCGGAAACGTAAAATGATTGGCTAGAATCTAAAATGTGTCACAGCTCAGGGGGAAAAAAGCACCGAATTGTGCTCTGCTTTTCGGTCTGGTTACTACCGTTTATGTCAGAACCGGTACCGGTACCCATCCCTACGTGGGAGTTGAACGGTATTTGATGATCTGCGTCAGTTGAAACCACCGAGGTTACGCTGCTCGTTAACTTTAGTGCAGAAGAACAGCACATTCAGATGTTTCTTATTTCATGACTTTTGCAGTTCTCCCTAATTAGAGAGACTGAGTTTTATAACCGAAAACAGATGAACTTCAGGAGTTTAACGAGTTTTTGAAATAAAGTGTCAGAACAAAGGTGAGCGGCAACATCGGCAACACAAACACAACAAACAGCAGAAGGCAAAGAAAAAGCAGAGACGCGATCTTTGTGTTGGAAATCAGTGATGTTTATTTGCCCTGGGCTATGAGATACAACCACAAAGACACTGTGCAAAGAAAGCAAAGATGAAGTCACACTTACGGAGAGTCGGCAAGCACATATTACACAAAAATGATATATCTGCATGTGCACGGTATACTGTCAAGAGTGCATGCTACAAATAACACATAAACAATAAAATGAGGGTTTAGAACTAATTCACAAGGAACACGAACACCTGAAACAAACCGACACGTCTCATTAATCTCATAATACTGTTTTCTTTGTAGTAATTCAGGCCGTCACAACCCGTCAGACTCGGTTTGTTACACTTATTTTTCAGATTTTTATGATTTCATTTTCTATTTTTTTGCAAAACGACTGTAACATGTATTCAGACGCTACATTTAGCGCTACGACAGAATCTGGTTTCATTCCCCGAAGTGAGATGTTTCCCCGTGAACCCGCTGTCTGACACGAGCTTTCTACGTAGAAAATAACTCCAACAAAACGAGAAAATTAATGCGACAACGCTGTGATACAGAAAATGTTAAAAACATCAGAGGAAGAACACATGAACCACGTGCACCTCCCTAATCATGTGCGATTATATTTGTCTTACTAGAAGCGGTTAAAAAAAGCGTCGGACATTTCTGGCTGTGTCAAGTTCATCTGTCAGCTACAGACGCACGTTTTTATCTGCCTGTACTTTCACAATCGTGTAATCGCGTTGCTGACCGTCTGCTAAGCCCCGCCCTCCTGTTACCGTTACTGCAACTGTAAAGCTTCGACATGAGGTGAACGCATAGACACACGAGTACAGCTCTGCTCCCGCCAGCTAATCTAAAAAGTTCTTAGTGGGTATTTAAAGAGCCTTTTTATTTTGTTTGGATATTTAAGTTACAGCAGGGACATGGCGTCTCTGTACAGGAGGCCTTGGTGATATCACAGTATTATAACATCCCAGGTATTTAGAAATGTCTACAGGATGATTTTAAATACCTTGAAAGAAACAAATGTTCCCTTTTAAAAACAAAAAGCTGATGCAGAGAGTCTATATCTCAATGTGCAGGCAGGCTCTACTCATGAACAAGGTGCTGAGCTCAGTGAGCTGTGAAAATCTGCAAATGCCGATCTTTAACTAAACGTGTGAACAGTTTGATGAAGGTGATGCAGGGACACAGCTGAGCACTTCAGAAGGTAAGAACGCCATTTGTATCTCTGCAAACTGATAACATGGCATCAGGTCTCCAGGGAGAATCAGAGGAAGCAGTTAGTCTTCTAATGTCCAAACAGTCTAAACATATCGTGAAATTTACACTACTCACTCAGTCTAACAGTCACAGTCACTCAGTGTGGCTGTAACTGCTGGGCTAACAGCAAAACTGCTCTGTAAGTTGCTGTTTAGTGGTTATGTGTTGGCTTTCCCTTACAGAGCCCACATGCAACCAAATCATGTTCTTCTAAAAGTACTTTCTTCTTCAAAGTACGGACAGATTGCTTGTTTGCAGCATGCAGTAGAGCATGTTCTGCCCTGCAGCCCCGGGAACCTAACAGTGAATCACTGTTGTAAACTGATGACGGGGCCAAACAGTAAGGGCAGTGACACGAGACTGTTCGGGGAACCCCTCACACCACACAGCTACAAAGACATCTATCAGCAGCTGCTCAGCATTTATCGACTGTTCAAACCAATGAAAACAATTCTGTTAGTTCCAAAGACTCAAAAAGCCCGCTCCTAAGGAGGTTCAAAGACATGCTGGACCAATGGTAACAGCACAACAGAGTACCTACAGACCAAAGGAAACACACGCTAATAATTGGCCCAGTGTTACAGTCTCTGTTTTCATATTTCCACAGTTTCTGTGGGAGGTGAAAGAAAGGAGGCAGCTGTAGCTAATGAAGAGCGAGATGTAGGAGAGCAGGAGGTGGAGGACAGCAGCCGACATGCTGCTTTGGGAGAGAGCAGGAGGAAGCTTTAAGGTGGGGCTGATGGAGCAGAAAGCAGAGAACAGGCCTTGTGTGAACTGTAACGTAATGACAGAACACAAAGAGATTTGATCGTGAGGGTCTGCGTGCCTCAGTGTCAGGCTCAGAGGCTGATTAATATGTACATTTGTTTTGTGATGACTAAAATGCCCTGTCTTAGTACTATGTGATCTATATAATGTCCTGTTACTGTAGGTAAATAAGTAATCAGGTGTGTGTGAATGTTTGATGAAGCGCACAGCTGTTCCTGATGTTGCAGCAGTATGCTGTGCTACTCAGCGAGCCGGCCGCTGCTGCAGGACTGAGACTGAGCTGACATATCACATTCAGAGAGCCCTCAGTCACTGATGGTAATAACAGGGAGGATGTGCACGTGAGGAAAGATAAAGAGGCTGAAGAGATAATTGAGTTCGAGGAAGTCCCAGATAAGAGACAAAAGTGCATCTCCACAGACTGATGTGCAGCCCGAGGGAGACGCTGGATTAAAGTACAGTTAGTGGCCAGAGTTTCAGAGCAGCTGGGAAACTCAGAAGTACCTCAACGTTCACACACTCGTCGCCTCTACCAGGCCAAAGTGGCTGTGGGCTGTCTGCACCACAATGAAATCAACATCTCTCCTTTTGCTACTCGTCAAGAAAAGTTTGCCTCAATGTGAGTCCTGCAGGAGTTCTCCTCCTTTAAGATGCAAGTCCTCCCTGGGGCAGGTGAAAGAACCCTAACCCACGTTGGTCCACGACAAACAGAGAAAGCCTTCATTGCCTGACACTTCTGCCCATTTCTAGACTAAACCATGAGATTTAACTGGATTGTTCTACGATGAACAGCAGAAGTGAACTTTGGGTTTCTCCACTGCATTCTTTACAGTTCTGAGAGAAAGTGTCGTAACTGTGGACTCATCTGTGACACACAGACTGTGGTCTACATGCTAACACAGACGTGAGCCCAGCTTTCAACAGTTTGAGGACTTGGACTGGACTGTGGACTTGTCCACATGAGCTACAACACGCGACACAGACTGTTCCAAACGCTGTCCAGCGAATGATTCAGTCTTCCACACGTGTCCACTCACCCCACAGAACAAGGTGACCTCAGCCTGGGCCAGTTAGCAGGTGTTAGCTTCTTTATGGAGCGCACACGCTGACAGCGTGTTTAATCTACACACTGAGGCAGATAACTATTAAATCTTTTACTTACTTTCATATTTATTTCGTACAAGCTTAAAAAAGCCTAGCTGTAATTGGACAGACGCTGCGCGTGGGAGGGGTTAAGCTAACAGTCAGTTTGTCTACATTTGGCACGGCACACGTTAAAAACAATAAATCCAAAACTTAAAAAACTGACTGCCATTTCTCCAAATTAGCTTTGATTTCACTGATTATACATATTTTTGTTTTACTTGACTTTTTAAAAATCAGGATACTGAAGGTTTTTTTTAAAGTGCAAGCAAGCGATTACAAACAAAGCAAAAGCGCAAATAGGATGACCAATGTGTGTTTTTCTTTTTTGTACATTTTGTGTTTTGTTAAAGCACGTAGTTAAAAAATATACTACAAAATTGTCTTAAAAAGAGAAATATAAGCTGATTGGTATTGCTGTATGTTATCGATTGTAAGTAATACATTTCTAAGCTGGTGGGAGATGAGAATACACCCTACAGACACACACAGAAGACACACGGAGCAAAGTTTAAGGAACATGAACCTGAACAACAGCAATGGAAGATATTGTCCTTTGTTTCTAAGTGCTGTAAACAATATCCTCGCGCCCTTGCTTCTCCTTTGTCACTCGTCATCACTTTTGCTCTTGTCTGATTGATCCTGCAGAGACAAAGAGAAGAAGAGTGTTAAGAACGAGGAAGAGGATGCAGCGAAGCAGCAACGAGAGGCAGAGCGGCCTGTCGCAACACAACAACGCTGAAATAAGAAAGCTCTCCGGAGGAAAAAGAGGTGGGACGGGCGGTCTTCACATCTTTTCCTGTTCTGAGGCTAACGAGGAGAGCAGTGAAGGAGTGAGGCGAGTCAGACAAGGCGGTCCTTTGAACAGACTCCGTCAGGGCAGAGCGTGCTCCCACCACGGCCGGCACACAGCTGATGAAATCGCTGCATTCATATTCACGGAGTAACGTGAAGGCTCCGAGCTCAGCCAACATAAGACACTTAAACACTCAGCATCATAAATACAAACACTGATGCAACACCTGGACAAAGGTAAGCTGCTCACTTACGCTGAAGTCAAGTCAAGTCAAGTCAAGTCAACTTTATTTGTCAATTCTGCCACATGTACAGGACATACACAGAATAGAAACTGCGTTACTCTCAAACCCTAGTGATTAGAAAAATGCAAATAAAATAATTAAAAAGTAAAAATTTAAATAAATACAATACAATTTTACGTATAACAAAAAAAAGCTATGCAATATACAATATACACTAATACACTAAGACGGTCCTTCTCAAATAGTGCCCCCGCCGGGGAACACGGACCGGCATACAGTGTAATTGCACATCCGCTACAGTAGGTGGCAGCGTTCTTAGGATCTGTACTTTACTTGAGCAGTTAATGTTGCAGATATATTTAAATGTATTTATGGATTTTGTTTAATTTTATTTTTCAGAATCAAATGGTTCAAAAAATGTTTATAGTTTGAAGAAGGATGTTTTTATATTTCAGGCAAATCGATGCACTTTGTCTGTAGTAGTTTAGAGAGTCGCAGTACTAGTACATGTACTTAAATCCTTTCTGTTACAGACTAAACAACATTGTTAGTCTTTGTTTTAAGTTGATCTATATTTCTTTCTTTTATGCTTTCTTTAATGTTAATAAGGATACAATGTTATGCAGAAATGTACTTATAATAACAATTTTATAGACAAATGATACTATTTATAGTGACAGGGGAGAGTGGGCGGGGCGTGAAATGTTTTCTTCTTCCTCAGGGGGGCGTAACAGAAAATGATTGCCGGTTCGAGCCCCGGCTCGGACAGTCTCGGTCGTTGTGTCCTTGGGCAAGACACTTTACCCTACTTGCCTACTGGTGATGGCCAGAGGGGCCGATGGCCAGAGGGGCCGATGGCGCGATATGGCAGCCTCGCCTCTGTCAGTCTGCCCCAGGGCAGCTGTGGCTACAACTGTAGCTGCCTCCCCCAGTGTGTGAATGTGAGAGTGAATGAATAGTGGCATTGTACAGCGCTTTGAGGGCCCTGAAAAGCGCTATATAAATGCAATCCATTATTATTTCATTATTTATGGAAAAAGATAGATGAAAATAAAAAAAAACTTCTGACCAGGGTAAGTCAATCAGGTTTAGCTGGCAGCAGTGAGGTGCCAGGGCCACCCCTCGGCCTCCCAGTAGATGCACCCATGGTATAAAAGTTGACCTCTGACCTTGAAGTCAAGGTCACTGGGATTCAAACTCATTCAAGATTTTTAGTACGTTCACCTACGGTATCAACTGAAAGTCCTACATCACCTCGTTCTCACAGTATCGCACAATAAATGGAGAATATAAACGTGTGGTTTCTACATGCACCTGTTACACTCTGCTTCACAAACATGCTCCGTAAACCATGTTTAAGAAATATTTAGGACTCATTTACATCCTTCTGAGGGTCCTTTGGGTCTTTAGATGTGCGATTTGGCTTTTAAATGAGCGGCAAACGCCACATCAACACAGATAAAAGACGTGATAGCTGACGAGGAATTAAAGGGTGCTTCACGGAGCTTTGTGACTGTCGGTATATGAGACCAAAGCCAGGGGAAGCTCACTCTATAAGAGTAAACAGTGAATTTGGAAGATGGTCTTCAAAGACTTTGAGTGTGATTGCATCAGACGATTTACAAAGAAGTTAAAATCTTCAAAATCTCATCCCACGAGATCAATGAAACTTTGAAGCTTTTCCCTGTGTGAGTGGCTGAAGCTGCCTGTATGTGCTACGTCTTATTCCTGCTGCTGTACCGAGCTAACACCGAGCTAACTTCAGGAGAAACTTCTATAGTTTGTAACCACAGAACAGCGTTTATGTGGCCTCATCGTGGTTTTATTCCCGCATAGAACAGACAAAGGAGCAGAAAGAAAGGAGAGAGGGGAGGATACAAGGTGTATTTGATAGTGGGCACAGACGTGGTGCCTGCACAGCTTTAACTTCACATTACTGAGTGAAGCGGAGGCTGAACAGCAGAAGGCGGATAATACCGGGAAATATAGCGAACTGAACGTCATTATCTACATAAGCATTTGGTTTCACATAAGTACACTACAAGTTTTTATCCTTTTATTCTACAGAAGATTTAATGCCAGCCAACAGCTGCTGATGGACCTGAACCACCTGTGTCGGCAACATAAGTACAATTATTTTACAACCTACATTATCATCCTGGTCCTCGTCGCTGTCGTCGTCGCTGACCACCGGCTTGGCCTTCCCTCGGCTCTGCCTCTTCTTGCCTTTGTCGTGGCCGCGTGCCTCCCTGCTCAGCTTGATCTTTACCCGCACTGACTTGGCTGAAACACGGGAGAAACGTGAACAGTCTTGCACCGCTTCCCTTCAGCATGTTTGAGAATAAAAGCTACGACATCCTGTTTAACCAAACATATTAGAAACGAAACTATTTGTTGAACGTTTAGCTGACATGGTAGATTTTTATGCTGGAGGCCGTTTCTAATGCAGGGCTGTCAGGGATTTGTGTTGATACTCAATCTCTCAGGTGTCATTACTGCACATCAGCTGTAGTTCGTGGTTTTAAATGCTTTTTAACATTTCACAATAAATGTCCTCCCTTAATAATGACTCACTCCTATGTCTAAAACATCACTTTCGTCTGTCAGCAGGAGTGCACGGGGCTCCCGCTGCGATGAATATAAAACCCGAGCAGCGTTCGCCGGGTTTGCACTGAGAAGAATTTCAATGAGACAACCAAAGGTCTCTGGTGTGTGTGTGTTGGTACGCGTAGCCACAAAGTGCGTCTCACCCTCGGCCTCTGAGTCATCGTCGTCGTCCTCCTCCTCCTCCTCACTGTCGTCATCGCTGTCATCGTCCTTGGCGATCTTCTGTCTGGCGCTCTTGAAAACAGACTGAAGAACGATGGAGTCCTCGTATATCTGCGGGGGGGTGTACAGTTCATTTTAGGCTAGCTCAGTGCTAATAACTATAACACCATGTGTTTGCAAACGAGCTCGAGTCCGACAGAACAGGAGCCGATCAAAGCAACGCCGAGCTCCGTCTAGCCAAGATTCTCAGGGGAAAGCCCGTCACCGACCAAACAGCTGGCCCCGCCTACACACAATCATTCTAACCATATATAAATATATAAAGCTATTCTAGAGAAGTCCCGGAGTACCAACAAAGCCCCGGAGATGAGCAGGAAAATGAAGAGAGTTCCACAGCAGGGTTTCTGACCTGGGATCCCTCCAAGTTGAAGGTCTGTGCGTTTTGACAGAGCAGCATCACGTCCTTCTCCAGGTCCCCCACGTTCCTGTATTTATGGTTTCTCACACGTTCCTGTTGAAAGACAAAAACAGAACAGCGGCACTGAGCGACGCCTACATCCACACAGGTCGCACAACCTTAAACTACATCGACATCAAGCTTCACCGTCTGCCCTTCCTTTCAAATCCATCATGACACGAAGCTCCACGGACGGTGAATTTACCGGACTATTCGAGCAACAGAGAAAAGAGCTGATTGTTAAATACCAAAAACTGTTGGAACTAAATTAAAACTAATAGATTACCACAAACAGAAACTTCTTTGATCTTTTAAATACATTTAAGGAGTTTCTCATCTTACTGAGTATTCTCTTCTATTAAAGGACCTGGAGTTATAATTTTCAGCCCTTTCTTTCCCGCTAACCCGTCCCTCCTTTGCACAAATGAATGGATCATCTTAGATCACAAACCTTGATTTTTTTGAAGTCCACGGGTTTTCGGATCAGTTCGTAATATTCTGGGAGTTCCTTCCTGGATGGAAGCTGGACAAACACTTCACTGAGTTGCCTTCCAGAGCTGGAAAAACAAAAACAGCAGTTTGTATGCCGTCAAACTCTACTGCACACTAACACTGCCGGTGCTTTCTATCACAGACCAACAGTCATCACAGCGCTGCAACAAAGAGCGAGCGCAGGAAGCCTCGTGGGACGGATGCTGCGGTCAGACTGCTGTAGTGTTTCTAATAAAACGAGACCAACTGGGTGTAAATGTTACTTTAGGTCTCATTTAAGGACACCATTAATATTTTAAGATCCACATCACTGTGGGAGTTATTGCTTTCTGCTTTCAGGCCCCTCTCCTCTGCAGCAGCTCCCAGCTTGGACACTTTAAACGTTGATAAAGCACAAAGTTAAACCTGGATCAGGTGACCCTCAGTTACACTGACACAGGTTCAGACTGCCGGGGGACATTTCTTCACGCCTCTCCTCTTTTAAACATGCATGTTTATTTTCCCCTCAGCATTTGTCATTTCTCTCACATAGTGTGTTTTGTTTTTATCTCTCTATGGCCGGGTGGGGAGGCCTCGAGGGCCGGTGTCCTGCAGGTTTTACATCTCACCCTGGGTCAACACACCTGAATCACACGATTAGTTCGTTACCAGGCCTCTGGAGAGCTTAAAGACATTTAAATCAGCTGTGTTGGATCAGGGACACATCTAAAACCTGCAGACACCGGCCCTCGAGGCCTGGAGTTGCCCACCCCTGATCTATTGTCTCCTTCTTGACCCTACAACTGGTCACGGCAGATGGCTGTCCATACCTGAGCCACCTGGAGGTTTTTGCTTCCCACTATCGCCAAGTGCTGCTCACATTAAATCATCTAATTGTATCGATGTCTCTCTTGCACTGTGGGGTCTTTTTACTTTTAGCTGAGGGCCCAGCACATGGAGAAGTGAGATATAACATTTTGTCAGACTGAACAGCAAACTTAGAAAAAGGAGAACTAATAATGACTTTAACGAAGGGAGAAGTTAATTACTGTGATTTACGCTGATCACAATCATCAGCATCAGTGTCTGCAGACATCGGTCTCTGTGGGAGCGTCACTCCTGTCAGAGAGGTTCATATTCTACTACACATGATTGATAAAGTGACTACTGCAAAAAGAATTACCAAAGACTTTTATTCTCCTGAACACAGAAACATTACTTCCCATCAGAGAGGTTTTGGCTTTCCCCCAAAGCAAAACCACCAGAGCTGGAACAAAATTCATTTTAAAGCAGTTAGATTAGAAGTCGGGCTTCAGATGCTAAAATATTACTTTATCAAATGGCCAGAAATAACAAGTGTTTGGGTGAGTTTAAAGTTAGCAAAGCAAAGAACAGTTAGAAGGATCTCAGAGTGCCAAGAGTCAGAAAGAAGTGAAGTTGGAGATCAGGAGGAAAAACGAAGCAAGCGCAGAGCTGTGACAGGTTAGCTCCTGAAACCATCTGACGTGCGAGCTGTTTTCACAGATACCCCGAGTACAGAGGCCCTCTCTGAACACAGAAAGTAAAATGCCAGCAGTAATCAAACTTCACTCAAAGTATTCGGTAGTATTTTACACCCTGAAATACCCACTTATTTTCCTGCTAGATGATATTTAAGGCAATAATTATGAACTAGATCTGTTGAGTCTTCTGAAGCGATATCCAACACACAGCTGCAGCAGTGAGCCTGCGGTAACGGTGTGCACGAAGACCGACGGCGGCGTCTTTACCTGCAGTTTCTCCAGAGTTTGTGAAAATAGAAAAGAGAGATAAGGAGGATGAGGAGAACCCAGCTTGCTCCTGTCACTAAGATCAACTCATCTGCATTTGTAAGAAAGCACACACGCCATTTTTCTCTCAAATGTCCGATATCATCTGTTAGATTCTGCCAGCACTGACTTCCCTTCTTTTTGTGTACAGAGACTTGGCAGAAACACTAACATTTCAACATGTGGGATTATTTTTAAGGATCTCCTTGTGGCTTCATCAATCATTTTATACCAGGCCAGCTCTTAATCAGAAAGAAAAATACTGAAATCTCAAATCTGCAGTCATTAATTTAGGAGTTCAAGGGGAAGAAATACAAGCAACTAAGAGATGATGTTCCACAGCATCAATCATCGGACAGCGTTTCCACTGATCTCGCTCAGCTGCCTTTGATGTATGACGCCTATCAAGCCCAGCAACAAAGACTTTAGGAAACACACTCAACTGCTGACTCCCATCAAAGAGCTGGGGTTGGAGTGGAAATGTGACGGTGGAGCTTCTTGATGGAAAAACTATTGATTTAGAAACCAATTGTTCTGTGCGTGACACATCATACTTGGAAACCACAGGTGTTGCCAAACAAGCCGTAACCTGTTTCCTGGATGCTGCTGTTGCCTCCACTGAGGAGATAAGCATTTATTACATTCCAGCAACAGCTTGAACTCCGCCCGCATTTGCTTTAAGCAATGCGGAGTCACACTTTGTTTTATTAGGAAACATCACTGTAACCCAGGGATCCAAAGTCCTGCACTGGAAATTTCAAATTCTGCCCCGGTCAAGTGTGGAGAGAGCAGCGCCAGAGTCGTGATTGAGATGCTCTGGGAAGAACAACCATCAACAGGGAGAGGAAAGAATTCGACTTCTGGAACGGCAGGTAGCAGTTTCCTGGAAAAGCTTCAGCCGAGCAGTGAGCCAGTGCACTTCAGAGCAACGTGAACACAAATGCATATGTTCTGTCATGCATGGGTGGATGTCACAGGGAGATGCATGCTCGTGACTCTGCATGTGGGCAAAAGAGAAAGTATCCAGACACAACAAATCAGACGCACACTTATTTTCTTTGGCTTGTTGGGAAGAACCAATGCGAGGTTCCCGTTTCTCAGACATTACCTCACGTCTGCTCATTTTCACCGTGCCGACCAGCGAGAAGGCTGTACTTTCCAGTGGATAGTCACGCCACTATTTGCTACACTCTCACAAACGGGGCCACCTTTTTGCATGCAAACGTAAATTTTACTGTAACCACGACAAGTTAACCTTCTCAGGTCAGTTCATGTACTGAGGGTGACGCTCCTCAAGCACCGAGCTCCTCGTTAGCTAGATTTTTAACACATGCTGAATCAGCTCTTCCTCCGGTTGGTTTCCCCACCGTCCCTGCTGCCTTTATGAGGGACTTGGTTTGGATATCGATGACCACGGGATGATCTATTGGCCAATCTATCGATTTAAGTTTGACAGCAGCAGCTCGCTCGCTTGCAAACAAAAGACAACAACAAAAACAAAACCTTAATATGTGTTGATAAAAGAACTTAAAGGAACACTTTCCTCTGCTACAAATCAGGTGTTAGTCCCAGTCACCCCAAGACTGGAGGGTCCTCCTCCTATATTTGCTATGTAAGTAATTTTATTCCTTCCTCGGAGTCTCCACAGGATAAGCCCACTGCTCCACTCCTATAAGCATTTGTACCTTTCAGACAGCCAAATGTAATCTGGCACGCATTCTTGTGTTTCTTTGCAGCTCCGGAGCTAAATGAATTATGCTGCACAGCTCTGAAGAAATAAATATATGCATAAGAAGGTTGTCTAGTGTTTCAGAAGGCCCGCTCTGAATGGAGAGAGTACAACTGTAATTAAAGTTTTAACAGCTTTAATGCTGCTGGTGTGAAATGAAAAATAAGGCAGTGCTTTATTTAAAGTCCTCTCATTTGGTAAGAACCTATTTGGACCTTCCTCTATAACCACAGGGCTTTTAGCTAATGTTCTACTCAACTTTATAACGTGTTTCCATAAGTTATATGCTATGGAAATAACACTGAACACGGAGTTACTAGAGTGTCTAATCAGATCAGCTATTATATACATCATCCAGCCAATTATTAGACTCGTTTCATTCATCCCAAAAGGCCTGTTTGATGTGAATCACCTGTTTGATGCTATTTTTCCTGAATGGTTGTACAATGGAAAGATGAATTGCTGGTATATTAACTGTATGATACGTTATCTCAAACATGCAGCAAGTCTCTGGATGATCTCACCCGTCTCTGTAGTTGATCACTGTATCAATGATGGCGTTCATTTGCTTGGTGAGTTTGGGCGGGTTGGGGGACAGCTTCTCTGCTGGCGGTCGTCCACGTCTCTTCTTGGCCTTCGCGCCTCCGTCCTCTCTGCCGGAGTCCTTGTCCTGACGTCTTTTGCGTTTGCGCTTTTTCAGCCGGATCTCCTCCTCCATCTCCTCCAGGTTTCCATCTTCAATCGCCTAAAACGTGAAAAGAGCCACAGCGGAGCTGAGGTCAAACCTACAGCAAGGATCTCAACAATCAAAAACAATTCTCGTTGCAAAGATTCAGAGATTATCAGTGGTGCATGCTGTTACACTGTAGGACCAACAGTGTTTTCACATTGGGCAGGATGCACTGTGCTCTGAAACCCAGTATCATTAATGACTGTTTAATGATGATCTGTTGTGACCTGAAAAATGTCCGTTTTCCGAGACAACAGGAAGGAAAGCCACACAACTTGTTGTAGGTCGATGAAAAGTGTCAAAATGTTTGATTTGTTAAGTTTCCTCGGAGCAATCTAGGAGAAAAGCTCTTGATGTATTAAAGCACAGAGGTACAGAAAACCACGGCGAGAGGTTTTTGAAGGCCTGAGCTATGTAATCATTTTGGAGCAACATATGCTGCCAGACTGCAGAAACCTTTTTCAGGAAGACCCTGCTTATTTAAGCAAAACCATGCCAAACTGCATCCTTTGTGTCGCACCCCGCTATTCAATACCCATCAGCTGTTGGACCCTTTAATCATACAGCTTCATGTGTAAAATATTTACATACCCAGTGTGTCTTTTGTCCTGCCTCCCTCCCCTCATCCTTCAGCCTGGTTCACTTGGAAGCTTCTTCCTGTTGAAAGGAAGTTCTTCCTTCCCACTGTTGCCAAGTGCTCATAGAGGGCCGTGTGATTTGTTACTCTAGGTTCTTAACCTCACAACATAAAGTGCAGAGAGGCGATTGTTCTTTTGATTCACTGCAATCAATTCAACTGAATTTATATAAAATACAACTGAACTGAATAAAAGGTTTAGCCAAAGACTGCCTTTGGAAACAGGCCTGTTAATGTACACAACGTTCATATTTTGAAATCCACTCAGTACTTGTTGATATTTTATATGACTCAAACCATTTGAGTTGGGGGATGCTTTGCTCCCTGACAAACGATTTCTATGATCATCACACCTCTAGCTTTGTTATATTGCTTAAAGGTTTAAGTCGTTTTCTTTTAATTAACGTTCGTCTGAAACTCAGTTGACAGTGTTTCAATATATTCTCACCTTGGCCTGAAACTTTCTTCTTTCTATTTTCGTTCTCCCACAGAACTGAGCTAAAGTCAATAAAACGGATCTGAGTTTGTCTCTCCAGGGAACATGTCACACTTTATTTGCTGAGTGTGAATCGGTGCCTTTAGCATCAAATCAAGCAAAACTACAGCATGCAGCCATAATGAGACTTAGGTTAAACTGTTACTTGCATATATATATATATATTAGGGGTGCAACGATATTCGTATCGATATTGAACCGTTCGATACAGTGCTTTCGGTTCGGTACGCATATGTATCGAACAATACAACATTTGTAATTTATTTTATCAATTTTCCTTCTGACGATGCTGTCTGTGTTGAGCGCTCAGTGAATCTGTGTTCGACTACTCCGCCTAGGCTGCACTGTCCAGCGCAGATCCACTGAGCGCTCAACACAGACAGCATAGTCAGAAGGAAGAGCGCAGGGCAAGCTAGCGAGACAGAAGTTAAGCTCTCCTTGCAACATGCAAATTGAACCTCATTCAGATCTGGCGTTTGGAATTATTTTGGTTTTCATGTGACGTATGACCCTGAAGGTAAGCGAGTCATGGACTAAAGTAAAACAGTATGTTGGATGTGCCATGCAATGCTCAATTACATTGGTGTGAACTAGTGTGCTAGCGCAGTTAGCTCGTTAACGTGTTGGCCGTCTAGCCCCACGCACGGAGCGATCGGCGGTAGCTCGTTAACGGAGATTTGCCGTGTTGTGGCGTTAAGGTCATTTCAACGAGATTAACCTGAAAGCACTAGTGGGAACACAACGAATATGACTGCACATTTACGCCGACATCATCCTAGTGCAAAGACAAAAACAACAAGCATGCTACTAACTTTAGCCGAGTCATTTAGACAGCTGTTAGCACATGATTCTCCTTATGCTGCTGAGAATATAGCCCAGAAGAAGCGGATAGTATAGCTTTTATTTTGGAAAGAGACATTTCTCTGTAATAAACTCTCTTTTCCAAAGATGAGTGATTCCTCAATCAGATACAGGGCTTGCAATATTGCTAGCCCGACGTCCCGGAGCTAGCGATTTTTTCAGTCGGGCTACCAAAATCTATCTCTTCCCTGCCCGTCGGGCTATTGTACGAAAAATATATGTCAATGCTTTTGCATTCTTTCAGAAATGTAGCTGGGTAATTATGTCATTGGCATCGGTGAGCCACTGTCAATATGTGACATATTGAAATCGCGTTTGAATTTGCGCTTGTTTTTTTTGCTTTCACTTTGCAATCGTGCGAACTGTGTATAGAGAGCGACAGCACTGATCTGTGAGTGATGATAATTTGTGCACCAATTCCTCTGACATCGTCTTATTAATCGTTAGCTTACTATGCAAACATGACAAGTGAAATCTCCCGCAGCTTAAACATGTGAGAGGTTGATCGCGCAGAGAATCGCTGAGCTTATGTGAGTGAGTGTGTAAAAGCATTTCAGTTCTGCTGAGCCAAATAAGACAGGTCAGGGTGAAGAAGTGACAGCCAAAGAAAAGCTTACCACAAAATGGAGAAGTTATGACAAATCAGACTATGAGGCAAAAAGAAAGTGCAGCTTTATGGTTTCATGGACAAAATAATTTCTGTGGCTGCAATATGACGAGCTAAAAAACCAGGGCTGCACATAAGTGGTCCGCAGGTGCGCATTCGCTGTCAAAATAAAAAACACGCACAAGGGTTAGGGTTAAATTTAAAAACTGTACTTTTGAGTTAAAATATATATTTATAATTTTAATAAATGACAAATTAAAAATGCATGAACATTTTTTTGTATCGAAAAAATATCGAACCGTGACACCAAAGTATCGAACCGAACCGTGAATTTTGTGTATCGTTGCACCCCTAATATATATATATATATATATATATATATATATATATATATATATATATATATATATATATATATGTGTATATATATATATATATATATGTATATATACACATATACATATATATATATATATATATATGTATATGTGTATATATACATATATACATATATATATATATATATATATATATACATATATATATATATATATATATATATGTATATATATATATATTATTAAAGAGTACTGTCATTAGTGAGGCACTTTTAACTTACCTGTCTGCTTTACAGTATTTCTAAAAATGCTGGCAGTGGCCAGTGCGACTCCTCAGCCTTCTTGTCGACACATCTATGGTATTAATTTGAAATTCTAAGTCACAACCTTGAGGCCGAGGTTACTGAGACTTCAAACTCCTACATCATTTTGTTCTCGAGTTATCGCATTCACAACATTTTCAGAAAACGTGACCTGCGGCGCGGGGTGAATCACATTTATCACCTATGATCGTATAATTAACTGCTGAGGTTCCAGGTGAAGCAGCAGGAAAAAAACACAAAACCCTCTAACTTGGCTGCAGCGTGGAGACTGAGGCTGACATGATAACGAAACACGTTTTTACCCGCAGCCACTGTTTTTCAGTCAGCGTGTCGCTGTAGTCCACGTCCCGACGGCAGCGAGACCCTCGACCAAACATCTTCTCCTCCTCCTCTTCGTAGGTGAGCCGCTCCACTTCGGCGTCGTCTTTGATGATCCAAGAAGGCAGCTCGTCCTCCTCCATTAGGCGAGGCTTACGCTTTGGGTTCCTAGCATCCTCCCTGCGCCGGTCCATGTCCATGCGCTTAGACGGCAAGAACAGGAAACACACATCAGGTTAGAGTGAAACACACAACTCTGAATGCTTTAGGCTTACTGCACCAGTGGTGGCAACTTCAGTAACCCGAGCGACAGAATACGAGTTGAGTTTCTACTTAAACATATCGTGTATCGCGATACAGATAACAAATATCGCGATATTAGATTGTCTTCATGTCGCCCAGCCCTCGACTGAATGAGAGGCTAATATGGAAAAAACAGCCTTAGTCCTTATTCATAGCTTCACTGCAGCATTTTGGATCAGCTGGAGGCTTTTAGGGAGTTTTTAGAGCTGCCAGGAAGTAATGTTGTGTTATGAGAGTTTGCAGAAGTCAGGAGAAGAAGGTATTTTTACATTTCACTTAGATTACAGTCACCAAAACAGAGCAGCTTTCTTGTGCAGATTAAACTGTGGAATCTATCTGAAGGTCTTTGTCTTGGTGCCCGCTGTAATAACAAGTTTTACAAACAGATGGCTGCTCAGTGGCTCGACTTGCTTCTAAGGAAGAGTTAAGAGACCAATGAAAATCGCAGGAGGCCGAGCTTATGTGGTGAGAATCTAAAAAAAAAGAAGAAACATTAGAAATGTGATCTTAGTGATACGCTGAGCCAACACAGAGGACCATGATGAGTAGCAAAGAGTGAAACTGCTATGGGGTGTCCTCTGAATCACTCCAGATTCACACTCCCCGCATCAACTGGTCTTAAATTAATTTATCGTGCAAAAGGCAGCATCTGGCAGGGGACGGGCCTCAGTACAGGTGACATTTAACCACACAAACAGCCTTGACATGAACCTATAATCAATTTGTCTTACAGATGTGAAAGAACCAGCTTCTCTATTTTGGGTGAATTAATATTGTAACACCTGTCATTTCAACAATTTTACATTGAAATGGCAATTTTACTTTCAATCTCGCAATGATGTGTCATTATCTTACCATGAAGAGCTCAAATTCATCCTCATTGCGGGCTATCATCTGGTTCAGAGTTTCATCATCAGGCACCTCATCTTCCTCCTAAAATAGCAAAGGAGGCAGGTGTTAGCAGACAGTGTTCTTCACAAGTGAAACACAATCATCTCACGTTCAGCTCAAATCAAGTATGGTTTACAAATTTTAATCAGCCGCCACAGAAAATGAAACTAAAGCGATTACTAAACCCTGGAACAGGGCTCTAGACTAACTTTTTGCCACGGTTGCACTGTGCAACTGTGCTGGAATATTAAAAGGATGAATAACTCGTATCAAAGGAATCATCCGAGCCTGCAGTAGTTCTATTAAACCAAAGCATAATTTAACTGAAGACCAAATGTTCAGGGAAGAGTCATGTAAAAAATATAACACCTCATCTTCTTCCCCAAACGATGCTGTCTTGGAGGCAAACAACAACATATGGAAATACGATCCTACCTCGTTCTGCTCCTCGTGCTCCAAGATGGCCTGGAGAAAGACGCGGCGCTCGTGGCCCGACGACTTCTGGTCAAACATGCCGGCCTGGATGACCTTCTGATCAACGTTCAGTTTGTATTTGGCAGCAGCCAAGATTTTCTCTTCGACGCTGTTGACAGTGCAGAGACGAAGCACGCGCACCTCGTTCTGCTGGCCGATGCGGTGAGCCCGGTCCTGAGCCTGAAGGTCCTGCATCAACATAAAGGAGGCTGTTTTACATTAAAGCTGGAAAAAACTCTACTGAACCACTGAGACAACACGAATGACTGTCAGCCCGACAGCCAGGCTAACAGCACCGTCTCTGTTCCAACTGTACCAACTCTCCTGAAAACACCGGAAAAACTCAACAGTAGCACCTGACGCAATACCAAAGCCATCGCCTCCCACGGTCCACTCTGTGAAATTCATCTGGAGTCAAGCTGCGGGCTGCTTCACAACCCGATGCCATTTTAAAAATTAATCAATGATTCTCGCCAAAGTCAAAATGGATTAGTTGTCAACCCTGTCACAAATCAATGTAGTGGGGTATCAATAAGATATGAAGCCAGGCACAGTTCATCTGATTTGCATATCACTGGAAACCTTTGGAGCCAGAAAGCAAAGGGAAATAATTTATTTAATATTTTAGTCACTTAATTATTTGACTTTTTGTAAATTTGAGGTTTAATAAACTCCCGGCTGGCGCTGGACAAGCTAAAGCTGGAAAAAAAGAGCTACGTCCTCACTGGAAGAACCAAACACACCTTGGAAATGAAGATGAACTCTTTGTTCCAGTTACTGTATTATGGCGTCTTTTTCATGTGTTTGCTTCAACATACAGCACTGTGCAAAGGTTTTAGGCAGGTGTGAAAAACGCTGTAACCAAAGAACGCTTTCAGAAATATAAATGATTGTTTATTGGCCCCAAATGTGTTCTGCAGCAGGACAACGAGCCCAAGTATACAGCCAAAGTCATTAAGAACTATCTTCAGCATAAAGAAGATCAAGAAGTACTGGGAGCGATGGTACGGCCCCCACAGAGCATCTGGGGTTACATAAAGAGACAGGATGTGAGGACCATCTGTGGGTGGAACAACCGACCAGCTGAGTTCCTTCAAAACCTGTGTGCACGTGTACGTAGAAGAAGGCAAAGGGCGGTCCCGCCAAAGACTGATGTGATTTAGATTTCACTGCATTTTGTTCATTGATGAAAATAAATGATTAACACTTCCTTTAAAAAAAAGCAGCGTTCTTTGTTTACAGCATTTTTCTCACCTGCCTCAAACTTCTGCACAGGACTGTATGTATGGTTCTTATAATAGAGCTTGTTTCTACGGGCTTTCTTCCACCGAGTGCCCGTGAGCTCATTTCCAGATTGTTGCTGTTATTGTTGCTAGGCTACAGAATCATTTTGTTCGTTGTTAGATTGTAAATGATTGGCTGACGGCCAGGGACGCTTTCACTGACGTTCCTGCTTTTGATTGGCTGGTTAGAGGGCAGCAGTGGGTACAGCGGAGAAAGAACCTGATCTCTGTGGGATTTGTATAGAAAACAGGCACAGCCATCTTTTTACAACACAACACAGAAATATAAAATCCAGGTAAACGCACACTTAACAAAACAACCTGAAATATGGTCAAAGGAGCTTGCAAAGAAAAGTGTCTGGACTTCTTTAAGTTGCTTGAAGACGTTTCACCTCTCATCACACCCGAAACTCTGGCTGATTGGGACCCACACTCAGTTTCACACCTTGGCTCAGGCGATTAGAGGATCATCAGGGGTCCTTTTGTCCCTCTGTGGGGGGTTATTCCCACTAGGTTTATATCTGGGACTCTCCACCATTTGACCTTAGAACTGAAGAAGCTTCTCGGATGAGAGGTAAAACGTCTTCAAGCAACTTAAAGAAGTCCAGACGCTTTTCTTTGCAAGCTCCTTTGACTACGATGACCTGGATGACTGAGAACCTTCACAGACATACAACCTGAAATATGATCAACATCATACTGAGCACTTCAAACTCTGTAGTCATGGACCTGGTGAGGGTTCCAGTCACTGTCGAAGATGACCACAGTGTCAGCAGCCTGCAGGTTGAGGCCGAGGCCGCCAGCTCTGGTACTCAGGAGGAAGATGAAGTACTGAGAGCCTTCCTCATTGAATTTCTTCAGCAGTGCTGCTCGGTCCTCGGACTTGGTGGTTCCTGAAACACGAAATCTGTTTTTATTCTTTGAATTTTTATTTTACTATCTCATACAATTAATTATCAAATGAATCCTTAGATGCATTAAAGACATAAAACAAAGTAGGGCTGCTCGATTATGGCAAAAATGATAATCACGATTATTTTCACTGAAATTGAGATCTCGATTATTTGACGATATTTATTTAACAATAACAATGTATTGAATAATGACTTTCAAGATTGTCAAAAAATAATATAAAATAGTGTGCAAATACTGATAACAGTGCAAATGTTTGCAATATAAGAAATAAATGAAAAATGTAAACATCTATGTTTAGTGAACTTTGCAGTGTTGCTCTGTGGTGCAGCTACGACACCGTAGCAAAGTTTACACACTGTGTCTACTTGATCCACGTCTGACTCCGTGAACCATAATGTTTCCACACCACTGAAGTTTTTTTACCTCTTTTCAACCAACAGCAGTCACTCTCCTCTCCAAATAACTTCTGCTTAGCTTTCCGAGCTTCCCTCGGGTCCTCTTATTGTTGTGACGCGTGTTCGAAACGCAGAGCGGTGCGCTCGATTTGCCGCACGGAGCAGCGCGAGAGTAAAGCACAAGGGAGGTGCTAACCATCGGCTCAGTCATTTTTAATGATCGTTGAAAGCCCAGATCGTAATTTAGATTAAAATTCGATTAATTGAGCAGCCCTAAAATAAAGTAACCAAATACACACAGCAATGCAGAAACATCAAAAGGAAGTGAGACAATGAATAATAATCCATTTTCTAAAAGCAAAATGAGGCTGAACAGACATTCAAGAGAAACGGAGAGTGTATGAAAGAGATGCACATAACTTCAAAGAGTGTGACACACCACAGGCAAATAACATAACTGCATTAACAGGCCTGTTATGGTTTAGTATAATGAAGGGTCCGATCACCTGAACTGAACTATGTCGCTGTCATCTGTGGTACGGAATTAACTCCTAACAGGGATCCTTTAATATGTTCTGTTTCTGCTGATGTAGGCTAGAAACAAAAGGTTAAAAGACCTACATGGTGTAGGTCTTTTAACTGTTTGCATCATAAGAAACATCATCACTTTGTTTGAAGTCTGCATGAAGTTCTTCCTGTTGGTTTGCTCCAGCGTGTGTAAACTGCTCCTCATCTCAGACCAATCAAACTGTTTCAGAGGCGTCTCTAAAGGGCAAGTCCAGAGACGGGTCCAGAGTAAGGGGCTTACATCTTCATTTAGTTTGCTGTACTGTGCAGACAGTGGAAATGCTGAGCATCAAAATGATGTACTGCTTCAAACTGCAGACTGAAACTGTTAATGATTTGATGAGAACTCTTCACCACAAAACGCCAAGACAAAAATCACATCAGTGATTTACCGCCTTTCACATCCACGTCTGACCAAACGTATCTTATATATGTGGTTTGACCTTATAACAGCTTGTTTAGTTCCAGCTCACTGAGGCCGTTGGTGGCTTATGGGCATAAATGGGAAGTGGAAGGGCTATCCATAGATTCATTCTGGTTATTGCTTTAAATAACAGCCAAGTGTTTCTGCAGGACATCATGAAGTCACTGCAACACAGACCTTTCCTTTTAATGCAAATGAACACTTTCTAAATTTCAAGAATTTCCCTCAAAGTATGCAAGAGTGGTGCTTTCATCAGAGTGAGGAGGACGGACCTCAAACACCGAGACAGATGGACAGCCAAGCAGCATGGAGGCATAAAAAGACGAAGACAGAGTCACTGCAAGCTGGTGTGAAGCAGGACCGGCTGCACTGTGTTCTTTAGCACAGGAGTGTGTAATGTGCTTTTATATCTAACAAAGTAAGACAAAAGTATTGAACTTCTATTTTTTTAATTGGCCCAACTGTGACAGTCTTTCTGTTTGTGATGTTTTTGATGAAACGCTTTTCGTTTCCACTGCTGGGAAAAACAAATCTGCAGTAAGGCTAAAATCAAGACTGATACGCTATCGAGTTAAACGTCCTATTGTGTTTCAGTATGAGTCCCGGGGGAAAAATCAATCAATCAATCAATCAATCAATGACAGCTCCTCAGTGGATTCGGGTCTCTGCTGCCAGACCCAGCGGCTAATAACCCGTCTTTTGTTTGCGATGGCACGTGCGGGGATCTGGCTGTTGTTGAGTTACAACAAATTAAAATAGTCCTAATGGCAGAGGCAGGAAAGTTGTCCTTTAAACACCATATAATGTATTTAAAGGGCTCAATGCCCACAAATATACTGTGACTAATGCGCTGCGTTTCATTTACTGTTGGCCTTTCTAAACATGCTGCCCGTGACCGTTAGTTTGGTTCACATTTAATTCAAAAGCCATTTTTTAAGTTAAGTCAAGTGTTCTTCTAATAATTTCAGTGTTGCTCAAAATCCACGACTCAAAAACACATCACAGTGTAACAGCAAACCTCATGGACATCATCCTGCATCAACCATCAAGAATCGATTTTCATGCTTTGTTGTAAATCGCAGTGACAGCAGGTAACAACAAGACCCCCAAACAGAGGATGGTTTAGCAGGTGGTGGCCACAGATCGCTGCCCTCTCCTTATTCCTTGAATTATTTTTTTCTCTATGCTGCTTTTTGCCTGTTTTTTCCACTGCTGGTAGCGTGAGATAACCGCAGCCCAATTAAGTCCCACAGGCCGTCCAACTGCGCCAAGAGTGGCAAATCGATATGTGCCGTTATAAGAAGGTTTTTTTGGTGCTTCCCAGTACATTCTGAAGAATGTGGAAAAGACACCAGGACATCAACCCAGCAACAGGACTGGTATCTGCTCCTTTGTGTGAACACAAACAGGAAGAGCAAGCTAACAATACAAAGTGACCTCCAGCACGCTACTCATGCACATATCGGACCAAACCGCCAGAAACCAACTTCATGAGGTTGGCATGGGGCTCTAGAGTCCTTTAGTGGGACATGTGCTCACAGACAGCACTGTGTGGATCAACTCATTTGACCTGAGATCATCATGAGAACTGGCAGGTCTGGCAAAGCACCCCATTCTCTCCACAGATGCAAAACTGAGCCTGTGACAGATGTCAAAGAGTCTGGGGACGCCGTGGCGTGACCTTCATCCAGCATGAAGGGCAGTGGGTCAGTGGTGATTTGGGGAGGAAGTTTTTGGAGGGTTATTTAGACCTCCATATGCAGGCACTGGTACCCTGCCAGGGGATGAGCATCAACAACCGGTTCTTGTAGAGAAGCAGTTCCCGGTAAGTTTGATTCCTTGGAGTTGTTAATCTGTTTGCCTATCGATTTCACTTACTGTGCTACAATCAGCTCAATCTAGTTCGTGTGCAGGAGAAGGAAAATGGTGGCTCACTCTGCACTGTATAGACCTTACTCTCTTATTCCACAAAAGGACAGAAGCATGATATTTAAGTGGAAACTGCATCCAGGACAGAAACAACTGCATCATGCTGCTAACACAACTTCAGCTCTTTGCTAGCACCTGCACAGATAGCATGCTAACGCTAAGCTAGCCAAGACCCCAGAGTGATCTTAAAGCTGAGAGAGTGCTGACTCCAGCTCCCAGCCAGACCCTGAACTTCAACAGGTAACAAACTGATGAGCCGTCAGGCTAAAGCCTGTGTTTCTATCTGTTCATGTTTCTAAAGTAGAATCACCATGACGATCGCTTTGAAGTCTTTCTATAATGGTTTCCATCTTTGGTTTGTGTTCATACCTAAATACGAAGAGAAAAATCGTTCATTGTGTTGGTGTGTATGACAGTAACCTATAGGTCTAGATGGTTAAATGGTAATTATGAGACGATGTTTCATGTCATTTTAAGAAGAAACACAAAAGTAATGTAACAAATTCAGTAATGTACTGCATTACTTTTAAGAAAATGTTCCGTGCAATATGTGCAACAGTTACTTTTTTTAACGATGGCCCCAACACTGATCACATCAAAGAGGGGAAAACCTCAAACATGCACAAACATTTGATCCACAGCATTTAAGTGTTATGTTTTTGATATGCTGCTAGTGATGGTGGTGACTCAAAGCAGAACCAGTGAGAACCCAGTGAGGACTGATAAGGAATAGACTCCAGTGTGGGAAACGAGGACGTGACTCGAGAACCTTTGGGATCTATCAGTGAATCTGAACCCACCAAACAGCACCAGAGTTTACCCAGTGGCTCACTAATGCCCCAGGACACCACATGCCGTCTCATCGGTTGTCCGTCCAGATGTTGTCGAGAGTGCGTCCAGGCATGTGGGAGCAACTTTGATCAGCCTGAGATTTCAGCTTTTAACTCTGACATTTGGTGTGATTTTGAATCAAGTCGATCATTTTGTTCTCAGTAAATTAGACACAAAGAACATCCGTACAGATTTTCAGCTCGAGTATTCGTGCATTGAGTCCCATGTGTGACTTCCACGGTTCCTTTCATTTTCTTGAGCAGTGCAATAATCCAGCAGCTCTAGCACTCACCACAAGGTGCTTTACTGTCTCAGGTAAAGATACTACAACATTAATCCCCTCACTGCATATCAACAAAACAAAGACAGGATCTGATTCTGTTTCCATTCAGCTTCTTTCAGGACTTTAAAATATGCTGATTCTGCCTTTGTCCTGATTCACAGGCTCGGCTCAGGACACCTCAAACAGATGTGTGTGTGAGCTCACCATCAAGACGCAAGTACTGAAAGTTGCGGTATCCGAAATAGTCCTCCATGATTGTCATGAGAGTGGTCATCTGGCAGAACAGCAGCACTCTGTGGTTGGTGGCCTGGAGCTTCGGTAGGATGCGATCGAGGAGCTCAAACTTCCCAGATGCTCTATACAGATCAGGCCTGAGTGCAGATAGTAAAAACAAGAAATGGATCATAAACTTTTATTAATAGACTTTTAAAGCCTGCGTGGCATCTAGTGTGACAGCAGTGAATGGTTTCAAATTGGCCAATGAAAGCCTGACTCAGAGTCTGAACAACAGCTGAGGCAGCTCTGGGCTTTTACGTCATCTCTGTGAAAACATGTTCACTAAAGCTTTGAAGAACATTATGAAACATCCACACATTATCTGAGCTTTTTAATCTGTCCTCTGTCTCCTGGAACTTGAAGCTACTTTAATTTTTCTGTTTCTTCAGCGTGATTTGTTTATTAAACAGCTCCAATGGGTAACATGAGAATAAACAGCTGGATTTCTTTCAATATATTACCAAGACTGTGTTGTTAAAAACTCTGTCTCTGTCCATGGTTTGATTTCTTCACATGTGTGGATTCAAAAGCAGCTTTAGAAATATATTTACTCAGGAAATTGGTGACATGTTCGATCCTTATTTTCCCTGCTGTATGTCACTGAAACATCCTGCTCTGTTAATGAGCGTGTCACTGACCACAGGAGCTCCATGAAGAGAAATGCACTTCAATGACACACATCAGTTAAACCCAAACACACAGGCGCTGATGTTAATTCTCTCTGAAAAACAGAGGATCTGTTCGCATTTTTAAAAGCTTGCTGCTGCTTACAGCAGGTATGAACAAGGACTTCTCAATAAATGAGTTTCTACAGTGGTTTTTATTATTCATCATGTTTTATGTGCACGATGCATCTTTTATTAAGTAGCTTCTATAATGTTTTATTTTCTCTTTGCCTTGAATCATACTTTTTTTTAAACTAAAAGACTTTTCTGTTTATCGTGAACTATTTTTAGGTCAAGATACCGAAGCGGAGCAAAACTTTAACACCTCACCTAACATGAACGTTCCCAGTTCATGTAGCAAATAAGGTGATACTCCACTGGACACCCCCCATTCAGGTATGTTGAGGTGAATCACTGGTGACACCTATGCTATTTAAAACAACGTCAGTAATATGTTTTATAACGAGCGTGACGAAGGCTGCAAATAATAAGGTTTCAATTTACGATGAGAGCTTCTCGAGCTTTAACCTTTTCAGACTTTACGCTCTTCTTTGCACGCCGTGGAACCTTCACTGTCTCCACAAAAATGGGACAAAAGCACGCCTGTTTTACTGGAATGTTTTGTAGTGAAAATCCTGCAAAATTAGCGCTGTGCGATATGACCAACATCTCATATTCCCATATAAGACATTTATCGTCCAGACAACGATATAAATCACAAAAGTTTTACATTTTCTGTAAATTCTGTGAATCTCAGGCAGCTCGACTTGTTTTCAGCTGGGCGTCGTGTACCTGGAGTCGAGCGCTACATAAGTTGAAACGGCCGCAATTTCCTTTGTGAGCATTTATTGCACGCCGTGCTGCAATAAGGTTTGGAGATCCTCGTGCCTGAAGCAGCATTAGGCGGCGAGCTTAACACTTCAAACTTTGACTCTCGCTCCAGCGCGCTGCATACCCCTTCCATGAAATCGGCGCTGTCTTTCACGTCGGGTTCACGTGTCCTGTTCCTGCAACACAGCAGGCTGTTTCTGGCATGTTCCAAAGCAAAGCTGCAATCTGTGATCTAAACGTGGACCCATTCTCACACGAGGGGTTTGAGGTGAACTGCCGCTGTGAATAATTGCTATCTGGTGCCAATTAGTGCCAAGCACAGCAGAGATGCAGCAATTATCTGACAGGTTGGCTTCTTGCATGTGAAACCTCGTCATCCTGAATTAGCAGTTAAATGATTATACACAAACTGACGAGCTCTATCACTGCACTCATGTAAACTGACGTAAACAATATTAATCATTCACTTTCATGTGTGGATTTTTTATCATTAATAAAGATGAAATTAAAAGCAAACGTTCATGGCAGGAAATCCTGAATCTCTGCAGAACTAAATATAGCAGTTAAGTGCTTAACGATGTCTGAGCATCAATATGAGCTTAAATCACTGTTAAATCTTTATTTTACTTATTTACTCAGCCCATGCACGAGCATCTACAGCACTGCCTTAAATCAAATGTGTTTTTCAAAGCACAAAACAGATCGATTGGCCACTGTATTATTATGTTTTCATAACAGTAACAGTGCAACAGTGAAGGACACGAGGTGTTTGATCGTACGACTTACCCACTGATGATGCCGTTCGGATAGCCCAAGTGCTCAGCAAAGGATTCCTGCAATGGAGAACATCAACTAGTCAAAGCAACACAGACAATTAAAATAAGTCCTATAAACGGCAAATATATGACTTCTTGTGAACATGTCACAAGATTTGCAACAACAGGCAGGTTTTAACCAGCTGATCTATCAGTTCTGTTTCTGTGTGGGGCCCTGAGAACATTAACAAACACAAGAACTAAACATCAATGAAAACCTTACTGTTTGATCACATTTACATGACTCTATCAGGACTTCAATCATGAGACTGAAGCAGTTACAGAGAGTCTGTTTGAATGAGCCTTTAAGGTTTTCAGCCTCTTGTGATGTTTCATCTGAGAACCGCCCCAGCATCCAAACAGATGGGCTCAAATGAGCGTCAGCCTCAAAGTCTACCAGCCTGATCAATTTCTGCAAACACCGCAAGCCATATGTTCTATTACTCCCTGCGAGAGCAAAGACGAGACGCTTAATGCTCTCCTGGCATCTGAGGAACTACTTTTACTTTTAAAGGCAATGTCCCAACAACACCATGAATCAGCTCGGCGTGGAACAAATATGGCTGATGTTGCCGTTAACTGCCATCACAAGCCAACACTTAGGAACTTTGGAAACAACCAATTTGTAGCAAATGTAACAGGACCAGGTGTTTAATGCTGGTGTTTGAGGTACGGTGAATCCTAGACTCCCCTCTAAAGCCACCGTGAAACAGCTCACTTGGAACAGCGGTAAAAACCAGGGGGACACAGATGTGATCAATGATCTGCTTCTCTGAGCTGAAACCTAAATATCACAATCCAGTAAATGTGCAACAGTTTGAAATCAACATAAAATACTCTAGCAAACAATCCCACACTCACTTCAATGTGCTGGAACATGTACGGGTGGTTGCAGATCTTCTTCAGCTGCATGATGGTGTTCATTAAGGTCTTTGCTCCACCTTTGCCCTGCAGAAATGTATGAGAGATAAAATGAGTAAAAAAGACCCAAACAGTCTGGATATGCTGATGCTACTAATCACCTACAAGACCTTATTTTAATTATTAACTATTTTTTAAAAACTTGTGGGAAGTGAAAACAAGGTGTGAACGAAGTTTTGACCGATCCAACATTTGTTTAAGGAACCACGTTCTGATTGATTTGGAGCCGTGTTTGCAGCCTCCTGAGGAGCAGAGCGGTGCCGACTCCGTCAGAACTCTGTGTTTGGTCTTTACCAACTCATGAAGGAAGGATTTCCTCAGCTTCTAAAATAAGTGGGGACAGTCAGCGTGCACTGGGCTGTTAGAGCTTTTTCAGTTAATAAAAGAAGATGAAAATCTGTCACGAAGCTCAATAAAGTCAAAAGGAGATTCAGATTCAGGAGGCATTTCTTGTCCCAGTTGCACCCGACCCCTAACGTACCTCCTGCGGGTGGTGGGCCATCAGGAGAATGGACCCACGTCCCTTTTTGGGCTGTGCCCGGCCGGGCCCCATGGACTAAGGCCCAGCCACCAGACGCTCACCCTCGGACACCCTCCCTGGGCCTGGCTCCAGGGCGGGGCCCCGGTAACCCCATCCCAGGCAGGATGAACTGTTCCCTTGATTGGGCTTCTGAATCGCCCTTTGTCTGGTCTCTCACCCAGGACCAACTTGCCATGGGAGACCCTGCCAGGGGGTAGAAGCCCCCGGACAACAAAGCCCCTGGGATCCCTGGGACACACAAACCCTCCACCACGATAAGGCAGCGATTCTCAGAGGGGCTCTTCCCCCCTTTACATGGTCATATTGATGAGCACAATCGTGACGCATCCATGGACAGCACATTGAAAAACTTCTTTACAACGTCTTGGACGTAGGTAACACTGACTAGTTTGTTTTGAACGCAGATCATGGGCAGAATATTCCCGCGAGTGCTTTGGTTAAAAGAAATTAAACTAAAGCTGGAAATTAAAATGTAGCTTCAGGAGTCAAATTAAATTTATAATATCCAATTAAATTATGCAAACATAGCAAATGTGCACTCAAAGAAAGTTCAAGGTCCTTCTAATGTCAAACAGCAGGCAAATCACTGCAGACTCTTCCCAAAGGCTTTGTCGACACACACAGACAGAACAAAGCGACACAGCGGAGCCACCGAGGAGCTGATGATCTACCTTCTTGTCTTTCTCTGAGCCGTCAGTGAGGAGGATGCCTTTCTGCATGTGGCGGTACAGAACCTTCTGTATGGCAGACATGTCACACTTTATGACATACTCCACCTGTGAACGACAACATAAATAATTAAATGAAACTCCAGCGGCACAGTGGTGTCTTTTCAATAGTGAGGCTGTTTGAGCCAAATCCACAATCCCCATCAGTCAGCTCAGCACTGACAAAATACACTAATGAGAATGAAAATAAAGGCATAAAGAATAATACCAAAGAACGAGCTGTGAGGTTGTGCTTCAGCTTAGAAAGTCATCTCCTTCAAAATCTTTCATTCTTTTTAATAACTATGAATGGTCAGAAGAAGGCTACGGATAATTTCCTGTCATCAGTTAAGGTGTCTGGCTCTGGGTCACAACAGTTAAGCAATGCAACCGTATAAGTTGATAACAATGTGTTTAGGTCACACAGACTACTTTATCTCCTTTTCTTCAATTACTTTCTGAAACTCCTCCGGCACAGTGTGGCCAGGAGCTCGATGCAGTACTTACAAACCTGCAGCTTCAATTACTTTGGAAAGCAGGAATGTTGCATCCAAGGTCAGCAAAGACTATCCCGTTCCTCAAAGTGTAAAAACAGCTGCATGTAACCTTGAAATCAGCTCAATAGGAGCGACTTACACATGCATTACATACAAACAGCAGTGCAGGTTTGGTGCACTGAGAACTCTGCAGCGTCCTAAATCAGCATTCAGTCGTGTTAACCTCACCTTCTCTGGCAGCTGAGACTCCACCTCTTTCTTCAGCCTGCGCAGGAGAAACGGGCGGAGCACTTTGTGCAGACGCCGGATGATCAAGATGGTTTCCTCCTCGTTTAAGTCAACCTGAACACGTCAGAAAGAGTGAGAGACGACGCCTCGCAGCTGCTTGTTTCATGCAGAGTGACGAGATTCCTACCTGCCGACATGCTGCTTTAAGCTAAACCGTCATTTAACCCAGAAGTAAAACTTAAGAGAAAGAAGCTCTTTTGCATGTGTTTCCTTGGCCAACTAAGGTTGTTATTATCACGCCATGTTCTGCATGGCGTGATAAACGAGAGCTCCTGGAAGAAACCCATGCTGGCACACAAAGAACATGCAAATTCCAGACAGAAGGGTCCGGCCTGTTTCCAACCACTGACTCACTCTGCTGCCATTATTACACATCACTTAAAAACTAATTGATGATAAGAAGCGTGCCTGAATCCACTTTTTCCTTAAGGGTGCCTTTTTAATTAAAAATTGTTATGTTTGGCCACGGTGCTTCTGTTGCACCCAGGGCACCAAATTGTTTTTCATGAACTAAAACAGCTACTACTAATGCAAGAAAGCAAAAATACGCTTTTAAATATTCTTTTCCTAAATCATGCAACGCTTGTACAGCTGGAAATGAGCAGAACAGGTTCCCTTTAGTAAAACGAAAACTTCTTTTTCAGCTTAGAAATCATCTATAACTTTTAATTATATGCATCTAGAAAAGTAATATGAGACGAGCTGTATGTAATCTAAAGATGAAACGTTGAACTTGGTGGGAGCGGGCACTGCTACGGGGGATTTGAAAGTTTTGCCTACTCCCACATGAAAGGTGTCCACATGTTTGATATGACACGACCCCAAAGGGCTGTGTCCTCTCCTAGCATTGAACCGGGACCTTTGTCCAAACCGCAGTCCCATGACTGCTGAAACTGCAAACTGAGCACAGACAGATATCAGAGACCACTTCCATGCTGGCTACCGCTCGTTCAGCCTACTGCGCTCTGGAAGACGGTACAGAAGCATCGAAAGCAGTCGAAACCGCTTCTAAATGTAGAGACTTCTAAATGAGACTCACTGAACTTTCCAGGGGCAGGAAATAAAATTCCCCGTGGATACTCAGAATTACATCCAGAACACTTCCAGAGTCTTAATGCAGTGGGTATAAAAACATTCTCCCTTATGCATTTAAATAAGCCGTGTTAAATTTTAGATATAAATGACCTCCCTTTGCTTCCTTGCCCGGAGTAATGAAACATGTGACTGCTGCAAAGAAAAGCAGTGAGCTGAGGGGAACAGATGGAAGCAGCTCCATTTAACAGCTTTAAATGGGAAGTATTTCTGTGTTCAGTAAAAATCAGCCCATTGCAGGAAGAAAAGGCTGAAAATACAGTTTTTAAAAGGATTTCAGTTTTTACACAGAAGCTTTGGCATTTTCTGATAATGAATGATAATGTCTGTACTTATCATCACTTTAAAAGTTTTAAGTGGCCTTGATCCAAATGACATGAAGGACTTATTAACCATTTATGTGCCCGAGGTTCCTTCTGATGGTTCCTGCCCTGAGTGAGATCACGACAGCAGCCAAACTGTAAAACTTCTTCAGTCTCTATAATCACAGAGCTTTCAGAAATGATTCGTCTCTTTCTGATATCTCCTTTGTAAATTTATACTACATGACAACACAAAATGCATTATGTATTATTATTTGATCTACGAAGGTTAAAACTAATTATTAACTTGATTTGCAAAACCCAGACTTCAGCATCAGCCAGTGTTAGCTTAAAACTAAAACACTGGTAGTTCTCCTGGCACCTACCCTCTCTCCTGTCATGGCGAAGGGTGCGTTAAACCACTGCTCGAAGGTGCTGCAGCACTTGAAGATGGTGGGCAGCAGGAAGTTGAGCAGGGCCCACAGCTCGGGCAGCTTGTTCTGCAGAGGAGTCCCGGTGAGGAGCAGCCGACGGGGGGCCACGTAGTGCGTGTTCAGCACCTGTGTCAGTTTACAGTGGTGGTTCTTCATGCGGTGACCCTCGTCAACAATCATGTACTTCCAGCGAATCTGTAGGAGACACAAAACAGAACCCGAGTGCAAATTAGCATTTTAAATATTTCAGTTTGTGTCTCAGTCGTCACTGCAGGATTTTGATTTTGCACTTTGACGACCGTCAGGCTGCAGAATAATTCTAAATACAAACAAGCTTCTGACTCCGCCTTTTATTTAGCGTGTTTATGACACACGTTCTCATCTGACCTGATGAAATCTTTGTGCCCCCTGTCATATAATGTGTATTATGAGCACAAAAAAGCTGTAAAATGTCAATAAAACAGAATTCACTGATTGCAGATCTCATATTTTACTCACAACAGAACAGAGAAAACATATTACGTGTTTCAACTGAACAAATGCACAATTTTAGGTGAAACATTGGCTCATTTTGATTTTGATGGCAGCAACATCTGAAAAACAGTCCGAGTGGGAGCAACAAAAGGCCGGAAGCTTTCCTCCAGCTGCTGCGCTCCTCAGCTCCAGATGTTTGATGATGTGGGCTGATGTTAAAATAAGAGAGGATGCTGCACAGTGGCAAACTGTTGTTTTGGAGACATATTGCTGCCATCAGATACAAAATGAACAATTATTTCACTCGGTTTAAACATTTGATGTGTTTTCTGTGTTTTGTTGTGAATAAAATACAGTTTTGTAAGATTTGCACATCCCTGTGTTCTAGTTACATTTCACACAGGAGTCAGGTTTGTTCATCACAAGTAATAAAACTTGGTGTTATTGCAAAACTTTTATGTTAATAAAATACAATTACTGCCAGATGCACATATTTAACCTTTAAAAAGCCTCGAGTGAGAAAAACAAAAATCTGAATTTTAGCTGAAGATGAAAAGTTTGTTCATTAAAAACAGCAAAATGTACAAAGTGCAAAAGCGAGTCAGTGAATAATGCACGATGCATGACTTATTCAACTGAAGAGATGAAAAGCAAAGTGAGGAAACATCTCTCAAATTACTGCATGAAACAAACAACAATCACAGTTCTGTCGCTTTTCCAGACTTTTTGCTGATTTGAGCTTCGGCAGCAGCGGTGGATGGAAGCTCACCATAATTTCCTTTTGCTCATTTTGTGGATATTTGTGATGGAGCTGCTGCAACAGGGTTCACGTTAGGAAGCAGATTACAGATAGAAGAAAGAGGTTTGATCCTTTTCACCTTAGCCAGTATATGCTTGTCTTTGATGATGTATTCATAGGTGGTCAGCAAGACGTTGAACTTCCCGCTGCGGAGCTGAGGCACCAGCCCACGACGCAAAGCAGGGGTGCCCTAATATGTGGAGAGACAAAGAAGAGACAACGTTCTGTCGTAAAAAGCAGAAAATCTGAACATCTGTGATGTGAAAAAAGAGACTAGACTAAAAAACAGAGATTTGTCTCACCTTGTAAGCAATCTTAACCACAGACGGAGCCCATTTGTCAAGCTCATAGACCCAGTTAGACAAGGTCCTGAAAACAGCATTTAAATGTGGTCAGAATGTTTTTAGCAGTAAAGGCAGAGTCTTCAAAGACGACAGATTCATCAACACTTCATTTACAAAAACAACCAATGAAACCATGAAAATGCACAAAAGCAGAGACGAGATGAGCTCTTGCTCAGTGGCACACTGGCACAAACTGCTGTGTGCTAAAAAACAGACAGTTTTAGGCTTTACTCCATATTTGCACACTATGCATATTCAAGAGCACATTACACACAGTGGCCTTGAGCAGCGAATTAAGCCTCCGCTCAGCTTCCATCACTTAGAAAGAAAAAGTGCTCTGCTCATTAATCATTAAAAAATAGGCTTGCTTCTAAAAACACAACCATTGTTCACTCTAATCTTCCAACACCTGCAGTTAGAAACCAACATTAAAAGGAATAACAATTAAAAAGCCGAGTGTTTTCCTGCACTCTGCACAAGGAGCACACTTTCATCAGCCTTAAACCACTTTGAATTTTCACCCTTGAACAACAGCACGCTGGTTTCCTGCTGTTTGTAAGTGAAAAACAATGAGGGGAATCACACACTTCATGAAGCTGGATCAGTAATCGGACATATTCCCACATTCTGAAAACAGTTTATTTCGACCACACCCCGTAAAGTCATCAGTTATTCACATTATCAGATATTATTTTGTAATGGACAACAATGCATTATGGGTTGTTTCTAGCCTTAATGTTGCACAGTTATAAAGTGTTCGTGAGGACTGTGTGAGCGGCCCCACACATGAAATAAATACAAGCCTCTCTACTCATCATTAAAACTGCCATCAAATAATTTGGCTCCTTTGACCCTATAATGAGATGCACACACGGCCTTGTACTAAAATTCAGCATCTTTATTCGGGCCAAAAACACACTCAGACATGCTAATTATCCTCCTGTGCTGTTTTAGCAGGTTAAAAAACTAAACTGTGGCAGAGGTGATGTCTTTGGCTCTGCAGCAGGGGAGCGGTGGTGCAGCAGGCGTAATCAGGTCTCTCCCTTTTTAGTGACGCCGGGAGCTGGTGACAAGCTGATTGATTGGACCGAAGACTGTGCTAAACCCAAAAAGTACTGTGAAAGCACAGTAAAGAAAAGAAAGCCATAACCAGAACACCGTGTGGTTTGAGGGGCGTGCAGGGTCACATAAACGTTATTGATGATGTAATGCCTCTGTCCTGCTGCAGTCACTAGAGCAGTAATGTCATATCCAGGTGGTATCTCTCCCACAGGGCAAGCTTCCATTAGCAGTTAGCATGAACTTCACTGCTTTGGCTACATGAGATGTTCTGATTACTCAGAGCAATGATTCATTTCTCCTGCAGTTTAAATGTTGAATGACGAGCTGCACCCGTCCCTAGCGTACTCTCTCAGGTTATTTCAATAACACAATCTGAGTGCCAAGCAGCTGCACTGACGTATCTGAATAAATGCAATTTGATTGGCTGAACTTTTCTCTGCACCTTGCCTCAATTATCACAGGCAAAGCAAACCAGCAGCTCCACAATTCAGAAGAGAAGCGAGACCTGAAAGACGTATGTGTGAGTGTCTGTCCGTGCCTCCATCCGCCTCATACTAACAGGAAGTGGCCTAAGAAGACCAATTTAACTTCAATAACAATAAGCACCTTCGTGCACAATGCATTTTTAATGCAGCTGTGAGCAGCTGGACCCTTTCCACACTGCAAAGTGAAAAATATCTGCAGTAGTATTCTCGTACCCTGTTTAGTATGCACTGTACTTGATATTGTTAGAATAATTACGAAGCATGAATTTGGACTTATCACAGTGAGATGGATGTGAACACCTGACACTTGCGCAAACACCAACTCTCCTGCTTTCCATTACAGCCCGCGTACTGCTCAGGCTATTTCACTGTGAGTCTACAGGGGCGTGTGGAGAGCACAAATCTATTAGAAAGATATAAAAAAACACATTTTTTTCTTATTACAGCGCCCCTTAATTCCAGGTGCAGTCATGCTGAAAAGCTGTTTGTGCTTTTTCAAATGGATGCTGAGTCCATGTAACAAGGCTGAAGCTGATAAAATATAGCCTATGCCTTTTAAACAGGTTCCTGGCACCGATGGAAATAGCTAAAAGGACAGGAAGGGAGTGAGGGAGCACTCATAAGGACCTTCAGGGTAGTTTACGTGTAGTGCTGCTAATACACGAACAAAAAGAAAGCCTTCACACGAATGATTATCATTTGAAGTTCTTTTCAAAGGTAACTCTAATAATGTTAGATTTTAGGGTGTCATGACATTGCGAGATAAGAGCCACGATTGATACTGGAAGAGAAGTACTAACGAGAGAGGAACGATGATGACAAAGGGACCATTGAGCCTCTTGTGCTCCATCAGGTAGGTGATAAGGGCGATGGTTTGGATGGTTTTGCCGAGCCCCATTTCATCAGCCAAGATGCCGTTGAGATTGTTGTTGTACAAGGACACCATCCACTCGAGCCCCTGAATCTAAAACACAGAGAGGAAAGCATGAGCGTGCTCTGTGTGCACACAAAACACACAAACGATAAAACGGTGAAGACGAAGAAAAAGGAGAAATTCACGTCTAACTAGATGTTAAAAAGACAATACAATTAATAATGTCCAGAGTTTACAATCATCTATATTCCAACATGAATAATGGAGCTCTCCTTGGCTGCTGTGAATAATAAAAGCAGATATGGAGGCAATCACAGGCACCTGCAACAAGTCAAGTAAATGCATCCTTGCACTACTGTGTTTATCCTATCGTAGGGCAGTCCTAACAATCAGGTGATGAAGCTAAAGCAGCCCATAAAAGCTTCTTGCATGTTGAGGATGGTCTGTGTAGCACTACGGGCCTTCTAATGTCTTCTAACATCCAGCTCTGTACGTTTGTTGGTGCAATCTTTGTTTCTATAGCATCCCACTGTGGAGCAGCACACTTGATTTCTCAAACTGTGGGGCGGGGCCTGCTGTCGGGGCACAGAGCCACTGCGGGTGGGGTGCAGATGGCGACAGGTAAACATACGCCGTGAAATTAAGTTGAATTAAGAAGAAAAAAAGACATTAAAGCGACAAAAGATTACACTGAAACTCATCTTTGATCCTTTTTTTTATTGCTGACTGATTGAATTTTGGATTCTGGGACAAGTGACTTTTTCTGACATGTCAGACTTAATCCAGAAAAATCCAGAAAAGTGCAGAAATTATACATGTGTTAAAGTTTTTAAACATAACTAGACACACATATCCATGATGTCATGCTGTGCCTTTAGCTGTGACAGCCTAAAAGAAAGAACTGCCAAACATATGGAATCTAAAGGCATTTCTTCTGCCTCTGTACTTGTAAATGTGCAAACCTTTAGACCTTTAGAAGAAGTTAATTTGACATTTTTCACTGTGAGCTTTGCCGGCTAACTTGATGTTACTGCCACCACAGCATTTTATATCCTAAAGCATTGGGAGAAAAATAACTCTGTGGGGAAACAATCAGCGAAGGACGGTCTGAGGAAAGGTCAGGAGGACAGTGGCAACAGAAAAGGTGACCAATAAACTGCACAATACTTCACTACATGCAGCGGCAGAGCTAATTGCAGAGATGAAGGTTGTGAAAAGAAATTCCCAACTGAATGCATAGTCTCTGTGAATTAAGGTTTGCTATATATACACTGACACTGCAGACGTTTGATCCGATTAATGAATGTCCAATTTTCCCCAAGCAGGGCGCCATATCTCATTTTAAATTTGGCACACCATAAATCAGACAAACAGGATGACTGCACCGTGATTGGATAGAAAACAAATGCTAGCTGTACCCAGCTGCCAGTTCCAGATCTCTGCCAATATGTCTCTCACGGTCATGTACGCTGCAGCTGAAGACGAGATGAGGGTGTCTGCATCGCTACAGGCAGACAGGCTTTCATGTGCCTAACAGGAGATGTGTTTGTTTACAAAGCCTCTATCTATGACCGAAGATTGTGACAGTCACCAGCTCTTTGCCCACAGACTCGGGAATATTCAGAAAACCCGAAAATGATTTGTTTCCATGTCCAGAGGGCGGCAACGGCCTCAGTAAATATACTAGGACATCTTCACAGAGAGCAGAGGCTAATTTACCTGCACTGAAGAACATAAATACATTTAAGGCTCGAGCTGTTATTTTAACTATCACCTAATTTGCTGATTAAGATTAAGATAAATCTTTATTAGTCCCACATGTAGGCTTAAGTTAAAGGTTAAGAGAAATAAAAAGGAAGTTTAGTTTTCTGATCAAGGTACTAAGTTTAGTTCGGACCTCTAGGAGGCTGAGAGGCTTTTTTCCCACGAAACGTGATGCTTGTTTACATGAATCAATAATATAAAACGTATCTAACATTTGAGGTGTGGATTCATCGCATTTATCAAATGAAATCGCACTCATCTATAAGTCTGTAGTCTGTTTTCATGCTGAAGGTAGCGTTTGATGATTATGAAGCTGTTACTGGTGGCACTGAAAGCACAGCAGGAAGTTGGCGCTGGACTGTTTCACTCACATTTACTACAAAAATAGACGTGCATGGACTGCAAAATGCATTTAGAATATATGAGAACAGAAAGCATGACGAGACTCTGTTTTCTTGACAAAAACTGATGAAACACACACACACAGACACACACACACACACACACACACACACAGTAATGATGCAGTCCATCAAGTCCAAATACCCAGGGGGAGTTAAGGAACGCCAGCGCGTGTCACTGTAGTCACAATCAAAACCTCTGTGGGTAAAAAGCCAAATGAAGTCATTTATCAAACTACGTGTTAAACACACTGTCATCCACTGACCCTTTGTTTTAGACTAGCACAAAGTTGGAGAATGAAGATCCAATTACAGCTAAAGCTGTTTGTATGCAGACAGTCTGTTACTTCAGCTGTCGTGTAAACTCTGCTTAAAGCTGACAGCAGCGGTGCTCCTCGGTTGCAGTTTGCAACTTATACGAGAACTTTATAGTCTCTAAAATGTTCCTTATACAAAGTTGGTCTTCTCTGCAGATCAGCCAACGTTTGCTCCCATTCATTGTCTATGTAACCAGGAAACTACTGAAAGCACTTAGACTGGACTTTTTTCATCTAAAATGAAAACATATTCAGCACCTGCATACTTCATTGCTACCATGTTGTTATAAATACATTTTGCTGCACTAGTTTTGGTCTCAAACAAGCTGCCATATTGATTTCTGTTTGCAATCAAGTTGCTGACTGCCCATGCAAGCTCAGTGTTTGCATGACTTTGTCTAATGCCTCTCAAATCACACATCAAATGCTCGGGTGGATCCCACGCGTGCTTAAAAATGCCCCATGGATGTGCACCATATCACATTAGACACGGGCTTCCCATGTGAACATGCAGACATACATTTAGACAAAGTTTAGCTCTGCAAATCAGTTCTCGCTGATTTGAAAGGAGCCGGTGTGCTGAAAGAGGGTACAATCTGACTCAACTTTCACTTGGAAAGAAGTTCCAATTTCAACCACATGCAAGCAGACATTCCTGGTGGATTGCTCTCTAACCTGAAATCCACATTACGTCTGTTTTGCACATAGTTGTTGATGGAAGATAAAATAGCTGCTGAAAGAGTTGATATCTTTGCATGACGCTGCAAATCTCTGTGCAGCGTTCTGCCATCTCACTAGACTTTCAACATCTTACTCTGTTGCTCCAGCTGGACACTTTAGATGTTTTTCACAGACTCGGTAGAACTGAACTGAAACTCAAGTCCTCACAGGGCATTCAAGACAAATTAGACGTGTCTACTGGTGGCAGCACTGGGCCACACTGTTCAGCCAGAATCAGGACAAGCTGTCCAAGAACAGTTAGGAGGCCCTGCTCAGTCACGCCAAAGTTCCAGCGTAGCGCTTACAAATGAGGTCGAACCAGTTAAAGGCAAGAACGACGTTTTAGACCAGCCTAGGATAAAGGACACATCTGACACACTGTTTGGCACAAAGCTGGAAAAAAGCAGAAGCTTCACAACAAGTGTTTCTATATGTTCCCTCGATCTATTCGCAAATGTGACCAATGTAGACTTGCTTGACTCATTTATTAAATTCTTGTCATGTTGTTGGATTTCGTGGACCAAAAAGTTCCCTCAAAGATACAATATTAGGGTGAAAAACTCAACAATCCACTGATGCCCTGCGAGGAGCACCTGGCAATGGTGGAAAAAGGAACTCCCTGTTAACAGGAAGAGACCTCTGGTAGATTCAGGCACAGGGAGGAGTAGACAGCTTCTACAAAAGCAGACATGTATACGTGTGTGTGTACCTGGTACTGTTTGAGCATCCCATTGATCAACAGTGACGACTGCTTCTCCACCCTCTCAATGACAGCGTGGGCCACGCCGTAGTAAGACTGGGAGCTGGTTTGGCCAGTAGGAACACTGTACTCATCATCCACATCCTGCTTGGCTGACCTGCATGTGTGTTTGATCATTTGAGACAGAGAGCATTTGAAAGTATTCTAACTCAAACTAAACCAGCTTACAAATTTAATTTAATGGCGCCTAACTGAGGCCTGACCCCGGGAGCTCAGACTAATAACTGTCTGAGCTCCTCTGGAAATCCAAATCCAATACAAAGACAGCCAGAGGTTTGTTTATTTGCTTATTTGTGAGGCTCCTGCAGGGAAAATCAGGTTTGTTAAAAAACAATCTACACCCTCAACTTCCAGCATATGTGAACTGAACGCTTCTTTCTAGCCGATGCAACACATGGCGAGTAAATGGGAGATAACAGAAGGAAATACAATACTCGATGATGTTCTTGGCAGCACCCTCAGTGGCTCCATCTCCATTGGGATCGATTATCTTCTTCTCCTCTGTCTCTCCTTTGGACGCCTCATCTTCCTCCTTATAAGGTAAAGTTGATAACACATGACTGTGAGCGTGCTTAATAAAATAACAGCAGCACAGGTGGAACAAAGAAGCAACTTTGATGTGGATAATAAAGTGTACAGCGCCCCCTGGTGGATCTTGTGCAATATAAAGTTTATTAATGAGAAAATCCTCTACCTCCTCTTCAAACTCTGAGCCGCTCTCCTCGCTGTCTGACCGCGGGGCCACTTCATACCTGTTTCAAAAGAAGCAACAGAAAAACAAAGCCTCATTAAAACATCTGTGCCCGTCACAGAAACATAATGACGAGCTTCAGCAGAATTTATCTAACAAGCAACAACTCTCCAGATAGTGAAGAGAGTTTATAAATAAATAAACAGAGCGAGTAAAAGTTTCACACTATAAACATGTTTAACTATGAAAGAGATGCGCTGATTCAGGGATATTGATATTCAGACTATCAATATCATCAGAGTGTGGAAGGAGAATTTCAACGTTTCCTAGTTTTATTAAATATTATTTAAAAATCTAAAACATTTTAGCTAATGTTATTATTTCAGTATTTTTTCTGCCTTGTTAACTGTCTGCCTGTTGCAGCAGCTCATGCTCTTTTGTGTTTTTTAATTTTAACGATTTTTCTGGCTCAGTATAATTTCACTGAAGATGAAACTGCTGCTTTTTGTTTTAAAGTTGTGTAAAGTCAAACTGGATTTTCTTCTCTTGGTGTTCTTGGCAATGACGAATCTTTTCCACCTGATCGTGCTCACGGTTCTGCTGCACAGAGCGACACCTGCAATCCTGGAGGTGCTACGGAGAAAACGACGGGTGCTTTAGTGATAACAGGGGCTGTATCCCAATCCAGGGTCTGCAGCCTTAAAGGCCGCATTTTAAGGCCGATTACGTCACAGCGACGCGACGAAGGTTGTCCCAATTCGAAGGCTGCTCGAAATGCGGTCCTCAAATGCGTCCTTCATTTCCCTGAATTTTAAGGCTGTGGCGGTGTAGACTTCGTGGCCCAACATATCCCAGAATGCATAGCGCGGCGGTGGGTGTGGATAATTTTGCAGAAAAAAACGGCGGATGAGGGGCGCCCGAAGAGTAAACTTTAAGTAAGTATTGAATATCATGTCACTTATTTATGTGCAAATGTTTAATAACGAAGAACATGAAAACATTCCTGTTGGCCACATGTCGGCAAAGTCATGTGACATTAGTGACGTTTGTACTAATTTGGTTTTAAAGCCTTTACTTTAAAAAATACGCCGTTCAATAGCTGAGCTTAATCTCACAGAGAATGATCAAAGCTCATGTAGAAACAAACAAATGAACAAAATATGTTCCCCTTCATTTCTGTCAAACACAGCTGTATGACACGTTTCCAGCTGTTAGTATCATGGTTGCTAGGCAACCTGGGCAGCGCGACGGAGGCTAGACCGTCCCATCTCACAAGCCTCGCACTTCCGGCCTTAGCGGTCTTTGAGTGCGCGGCCCCTGTGGACCGTTAAGGCTGCAGACCCTGAATTGGGATACAGCCGTGGACTCTGTGTGCTGTGACCTGTGAGGGAACACAGCGAGTGTAGTTTGATGTGTTTTCATGGACCACAGTGTCAGGTGGAACAGCTACATATTGCTCCACTGAGAAACCAGCTACATAAAAATGCATGAATTCTATCGAGGATGCCAAGACTGGTATCAACGTCAAAATCCGAGGTGACTTCCTTCTCAAGTTATTAGACACGCCAGGTTTTCAGGAAACTCGACCTCTGACCTCGAGGCCAAGGTCACTAAGATCCAAGCTTATCTGAGATTTGGCATCTGTCTGAAATTCCTATGTTGCTTCGTTCTCGAGTCATCGCGTTCACAAACCTTGATGTGCATAGCAATGCTTAATTCTAGACTTGAAAGAATTTTCTTGGAATTGATTTTGGTAAGTTTTGTTCTTGGCGTTACAAAATGCAGTCTGTGTGAGCATTACGAGCCACCGTGGCCGAACACACAAAGACTGCCACCAGCAGAATCTTGGAGTGTCCAACGGTTTCGTTTCAAAGAGATCAGAAGCCGACAACAGTGCTGTGCAACTCACCCGGGGTTCATCTCGAGCCAAGCCTCCAGCTGGCTGGATTTTGGGGCCTCGGTTCCCTGCAAAACTTTCCCGGTCTCAGTCTGAATCACTTTGACAGGCAGCTCACTCATCTGGCTGCTTTCATCCATGGGCTACAGGACAGAGGAAACACAAGAAGCAGCATGCATAAACAAATCTGAACTCATCTTCAAACTTTAGTCTTTTAACTTTCTTTTGAAAAGATATGAGCTGTTAAGTTTTTAAGATGAGCGGCGGACTTTGATATTGATCAAAGTATGATATAGATCTTCAAATCCATTTAGAAACGAGAACCATAAACCACAAAGCTTCACTTTCATCAGCCACCGCTGATGTAACCTGAGCTTCTGCTGCTTTTATGACTGCATATCATGAACGTAAAACACTTTTCATTAGTTCCATAACCCCAATTAAACAAGAGCTATAAAACATAAAATTTTACAGACAATTCAAAAGCTTTTGTTTATTATTTTATAAATTATTTTCACCGGAAAAAATGAGACTAATAAATCCCAACATGAACCAAACTTTCAGACCTCCAAAGTTGCCTTTAGAGGTAAACAACATCAATGAGAGCTTCACCAAACCTGCCATCAAAGTTCAGCCTGAGCTTCTGGAGCACACAGAGGAACATGATTAAAAAGTGTGGAAAGTTACGACTGCAAACAAACAAACAGCACAGACGTCTTTTTGCTTTCGGAGGACTGTTTACAACATGCCTCTGTTGCACAATCGCCCAGGGTGCAGTCTGCCTCTCAATGGATAATTACTGTTTGTTTGTTCGCCTCCTTATTTGGTTCTTTTTTCTGTCAGAGTAGGTTGGATTTTGTAGCAGTCACAATAAAAGACTCAGCAAATGCATGAGAGGGATAATTATCAGCGTTACTAATTTTGAAAGTTAAACACATTCAGAGGACAAAGAGCGAACATCTGTCGACATCGGGGGGACGTGAACCCTGAAAAAGTCTTTGAAACAGAAGTGCTTGATTTTTAACAGCTGATTATTTACACATCCATCAGTACGACTGTCACTCATTCATGTTTGTGTCCACCTGTTGAACATAAGTGCAGGACTCGTGTGATTTTATTGCCACTTTTAGTCTCCACAAAAAATGTCCACTGCTGTCACATCTCAGCACCGACTCTGTCTGCAGTCCTGAGCAGGTAAGCTGCAGAGTGTGAATCGTGCTAACAATGAGGTAGCGTTCAGTAAACTCAAAGTTAGCTGCAGATCAAATTACAAAACACTTTTTACATTTAACATGAACAGTCACTCACCTCTCCATCGGGTCCAATTGCGCTAGTGCCTTCACCATCGCCATCCACCTTCTACATAAATAACACATCAACCAATCAGATGGCATTTTCTTCAAAACACTGACTCATATCAAAGCTGGAAAAACACTGATAATAATAATAATAGGTTAGAGGGAATGGGAAATCTGAGGTGCTCTTTGTGTTCCTGTTGTACACTCACATGACACTTTATTAGGTACACATTGCTAGGACCAGGATGGATCCTTTTTACCGTCTGAACTGCTTAATTCAACAAGGAGCTGGAAACAGTCCTCACAGAGTTTGGTCCATACTGTGTGCGACAGCATCACAGAGCTGCTGCACATCCATGACGCTGGTTACTGTGAAGAACCACTAAATAAAGTGAACTCTTCATGTTCAAGAAACTACTGTAAGGCAGCTCTGTGACATGTTATCCTGCTGGAAGCAGATTCAGAAGACGGGTACACCATTATCACAAAGGGATGGACGAGGTCAGCCACAATAGCTGGGGTGTTTTTGTTAAACAATATCCTGTTGGTACTTGGAGCCTGACTCGCTGATACACGGCAGGATGTGTTTACTCCAAATTCTGACCCTACAGTCTGAATATCAGAGCAGAAATCAAAAATCATCGGGCCAGGTAACATTTATCCAGCCTGTTGTTGTCGACCCTGTGAGCCTCAGCTTCCTGTTCTTAGCTTACACCAGTGGTCTTGTGCTGCTTTGGAGGTTTGTCGCCCACACAGAGATGCTCTTCTGCATGCCTTGTATGCAGTGAGTGGTTACTTGTCTTACTGTTTCTGTCCTATCAGCCTGAAGCAGTCAGGCCATTCACCTCTGACATCGACAAGGCATTCACCCAGAGAACTGCTGCTCACCGGATATTTTCTCTTTTCCAGACCATTTCAGAAATACCAACCACCACGCCACATTCAACGGCACTTAAATCCCCGTTTGTCCTTGACCCTGAGCTAATTCTCGGTTTGAACGTCAGCAGGTTGTCTTGGCCTACGTGGCCGCACACACCGAGTCGCTGCAACATGAGCATTAATGCACCGTTGAACTGGTGCACTTAACAAAGTGGCCAGTGAGTGTAGTTGTAGTGAAGTCATTTACTCAGGAGCATTTGAGAACACTGAGAGAAGAGCAAACAAACTGCCCTGAACTGAATATGACACTGCAGGCCACATATCCTACACATAAGGATAAACAGCAGCAGCCACTTTATTGTGTTTATGTTTGCTTGAAGCTGAGTGCTGCACAGAGCACACACTTGACCTTCGTCCTCCTACCTTCTTTCTCTTCCGTCTCCTCTTCTTCTCCTTGGCAGCTTGAGCAGCTTTGTGTTCATACACCAGGGTGGTGAGGTTGGCCACATATTCATCCGTCTGCTGCAGCAAGTAGGCCAGACGCTTGTCTTTCTTTTGATCGATTAGTTTTCGGTACCCTTCCTCGTCTTCTGCCTGGATGAGCCAAAGTGACATCAAATTAAAGACGAGAGCTGCTGTAACGGTAAAGTGTAAATGATCCATTACAATAACAGGACGGAATTATAAATTAACTCCACTGCACTCATATAGTTGCCAGTTTAACCTTTAGGATCTTTAATTATTATTATGATTACAAATGGATCCTTTACAAAACATGCTAACAATAATTTTTAAAAAACTAATAGACAGACTTTTAAATGGCTAAACTGTGTATTTGCACACCAGCGACCTTATCTGTGAACTGTCTCTGTCACAAAGTCCTCCTCTGTCTGTATCATAAGACACTTCTACAGTTTCCCTTCTCTTCAGTCATGCGTGTAATGAGGCCTCAGCAGCACTAACAGCGCTGGCAGCTGAGTGGGGGGCTGAGAAGTGCGAAACAGGAACGCAGAGCCGCAGCACGACACTGTGGACGTTTGTATCGTGTGCTATTATTTAGCTGACAAACTCCAGCTCTGATTTAATGAGTCGGAATATAATCAGACACCAGAGAAGAATGAGAACAGCGGAAAACGAGTGGACAGTCTAATCCTGCTTCTCACTGAGACCATCACCCACATTAAATACTAATTCTGAAAGGTTCAGTTTTGGTCTGCTTTGTGCATTTGGGGGCATTTCTTATACAGATGCAGAGAGCAACATTTAGACAGATGTCTAAGTGTGTCAAGCCAACACTGAGCTCAGTGACAACAACTGGCATCATAAGAACAGCACCAGCAGGCTGGTCCAAGCTCAGCAGGCTGTAGGAAGGCCCAGATCCTTTATTTGCTGGCAGCAAACATGTTTACTGTAAGCTGTGATATGCTTGTAGCCACTATAGTGAATAATCAGCATGTATATCCGTAACTTTTAGTTTGAGCATTTATGAAAACACATGACTTCCAAAAAGATTCATCTTGGTTTGGCGCTCCTCACCATGAGTCTCCTCATCCTCTCCTTCTCGATTCTCTCCGTCTCCTTCTTCTGCTCACGCTCCGTGTTGGTGTGCCAGGTGGCGATGGCTCTGGTGAGCTTCTGCATCTTACCGGACACAGAGCGGTGATACTCTTTGAAGTCCTTGGCATGTTGAAGGATGCTGTTGAGATATTCCTGAAAAACAAGTCACAAGTTTTTGTTTCTGTTCCCGTCACTGCAGACACAACCCTGACGCCACATGAGTTTTCCTTCCTGTCAGCCTGTCACCTGCTTTCACACAGAGGACCTGCTGGATGCTGTCGCACTGTTGACAGTTTTCTGATTGCTTTTGTTGCATTTGTTTTGACTGCAGGAAATGAGACGGTAGCGTTTTGTTTTTTTAACCAAAAATTGTCATGAATACTTTTTATTAGTGGTGCAGCGAATCACGGTTGATCCGTAATCCGAACCGATCCCACTCCACGGTTCGGCACGCACGTGATCCGAAAAAGAAGGAAAAAAAGTATGTGTATGGTGCGCGTGGTCAGTCTGTCAAGCGATAGCTATGGTCAGTGCTAGCGGTCCAAGTGGAGGAGCAGAGGAGTTTGCAGTATTTAAGCAGCCCTTTGCTGCCCAGTCTGACCGGGCTAAAGCTATTACAGAAGCTACTGGGGTGTTTAGCTGCAGACGGGACGCCGTATTCTGTTGTGCAAAACAAGGGGTTTAAACTACGATGAACATGCTTGAGCCACGCTATGATATCCCGTTGCGCGTCCACTTTAGTGACAAGATCGTTCCAGGCATGTATGAGCAGGAAAAGATTAAAGTTATGGCTGAGCTGTCCCAGGCATCTTCTGTTGCCCAACTAAAAATGGGTGGAGCTGCAGGTCAACGGAAAGCTACGTGACCGTGACCGCTCATTATATCACAGCGGAGTGCGATGTAGTGAGCGGTATGTATTATTGTAGGGTCTACCTTACAATATAAAGCGCCTTGAGGCGACTGTTGTTGTGATTTGGTGCTTTATAAATAAAATTGAATTGAATTGAGTGGTAGATACAAAGCCCTGTACTGCCCTATATTGAACCATAATTTATTTTTTAATATTACTATTAGAGATGAATGTTTTTAACAGGCAAAAAATACTTCAAGTAAATGTTCAATTTTTGTCTTTTTTCTTTTTTTGCTGATCTGAAAATTGATCCGATCCGAACCGTGAGATTTTTGATCCGTTGCACCACTACTTTTAATGATTTCCATGGCACTGCAGTTTTTACAAGAACAACAATAAGATGAATGATATAATAAGTGCTGTGGGTTGTTACATGGACTCTGGTGTGACTCACCTGATGTTTCTGCCTGCGCTTCTTTTCCTGCTCGAGCTTCTGCTGCTTCTCCAGCTTCTCGGTCATGCGTGCCTCCCTCAGCGTCTGCCGCTTGCTGCGCCGGTAAGCCTTCGAGTTGAGGGCCGTCTCCAGGGTCGTGTCTCGTCTCATACAGGCCACGACGTCCTGCCTCAGCTGGGATATTCATCAACGGGTTATCAAACTCTAAAGTGATCTAATCTCACCTGTATCTCTAAAGTACAAATTGAGTATGAGTTGAAAATAGTGCTAAGCTGCAGCTTGAGGCACTATTGTATTATCAAAGGGCTTAAAATGAACAATTTGACTTCTAATTAAACGTTTGCATGATTGAATGAGCTTCCTTTAAAAACAGGGTTGGTCCACTTCATTACAACCCATATGGAAAAGAAATAGTAAAAACATATATGATTTACTCATGAAAGTGGCCACTTTCTCATTACTTTCATATATTGTTTTAGTAAGTATCCAAAACATACAAGTTTCATTATATAATTTTTCAAGGGATCTTATATCTGTTTATATATTTCAGGGCTCTAGAGTGCGACCAATTTGGTCGCAAATGCGACCAAATTTCTCCATGGTGCGACTAATAAAAAATACTTGGTTGCACCGGTGCAACCAAGTATTTTCTCGGAAAAAAGGTTTCAGCAACCCTGAAAGTCTCCGTGTGTTCAACAACAGGCACACATTATGCCCATGTCGTGTTCTAAACCAATCAGAGATACTCAGAGGCGGGGACCTCTGTGATTGGCCGTGGTCCAGATATTCCTGCAGACCTACTTGTGTTTACGTTTGAAAGTGCGGGCAGATAGCGAAGGGTGAGTAGCCCAGGTCAGAAGTGTATGAAGTTGGTATTGAGAAAATATGAAAAGAACAATTGATAACTTTTTCGTTAAGTTAAGGCCTGATCAGTCCAAAATTCTGAGCCAGCGCTCTGACACGGAGCCATCAACCTCTCCGTTTTTGTCAAACACTGGTCCGGAGACGGCATCAGAAAATGAGCCACATACGATCGACTCCCAGCCGGAGTCCACTGAAAGTAAAAGTGAGAAAATGTATAGATTTCGAATCGAGTGGCTTGACCAGTTTCCCTGGCTAAGATACAGCCAAGCTGACAATATGATGCACTGCATTTATTGTCGCGAGTGTGGAAAGACCATGGCCGGCAACACAGCATTTGTCACTGGTGCTAATACGTTTCGAATTGAAACGCTGAAAAAGCATACAGCATCGAGAAGACACATTATATGCCGCGATAAATGCTCTGCCAAAATGTCCCCGCTCCCCACTGCCTTTCAGCGGCAGGCAGGAGTAAACAGGTCATCGGAGGAGGCCGAGATGATCATTAAGTTTAACATCGCCTACAATATTGCAAAAGAAGAAGTTCCGTTTACTAAGTTCAAGTCAGAAATAACTCTTCACAGGAAAAATGGCTTGGACATAAACCCCACATACAGCAATGATGTTGCGTGCGCCCAGTTTATAGGCGTAATCGCTGACACACTGAAAAAAAAGACGTCAGTGGAAATTGCGAACAGTACATACATGGCCTTCCTGATCGATGGAGACACAGACATCGCCACAAAAGAATGTGTCATTGTGTACGCTCGTATCTTGCAAAAAGGAAGACCAGCGAATATACTGATTGGACACATTGAGGTCCAGCATGCCCATGCCAAAGGTAAGCCATGTCATGTCACGTAGCCTATGTATATGATTAATAATATTACGTCGTGTTACTGAATTAACCATATCTAGCATGTTCTTATCATTGAAAATTAAACATAGCAATAATACATGAATATAGAAACTCAAACTGAAAAAGACTGCATTGTAAACTCTTGATCTGATAAGTAAATGGTATTTTTTTTTAATTTGTTTAGGAATTTATGCTGCCTCAAAGAAAGCATTTGCTGCTCTTGGGGACCAGTGCAGTAACTGGTTGGATAAAATCATTGCTATGGGGGCTGATGGAGCTGCTGTTAATTTGGGCAGCAAAGGGGGTGTCAAGTTAATCATTTTGAAAGGTTGTTAGTTAATCATTTACAAATCAAAAAAAACGTGAACATGTAAAACTGCGGTGTTAAGTAATGCAGTTTAAAAATTTGGGTACGCCTAACTTTTGTGCTTGTACGCCTAAATTTTGTGCTGGTGCGCCTAAATTTTATTTTTAGGCGCACCAGTGCAACCATGGCAAAAAGTTAGTCTAGAGCCCTGTATTTATAGATTTATATACATCTTTTCCATATGGGAAAGCACGACTGCATAAGAGAAATTAAGAATTCTGAAAGTGTCGATAAACCAAAACAACAATAAAAGCCAGCCTAAAGAAAACAAATTAATAATCATATTTTTAGGTGGATGAATGTATTTTGTTGACTGAGAGCAAGAAGTCCAAACTCTGTATGTACATGTACCTTTAACATAAATCAGTGGAAATGGCATCTCCGTTCTAAGAATACCTGAGCAGCAAGCCAGCCCAGAGTGGATTTATCGATAAAAGCGCCGCACACACTCACACGGCAGGTGATCCGATGAACTTCCAGTGATAACAAAAGTGAGCTCTTTCCATTCGACTACGAGCTGCTGCAGTTATGCATTTACATTGATGCAGTCACGTGAAACATGAAACGCTGCAGCTGCCGCGTACCTGACGCTGGAAGTTGAGCAGACGCAGAGCCTTGAGCTCCACTGTGGCTTTAGTCCTGAGGTCCGGAGGCAGCGAGCCTGGCAGACTTTCCAGTTCCTGGATTCGATGCGCAATCCGAGCCTGCAGTCTGAGAGACATTACGGAGACATTTGGTTAAACTGCAGGACACTGGACACACATACAGTGTTTTATTGAGGCATTTGGCCACCACATGCTGTCAGGTATTTACATCACTGGAAATTTGGACGATGGTGATATATCCATTATTATTATTATATCCATTTGCCATGAGACCTGTCAGCTGTTAAGGCCATAGAATGTGATTCATGTTATCACACTATTTAGATGGGATTTGGATGCAGATTGCACTTTTCACAGCAATCTGCAACATCTGAATCTAGCATGGCACTTACTTTTTTGACGTATGCTTTGTTTTGCAGTTACCTTCATTAGAGCCTCCATCAACACATGGTCTCATTGCCTCAGGTGCATACTGAGTGTTTGCTGAATAAGTATCTTTCAGGCTTAAAGTCTAGTTTCCAAGTGCTTCTTTAGCTTCTTTGGTGCATGTTAACACAGATGATGACACTCTGGGTCCAACTAAACCATAAAACCTGCAGGTTTTGTGTAGTCTTACTGAAAGTTTTTTCCCCTATATCTCTGGGTGGTCTGTTGCCCGCAGTACGAGTTCTGGTCCTCTTCACACATCCATGGTGCAGCTACACTGTGAGCTTTACTTATTTAGTAGTATCATCAGGTAGCTTTCTGAGGGGAAACTGCATTAAATCAATAAGATCTAAAGTTGTTTTGATTATTCAACAGCCTCAGGAGTATATTTATTACTACATAACACTGACAATAATGCAGTGCTGTTCCACAACACTGTGAGAGGCACAGTATTTCACAATGTATTCACTGGACAAACAAGGTGGACTGAGGACAAGTCTCTCTCTAATCATGTCTAAACCAATGCAGCTCGGTCAAGACAACATGAAGAAGAGATCATCAAAACAACATCAAATTTATGGAGAGAAAAACAAGCCTTAGGGCCAAAACAAGATTAAGGTCTGTGGAGGCTTCCCGACGTCTCCTTCGGCAATCTTTGTTTTTAGAAAAATACGCAGCCTGCGGGGATAACAGTGAGTTGTGATTGAGCATGCGAGGCACCTTTAAGAAAGGCCATAGGGGCTCCACCACAAAGTGTTTCTCACGTTATCATATTCATACGGGTAAAGCTTGTAACCTTAACCCTCGTCAAACGCTCGCAGACTCTGCTCGCAAGTCTTCGTGTCACAGTCAATGTTTGGATATGTGACTTAAACTCGTTTCAAGTGAAAAACATGTAATGTCACATATGCAGAGCAATGCAGTTTGTTATGTGCAGCAGTTTGACCTCGACACATAAATTCATCTTCAAACTTCCTTTACCACTGATTTCATGCAGGCAGTTTCATTCTTTATTGTGATGAGTTGTGTAGATGTGAAGTTTTTGCACTATTGTGAGACCACTGATGAATACGTGAATGTGTCTACCTGTATTCTCTCTCCTGCAGGATTCCCACTGGGTCCAAGCCCTGGGGCTTCTGGATAGGTGTGATGCGGTTCTGCTTGTGCTGTATCGGGAGCATTACGGACCCCTGCTGCCCAGGAGGCTGAGGGGTCCCCGAACTGCCCGGCATGGGCCCAGCTGGCACAGCAGAGGCCTGAGGTGGTGCAGGAGAGGGGCGACCACTAGCAACAGGAGTGAGCTGCTTCTGTGCAATGGTTTGATTTTCAGCACACTGACCTGGAGAGCAAAGACTTCTGGTTATTGCATCCAGTCCCACATAACCAAAATCTCAAATTCCTTCAGTACCAAAAGGTTTTTAAAAATTTAACGTGTCAGTATTGTTTCGTTTTTTTCAGTTTGGTTTTAACCACAACAAGCTGCATGAGTTTTTTTATGCTTAATGAGCTTAAATACCTGGGGGCAACCATTCAAAGCAACTGACAGTGGACAATAGAGGTGAAGAGAAGAGTGAAGCAGGGTGGAGACGAGTGTCAAGGGTGATCGGTGACGGAAGGACAGCGGCAAGAGTGAAAAGGAAGGTTTACAAGATGTGAGTGGCCTGCTATGATGGTTTGGAGACACTAACATAAAAGACAAAGATGGGGGTGGAAGTAATTTAGAAATGAGCACATCAGAGGGACAGCTCAGCTTGGATCTTTGGAGAGGACATGGTCTGAACATCTACAGACGAGAGAGAGGAAATACGCTGCACAAAGAATTATAAAGACACAAGAAAGTTTTCAGGCCAAAGAGAAAGTTTACAGATGTAGTTAGAGAGGATGAACAGATCATTGGTGTGAGAGAAGACGGTGCAGAGGGTGAGATGGATCCACTGTGATGACCCCAAAGGGACGAACTGGATACGTTAGGTAAAAATACCGTCTGTAAAAATGTCTGCACTGGGAATTATTCAAAAATACCAAATTATCACATGGGAAGTTATGAACACACGCACATCAACCAGGGTTTTCTCAATTCAGTAAATGCACCTGTGTGTTTACAGACAACCTGGCACTTACACACATCTTATGGATTTTTCCCCCTTTGGCTTCAGGAGGTCAATTTTTCCGTTCCTCATACACGGTTAACTGACCAACACAACGCCAGAGCTCATGACAGAGGAAACAGTGTCCTCACCTGGGAGCAATTAGCTGTCAGAAAGATCTCCCTGAGCTTCTGACAGATTCATTTTTCTATTTGTTCAATTTTAAATCGACCACAGTGGAAGTTGAGATTTTCTTGTTCTGTATCTGTTTTTAATTTATGACTGTTTTACTATTCATTCTAAATATTTCATCTTCTTGTCATACTTTCTGTCATATTACTACTGCACCATTATTCTCTTCACCTTTACCTGCTGAACTGAAGTTTTAGTAAATGCTTGGGGATCTCTCTGCTTTAAGCCATTTGACAGAAAGATCTGTTGGGCACTGCATGTTGGATTAGACTGGGCGGAATGAAAAGTGGGACTGACTGTGAAGCCACATGCAGATTCCTGTGTTATCGGTCCAGCCACAGAGCCCATGTTTACCACATACACCTGCCAAACTTACCATCGGCCCAAGGCTTGGGTCCTGTGCTTTGATTGAGTACTTGCATGGCCGGGGCTGGGCAGGGACTCGACTGGGGACCCCCCATAGGTGCCATTGGCATACCTTTCAACACAATAACAGATTTCATAGTTCAACAATTTGTCCGTTACAATTTGAAACTGTAAAGGAAAATTATTTCACGCCTCTTTTCTGTCATTACACCATTAATCACACAAATCTCTGTTCTCTGTCAGACAAAACAGGTTCAATATGAATGTTTCAATCTGGGCTCAGTGACAATTTCAAGCTTTTTACTCAATTTATTGACAGCAACGTAAACCCAAAACTAAACTATGTAATTAGATCAGTTTATATTTTGACTGAGGCATCTTTCTACACTACAGTCTCACATTAAGGTACAACAAAGAACCAAAAACAAAATCATAATTCTTCTTTATCTTTACTTGTTAATGTTCAAAGACTTTCACAACAAAGAAACTCACAAAATATTTGTACCAACATAAATCTGTATCGTACCTGGAGGCCTGTTGTAAGGACTGGCACTTGGTGCCTGTGGCTGCGGCTGTTGTTGTGGTTGCTGCTGCTGCTGTTGCATTGTGGGTAGGCTCCTTTTACCTTGAACAGCCAGCTGAAGGTTTTCCGGTAGCGGCTGCCCACGACCCAGAATCTTGTAGGCCAGAATCTGAGCTCTGAGCTGCTGCAGCTGTACTGGACTAAAAGCAGATGACCCCCTCACCTGCTGGCCCATGTTGGGCATGCCTCCTTGGGGATCCATTGACATCATAGGGCCTGACTGGGAAGGGGGCATATGTGGTGGTGTAGGTCCACCTCCGCCTCCTGACATGGGACTTGAAGCGTGCTCATGGACTCCCATTGGGGATGGGTGGGGAGACATGTACCCTTAAGTGGACAGAAAGGAGGTTTCACACATCAAAGCCTTGAAGAATTGGGTCACAACCTCGGGATCAGAGCAAAAGCCAATGAGTCTTAGAGGTTATTTAATCATTAACACACTAGAAAGAGGAAAATACACAGCTGGGTTGTTTATTTCCTTGCTGCTTCCTCCTTGTTTAATATTAACTCTTATATTTAGAAGATGTCTGAGAAACATTAACACCACAAGTGGATGATGAGGTTAAGTTAATAAACCAGGCTGCTTAGAGAGCTGAAGGACTTGGGTTTCAAACCTTGGCTGTGCTGGTCCATAGGACTCTGTGGAGGTCCCATGCCACTGTGGAGAGACCTCATCCCCACACCTTTCATGTGACCAAAGTGCATTGCCTCTGCCATTGACTTGTCATTCATCCCCTCCATGGGCTGAAAACGCAAAATATGTTTCAGATCTACACAAGTTAACTGCAAAAACACACTGTCCTGCCAGTTTAAGATTGAATTTAGGACACTGATGGTTCTAATCATATCAAAAATAAACATTAATAAGATAAGATAAAATAAGACAGCCTTTATTAGTTCCAAAGTTGGGATTATTACAGCAGCAAAATGAACTGCCTGCCTAAGCAGAAGTAACATCAGTAATTCTACTGCGAAACTGCCAAAATCTTTAAAAATTACCATAACAAAAAAATCTATTCCACCCTCCACTGCATGAACTCAAGAGTATAAAAAGATTATAAAAGTACTGCAAAAATTCACATTTATTATTTATGTCTGTATCAATTTATCAAACAACAGATATGTCGTATTCCCTCATTTAAGCTAATATATATTTATATGATATATAAAAGGATAATTAAAGTATTTCATATCTTCCTAATGTTTCCTCCCTTCCTTGTTTTAGTTTGGTCGGTTTATTAGTGAGCATACTAAAAGGTTTAAAAAACTGAATCCATCAGAGTGATATAAATATCTACTTTAACAGTTTCCTTTAGCACTAATGACATCACGACATAGTTTGTAGTACTGTTTGCACGCTGTACCTTATGCATAGAGTACATGCTGTCCTGAGAGTAATCACTTTGTCCCTGGCCCTGCATGCCGTGAGGTGCATTGGGTGTTCCGGGTCCAGGGCTGGGGCCCATCATGCTGTGAACAGAGCTCGGTGAGGGATCTGGTCCAGGGCTGGGGCCCAAGATGGGCCCTGGGGACATACCCGCCCCAGGAGAAGGGCCAGGATGCGACATACCACCTGATGTCTCTGAGGGGCCGGACATCTACTGAATACCTGTGAAGGTAGCAGATAGGGGTGGGCGATATAAACGATATATGATAGAAACTATATAAATTTGGCCAACGATAGAGATTTTGACTATACCGCTCTATTGCGATAGCGCATGTTGATGATGTCATCAAGCTGCGCCTGTTTTGGTCGAAAGCATCGCAGCGGCTACAACCATTATCATCTGCAAATTATGCTGGGCGACAGTCATAGCAAAGAGATGAAGCACTTTTGAAATATGGGGAAAGCCAAAAACTGTGCTTCCTCCACTTCCGTAACATTGATTCATTAATGTTGAATTCTCTCGCAGCTGCTCTGTTCCCGTGTTGTTGCAGTATATTAATAACTAACCTCGTATTGTGGATGAATAATCTCAGTTGTTCTCCTGACTGAAGTTTGGCCCGTGTACAGCATCCTGCTATGCGACTGCATTTGTCCCTGACCACCAGAATCCGTCACGTTAACTTTTATCGAGCGGGAAAAAAAGTTGGCGTTCATCCTCCAGCTTCACTGTGCTAATGTTATGCTAACATAGCTGTGTCGCTAGCAATCACGTAGCACAACATTATATACCAGCTAGTCCAACTTCAGTAACCCTGCAAACATCACTGCTGTTTAGTTTCCTGTCTTCATTTATGTTGGAAGTGACAGCAGAGCTGTACGTTTGAATTAGTTTCAGAAATCTCTGTCAGAACATGGTATGAAATGTTTAGGTGGAAACTAGCGAGCTAACTTCCTGCTAACTGTTAACTCCGTTAAATTTAATAAATTCTGTTTTCATGGATGCCTGGATGTTAAACTTAATTGTTACACCCGATAAAACAGCAACGCTGATGATTTTATTAAAGATTAAAGAATTCAGACCGTTTTTAACTCTCAGTGTTCGTTTGACTTTGGGACCTGAAGCAGACGGAGTTTTGGACTCAGATTACTCCGCGGAGCTCCTCACTACGGCAGCCGTAATGCTCTGACAATCCATCAAGCAGTGCGGCTTACCAAAGTTGTACTAAAACATTTTTTAACAGATTTCTGCAGCCGAAATCCGTTCCAGGTCAGTAAGCACAACCAGAATTCATACATAAGGAACACTCTCGATTTTTGAGAAAATTAAAGGATTTTAAGTCCTTATAGTGTGGAAAATACAGAAGAAAATGTATAACGTATATATCGCGATATATATCGTTACCGCACGTGCTTCAAATTATACCGCGATATGGATTTTAGGCCATATCGCCCAGCCCTAGTACCAGACAGCTAGAGGAGGAAAATAAGAACATGACTGATGTGATTTTAATTCTATGAAAACAAGATGAGGCACATACCATCCGAAAATGGATTTTAATATGTTAGCTGTTGTTTGTGAACAACGTCAATCATGTTTATCAGTGATCAAAGAATGTCGGAAACAGCCACTGAGTTAATTCAATGCCTGTTTAACAGTTAAACCTGATTATGATTCCATATAATAAATAGTATGGGAATAGGACATTGGTGGTGATTAGAGTCTTGGGCATGTCAAACTGATTTAATTTCATTACTCGTATTTTTTGTGTAGTGCCTGGTAATCCTTCTCGACACCTTCGTGGACAGAAAGGCCTCATTCACTTTCACTGAAACAACATTTTTTAATCTCTCTGCATTGCAGTATAAAACCATGCATTCTGTAATGTTAGCATTTCATTTGGAAGAAAAGCAGTGATATTTGACATTTTTACTGTACTTCACCATATTCAACCATTTCCCCATAGTAGACCAATGCATGAAATTCTTGTATTTTTGCCAGTTGTATTATGGAGTCCTGTGACCACCAGGGAGCCCCAGGAGTGATTTGTATGGATGTGTGTGTGAAACAACATCTAATTCATCAATGAGAACATTTATTATGCAAACTGCAACAACACTGAAAACACAACAGAACATATGAAATATGAACAAATATGAACTGAAATACCCAGGCTTTGAATATGTGACGTATGTGTGTCTTTGAGAGAAAGTCCAGTTGATTAATGATTTATGAAAAATTAAAGACAGAAAAATGTATTTCTTTATGAGGATTTTATGGCAGATTGGGTGTGTATTATTCCTTATTTCTTATATCTTAAAATATTGTATTGTTACATAGTCTAGTCTTTTTGTTAATGTTACTGTACTGGAGCAACTGTAACCCACATAATTTCCCTAGGAATTAATAAAGTATGCTGATTATGATTATACATGTGCACTACACAAAAAATAATAATCCATTCAAATCAGACTTGTTGCTGATGTTTGACATGTCCGTATCCCCAATTCTATTCATTATACGGAAAATAATTCGTGTTGTGTGTGTGGGGGGGGTAAAAACAAAATGCATTGGTTCAAATGTTTAAACCGGGATTTAAAGGGTTAAAATTCTGAAAATCATTTAACGCTTGCTCATTTTGAAAAAGGTTAAAGTTGGTGATTTATGAAAACACGCAGAAAAATTATTGCTGTATTTTATGGCAGATTTTGTGCGTGGACATTTTTGTCCACGAAGGTGTGGAAAGGGGTGCAAAATTTGAGGGCACAAGGGTTAAAGGCAAAGCTCTCCTGCACACAGAATAATAAAACCCGAGGCTGCGTGAAAGGATTCTTTTATATAGAAAGAATTAGCTGACGTGTGTCTGACGTTATGTTCTGCTTACAAGTGTCACTATGAGCCAGAAATTTCCAGGGTCTCAACAGCCATAGCATGATTGACTTATAGAGCTGCATAGTGACTGCAAAACGTATCTGCACCGTTAGAAAACACAGCGATGTCATAAACACCTATAAGAAAAACAAAAAACATGCATAACAATCAGCGCCACGTAGATAAACGCTGTTGGAGGACCAGCTGGCCTGTTTTCCGACCGTCCCTGTACAGTTACAGTAACGTTAGCTCGATCAACTGTAGAGCCCACTCTGATTGGATCATGGCTTCCCCAAAAAACTGGTGGCCATAACGGATATGCAGACAAAATCAAAGTTAAGATGAAAGTCGAGCACCTGACATGACCTAGTTAACATTTAAAGACGCACAATTTAACTTGTGTATCGCGTTTATAGACACGCGGTTTCACAAAAGCCCTAAATTCGGCCGTTTTTTCGCTGCCGCTTTGCTCGATCGTTGGGTAACTTAGCCATCTGCTAACGTCAGCTAGCATAGCCCGTTAGCTGGCTCTGGTTTCCATGTAGCGAACTGCGTCCGTGTTAGAAAGTTTGGACAGTTAGCAGTTCCTAACAGTAGTTACACCTCAGTATTCATCAAAACCGAACCACCGTTAGTCGTTTTACCTTTTCGCTGGATTGAAATTGCAGATAATTAGATGAAATTTTTATAATATTTCTTCAAAATATGACTGCTGTCCATAAGTTCACTCCCCCTCGGTGTTGTTTTGCTGTCATGTTTAAGTTGTTCTTGTGTCGCCATTACTGATTTGTCAATGTCACCGGAAGTCCCACCTACCGTAAACGGTGATAGGCTGAATCGCTGTCACTCTTGCAGTGTTGTTTCTGGGCGTGTGCCCGCTCTGTGACCAGTGCTGTAACTTTGAGAGCAGCACCCTGGACGAATATCCCGCTCATGTAAAAGTTTATTACAAACATGGTTTGTGTTGTAATAACGTATTTGATGCTGTCCATCTGTCAGTGCTCTTCTCCCTGCCTTTAGAAATGAATACTTAAAAACGTATACTTTGCTTTTATAATTGTGTTTAACATCAGAGTAATTAGCAATTAGTTATACAGACTGTACATATATGCACTGCACTGTGTGTATAATATGTATGTATGTAACGTATGTATGCCTTTATATGTTCTTAGTCACTACAGCAGGAAAATACAAGCTCACTTTTTTATTGTTTCAAGTTTTAATTCAAGTTTTATTCATATTTAACATTTAATACACGAAGCTTCAAAAGCATGCAGAAGCAAACTTTATGGACACAAGGCCTGATCCAACGTAGAATCCGTGGGATGGTGAGCTTTGGGCCAGTGGTGGGTCATTCAATTGTCTTTTAAAGGAAACTGTCTGAAAGGATCCTAATAAATGAGTAGTTTTTTCTTACTGTCAGTATTTCACAGTAAAATACCAATAAGAGTCCTTCATTTAATCACCATGTGGATAGTAGCAGATAAAATACTTTAATTGTATAGTGCTACATGAATATATGGTTAGAATTTGACTCGTAGTCTAAAAGTGGTCAGTAAGACTATAAAGGTACTATATGAGTGTGAGTAGATTCTAGTTTAAATGTGAAGAAAGGGATGCAGAGGGGTGTCTGTAGAGGGGCACAGCATAAATTCCATTAATAATAATAAATCATATTATAATCTTAAGTAATTCAATTTCAAAGGTCAACACAAATATGCAAATGTTATGCTGAACACTCCATGTCATGGTGAGGCTCCTCTCTGCTGTATCTTCAGTAAGCTTTAAGTGTGATTATGCTTTTTTGCTTTGTATTCTAGCTGCTTGTATTTAATGAAAATATGCTATCAGTCTTAGCCTTGGCTATTCTTCCTCCATAAAACCATAAATACACATCTACATTAATGAAGATATAAACAAGCAACCTCTTTTCATGCAGATATCATTTACATTCATACAACAGAACATAAAAATTCTCCTGAAAGCAAATAACAAATAACACACTTTTAGGGGATCCGTGAGGCGTAGCTAGTATATTAAAAGTGCAAAATATGGAAAAAGCATAAAAGCCAATAAACAGTAAGTTGACATTGTTAAACCTAAACTGAGATTAAACGTCTCAGCATACATCATCTTGTGGCACTTGTACGTATTTCCTGCATCGCTGTGTGTTTGTCTTTCCACAATCAGACAAAACTGCTGCACTGAGTCAGCACAGCTCTCCTCTCCTTGAAGCATCGTCTTCTTTAAAATATATCAATTAAGTGATTAAATCAAATCTAACAACATGCAGATGTTGCACATTTCATCTCATAGAACTCTTTATGTTGTTAGTTACTTTTTGTAGTTTATAAAAAAAAAACCTTCTGCAGTTCATTTTTATTTACATAGTGTCAAATCACAACAACATTGCCTCTGTGGACTTTACATCCTGAGCTAAAAACTCCACAATATATGAGAGATCATGCCGCTGTCAGCTGTCAGTCACAGTCTGACTACATCTTAGCACAGTGTTTGCGCACTGTTGCTGTGGTAACATTAAAGCAGCTTAAGGAAAGCGCTCCTGCATGCAGTCTGTGGAGTCAACACTAGATGGAGACACTGACCAGCGGATGCCTCAGCGAGCCGGCCTCCTGCTTTGACACAAGCACCTGTGAAGAACCGCACGCCTGGGCTCTAAACAAACACGCCAAATCCAGAGTGATTGAGTACTGCAGCACACGTTTACATTTACCAACTTAGCAAGTCTGACGATAGCAGAGTTTAAAGGCAAGCCATGCAAATAATGCACAGCAACGCAAAGCTCCATTTGCATCCTATTGATATCAGAAACTGTGTTTTGTTTTCATTATGAAAAGATAAAGCTGTTTTTACTGAACATTGTTTATTTAAACTCAGAGTATTACTCTTTTCTGCATAGTACAGTTCATAATTTGTCAGCATTTACATGAAGTGTATTTTATCCAAATGAATTAAAATAACGATCAATAACGATTACAGCCTATTTCAGCATGGTAATATATTCAAAATATTTCCTTGGGATCACTTCCAGGCTGACTCTTTCTACAAACTGGTGCTGTCAGGCTTTCAGAACCACTCAGGGAAGTAAATTATTTTAACGCCCTGTTGGCTTTTTTTTTTTTTTAACACACCCAAAACCTTTTGGCCGTCTTCTGCTGACAGGAAGAAATGTGCATGTGCTTCACATTAGAAAGTTTATATTTCTCATTTTTTACAGTAGATAAAAAATAAGATCCACCAGATCCTACAAATATGCACAAAACTCGTCTGTTTTACGGTTATTTTCAAATGTAATCAACAGGATTTGCAATAAAAATCAAATATTTAATGATTATTTTTCAAATTTCAGTCTTTTGAAAAAATAGTTTTATTTGATGTGAACTTTCTGTGCACGAGCAGTGACACTCTGATGACCTTCAAAGGTATTCAAAGGCCTGACCAGCCATCATTTGAATGGCCTGCACCCCACAGATCGATAAACAAAGCTGCTCACGACATTTTGTCCTAACTTCCCCTCCTTAACAATTCTGCCCTTTCTTACGTGTCCTTATAAAGGATGTGCACAGGGTTCCTGAATGTAAATCTTACCCAAATAAACAAACCTAATTAAGTTTGTGGTGAAAGCCACCACCCCCTTCAAATTCACCGAGCCAGGAAAGGGCTTGGCCGCAGTCATTTGTCAGTAAAAGGACTAGTGGTTGTGGCTTCCATTCACCTTGAAACCCTCCGTAAAAGGCTTCAGGGAATCACTGGCATGACAATTTATTCAAAGTCTAAAGGTTTTTAAATAAAGGGTCAAACAAAAGAACATTCAAGTAGAAATGCAAAGAAGGGCTCTTCAATTTTCTCTTCTTTGAAATATCCTATTTTGCTTTATTAGTCTCTTTAAAGGTCGAATGGGACTGAATAAAGAATACCACATGTGAGAGTTTTACTTTTTAAATACCAAATATTTCCAGCAGCAAAACACTTTTAGTCATTTTTGATAGTAAATAATTAGGTTTGAAAGGTGCTTCTGTTTCTGGTACCAATCAGCATAAAATACAGTTTCTGATTATTCTGAAAGATTATTATTGTTATTGTTATCTTTTTATGTTTTAATAAATGAGCTTTGGTTGGTCTTCAGACTGCAGAACTTTAAACTGGCGCCAACAGAAAATCGCATATACTCGAGTTTTGGCTTCTCTTCATTGGTTGCCAGAAAATTTTAGTTTGAATTTTTTGGGCCCTTCATGGTCTCAGCCCCAGTTTATCTCTGACATACTCAAACATCAGGTCTTCAGGTACGAGGCTGCTGCTGCTGGCCACATTTACTCAAGGCTGGAATTCACTCCCACTGTCTTCACGTCGTGCAGACTCCACTGAAACCAGCTGAAGACATTTTTATACATACAGGTTTTTCATTTAATTTAATTTGTTGTTTTATTCTATTGCTTTACATTGTTATATGTTTGATTTTTATCTCTTATTTTATACATTTTACTTACTGGCTGACTTAATAATAGTGGAATAAAATCAGTTCAATAGTTGATTAATTAATGATTAAAACATTTTCATTCATTCATTCATTCATTTATTTATTCATTTTCAGGCACAACAAATACCTATATTGAACATAAAATACACAAAACAAAAAACAAAACTTGCCTGAAAAAGGAGTGGGACGAAGAAAACTTATTAAAGCCCACCCCTATACTCACTCATCAACAAAAAAAAACAATAAACTTCCCGCAGCTACGCCCATCATTGCATACAGACCCATCAACAGCCCCGGGCACATACAAGCATCTAAACGGCAGCTCGCAACCAACAATTAGAGCCTTCATAACTGAATACAGAATATATAAATTATAAATTGCATTACCACAGGTAACAGGCAGTAATAACTACAAGTAACAGACACACATACATATACATACATATATATCTACACACACAAGTACATATATGTACATACATACGCACACTTTATTTTTTATTTTTTATTTTGGAATCCATACCAGCAATGGTAAGAGGACAGACATTACAGAGCACACTAAAAGCATCATTGAGTATACTGTGACCAGACCAACTGTTTGTAGAGAAATTTAAATCTATGAATATTTTTGCATTGTTTCAATTGTAAACTCAGACTGTTCCAGATTTTCACACCACATACAGACACACAAAAGCCTTTACGGGTTGTTCGAGTTCTGGGTAATTTGAATTCTCCAAAGCCTCTCACATTATAAACCTTTTCTCGAATTTCAAATCTAGTTTGTAAATTTGCCGGTAAAAGTTTAGTAAAAGCTTTATACAAAATTATGGATGTATTGTAATTAACCAGATCCTGGAATTTAAGTAACTTTGCCTGAAGAAAGAATTTGTGAGTATGATCTAGATAACCAGCCTTGTGAATAATACGCAGTGCTCGTTTCTGTACTGTGACTAATGGATTAGTTGTATTTTTATATGTATTTTCCCACACTTCCACACAATATGTAAGATATGGAAGAACCAGGGTACAGTACAGAGTACGAAGTGCATCTTTATCAAGGAATTGTTTCACTTTGTTCAAAACTGCGAGGCTTCTGGAAATTTTGGTTTTTATGTGTCTGACGTGGGGTTTCCATGAAATTTTGTTATCAATTATAACTCCCAAAAATTTGTTTTCACTCACATTATCAATTGGTACACCTTCAATGATAATTGGTAATTCTATATTATATTTTAAATTACCAAAAAACATTGCTTTAGTTTTATTTATATTTAATGATAATTTATTTATGTCCATCCATTTTTTTATTAATTTTAGCTCCCTGTTTACAGTCATTACAAGATCAGTATAATCATCGCTACTGAAAAATATGTTGGTGTCATCTGCGAACAGTATGAGTTTAAGTACTTGAGAAACATCAAAAATATCATTTATGTATACATTGAAAAGTTTTGGTCCCAACACTGACCCTTGGGGAACACCACATGTAATACCAAGTTTCTCTGAATGGTAATGCCCTATGCTAACATATTGTTCCCGACCTGTTAGGTAATTTTAATATTAGATGTTTGCCTGGCAACTATATTTTAAATTTATCTTGTAAAAATAAATAGTCAGCAAACCATTTCCAGTGTTGCTCATTCACTCATTTATTTTATTTTCATTTAAATGTGGGCTGCTTTTAATTTGACTCATCTATACAGACAAAGCCTGCACAGCTCTACGAGGCTCATATACACCAGAAATACTTAGAGACGTCTCTTTCGATCAGCAACCCCTGATATAAAATATAAAACTGATTCCCATGGCCTTACAAAGGACGTTATTGGCCTCAGTGAAAATTCCAAATGAAAGGAAAAATAATTTGGATTGCAAATGCGAGCAATTATTTTTTAAATTCCACATAAAACGTCTATACGCAAGATGACAAATGTGCTTAAAATAATATGCAGATAAAAGACGCCGTGTATGGTGGCTCTAATCCAAGCAGATCCCAACCTGAAGACAGCAAAGACGATACGGTGAAACAATAAAGAATTCATATAAACCACAAAATATATGACCTTAAATGTAGAACACACACACACACACACACACACACACACACACACACACACACACACACACACACACACACACACACACACACACACACACACACACACACACACACACATATTTTATGAAATATCTTAACAAATAAACAAATAAATAATAGGTTTCAATCAAAGCTATTATTAATGTCTCCAGAATTAGAAAGTAGACAAAGACAAAAGTAAGTTATTAAAGTATTAAAGTTATTAGTACCAATTTCCTGTTGGCCGTCACATCAGCGGCTAACAGAATCAGAGGCTTGTGCACACACTGCGTCTCCACAGGTGCAAACAAAGCCTGTGTTATAATTAGTTTTACATGAGCCACATTTGGCAGCGAGCTGTTTGCTTTTTCTCTGTGTTATCTGAGAGTCCCATTTGAATAACCAATGCTTACATTGTGGTGTACTTGATTTATTTCTGAGCTGGATGATGGAATGGCTGTTTGAACAGCACAGACAGGCAGCACTGAAATAATAAAGCGGCCATGTTTGTTATGAGTAGATACCAGTAAATGTGCTTGTTTAGTGTGATACAGTTCACATTACATGTGTCACTGCTTGTTCTTTGTATTACAGTACATACAAATTATTATTGATATTAGCAGCTGGAAGTTCTTAAGTTTTCTCTTTTTACTTAAATCCTGTTATTTCCTTTTATCTCTTATTCATTTTTGACTTTTTATTTCTAGTTATAACCACGTTCATTTATTATTTAGAAGACACTGTTAAGCCAGAGGATAACACACTGTGAACTGATTCCCAGACCTTGTTGAGATCTTGTTGACTGCCTGTTCAGTCTGATGTCATTTGCCTTTTTTGGTTTCAAGATTCTTCATTTCTCAAAAGCAAAGAGAAAAAACAAACTGATTCAAATCGAACACAGTGATCAGTGTGGCTGCTCTCCCAGGTGTTACCACTGCAGTGACATATGAAGATGGGCGTAACTACCCATCAGCATCATAATAAGTAATAAGTGTGAGGGGGGTCAGAGGTGATGCTGCACACTCACAGGCACCAACATTTGAAAAGTTCTTTTTTCTTTTTCAGTATGAATTAAAATGTGTGACTGAGCCTAAAAACTCAGAGTTCACAGGTCAGGGTTGAGGGTCACTGCCCATAGACTTCTATTGGACTGCAGGTCTCTTTACCTCCTGCTGGGCATTAACAAAAATGCATCTTTGTGGCTCTTCCACGCTGTCCTCACTTTTCAGACGTGGACGCTGCATCCATCTTTTACAGGTTTATTTGACAGTAAAGCAGATTTAGAAGTTACCAATGAGCTAAACATCTAGTTGACATATAAACATTATATACAATGTTTGATATTTAAAAAAAACATAAACATAAAGCACTGATATAACTTTGAATGTATATAATAAACTAAATACCAGCAAAGCTTTGGCTGCGTAGTGAAATAAGGGCCTGTTGACTGCAATGTGTGTTTGAGCAGTTTCAGAGAGAAGTCAGGGACATGCAGCAACTGCACATGCTCAGTAGGCAGACACAAGCGTCATCACATGACAGGAAAAACAGTGTCTCGATCCCTGGATTCTAATTGGCTGGTGCACAAATGAAGAAGTTCTCAGGTGGCATTAAAGAACATCAGCTAATTAGGCGTCGTGTTGTTTTATGTTTAACGTTGAGAGCCCACACGTTCACGGCACATTGGTGGACTTATTATTGTGCATTTGTGACAGGTTGAGTGTGTTTAGGACGTCGGTCATCATTAAGTTATGCTCAGCTGTGTTGCTGTTGTAGTTTTGTCACATTATCATCGCGACAATAACAGAAGTGTCTTCATGTGCTGATCACATTATTTTTCCATGGAACGATGATCTTCTGATTTTGGTGAGTTTGTGTGTTTTTAAGACACAACGGCACAAAATCAACTCTGCAAAGATGTGTTGTATTTTTTCAGCATAATGAAATATTTCTTGAATACAATAAGCTTATATATAATATATAAATGCGTATTTTGCATATAGGAGCAGACATCTCCTTTTGTACAACCTATGCTTATTGGACGTCGCCTACTTTCAGTTGTTCTGATTTAAAGTTGCATCCACAGTTCTCCAATCATCAGGTCGCTCTCATCATCGCAGCCATGTGACCGTGTCAGGTTACGAATATTTGACCTGCATCTGTTTTCCATCCTTCCTCATTGGTTTTAAAATTTCACGTACAGTGGATGTTCACAGACTGCTGGAAAACGCAGGTGTTCAGCGACTGACTCGGATATCAGGGGTGTCCAGCTCGGCCTAATATTATCTGTTGTAAATAATTTTCCTAAACGTGTCCAGCTGCAGGTCTGTGCTTTATCCCTGACCCTCTGACCATGTTTGTTGTTGCTCTCTTCGAGCGGGTCTCATGAAAGGGGAACTTGGAGAGATTTACGTGCAGGTGACCGTGCCCTCCTCCTTCACCGCAACCTCAGCTTCTGCCTGTTGGTGCTCAATTTGTGAGAGCTGCCTTTGAGTGCTCTCAGGGGACCGGCGTCTGGTCCGGAGCAACGGCCCTGAGATCTTTTTCCAAGATGGTGCAGGGGCCATGCAGGAGGCTGAGAAGAGAGGAAACGCTGTCAGAGGAAGCCCCTTTGTAGTTGCCTTTGTTGCAGGTGCTCTGCCATTCATTGTTAAAGCACGCTGTTTAATATTACAGCCTGCCAGACATCTGGTGGCCTGGGCCGGACAAAGCAGCAGCACGATGATAACCCTGCTAATATCTTTGGACAGATTACACACAAGCACAGATGTTGATGTCTAATCAGTCAGTGCACGGGCAACTGTTGAAACGTCAACTTTACTCGGCACTTCTGCATAATCAAATCCTCCAAATGAAACCTGAAAATGCACTCTGAGGACGGACCAGTACTTTCTAATCATGCATCTTCACCCGAGTGTTTTCAATAAAAAACAAACAGCTCTGCATCTGGAAATGCTGCTGTATGAAATAGTATTATTGGCTCATTCTAAAAAATAAAATAAATGAAGGACTATAAGTAACTGACAGTTTAAACACTTCCTGTCACTCGCACTTCCTGGAAAGATCTGTCCCTACCTGGATTTCAAGGGTGTTACTGCAAAGGAACGTTAGCCTGAAGCCTGTGGAAGATAAAAGCAGATGATCAAGGGTTGAGAACAGCACAATAAACATGGCAGACATAGGTTTAAAACCCAAAATGTTCATTTAAGTGTCCTCACTGACGTAAGGTCTGTAGGACAGCATCTCACTGCTTTTCTTTTTGCACCCAGCTGAAAAAAACAATCATTATCCTGACAATTCACTCTGACCCTAAAAGTATACAGTTGCGTAGGAAAACCAGGAAAGCTGTAGGGGAAATGCAGGAATATAATCCACAAAATTTAGTTTAAAAAACATAAATAAAAAACGTTTCCTGTAACGTTTTAAAGTCCAAATAGACCAGAAACAGCTCCTGATCCACGCCTGTTAATGGCACCTGTAATTGAGTTGTGTCCTCTTCTTTCACCACGAGCTGCAATTGGATCAAACGGATCAAACGGGGCAGAATGGTTAGTTTGGCTCATTTTACCCAAATGTGTTTCCAGGCCTTTCAAGTTGTAGCTGAAGCTACAAAGCCAGCATGTGTTTTAAACTTGTCACAGTGAATGAAGTCAGCCCTGAATACCTGCCCACCATCAGCGCACGGCAAGCATCTGCGAGCTGTTAAGACCACTTCATCTTAACCACATGCACAGACGGGCTGAGCGGTGCTGCGGTGTAAAGAAGGGTGCAACATGTCTGTCTGCATTTGTGGAGGAATGTGTCTGTCGGCCGTTCAGGAAGACATATGTGTTTGTTTTGTGGTTCCTCTGAGGAATGACGTGCTCTGTTTGTTTTCACTCACACAGGTTAGTGTGAATATTCTAAATAAAATCCTTTTTTATTCCTAAAATACTAGTACTGCAGAAACCTGCGCTAAATGTATGAAGTCTAAACGATGTCTGATTGTTTGGTTATTCTTTCCACTTCTGTACCATCAAGAATAAGACGTCACACAGCTTAAACACTATTGTAAGGAGCATAGATTCCTCTGATATGATGATCTCGGGCACACAGCTCCGGCTCTGAACATATAAATCACACCTTGTGTTTGCAAGGGGCAGCCAATGAGAAGAACCTTTGTCTAAAGGGAGGAGAAAGGGGCTTAAACAGGCTTGTTGCAGACAGCAAACAAATGTTGGCAGCACAAAGGCAGATAAATGACTGTGTTGAACTTTGGATGAGGCAAAGTTACTCTAGTAAAAACTACATATTAAATTATCAGGTCAGCTGTAAGATTTAAGATCACGGTGTTGTTGTGCTCTTCTTTCTATCTGAAGGCTTTTGATTTGTGATTTCTTTAGATCCGTCCAAACGTCTGCACTGCCTACTTTTGAAGCCTCGTTCTCATCACGGGACTCTTAACCTCCATCCTTTTGTTTAGTTATACTCTTTGGTCCTTGGATTTCTTAACAGACATTATACAAAGTTATTATTACTATTACTGACCTTTTTTCTTTTCTTTAGCAAAGACCAGTCTGTCCCAGTGGGATAGAAAGTTTACAATGAGCGCACAAAGGTGTGACTCAGTGTGTATGTGTTTGTGGAGATCCTGGTTTAGCATTTTTACTTTATTTTAAACATTTTCTCATTTTGTAAATAATTTCTTTGTTATTATTATTATTACGCTTATTACAAGCTTTATTTATTTATGGCATTAACACAGTACACGCTGTCGTATACGCCGGTCAAGCACATCCCGAACATGCTCAATGGGTGACATGTCCGGTGAGTATTCTGGCCATGCAAGAACTGGGACATTCTCAGCTGCCATCTGCCCTGAACAATGTGAACCATGATTCATCCGTGAAGCGCACACCTCTCCAACGTGCCAGACGCCATCGAATGTGAGCATTTGCCCACACAAGTCTGTTATGGCGACGAGCTGGAGTCAGGTCAAGACCCCGATGAGGACGACGGGCATGCAGTTGAGCGTCCCTGAGACGGTTTCTGACAGTTTGTGCAGAAATTGTTTGGTTGTGCAAACCAATTGTTCCAGCAGCTGTCTGGGTGGCTGGTCTCAGACGATCTTGGAGGTGAACCTGCTGGATGTGGAGGTCCTGGGCTGGTGTGGTTACACGAGGTCTGCGGTTGTGAGGCCGGTTGGATGTGCTGCCATATTCTCTGAAACGCCTGTGGAGACGGCTTATGGTTGAGAAATGAACATTCAATGCACGGGCGACAGATCTGGTTGACATTCCTGCTGTCAGCATGCCAATTGCACGCTCCCTCATTGCTTGTGGCATCTGTGGCATTTTGCTGTGAGACAAAACTGCACATTCCAGGGTGGCCTTTTGTTGTGGGCAGTCTGAGGTACACCTGTGCACTACTCATGATGTCAGATCAGCATCCTGATGTGGCACACCTGTGAGGTGGGATGGATTATCTCAATATAGCAGATGTGCCCACTACCACACATTTGGACTGATTTGTGACCACTGTTTGGGAGGGATGGTTATATTGTGTATCTGGAATGAATTTTAGGTCTCTACGTCCATCCCATGGGGAATGGGAGCAGTAACAAAGGTGTTGCCTTTATATTTTTGTTGAGTGTAGTAAGAGTGGTTAGTTTCCTGGACTCGAGAAATTCGAGAAATGTAAACAGGCAGACAACTACACACACACCACCTGTACACTCTCCCTATTTATTGTGGTTTGACCTGCCAAGAGTTAGGCTAACTGGTGATTCTAAATTACCCATAATAGTGAATGTGAGTTTGTGTCTATGTGACAGACTGGCAGGCCGACACATAGACACAAACTCAGGGACGTTTGATTGCAGATGTTGGGTTAAGTCAAACACAGATCAGGTTCAGGGGGCGATTGCTTTTTCACACAGAGACACGTTGGTTTGGATTTTCTTCCCCTTAATAAACTCCCTCATTTAGAAACTGCATCTTGTGTTTACCTGTTATATCTTTGTCTAATATTTAAACTTGTTTAATGATCTGAAACATTTCAATGTGACAAACATATAAAAAAATAGCAGATCATCAATTCACATCACTGCGTTTCAGCTAATCACCAAGCCTGCCTGTCACCCACACTTGCGTAGAGAAAGAGTGTCTTTAGTTTGACAGCAGAGAGCTGATGTGTTTTGTTGAGATGATTCCTACAACTGTGTTTGAACAGCCGTACGTCAGCCTGGAGGCTCCAACAAAGAGCTGTGTTCAAAGCTAACACAGTTGATATATTGTGCTACTTTGTGGTGTATTTTCTCATGGATTTTGACCTTTATGTAAACTCTGCTTCCATTGTTAGTCTGTGTCAGTGAAACAGCCACGTTTCTTTTGTTTGCCCACTTCTAGTTTCTTATGTTTCCTCGTGTCTTTTTTCCTTATTTCTCCGCCTCTAATGTACGGTGAATTTCCTCTGATTAGGCGTGCATTTTTTCCACAGTGTTGTAGTATTCAGTGTTTATACAGGTCATCACTTGCTGTAATGCACACCATTCTTATCAGAGTTTGTAAAAAGGAGATGATGTATGTTTTGTCAGCTCTGTGCAGTCTGACAGATTTCAAGACCTTACTCATTACTGAGGTAATGACAGACGTGCTTCTGACAAATGGGATCAGACGCTGCCTTCAGATACATCAGCCTTCATCCATTGACCTGACACTCAGCACTCACTTTGAGAGAACAATACGTGTGATAAGTATTTAGTCGTTTGATTCAAGCCTGTGGTATTTCACCCGGCGCTGTGCACCAAAGCTCTCTGACAGCAACGGCAGCCGCCCTGCGCTGCAATTAATATGTGAGCCCTGTGCTCACAAAGAGCTTGTCAAAGTGCCACACCTCGCTCCTCTCATGCCTTTCACAATACAAATCCCCCCACCGGCCTCCATTTAAAAGGCTTTTTTTGTCCTCCGTGTCAGGACTGATGTGTATGTAACTTTCTAACCCTGGATGGGAATCTTGTGATGACTTGTTCACAAACAGACGGGCCCGTCGTATGTGTCAGCCTCGTGTTTTGTTATGGTATTAAGGGACTCATTGACAGGATAGTCTGAGCAGAGCCAGCAATTGGTTCTTACCCAAACCACCGCTCCTCTGCGGCCTTTCCAAGAAGCGAGCTTGTACTGTACACTTTACTCAACTAGTTTTATTTCCTATTCGGAGTAAATGTTTACTCTGGAGTCGGCAAAAGGGGATGCAATCATCTCCAAAATAAGATGAGTTCAATTTGGAGCATACAGAAAACAGAAAATGAAGCATGGCAAAGCAAAACAGAGGGTGGATGCTCGGCTTTTCAGCGTATTGCTCCTGCGTGCGGTGCATCGTTGACCAAAATATTTTTTCTGTCCACAGCTGCATATACAGAGGACACAGCTAGATGATAGTGGGATGCTGTATGTGTCTACTTTACACATATAAACACGACAACACCTGCATTCATTTTATATTTCACCTTCTTATTGTATCATATCAGATTTCTATTTGTTAATCTCTTCACTTTTTTCCCCTTTAGATTCAACCGGATGCTTTTATTCGGTGATTTCACCACTTTTGACATAAATAAAGTATTTCTAATCTTATCTTAGCTCGGTTTCAGGCACAATTTCCCATAATTCCCAGGTGCACAGAGACGCCACACCTGGACACCTGGATACAGAACAGCTTCCCTGGCCTTTCATGACAACCTTGGGGTCATAAAACATTTTACAGACAAAATTTGGCCATGCGAAGCCTGAACCATGGAACAATTGAAACTTTGCATTTGCAATAATGATTTGTATCATCATAATTTGTATCATTTTTGCTACAACCGGATGGAGAGGTCTCAAAAACTCATGTATCAAATATGTGTTACAGGGTTAAATATGATTGGTATACAGAGGCACAATTTCACAGTAAATGTTGCAGCATTTTCTCCCGAGAACCGAGGAAAAAAAGGATGTTTCAGTTTAACTTTTTTTGTCCACTGCAGAGGACACAGTGAACAGGATGAGTCTCAGGAGGTTATGACACACAAAACCGAAATTTTGCAATCAAACAGAAGGAAATGTCTTTGTTTTGACATCAAATATTTGTGCTATATTTGTGAAATTTTACATCAGGTGCACCTTTTCTAGGAAGCAACAGGTGAATTGCCACTGAAATGTGTGACCTTATTGTGCAGATATCAGAAGACCTGCATGAAACCTTCAAAAAAGAGAAAAAGATGATGGTTTCTCTGACATTGGACTTATGCTCATGTTCCCCCTTAAATAAAATTATCTTCAGGTGGTCCAGAGCTGAGCGCCCCACCAGAACCTCAAGAGGATTTACAGGTGACGCTTTCAAGTGTCGCTGCTGAAGTGTGTTGTTTAACCAGAACGAGTGACAGTAGATGTACTTGATACAAACTGCAGACAGCTTTTTAACAGAAGAACCTCCAAACAGCAGCAATGAATGAGCTGACATGCTATTGTCTGCATCAGCGACTGGGCAGCAGGCAATAATCGATTAAACTGTGAATCCTGAACTCTGAAGCCATGTGTCTAAAACCTGACGATGGACCACAAGTGCTGCTTTCAACAGCATAATGATCCCAAGCACATTAGTATATCCACCAAGAAATCAGAAGAAGAGAAGAAAAGGAGGGCAATGCAACGGGTCATTCAAAGTCTGGAGTCAAATTTCACTCAAATACTGTATGAGGGAAAAAACGACCTGAAACAGCTTCATAGTGATGGAAATCAGAAACCAGTTAGCTGCTGTTAGAGGCCGTTAGACTGTGCTGTTAGCTATACTGCAGTAATTTACCACAAAGTAATCAATATTATTTATACAGCGCCAAATCACAACAACAGTTGCCTCAAGACGCTTTATATTGTAAGGTAGACTCACAATAATAGATACAGAGAAAACCCAACAATCATGTGACCCCCTATGAGCAGCACTTTGGTGACAGTGGGAAGGAAAAACTCCCTTTTAACAGGAAGAAACCTCCAGCAGAACCAGGCTCAGGGAGGGGCGGGGCCATCTGCTGCGACCAATTGGGAAGAGAGAATCTCTTATCTGACCAGACACCAGCTAGTAACAACTTCATATTAATTACACGCTATTAAGCACTAATAAAGTATTACTTAAAACTTAATTCATCTTTTATAGAGCTCAGATATTTTTTAGTACTGATTAATGAGCTCATATATAATGTGATTAAAGATAGTGTCATTATACTTTACAGAGTCAGTGTTTCTATATAAGGTATTACATTAATGGATTATGGTGTGATTTAGAAAATCTAAGTAGATGATTATAGAATTATAAGCTGAACTAACTGTTTGTTTTTTAATAGAGATGTTTTTAAACACTTGATTAAAATTACAATTGCAAATTCAGATAGTTATTAGTTCGATACATTTTTACATGACCTCGACTGGCTAAGCTTTACAAAGTATTTACAAATGAAAATGAAAGACGTAAAGACTCACGTCTCAGCTGTCCTGACAACAGAAAAAGAAACAAAGCACAAAGTGAGAAAGAACATGCAAATATTTATGCATAAAACCACGCGAGAGTCACAGAACACTGAAATGTATGCACCAGAGTTTGCGGGAGGGTTTAAGACAGGAACATTTTTCACTGAGTACTTTAGATCAACTGAAGTATCTTTGTTTTAAATAAACATGCATGAAATTACAACAAAAACAGTGAATATTTCACAGCGTCCATCACATTAAACTGTTAAATTTTCAGGATGTTTATAGTATAAATGCTGTAAGACACAGATTGTCCTGAAGTAATATTTCCTTGTTTGTGCACACAGAAAAGGTGAATCTGTCATTTATCCCTTCTCTTCCTCTTATCCATATCAGGGTTGTGCATGCATGTCTTTGGTCTTGGTTCTTATAAAAATGTTGTCATGTTACATATGAGCTTATTAATGAGGAATAAAATGTTTCTGTGTTTATATATTACATACTGAGGGAGGAGTGATGCTTTATGTGTTTACTAACACCTTACTAAAGGTGTTATTTGATAAATTGAAATATTACTGTTTATATTGGTTCACATTTCATGTACTTTTTCGAGGTATGCTTCAGTTTTAATGGGTAGTAGATTTTGATCCTTTTAACCTCATACAGTGCGGGAAGGACGAGTCCGGACCATCAGAGGCATGTTTGCTTTTTAATCTATTTTTCTTTTCATGGACTTTTCCACTTTTTAAAACATCTGTTTTTATACCTCTCCATTATTATGGTAAGGTTATTATTGGTGGTGTCATTTTGTAGTACAGTCAAAGCCTTTATTGTCCTGCTATTCATCTCCTGACATGTTTCCACTCTGACTTAAAAGAACAGCTCGCACATGGACTGAATGCCATCTTTAGGAGGTGTGCGTCTTTGATTCTATTTTTATTTTGACTCAAATAACAGCAGCTACAGGAAGGAACATCTCTGAAAATCCATTTGAAAAGTCAAACATGCCTGAAATTGTCGCAGTGATGTCTTTTCCAGAGGTTTAGCCGTACAGCTGGGATAAGTTTGTTCAGGCAAATTGCTGTGCGAGTCCATCGTTGAAATGCAGACAGGCCTGGCTCTAAGCCAGCGCGTAGCAGCCCCACTGCAGTCTTCAAGAGGAATTTGATTTGCAGTCAGAGAGAGGAGGGAATAACGATGTGACCAGTAGAAACCTGTTGATGAAAGAAGGTAAAATGTGTTAAGACTGACAGTAAAACCAAGCAGCCTGCAGGGAAACACTTGAAATTCACCGTAATTCATTCATGTTAATTCTGCATATTTTTGTTTTAGAATGTGTCATTGTCCTCATGGTCCTGACACATCATGCTAGAGTGTGTACAGGAAAACATAACCAGCACATACAGATCGTTAGTATAACCTCAGGTATATTTTCACTGCTGTTATCCACAGATGACACAAAACTCACAAATTTACCCCTGGTCAATTTAGTACCAGTAAACCATTTAGACCTTTCCAGTCAGGGCCGTTGCTAGCCATTTGGGTGCCCTAAGCACAAATGCTTTATGGTGCCCCCCCCCCGCCACTGAAAAAAAAAAAAAAAAAAAACATTAATACTTTTGAATTTCTCAGTGGAATTTGTTTAATTAAATAACAACAAACATGACAGTTAAACAAATAAATAAGGTTAAAGGAGGTTAAAAATACTGTTACAAATAAATACTGAAACAAAAATTGAACATTGGAACAAGAACAAAGAGCCTGGCAATAATGTGTAATTTTTTTTATAAAAAAATAATATATATAATATAATAGTATTATTATTAATATATTTACAAATAGTTTCACAATAGAATTTAAATAAGAAACTTAAATAAGAAAAATAAGAATTTGAACACAAAAGCCACATTCCTTAAGTAACTATGTTAAACATTTTTACAATTCGTTGTCAGAGTATGCCCTAGACTCTAGGGCATACTCTGACAACCAGAAAATGCAGGCGTGGTGTGCCTCTCTAGGGCCTAGAGAGGCACACGCCTGCATTTTCTGGTTGCAAAATCAGCTATAAGGTCATCATATGATAGCTTCTGAGCCACGTCACCATTGATGCTGATAACAGCCAGACCACTTAAACGTTCCTGCCCCATTGATGAACGCAGGTACGTTTTAATGAGTTTGAGCTTTGAAAAGCTTCGCTCAGCAGAGGCAACTGTGACAGGCAGGGTCAGTGCAATACGCAGAGCAATCCACAGATTGGGATATACCTCTTGAAGCTGATTGTCATGTAAAAATGACAGCATTTCCAAAGCAGACGTCTGTGGTGGCAGCTGAGGAAGGTTGATGATTTCCTGCATCATCTCAGGTCCATCAATGTCAGCTACTCCCTTATCTGTCAGTGTCTTCTGTACTTCAGTGCAGTGTTTTTTTAAATCCTCCTTGGACATCCCATTCACTTTGCTGAAATCAAGCAGCACTCCATATTTCTCCTTCACTTGATTCATGGTCTCAAACCTCTCCTGTAGGGAGATTAAAGCAGAGTCCACAACACAATTGAAAAATGTGACCTCAAGCTTTTTAAGGGCATCATGGAGGGGCTCATCAACAGCTTCATATGCAAACTGCCTTTTTGTGCTCCTGAGCCTTTTCTCCTTCAACTGTGGTTCTATGTTCAGGGCCTCACAGAGTTCTTTGGCAGCTGACACAGCCTCATCAAACCCAGACTGTCTGTATTTAGAGAGGTTACTTTTGGCAGTGTCAATGAGCCTGACAGCAACATCGAGCTGCATGGAGCTGGACTGTAGTAACTTGTTCACCTGGTTTGTGATTGTAAGAAGTTCACACCACACGATGGAGCAAATCAAAAATCGAAATGAGGCTACTTCCTCAGCAAGCACTTGAGCCTCCACCTTTGCGACTGCATCACTTACAGCTTCTCTGGCCTCCAGGAGAGCATCCCTCACTTCTTTTGTCTGACTCCGGACAGCAGTTACACTTTGAAGCCTGCTTTCCCATCTAACGTCACTCCAAGATTTAAGTGTCAATTTCACATGTTTTGTTAAAATGGCCCATCGCTGGGTGGCACTGGAAAAGAAATTGAACAACTTCTGCAAATACCCAAAGTAGCCAGTTGCATCTGGAGAGGACTTGGCAGCATCAGCTATGACCAGATTCATCGTGTGAGCTCCACAAGGCACAAACAATGCTCTCGGGTTTAATTGTAGCAGTCTGGCCTGAACACCTTGCTTCTTCCCCTTCATGTTGGCCCCATTGTCATAGGCCTGTCCTCGACAGTTTTCAAATGGAATGCCAAGCTCCTTCAACTTGTCAAGGACAACATTGGACAGGTTAAGGCCAGTTGTTTGCTCCACATTTATATAGCCAAGAAAGTATTCTTTAATATCTGGTTGTGCTTGGAAACAAACAATGCGTACTATGACTGACATTTGTTCAGTGTGACTCACATCTGGAGTACAGTCAAGAATGATGGAGAAGTATTTTGCCAACTGGATTTGCTTCACAATGGCGCGGAATGTTTCTGAAGAGATAATCTGAATTAGTTCGTTCTGTGTCTCAGGGCTGAGGTAATGTGTGTGGGAACCTTCATCTTTTATGTTGGCCAAGTGATTTGCCATTACAAGGTCATATGTTGCCATAAGCTCTACTTCCTTCAAGAAGTTGCCATTGTCCGGCTCATAAAGACAGTCAGAAGAGCCCCTAAAAGACAAATTTCTGGAAGCCAGTGAGAGAGTTATTGAGAGTAATCGTTTGAGAATCTCTCGCCACTTTTTCCTTTCTGCCTCTAGTAAGGTCAACTCCTGTTGATCTATTGCCATGCTTTTCTTTAGCCGTGTGTCCAGTTCTCTCCACTTAAGCATGCACTGTATGTGGTCTTGGCTACACTCATGACCCCTCAAACGGATGTTGATGTTCGACCAGTCACTGAAGCCCTCTGTACTCAGCTTTATATCCTTCACACTGAAAAGCTTACATGCAAAGCAGAACACAGCATTGTTCTGCGGTGAGTACACTAACCAGCTCCGGTGAACCTTTTCTCCATTGGGAAGAATTTTGAACTTAAGGCTAGTGTGAAATGCTCTTCCATCAGGCCCCTTTGGAAAATTAAAATCAGAGCTGACATTAAAAGGACCTCTCCGCACAATTTCAACACGATCAGCATCTACAATGTGAGCTGGCCAAAGAGCAGGATCGGTTGAAGGGGGCACACATGTCTCCACAGTGTCACTTTCTGATAGTCTCTCAGTGACAGGACTCTCAGTGGTACTTGTGTATGGAACTGTACCTGAACTGGTGGTTGATGGTTCTTGTTCTTCTTGGCTAGGGATTGTTGCAGGGTCTACAATGGCTGGTGGTTGATGTCCAGGGATGGCACTACTACTGGATGGTTCATCCTGTCCTTGAGATCCTCCTTGAACATATTTAAGCATTGACCCTGCATACAAGAGAAAATATTCAGGGATTTTACAGAAATACAATTTTGAATCTACAGTAGGCCTACGAAAGATTGCATTATAAGACTAATAAATTAAGTAAGTCACTGGTACATTTAAAAATTACTAACTATATTTTACATGTATAGATTTTCATAATGGCAAATGGCAATATAAACATGCTGTACATAATTTGATATAAATGCGCAAGTAGGAAATCTATATTACTGGAAGATATAGGTTTCATATTACAGTTTCACCAACAGATGTCGCCCTTGATCTATGAACCTAAAGAAAGACGAGAACTATTTATGTGTTCAGACGTCAATGGCATAAATAAGATATGCGTCTTTATAGATATCCTGAAATGCAGCAACATACAAAGTAATCTTGTCTAATCTGATAATAATACTTGACTGCATCACTGACCTATCCCAAAGTTAAGGTTAATCAGTAGCATGCATGACGTTAGCCAGCTAGCAACCTGAGGAGGGAAATGCTAGTCTCACGAATCACGATAACGTTAGCAATCGTGAGTCACGATTGCTAACGTTATCTGAAAACCGTCAATTGAGTGACCATGATGAGTTGCTTTTAGTAGTCCATTCTATATTCATATCCACAACGTAAACAAACTACCCAACATCAATCATTTGCAACATTTGTTAACACAGTATGAACACTGCTAACAGGAGCTATCACAGAGTTGACGGACATGAGCGTGCAAGCAAGGGCTACAATAATGAACTTTTTTTATTATTATTATTTAAACATTGCCTTACCGGCAAGCGACGCCTGAGTTTCATCACGCTTCCTCTTCTTCTTTCTTTTCTCCGCTCCCGACTCCTGTTGCCGTTTCGAGGCCATGTTCAAACAGGTGTTTACCAATTATAGAACAGACCACTGGGAGTGGGGGGGCACCAGGAGGAGACTGGAGACAGGGCACAAAGCAGATTCACCCCTTTTCTCGGGAAAATTGTTTTATGTTGCTTTTGTATTGTTTAACCATATTAATGCATATGATATTTATAGTATTAATATGGTTTACTTTTTTTTTTACGACCCTGATTTTTTTGGTGCCCTACCGGCCATTTGGTGCCCTACGCAGTGTGCGTTATGTGCGTTTGCGGAGCTACGGCACTGTTTCCAGTGTAGTCCTGGCCTCTGACATTTGTTTTTACTCAGACTATGAAAACAGATGTTTCACTTATTATCCAGTATGTATCAGAGCTTGTCGTGCACATCTGTAACAAGGTAAAAAAAAATTACTTGTTTAATCTGTAAGAGGCGACAATAGATAGATTTATCTGTGTGTAAACTGACTCGTCATTATGTGGGTTACCTTTGCACTGCCAAAACAGTCTGGACCACTGTATCCGGTCTTTAAGTGATGACATATGAACCCTGCTTATGGGTCAAAACTAATCTGCGTTGATTCAGGTTGTTGTGTTTTTAACATGTTTTAATGTTTGTATCTTCTTGTATTTAATTTGAACAAGCTCCTAAAATCATCAGTGATCAGTGACGGCCTCTCTCAGTTTTTATAATCACTGCTCATTGGCAGCCTGTTTCAAACCTCAGTTTTTAAAACATTAGATGTAACTACAGCCCAGCCCATGCAGCTGTATGTTAATGACTAACCTCGTATTGTGGATGGATTGTCTCAGTTGTTCTTCTGACTGAAGTTTGGTCCGTTTACAGCATCCTGCCATGCGACTGTATTTGTCTCTAACTATCAGGAACCTTCACGTTAACTTTTATCGAGTGGAAAAAAGTTAGCGTTCATCCTCCAGCTTCAGTGTTAATGTTATGCTAACATAGCTGTGTCGCTAGCGATCACGTAGCACATCATTATATACCAGCTAGCCAAACTTCAGTAACCCTGCAAACGTCACTGCTGTTTAGTTTTCTGTCTTCATTTATGTTGGAAGTGATAGCAGAACTGTACGTTTGAATTTTTCAGAAATCTCTCAGTCAGAACATGCTATTTCATGTTTAGGTGGAAGCTAGCGAGCTAATGTCCTGCTAACTTGTAACTCCGTTAACCTTCATGAATTCTGTTTTCATGGATGCCTGGATGTTAAACTTAATTGTTACATCTGCTAGAGCAGCAACGCTGATCATTTCATTAAAGATGAAAGAATTTAGACAGTTTGTAGCTTTCAGTGTTGGTTTGACTTTGGGACCTGAAGCAGAGTTTGGACCCAGAAACAGCTGATGACGTCAGACTTAAAGACTGGAGTGGGATCTTGGGAGTTTGGAGGAGGTGAGGCTAGTGCTTGAGGCTGTTTGTTGTCTTTGTAAATTTGGTAAGAGAATTTTTGGATGTTAAACATCACTTGAATTTCATTTGCTGTAAAGGTTGCTGGACTTATTACAGATTTGTTTGGCTGCACAAACAACTTTGTACTGGAACTTAAATCTGCATCACTAAATTCAAGCTAGAAAACATTAGCATCCGCTGTTCACTGCGTGGGAGGAAAACTTCTTTTTACAGCGAAAACCCCCTAAACCTCTGAGCAAGCTCCAAGTACGCTGCCACATGAATCTGAAATTCACAGAGAAACTCCCGGATCCTTCCACTGACATGACCACTGCACCTGCACCAGGGCAAACCTCCGCCTGCCCCACTTCTGCTGTGTTTTACTTGCATCTATTTGAAAGAGTGAGTGTAAACAAAAAAAGCAATTTTATTTTATGTGCTGGAATGTGCAGAAAATAGGTTTAAATGTTAAACAAATTTCTTCCAGTCAGAGAATGTTGCATATGATTTCATTTTTGGTTGATGCATAAAGTTAAACGATTAAAACTAATAAAACAATTTTTAAATAAAGACTTTTTCATTTGATTACATTTTATATGATGGATTATGTAGAAAAAGTAGAATTGGGATGAAAGATCTATTGTTTTATCACCTATTCAGGTTGTAAATCAAGTTTTAAAAGTAATTTTTTAACTGATTACTTTTGAAAATAAGTAATCAGTAAAGTAACAGGATTACTTTTTGAGGGAAGTAATCAGTAATTAGTTACTGATTACTTTTTTCAAGTAACTTGACCAACACTGCTCGTAACAATCAAGTATAAAAAGCTTGATTTTTACAAGTGAACACTGACAAAAAGAGATCAAAAACCTGGAACAAATCATTTTAATGCACAAGTTTCACTAAATTAAAAAAAACAAATTCTTTGCATAGTGTGATTTCCAGCGTTACAGGAGCTAATTCACAAACACCACAAAGAGCTTGGTTACAGGACACAAGTACAACACGCTGCTAGTCCCATGCAAAGCTCTGCATGGGACTAGCAGCCTCCCAACACTGAACCACACAGGGACCTCGAGCATTTGATGGCGATACAATAACCTTTGAATGTTTCTGTTTCCAGGAACAGACGAATGTGAAAATAATCTGACTTTACAGGAACAAATAAAGTAAAAGCTCTCAACTTTGTAGGCGCTGTTCACGGTTCATGTGTCGTCTCATTCTTCCCTGTGCAGTAATGACAGAAAAAAAAGACAAATATGTGGAAATACTTTGTATTAAATGTACATTCAATAACTGAAAGCAAAATATTAGGCAACCAGTTCCTGTAACTTCAGTTAAGCAGGGCAGACTTGTTCCTGAGCTCTTCCTTCTGTGGTGGTTTCACCAAGTAAAAACATTAGAAACACCGGGGTGTCCATTCATTTCTGCTGGTTATTACATCACAACATCCGTCTCCTTTTACTGCTCAAACCTGTGCTTTGGCACTCACATTTTCAGGAGAACACTTAAATGTAACTCTGAGTTTTTTCTTTGGGATTAAAACTTTAATTGCACTACAACCCGCTGCACTTGAGTTGTTCCCAACAAGCTAATACAGGCTGTACTGCAGGGAAGTCCTCACCAGATGCTCAATACAGCTCCAAGTGAGCATGAATGCAATGTTTTCAGTTTTCATATTTTCTCCTTTCAACTCCATTGAAAGGTTTTCTCTTACAATAACATGACATGCAGCACAGTTCCACTTCTCTGGAAAAACAGCCAAAACAGTTTCATGTTTAAATTCTTCCGCGGTTTTTTGTAAAAACACTGCAGATGTGTAAATACAAAAAGCAACAAATGAAATCTTCCTTGATAAAATGTACCCGTCCAAACCTGACTGTGCATTTGCTCATATTTTAATAATAAAAGGACCAGAGATGTTTGGTCAGACTTGCTGACAGCATTGATTCTACATGTCTTCGTGTTACTTTTAAAATACTCAGAGTTAACAGTAACACGGTGTGACTTAAGAGGGAACAGGTGGACCTCCTTAAGCGGCGAGAAAATAGCAAAAGGATAACAAGGCCCCTGTGGTTTCCTAAGTGTGCCCTCATTTACAATACGTACCCGCATATATCAGGGTTATAATCATTAACAACCAGTTCAGCCCAAGTTCACTGTGCACGGCGAGCCTGTGGAAGCCTGTCCCTGAACGAGATATTTTGGTTTTCTCTAAAACCACACGAGAGCGACTGACCAAATGTTATGGTTTTCTTGTTTCACAAAGCTCAATGGGAACTATTTCCTTTCACTGCAGAGAGAAATCAAATGGGATAGGGTTGCAAATAATAGCTTGTTTCCCAGCGATTTCTCTTGTGGGAAAAGCCGGGTGCTGAAAAATTTCCCTCAGTTGCAAAGATTTAACAGGCACGACACAGATTTGAGTAGTAATGCAAACAGCTCGACGTGACGACGCTCCCGCAGGCGCCATTGTCCCGCTTTGCCCCAAAATAACGATTAAGGCTTCTATCAAATGTCCGCGGGGAACTTAAGTGGCTCTCGGGCGTCATATTGTCTTGTGTGCACCTCACCTCAACGGAGAAACGTGATCGGGCCACGCTGGGCAGCTCGCATGTGACAACTGAATTTTTTCACAGGGTAACCATTAGACTTTTTTAAACATAACTCTTGATGAGCATTCTCTTTGAAACCTTTTTTTGTCCTCAAAGTGGAATCACAAAACCTCAAAGAGCCACAAACGCAGGAATTTTACAGCAGCCAGGCATAAAGACGCAGAAAGACACCATTTCCCCCCCCAAAAAATAATACCTAAACAAACACTGACTCCACACAGCTTCAGACAGACTTAAGAGCCCCCTCTTGAGCCACAATTACCCCTTTTAGGATTGGCTAATCCTGAAATATGGGCCTGTGACTAATGGTGGAATTTAGCAAGAAATCAGCTCCAGTTTCAGCGGCTTTATTGACTCTAACGCATGATGCAGATACCTTTGGCTGTGATGAATGAGCGTGGGGATACGGTCAGGTTCGCCTCTCCTCGTCCTTGTCTTTCACTGTTGCTTTTGTGCAGGTGTTAATGAAAAGTGTCAGAGAAGCACGTAACAGGCCCTTTTCACTTGCTTGCCAAAAGAATAAGCTGTCATCTCAACAATGATGTTGAATGAGTTCACCCGAGCTGTTTGATTTCATGTTGTTTTATAGGGCGAGGTGCCTCACAGGAGTCTTTCTGTTGATAGCTCCGTCTTTGATAAACTGCAATATTGTATCTTATTTTTGAGCGAGTGCCAGCCTGCTCCGACATTTTGCTACAGGGAGATCGAGCACAAAGCCACGGAGCGGGCTTTAGTGTGCGTTACTGCACAAACATGGGATCATCTGTGCGACACCAACAATGATGCAGATATGTGAAACGCTTTGCTTTGACAGTGACAGATGCTGCGCTGATGAGCTGGTGCAGAGTGCATGATAAGATGTAGGTTTACTTTGAAGGGACCAAAGTAAATATTTGCTTAGTCGCACCTGTGCTGGATAATTGCTTTGTCACGTAACTACAAATTCATCCTGTGGCTCCTGAAATTAGATTAAAGGATAAATATCTTCATTTATTACATGGCTTACCTGAGCATACAGGCAGCATTAAGTGAAACTGTGGTGTTATGCAACACGTGTAATTACTTTGCACACATTACAGATTATTGTTGTCAGGTTTCGCTGTGCGTGTGTCAAACTGCGCTGGACCTAAACTTAGGTCTCGGAAAGTCAGGTTTAAAACTCAAAGTCAGTTTTGTTGCTGAGAATCATAACGCAAGGCAGGAGCAAAACGATGTGACGAGACACACGAGGAAGAAACACATGGCACAACAAAGATCAAAGGAGACGCGGCAGGCAATCATGGAGATGTGAAACACCGGGGAACACAGCTGAATGAAACAAGGGGACTGAACATGAGACGAAGGACTATCAGATTAAAACAGGAAGTTGAAACTGAAACTTTCATACACTGCATATGTTGAAAGCTTTTCCACATGCATGATCATAAAAGGTGTGGAAAGTTGGTCGCAGGCCCTCGCACCGTGGAGCTTTATCTTCTTTGTGTTCCTGGATGTGGACAGGACGCCTGGAGCTTCTGCTGCTTTCCGCTGTGACCGTGCGGGCGGCGTGGCCATGACACGGGCTGTTTTATTTGACTCTAATATGTGCAGCCCTTTGTGATCACCTGTCTGTGAAAGATGCTTTATACAGTGGGGCAAAAAAGTATTTAGTCAGCCACCGATTGTGTAAGTTCCCCCACCTAAAATGATGACAGAGGTCAGTAATTTGCACCAGAGGTACACTTCAACTGTGAGAGACAGAATGTGAAAAAAAAATCCATGAATCCACATGGTAGGATTTGTAAAGAATTTATTCGTAAATCAGGGTGGAAAATAAGTATTTGGTCACCTCAAACAAGGAAAATCTCTGGCTCTCACAGACCTGTAACGTCTTCTGTAAGAAGCTTTTCTGTCCCCCACTCGTTACCTGTATGAATGGCACCTGTTTGAACTCATCATCTGTATAAAAGACACCTGTCCACAGCCTCAAACAGTCAGACTCCAAACTCCGCCATGGCCAAGACCAAAGAGCTTTCGAAGGACACCAGGAAAAGTATTGTAGACCTGCACCAGACTGGGAAGAGTGAATCTACAATAGGCAAGCAGCTTGGTGTGAAAAAAATCAACTGTGGGAGCAATCATCAGAAAATGGAAGACATACAAGACCACTGATAATCTCCCTCGATCTGGGGCTCCACGCAAGATCTCATCCCGTGGGGTCAAAATGATCATGAGAACGGTGAGCAAAGATCCCAGAACCACACGGGGGGACCTGGTGAATGACCTGCAGAGAGCTGGGACCAAAGTAACAAAGGTCACCATCAGTAACACACTACAACGGCAGGGAATCAAATCCCGCAGTGCCAGACGTGTTCCGCTGCTGAAGCCAGTGCATGTCCAGGCCCGTCTGAAGTTTGCCAGAGAGCACATGGATGATACAGCAGAGGATTGGGAGAATGTCATGTGGTCAGATGAAACCAAAGTAGAACTTTTTGGTATAAACTCAACTCGTCGTGTTTGGAGGAAGAAGAATACTGAGTTGCATCCCAAGAACACCATACCTACTGTGAAGCATGGGGGTGGAAACATCATGCTATGGGGCTGTTTTTCTGCCAAGGGGACAGGACGACTGATCCGTGTTAAGGACAGAATGAATGGGGCCATGTATCGTGAGATTTTGAGCCAAAACCTCCTTCCATCAGTGAGAACTTTGAAGATGAAACGAGGCTGGGTCTTCCAACATGACAATGATCCAAAACACACCGCCCGAGCAACAAAGGAGTGGCTCCGTAAGAAGCATTTGAAAGTCCTGGAGTGGCCTAGCCAGTCTCCAGACCTCAACCCCATAGAAAATCTGTGGCGGGAGTTGAAAGTCCGTGTTGCTCGGCGACAGCCCCAAAACATCACTGCTCTCGAGAAGATCTGCTTGGAGGAATGGGCCAAAATACCAGCTACTGTGTGTGCAAACCTGGTAAAGACCTATAGTAAACGTTTGACCTCTGTTATTGCCAACAAAGGTTATGTTACAAAGTATTGAGTTGTATTTTTGTTATTGACCAAATACTTATTTTCCACCCTGATTTACCAATAAATTCTTTACAAATCCTACCATGTGGATTCATGGATTTTTTTTTCACATTCTGTCTCTCACAGTTGAAGTGTACCTCTGGTGCAAATTACTGACCTCTGTCATCATTTTAGGTGGGGGAACTTGCACAATCGGTGGCTGACTAAATACTTTTTTGCCCCACTGTATAAAGCATCTTTCACAGACAGGTGATCACAAAGGGCTGCACATATTAGAGTCAAATAAAACAGATGCTTTTTTGCTTTCTTTACGTTGGCCAGCAAACACACACACTGATACTGACTCACACACATCGTGCTTGTTCCTGATAAATCGTTGCAGGATTTGCTCATTCTTGTTGAGTTTTTAGTGCAACTCCATTCCTCAGTCATATTAACAGGTTAAGGCTCTGTGTTCTCCTGTCAGACAAACAAACAAAATCCTTTTGGTCTTGACTTCATGTAAAAAACTGATATTATTACAACTCTAACTTACCTGCATGTCATGATGTGCAAAGGGAGTAAATAAAAACGAAATGAGCAGCTTGGGATCTTCTTATAGGGACGGTTTGAGCTCCTTTTGGCTCCGTCTCTTGCCACAAGGGGTCATCACAGCAGGTCGCCCCACACGATTGTCTTCGTGAAGTTATAGACCGGGGCATGTGTGTCTCTGGCTGGAATCTAACCAGCAACCTTTTGCTTTCCACGTGAACAGTGTCACAGATAACAGATAAAATGGAATAGATTTTGTGTGTTTGCTCACAGAACCAGGTGAATATTTGAGTGCCATGTGATGAGTTATGCAGCTCGCTTCATGATGGGCACTCATTGGTTGCTTTCTTGCAATTTCTTTGGCTACACATTTTTTTAAATTAAGATGTTTTTCAGTTCTGGCCTTATTCAGAACTCTGAGCTAATAACATCCACAAATGAATTTACGTTTCCTTTTCACTGCAGACCGTTCACGTGTCTTTGATCAGAAGAAGGTTGTTTGCATGTAACGCATTACCTGCAGCTAAAATCCATGTTGTTGTAGTGATTGCACAGAGATTGTGCAATATGTTAGTGAAAAACAGCAGCAGAGAGCCCATTGCATATTTACAGAACACACACAGCAAGGCTGTAGACCACAGCAGCCACCCCTGACACTTGTTTGATGTCAAATAGGAATTCTGACAAGAGAAACGGCACCCTTTATAAAAAGCTGTTGTATAAATATGACATGCACTCTGTCGATTTATTTCATGCATAAACACGTTTATATATCTTCTTTTTTTTAAAAAGGAGAATTAAAAAATAGATGAAATATTGAGGCAACAATGCTCAGAAGAAAAGCTTGCCAAAAACTGAAGTAGCTGACTGCAGACACTCGAAGTACTCAAAAAAATACTTCAGCATATGTCATGGTTGAATGCAGAGACTTGGCACACTAATGATAAAGCCCTAAAATGTTTCTCTGCTTATTTAGCGATGCCAAATATACAATGGACGTCTGCCGCTTTGATTCAGGCATACGTCGTCCCTGCAGGGAGGACAGAGATTACATCTCGGCAGTTGGAAAGCCCAACTGACTTTTTGACGTGACAAATAACAACAGCCCGGGGGAACATCAACAAGTCACGCTCATGAGCCCAGAAGGCAAATACGATCAGGTGTTATTTTAGAAGCGATGCAAATCAAGCCAAAGTGATACAAGTTGAAACGCTGAACCTTTGGAAGGAGCTCTCAGAGATGCTTCACCTGCTTTGATTAGCAGGGAGACATGAGCAGATAGCAGCTCGTTGTCCTGCAGGTTTCCAAGGGTTAAACGCCCAATAAACTGTGGCTGTTTTCTGTTTACTGCTTTTCCCCACATAAGGGTGCATATCTGCCAAAACTCATGTTGTGTATCCTGGATTAACCCCCTGTGATTCAAATCTGTCAGCTGCCTCCTCTGCTCAGAAACGATTAAACATCACCACTTCTGTTTATTGACACTGGATCCCCCCTTTATTGGTAATGTTAAGCACCATTATGAAGTCGGGAGCTCAGTAATGACCCCCTGGGGAAGGAGGCACTTTGTGAATGGGCGAGATCATAAACTCCCCAGTATTAAAATGCTCCAGCAGCTGCAGCGCTTTCCTGACTAATGGCGCTCTGACGCTCTCTGAGCAGCCAGTCCTCACTGTGTTGGATCTTTGTGTCATTTTTGTGTTGTTGTGACGAAAGCACCAGATTCACATTAATAATCAAAGTTTTTTTTAAAAAAAGGAAAATACTAGTCTGTTGTGTGCACGCACATAAAAAAACACAAAAATTTTAAAATGTAAAAAAAATAAATAAGTTTTTTTTTTCAAAAACATATTTTCGAGTCCTGCAAAGTTGCACAGCGTTTTCAGGGGAGGAAACATTTCTTGGATGAGTGACGTTATTCCCTCCAGATGAACAGAAGATGAGACAGAAAAGAGGAGAAAAAAAGAGCTGGCAAGAACAAATCAGCTGTGGCAGAAATAACATAGAAGTCAAAGACACGCAGAAGTGCTCAGTGCATCGTGGGAAGGCCCCCCGGCAGCCTGAGCCTACAGCAGCATAATTAAGGGTCAGGGTCATCTGATCCACAAACACTTTTACCAGCTTTATCAAAAAGTCGAGTTTGACCTGTGATCTTACAAGTAGACGACGTCAGTCTCCTAAAAACTGGGAGCTGGTTCCACAGGAGGCCACTCGTCCCACAGCTGGCCCCACAGAGACACCAGCGAGGGATCATTTATGTTGACGCTGTGTTTCGTTTATGAGTTATTGATCTGGAAAGTTTAAATCACTGTGTCACACCCTTCTGATGATTCACACAAATGGCTCGAGTCGTGCATTTATTTTTGTGTGTTTTAAAGCGTTGCTCTTCTCTCTGTCTTTGTAATAAAAGCAACAACAGCGCTAAGTAGAGAGCTAATTCTCTCAGCATCTAATGAACTGGGTAATCATCTTTTTTAAAATTGATCTTCTTGCAAGTCAATTTCTTTTTTTTAAACTAACGTTTTTTTGTTGTTGTTGGGACTCAGAATGATACCTTTTGAGAAGACTCATCTTGCTTTTACTGGTTTCATCTGTGTGTAGCAGTAACTACCAGAAAGTTGAGTCAGTTAATCACAGGTGTACAGCTGATACCCTCCTCCCCACATTTTTGTCTGAAAAGGACAACGCAAAGAGGTCAGCCGGAAAAATAACTAACGTGTTTATGAAGACCTTTTAGTGAAGTGTCTTATCCATGAACATGAACCACTAGTCTTAGCAGAGAGCCCAGACTTTTCTCACCTCAGGCAGCTCTTCCAGCTCTTCCAGCTCATCCAGCGGGACACCAAGTGATTCCCAAGCCAGCCTGGAGATGTCTCTCCACCTAGTTGTAACGTGGGTTGTATTCGGTGGTTGAGAGGAGGCGGCAGAAACACTCAGCAGGACATTTAAAAACTCATGACCACACTGTTACTGGGCTTGTCCTTTAATGAACACACTCCTCACCAACCTTACAAGGCCCGGTTGAACGACTGCTGTCTTATCATACATGAAGTGAGCCGTGTTCGTACAGCCCGTAATGATACTTTGAGTTGGGGAGGTAAAGATATGAGGTCCATCTCAGTCCGTGCCTCCATGTGCAGCATGTTTCTCCCACACTCTGCAGAGGGCAGTGGTGCATACTTGTGACATCACTAAACATTAACTTAGGCTGTCATAAAGAGACAACGCACAACTGCGACTGTAACAAAGTCCTGGGACTACCCCAAGACCTCCGCTTGGTAGAACATGCCCAAAGCCCCTATGAGGTGTCCAGGAGTCATCCTAATCAAATGCCCCAACCACCCCAAGTCGCTCCTTTTGATGTGGAGGAGCAGCAGATCTACTCTGAGTACTCCTCAGAGCCCAGCCACAGAAGGAAACTTATTTCCCCCACTTGTGCCTGGGACGTCGTTCTTTCAGGCTCGGCCCAGCTCGTAACCACAGGTGAGGGTAGAAATGTAGATCAGCTTCTTCTTCCCCACAATAGATTCAATAGAACCTCAAATAAAAACCCGTTTTATTGTTGTAAAAACGTATCAACAAAACAAGCCTTAATCAGAACTTGGTTTGAGGACACCAGACATTTATATGCTGATGATCTGGATATGAGGACAGTAGCACTTGATCCATAATGCTGCTGTGATTAAGGCTCATTTGAGAAAAATGTTGTTGCATGCAGATGTTTGCAGATGCTTTTCATCCCTAAGAGAGATTTGTATGAACCTTCATACGTTTCCAGTTCAACACATCTCCTTCACAGGTTCCTTTTTAACAACATAGACTGTCTCTTTTATACGTGATTTTTTCCCCCCCACAGGTTTGTCATTTATTTTGAATTAGTCCTTGGCGGTCTATCAGCACTCGTGTTGACAGACCACCAATGGAGCATGGCTAAACAACATGGACGCAGGTGTTGGTGCATCTGAGACCTGAGGAGGCATCTCGCTGAGGCGGTGATCAAAGTAAAGACCCTGACCGGGAGAATTTTCCCATCTGCAACGCAACGAACCAGTTTATTGTTCGTGCTAAAAAATTGATATTATGATGGCATTTGGATAGTTTGGAAGTCAGATAAAGATCGTCGTCCATCAGAAGGTGAAAACTATTCTACTCACGTAAGCGTGTAAATCAAGCATCGTGTGTCCCGAAAAAAGAGATCTATCTCCGCCATCTCCTTTATCAGAAACAGGCCTTTTGTTCAGGGCTGTTATCAGCTTGGTCACAGTCAGCTATTCTTCTTGTCACCTCAATCATATCTGCCTTGGTGGTGGTTTACGGCAATCGTTTATCATATATTATCCAAATACCTGCATGCCCGTAGTGCAGAGTACAGTAGCACAAAGCTGAGTTAAGTTCAGGCTCCTTCAGTTTGTTTTGCGCGTTCACAAAGAACAAGATTATCTGTGGATTTAACATTTCAAGCATGAAACCCAAAATAAAGATGTCATCTTTAAACAATCCCTGGAGCAATGAAAGGAGTTCCATACACTGGAAGGAAAAGGGAAAAGTTCACTGACATTCTCACAGGAGATTTTAAGGTGCGTTATCAGGACACCGTCAAGTGTTTGCAGAATACGAAAGATATGAGGGCGAATATTCATTTGACTGTTTACATTTAGGTGATTGAAAAGCATTTTAATACAATCGGACAAGTTTCATTCTGTATCAGTCTCGTATATCGGCTGCTCAGGTTCTGGGTTCAGACCTGCGAGTTCTCTCTGTGAGCGGTTCAGACAACAACTGGTTTGCACACGTGCACACGTGAAAACCATGAAGCTTTGTGTCCTTACTAACAGCAGCCCCATCCTGATGCACTTCCATTTCCAAATATTACAGATGTGGCTTTTTTTTTCCTGCGATAAAGTGAGGGTTGGTTTTCGGAGCCCACTTAAAAAAAAGAAAAACAAAGTATGAAACATGATGTACAGTCTGCACTAACAGCGCCTGATTCAGATGTGAGAATGAGAGAAGGGCAGCACACATGTCTGAGGAGGACGACATGAGATCAAGTGTAGAGGAGTCCAGTGACCTGGCCCCGCCCCCTGCTGTGTGACGGATAGCTTGGTATTTCTGCATGTGAAAGACGTACGCTTTATTGATGTGTTGGGTTGCTTTTGCTCTCCTGCAGCGGTGGGAGACTGTGCCATGTGCAGGTTTGCTCACTCTTTGCTCACCATATGGCCACCCCAGTGGAGTTAGAGAAAAGACCCCTCCCCCTCTGACACACAAACACAAGCAAAACTAATTAATGAGATTAAATTGTGCTTTACAATTAATTAAAATTTGCTTTTTTTATTCTCTGCAAGCAGAGCACAGTGGTGCAACAGGCCATTACAACACTGAATAAAGGCAGCTGTCAAGTCAAAGGCCTCCAGGGATTCGAGGGCCAGTCCTGCTGTCGACTGCTGCTCAATGTCACTGGTCAAACTGTTCAGCTTTTACACTTGCTTTGATACTTCGCACTGTTACCCATTACCTTCTGACTATAATGCAAACTCCAGATTATATACATCTTGCAGTTTGAAAAGAGATTCATATTTTCAAAAATATTATTGTTAAATTAAAGATTTTTTAAGCACTGTAAGGCTACGTCCACAAGTACACGGGTATTTTTGAAAATGGAGATTTTCTGTTTTCATTTTTTTTTTAAATCCCGTCCACACGTAAACGCAAAAATGAAGAAAAACGCTGCTAGGAACGTGCCAAACCAGCAGGTGGCGATATATTCCTAACCATGTAGAAATGTTGGCGAATCAGAAGTCTAGAAGCCTGGGTGGGAAAGAGTAAACAAAGATGGCGCATGGAAGCAGAACTGAGTCCTATGTGTGGACAAATGCTCAACCTGGGCTTAACATTCTCAGGTGAAAACTCAAATTCTGTGTAATAGAAATGAAACAATCCCAAAAACATTTTAGCCACAGTGACAGCCTCTCCATCATGTATGCTAACATGCTAAAACTGTGGACAGGTAATGTAGCTACAGCTGGTACTGGTATAGAGAACAGCTTTCATGTACTTTGTGTGAAAACCTCTCTGCATTGAATCATATCTGTTATTAACCTCTGTCTCTCTTCCACAGCATGTCTTTATCCTGTCTTCCTTCTCTCACCCCAACCAATCGCAGCAGATGGCCCCGCCCCTCCCTGAGCCTGGTTCTGCTGGAGGTTTCTTCCTGTTAAAAGGGAGTTTTTCCTTCCCACTGTCACCAAAGTGCTGCTCATAGGGGGTCATATGATTGTTGGGCTTTTCTCTGTATCTACTGTACAATATAAAGCGTCTTGAGGCGACTTTTGTTGTGATTTGGCGCTGTATAAATAAAATTGAATTGAATTGAAAAGTCCAACAAAAGATATCAAACAGATGTTAAATAAACAAAACGACTTTTACAAGCATAAAAACGTAAGCATGGTAGGATTTATTATTTAAAAAAAGAACAAAAAACAAAACTTCATTTTTATTCGGCCACAGTTGTTTCAGGCACCAAAACTAATCAGAGGAAGAAAATGATGATAATAAGTGTTCCCGTGTGTCAGGACTTCCCACAGTGGGGGGGCATGTTGGTGTTAAGAAGTGTCTCTAAGCTGTGAACTGTTTCACTGGGGTCAAAGGTTAAACAGAAGGAAAGTGAGGCTCTAGTTTAAAAGAAAAGAAAGCTGGCGGCTCATCCTCGTGTGTGTGTGTGTGTGTGTGTGTGTGTGTGTGTGTGTGTGTGTGTGTGTGTGTGTGTGTCATTGAGTTATATGACCTGGTGATGAGGGAGGAGCAGAGCGGGGGGAAACACCTGCCTCGCCCCTCCGTCCAACAAAGATCTGTTCCAGCGGAACGCCGTCATAAACCTGGACACGGGCACGCAAGCTGTAATCGACCTGATCCTGAGGTGTCCCACCTTCTCTGAAGTTCCTGCTACAAAGTCCACCCACCCCTCCAGACCTCGGCTATATTCCTGGTCCCCCACTGAGCGCAACCTTGCCTCAGCCTCAGCCCGTCATCTTCAGGGCCCACAAAAAGCGAGAGGGGTTTTTTGGTATGCGCTGTCTACTTTGTAGCTTTAGCAAGTTTGCAGATAATGTGAGATTTATCCCAGCCAGCTCTCCTCTTAAGAGAAGTATCTTCAAAATTTAAATGACATAAAGGGTTAGGGTTAAGTCAAAGCACCTCTGCTGGTGGAAAAATAAAGGCCGAAGCTTCTAGGGTGGAAAGAAGAGCAGCTCTCTCCGGGGAGCTATCCATCTTGTACTGGAGCTCTTTTTAGTATCAGGTGCATCATCTTGAGAAGCCATCTGACATTCCTGGCTGAATTAGTCTGAAATTCCCACATAGAAAAAAAAACTTAGCGGGGCCAGGTGGCTGATCATTATGTGCACATGCTGTGTAGAACTAAAACGTTTTGCATGTCTCTGGAGGAGGAATTTTTGGGCAATTTTAAACAAAGGTCATGTTTTACTTTGTGCCACAGATACTTTTAACTGGAGCTGTCAGCAGTGGCCCAATTTTTCACCGGCCTGCTCACAGCGCTGACCTGTCACAGCAGACGACTAATTATTTATCTCCATTAGCAACGTGAGAACGTTTGTCCAAAAGACGTTAGAGTAGGGTATTATTTAATGTTAAGCTTAGCATTTTAGAGATAAAGCCGTGCATTTTGCGTCGTGTTCTCCTCATTTGCACTTTTTCATTATTGGGCGCAATGTCATAAGTATTTTTTATTAGTATTTCTTTGCCTCTATTGGATAGTTTAGCAATGAAGATGGACCTGAAACTGAGGACAAAGAGAACGGGAAGATACGCAGCAAAGGGCCGCCACGTGGCCTCACCCACCACTAAGATGATGGGGGGTGTAAGCCAAACCACACCAACCAAATGTCGAGTGAAAGCCAAAATAAACAGCCAAGGGCAAATCACAGAGCTTTACTACTTTTGCGGTTTGGAAGTACCAAAAACTGCAGTTCCTCTAGTGTCCACTTGAGGCTGGCACCAACAGTGAGTTAGTCCCCATACACTCACATGTTAAAATACCCAACTTCATAGGATTAAAAAGCACATTCACGGCCTGGTGCAAAAGACAGATGAATTCCCTCTACCTCGATCCCTCTTCCCTTTTCAGGGGCGTGGTGTGTGCTGGGAGCTGAAGCCCACCTCTGTCAGAGTCCCTGAACCTCTCGTCTGTATCTGACAAATACCACGGCTTTTCTGACAGAACTTCCAACCCATTTCAGCATCTTCTTTATCTGTTACTTTCACTGTTACACTAATTAGCAGGCATGCATGTCTGCACACACCTAGCATGCTAGCACGCTAACCTAGCTATTAGCTTAGTCCCTCACTTCCAAACACGATCACTCTGGGTTTCAAAAAGTCAGCAAAGTAGCATTAATGCTAACATTAACATGCAAAGATCAGCAGAACCAACAAGTGATTTTCTAATGCTTATATCCAACTTTTATTTTAGTTATAGTTTGTTACTGATAAAGTTTATAAACCTTCATAAAAAAGAAATAATCCAATAATTCATGAGCTGCTGTCAGTCTGTCATGTGTGCAATCACAAATGAGAAGATTAACTTTAGCAACTTTATTAATAGAATACAAAACAATAAACTTTATTATCATTATACAAGAACAACTAAATTTAGACTAGCATGTCTGCTACACCCATCAGAACAATTAATAATAACAATAATAAACAGACAGATTATAAAAATATTTTTACTTCCGAAGGAATGATTACATAGAGTGATGATGATGATGATGTGATGAGTGTATGGGTGGTTGTGGTGAGGTGATGGAGGCAAAACGCTGTGCTACAGATCTGTGCTGTTTGCCTGATGGCTAAAGTTCAAACAGAGGGTGACTAAATGATGTTGCTGGCCTCCTTCCTCGGACCGTTGGTGTAAACATCTTTTAGGTGTGGGTGCTCCAACCCCTCCACACGCTGTGCAGTCCTCACCACGCAGTGTAGCTCCTTCTGCTCAGCGTCCTGACATCAGTGAAGTCATCATCACTCAGTGTAAACTTCAGTGTTTAATGACAAGCTGCAACAGGTTTGTTCAAAATAAATGTGAGCGTGCCATGTAGGCTGAAATTTAACAACCTTAAAGGAACAAAACAGGAAATAAAACAAGGAAAAAGAGGAAGTTCAGTCATTAAAACAACTTTCTGCTGTTTCACTTATTCCATGAAAACAAAAAGCTCTTATCTCTCTGTTAGCTCTCTGTCTGTTTTCTGTTTTCCACCTCCAGGATGGTAATTGTCCACATGTTGTTGTCTTCTGAGGTATTTCAACATGACTTATGACTTGATCCTGAGATGGGACACCTCTGCTGGGCCGTGCACCCGCCCTTCTCCCCAGTCCATATGGTTTGACTTGGTTACAGCGTGAGTGTGGTAAGATACTTGTTAAAATGTGGTATGTGGCGGCTGCACTTGCTGGGACTCTTCTTGAGCCGCCTGATGTTTTGTTCTTCGCTTCAGGAGGTTATGATACCCTTCTCAGGGATGGTTTCGCTACAGTAAGGCCTCACCATTTTTGAAAAATGAGCTTTAAGTTGAAAAAATAATAATTTACGATGCGTATGTGAAAATTACGTTCCATCCATCTGTCCATTCTTTTTCTTACTGTCTCATCGTACAAGAGTTGCAGAGAGTCTGAAGCCTATCCCAGCCTACATAAAGAGGCATCAGACGCCCTCGTCAGGCTTCCAGTCCATCACAGGGCTAAATCACACAGTTGTTGTTCAGACAGAACAAGATACAAAACATTAAAACATGTTAAAAACACAACAGCCTTAATAAACTCAGTTTGGACCAAGGTTATTATCGTTAACGAAAACTAACGAAATAACGAAAACTAGAAGTGAAAAAACATTTTCGTTAACGGAAATAAAAATAAAAACAAAAAAAGGAAAACTAACTAAAACTGTAATGAGTGTTCACAAAACTAACTAGAATTAACTGAATTTATAGCAAAAATGTGTTTAGTTTTCACTGATGTGTGCGTGTCATACAATAGTCAAGGGTGAAAATGAAGTTTAGTTTCCAGATTTTTTTCTTGCTGTCTCATTATGCCAGCAGGTGGCAGCACGTTAGTCGGGTCGTCTGTGTTGCTGCTCCGTCTACGCGCAGAATCATGTCAGGAGAAAACGCCAGAGTCCAATTTGGGATTACTTTGAATATGACTGTGTTTTGGATAAAGCAAGTGTCTTGTAGTGGAAAGAGACAAATTATGAGGGACATTTCTAAAGGGAAAAAAATCCCACAAACCTTAAAGTGCACTTGAAAAGCTCACAAAAGAAGGCTAACCTAGCTTTCCTTGAGAAGGGAGCACACTCAACCCTCATCCCCAGAAACAGACGCTAACCCCAGGCAAGGCAGCGTGATGCATCCCGGGACAACAGGACGGGGATATCTACATAACTGTGTGAGTCAATTGCCTTCAAAAAGTTTATCAATTCACTTGAACCAAAATTACGAACACCCGGTGCTGCAAGAGTTAATAGTCTCATTGGGGCCAAGATATACATTTTATAGTTGCCTGGTATCAATGGTTGTTCATCTGCCCTAATTTATTTATTTATTTATTTATTTATTTATTTATTTATTTATTTATTTATTTAATTATTTATTTAAAGAACCCATAGGTGGGAATGTGAGTTGTCTGTCTCTGCGTGTTAGTCCTGCAGCAGACAGGCGACCTGTGCAGGGTGCAGGGTATGGTAGCTGGAATAGCAACATACCCAAGGATAAGCAGAAGAGCATGACTGATATGATGAAACTGGGATTTTGTTACACTTAATTATTGCAAACACAATTAAAACTATAACTGAAACTAATCAAAACTAAACTGAAACTAAGGATTTTCAAAAACTAAAAACTAAACTAAACTAGCAAACAACTGGTAAAAACTAATTAAAACTGATATAAAATTGAAAATCTGAAGTCAAAACTAAATAAAAATAAAAACTAATGAAAATTGCAAAACTATTAAAACCCTGGTTTGGACCTGCAAGCAGGGTTCATACATCATCACTTAAGAACTGGACTGAGTAGATGAGCTAAATTAAAGAATGTAGCTTGTGCCAAAAAAAATATTCAGACATGGTGAACAATAAACTGAAGGAAACTCGACAGTAAATAATGAAAGCCATAAATCATAGATGTTTCTATGTTGCGGGTCAGACTGACCCAGAACAGAAGAGATGTCACATGTCATCTGCATCACTACAGAAAACGAAAAAAATCTAAATTATAAAAGAAAATTGTAAAATAATCAATGCCAGTGTGTCTGACACTTTTGGATGAGGAAACACGCCCCGGGTCAAATTGACCCAGGAATGATTGGTGTTCCTGGAAACCAACATAACAGGAGGGTCAAGTCCAAACCTTAAAAACATTGACTTTAGAGTGAGGTCATGAAAAACATCCCATGTTCTGTATAAGAATTATGGAATATCATGCATTATTGTTGATTCTTAAATTTTGATTAATTATTATTTTTATGCTGAACTGTAAGTTATGGCTTATGAATGTATAATTAGTCTGTCTGATTCCGATTCTGGAGCGGCGCAGGGTCCCTGTATCTTTAAGAAACTCGTTTTTCATCAGTAATTTTGCATAAAATGCTTTTGTTGGCTCTCTGGGATTGATTAGTTCTGCCTCTTTAAGCTGGTGGTGAATCAAGTATTCATTTCCTGTTAGATACAATTAGATACTGGGGAGATACGAGGGACGGCTTTTATGGAGTCGGAGCTCGTCCCAGACAGATACGTTCACATTTGAACGCGATCCACAAATGAGTCAATCTGACTCGACATTTGCTTTGAGGAACATCTGAGTTTCTCATTCTGGCAGGCCTTTGGCACTGTGCAGGCTCGCTGGTCTGCAGAGACTAATTGTTTGGGGCTAAACTGTCCTCCTCCTTCTCACTTTTTACATCATCTGGAGCACAAACAGCCCGAGGAAACCTCGCGGCCCTCCTCGCTCTGATCAGTTAGAAAGAGCTGACACCCGGATCAAATCACGTTGTTCCATTAAAAGTGTAACTTATGATCCATTACCAGTGTTTTCTTTCTTTTCTCTCTCTTCCCCTCTCTTACTTTCACATCAGCTTGTAATATCCTAACAAAGTCATTCTTTGATGGCGGCATTTCTCATGGCTCCTGTAAAGTGGCTCCACAGCGAGGGAGGAAAGAAACCGTGAAGGCCAAATGCGAGGAGGCTGAGACGGAAACCGAAGAGCTCATCAAGCTCATTCATCTTGTCGGATCTGAAGGCCGAGAACGCCAAGCAGAGGAAATTTCACACTCACTCTTCTTCAACACACTCCATGAATCATATCGCATAACAGGCTGAAGCCGCTGAGTATTTACAGACTGGACTTCTTGCTAATTACACTCCCGTCTCTCCTTACACTGGCTTTTGTTTTAACCATCATTACGAGCTCAAATGAGATTCAGGCTCCCAGCAGTAACCGACCCCCCCCTCCCCAACTTGGCAGTGGCGATCAGGCGCCTCTGGACGACTATCAAACAGGTAGTTCGAGAGATTTACGCCGCTTTGTTACCCTCGCACAGCAAATGGCATAGAAAGGAAAAGAGTGAAAGGCGATACCTCACTGAAGACAATGTCTTACAGAAGGCTTGCTGCAGCATGCCAAGCTGATTTGGTGCCCGGCAAAGTCAGAGAGCGGCCCGGAGATCTGCTGCCGAACACACGATTCACTAAAAACGAGAGACACGAGATGTGATGACGAGCACCAACTACTTAATTTTCATCCCATATTTATGCATTCAGACAGCAGCTGGTGCAGCCACATCCATTGATATGCTGACATTTGGACAGCCTGTGCAGTGTGGACGTTTCAAAATCTGTGGAACAAAGAAATAATTACACTGCACATTTAAGTCATTTTACGTACCGCATAATTTCCTGGTATTTCAGCAGAAATCAGGTATTTTATAGGGAAGTCACAAATTGTGCTGTAAGTAAATTTAAGCACGGCATAAATAATTTTAAGCAGTGTGTAATTAACTATATGTAAAAACAATATTTCTCTGTCTTATGTCACAATACTGTGCACTCTTCAGAGCATGTACCAAACTATGGAGGGACTGAAACTTGCCTTTTTACATCTTTGTTATTTTAAATTCTTAATTAATATTCATTATGTATCACGAGTTTTCCTTTTTTTACTTATGCTGTGCTTTAAATTAGTTTTAAATTTACTTACTCTGTAATTGTTTCTTTGTTTCTTGCATAAATCTGACTTGTTAGTCCGTTATTCTATTGCATCTATTTTTATTAGCATTTATTCGTAAATTGTAGTGTACAATAAAAAAACCCATTGAAATTCAGTTTAATTTACTTTATAATTATGCTCTTAGCTATTGGCTGTATTGTGATGTTTAACCAGATTGAATCTGTCTGTGTGTAACTGCACATTGTTCCCTTTCTCTCAGCAACCTGATGCTGTCACACCGAGTGGACACGTGGTTCCTGAATCGCAGCTAAAAGCTTATTTCTGCAAAACTGTCACAACGCTCAGTGGGCCCTGTGTCAGCAGGGGCGTGGACAGAGCGCTCGTGACGGTTTGCAAAGTGAAGCCAGAAACTGTAGCTGTTAAACACACACAGCATCCTGAAACTACACACAGGAGTCAGCTGCAAACCATCCTTTGAATCATTGCTTTGAATAATGCAAAAATATAGCCGAACAGATATTGAGTTGAATTTCTGGAATTTAAATGTTTTTGCATTGAATTTTTTTTCAGAAGTTATAAAATAAATGAAGAAAAACAACATTTACAGTGATGATGGTCACAATGTTCCAGCCATCCCTCCATGAATTTCTACTAAGGAAAAATCTACTTTGCATATATTTTTATTGTAATAATTTTATAGTTATGTGTAAAATGTCAGAAATATAACATAAACATATAACATGGTGATTTTACATTTCTTTTTCAATTTTATGTAAAATTTAAACACTGAGCATCTGAACCTGAACGCTCCATGACACAGTGAGCATAAACCGTTCAGCTTCCTCTGCGTCTCCTGCTCTTTAGCACCGTTGGTCTCATTAACACCAGCAGCAGCTTTCAGCAGACGGTCATAAGAATACTGCAGGATCACGAGATTGAAAAAGAAATCATAACAGGTGGAGTAAAACCCAACCACAGAGCAAAGTAACTTTAAAAGAAAAAAGAATCTTTGCAAGTAAAGGTGGTCAGGGTTGAAATGTGGATGTTATTAAGTTATTTGAGTGGCAGCAGTTGTTTAAAGCAGCACATGGAAAAGCTTTACTTGTGCAAGCTTAATGGCAAATGTCACAGGACTCTAGGAGGTCAGTTTCTGCAAATAACCTTTTATGGAAAGTCAGGGGTGTGAGATAAAGTGGTGTAAATGCTACACAGGCAGCTCAGAGTCTTCCTCCTTGGTGTGTACGGTGCTCCTCCCGTGTTATCTCCGGGGGCTCGTAGTAGCAGTCCATCTCTTTCATGGATAAGCAAATCAATCCGGAGGATTCCACAGCGGCTGGGCTCGGCGGTGTGAAACGACACCTTGAACGGTGGAGAAAAGCAGCGTAGCTCGGCCCTCTGATGTCTCCTCACAGCAGTTGTTCAGAGGTTTCAACACAGACACACACACACACACACACACACACACACACACACACACACACACACACACACAGGGGGCTGCCGTCCCCCCTCCCATGACCAAATCATGACCTCATTCCAGTCACCTGCTGCTGAGACCGTGGCTAACCTGCCCTCCTAACCGGAAAATCGGCCGCCTTTTTACCAACACTCCCTGAAGCCGCGCAGGTCAACGTGCTACGTGGTCGAACACATACCTTAGACCTATCGACATGTTTGTGCACCAAAGCAGCAGGAAAACGGTTTAATGCATTTAAAAAAAAACCAGGAAAAGCAGAAAGGAAGACACTTGCACGCAAATCTCAGCGAAGATAAACGCTAAGAGAGTGAGCTGTTGGTTTGTTGGAGCCTGAATGAAAACCAGCTTGCAAAGTTACATCCTGTACGAGGAACAGAGAGCGAACGAGCCCCTCGGGATCCGCCGGCCACTCTTAAACATTTGGAACATTTATGCTGCTTTAAATTTTTTCTACATCTTTCCCTTGATATTTTATGCGAGGAATGAATTTTGTTTGCCAGAACAATTCAGCTCTCTATCGTGAATACCTTTTGAGAACATGTGGGGATTTTGTGGTTGTGGTGTTGTGTTTCTATACGCAGTTTATTACAGACTCAAACAGGACATGTGAAGGAGGTGCTCTGACTTGTGCTCAAGGCTTTTAAAAGCAGTGCAAGTGTTATGTTTCCATGTGCTGGGAATGTGAATGAAGAGCTACGGCTTCGGTGTGACGGTGAAAACTTTAAATCCCAGAATTCCTCTAAGCCGCAAACGCTTCCGTGACTTCCGCTTGATCAAAATTATCTCTGTTGAACTGTAAAAGGAAACAAACTAAGTAGTCACAGGTTATTTTAACTGCTAACAGCAGCACCGGGCAGCGCGGGCCGTGGTGGCAATTCCCATGAAATCTCCCGATATTTCTTTCATTTGTTCACCGTCCGCAATTAGTCGCGGTCAGGCCGATCAAAGGCAGCGGTCGGGCGGTTGCATGTGAACCGGCGTCCACTTGCAATGACATCCACAAACCAGAATGAAATATGAAATATCAAGTTTCCATGGATGCATGGACCAGTAAAAAAGAATCTGAGGAATAGGAGGGTTTTCACACTGGGTAATGTGAAACATTTGGTGCGGATTGTAGGCCTCGGCAGAGGGAAGACCACAGCCAAAATCTGTCTGGCAGTAAAACCCGGAGCAGGCACAAGTTAAAACAAACTGCAGTTGCTGAGTCCTGTTGATTTAGATGTCATTATGCTTCTTGGTGCCTGGCAGACTTTGCTGGCGTTGGGTGCCTTACAGAAAAATAAAAATGATAAAGGTACGAACAACAAAACAGGTTTTTGTTATTTGCTCTGAATGCAACATCTGAAGATTGATGGCTGGTTTTGTTTCATATCGGACAGATGTTTCTCCTCACTGCTTTAATTTTCACCCGTCTCTCTCTCTCTCTCTAGCTGTAAGGAAAATAAATGAGAAGCACTGAGAGCAGGTGGAATAGCTTCAATCTGAATACAGTGCTTTTTTAACTATGCATTTATTACACACTTTTTATTTACTTATTTTCCACAAAAAGGACAGCAGACAGCCACACATGGGCTCCAGCTGCAGCTTATGAGATCATTAAAATACAGGTTCGGATCATATTAGACCACATTATAAATCCAAGCTCAGTGTATAACAAACAAAGAAATCCAACCAAACGCCTTCTGTTTGGGACGATCGGGTCGGTTTTAGCTGATAAATATCATCACGTGCGTCACGACGAGGGGCTGCGTTCAGACGTCCCACCGACTCCTGCACATGATGGATCTGCAGGCCTACAGAACAAAGCCTGCTCTGGACAAACAGTCAATCTGAACCAAATGGACCACTTCATCATTGCACAGCAATTGGATGTAAATGTGGTGTTGGGTTCCCACATGTCTGCCCACCTCGTCTCACCATAAATACTGCGCAAAAGCAGGCAGCTTTGTGTGTGTGTGTGTGTGTGTGTGTGTGTGTGTGTGTGTGTGTGTGTGTGTGTGTGTGTGTGTGTGTGTGTGTGTGTGTGTGTGTGTGTGTGCTCTTGTTGTCCACAAACAGAAAAACAGACGTTGTTCTGATTAGTGTGGCCTGAGACAGGTGTTGTGTGGTTATTGACCTTTAGAGGCTGAATGAGGTTTGGGAAAGCTGTGTAAGCAAATAAATAGCCGTGCACTAAGGAGGGTGGAGCAGGGTGGAGCAGGGTGGAGGAGTCTCTTTGTAATAGAAGCTCAAGAAAGAGAAGCTTTATCTTTTTAGCAGGCATCCTCCTGCTCCTGAAGTGTCAGGGTGAGAAGGCACATGACCTCGAGCTTTTAATTGCTTCCTATGTTTTTTCCATCTGCAGGGGGGAAAGTACACACTGTCTCCCTGCGACACATCTGCCAAATGTTTCCTGTGTCTATTAATACCATGGTCACATGACTACACACACACACACAAACCTTTTTTTAGTTTTTTCTCTGTGCTGCATTTGATTCCTGGTTTTCTACAGGCGAGTTGTCTTTTTCTGTGGTTCAGCCCAAGAAGCAAATAATCGAACACTCACTAGGCGGCGTAACAGATGGTTGCCCCTCCCTGTCCCGGTGTCTTCCTGTTAACATATCATATCAAATTTATTTGTATAGCACATTTAAAGGCCAAAGTGCTTTCCAGTAATACCAATACAGATAAAATCACAATATAAAATAGAGTCTCAGGAGCTTAGAAAGAAAAGCGTCTGGACTTCTTTAAATTGCTTGAAGACGTTTCACCTCAAGAAGCTTCTTCAGTTCAGACAACAAATATAAAATATAAGTTACACATATAAAATAATTGCATGTATGTAAATGCAGAGCCAGATGAAAATCACCCTAATTAGCCTCGAATGCTGAGTTAAAAAAAAGTGCATTTTTAGACGTGATTTAAAAGATTGAATAGAATCAGATGCCAAGAGGAAGAGTATTCCATAATTTGGCTGCGGCAAAAGCACGGCCTCCTCTAGTCTTCAGCCAAGACCTAGGTTGCACTACAGGGTGTGTCCCCTCCCACTGTTGCCACTGCTTGCTTATAGGAGGTTGTCTAGCTGTTGTTTTCTCTGGATAGTTATAGGGTCCTTGCCTTACAATATAAAGTCCCTTAAAATAACCGTGATTCAGTTATATGGAAAAAAGTGGACTGAATAGAATTCTGGTGAACAGCAATAAGCAAAGATTAGTATTGTACTGATTATCAGTGAGTCGACCAAAATTCCAGTTAAGTTAAATATGGGCGACGTACGCTGAGCAGATTACATCACAGGGGGATGAAACGAACATAATAACATAAAATCCAAAGAACTGGGATTAATAATCAGTATTTTTTTAAACTGACAGTTTAAAACTTGTCTATGGGGAGAACATGCTAGAGAAATGATATATCTTAACCTGGGAGCGCCTCGATGTTTCCACAGATAGGATGGAGGAGGTGGATGAGGGAGAAGGAGGTCTGGGCTTCCCTGCTTAGGCTGCCCCCTGTGACCCGGCCTCGGATAAGCAGAAGAAAATTTATTTTAATACATATGTGTGAATAATGACTGCGTGTGTGATGATGTTCATGCAAAGTTCACTTAAGTTTGGCTCATACTGACACATACATATATATTACATACATTAGAATTATTACAGTAAGATGATCAGAAGCTGGTAGTTACTTAGCTGACTTGATCACTGGTGTTTTAATAGGTGCTCCCAGCTTACCAGTTACACCAACATTACTTATCTCATTTTTCAAATCACAATCTTAACTTGCAGGAAAAAAGTTGCTAAACTCATTTTGAAGGTTGGTATTTTTACAGTTGAACTTGGGCTCCGCCTGCTACCGTGCAGAAACAGTGGTCGTGTAACAAAGCAGCAGTCAGTATGTCTGCACTTGTGTCGTGGAGCCTCAGTCGGTTCCAACTGAAATCTGTCGGTTTGTCATTTGGTCCTATTATATGTTCTAGAGTTACATTTTCTCACGTTTCTTTAGTTTTGAAATCATCGTTCTGCTGTGGCTCTGTCAAACTGTAGTTCATATTCTGTGCACTAGATGATGTTTTCTTTTGAACTAACTGGGAAAAACTTGGACGACGCATTTGCGTCTCTTGTACACTTGTTTTGGGATTTGTCCTCTCATGCAATCTAATGACTCGCACAGCTTTAATGAACAGATGTTCAGCTGTGGTCACTGCTGCAGATCCATCCTTATAATAATAGACACATTTTTAATATCTGGCAGTTTCACAGCTTTACATCATTATTAACAGTTTAAAAACAAAATAAAATCCCTCATTATGGTAACGTCGGAAAGCCTTGTGAAGCTTGTGAAAATGATTGCGGTCAGTATCTGGAGCGGTAACTCTGCTTTAAGCAGCGTCTTTGGATATAAAAACCTGCCTGGAGCCACTCAGAGGTTCTTCACATGCTTTGACTCTGGATAAAAAGATCAGTGCTAATCTCGTGTTTTATTCCCAACGTGAAAGCTTTTACCAATATGCAATACGACTTTCTGCACAATGACATCAGCGCTCATAAACGGTGTCTTCATATTGAGTTATTCTGTCTCTATGGTTTCCCCACTTAAGAAGTCATCAAATGAAAGTGTAATATTGTGTTTTAGCAGAGTAAGGGCTCATGTTCCAATTTCACATTTCCTTTTGGAGGACCTTTGCTCAGTTTTACTGATCTGAATATGTTACAGTGGGGTTGGTAATACGGAGAGAGATGTTTTTGTAGATCAAAGAAAGCTGGAGGTTTTGATTATTCCATCTTTCGAGTGGATCCAGGGAGCAAAGTTTTACGGCTGCCTCCCGAGACCTGACTGCATTTCCCAAAATCATTACTCAGTCTGCAGGAATACATTCCCGGTGTGAGTTCAAGAGTATGGAAATTAAAATAGAATAGAAAATGTAACAGTGGGAAAATCAAGACATCGTTTGGCATAATTTAACACCAGGGGGCTGCGAGTCGAATGTCAGGCGGTGTGTTCTTACTCTGAGCACCAGATCGTGTTGGGAAATGTGTTCACGTCACGTTCAGTGCAAACACTTTGATCTTTATTTATTCATGACTCCATTTTTTAAAAACTTTATTCTGTATTCCAGAAGTTAAATAGTTAATGTAACATTTACTTGATATTCTATTTGTGAAAAATAAAGTTTTGACTTTAATAACTTGTAATCATTTTCTGTATGAGTTCAGGTTTATTTGTTGGGTTTATTGTGGTCATTTCCTTCTCCAGGTCATATTTTGCATAAAGACCTGCAGATAAAGGAACTGCTTTGCTATAATTTGGTACAGCTCACCCTGGCTCAATGACATAATGAGAAAAGGTGAATTCAAACTAAGAAAACTAGTCCCAGCTTTTCCTTTTTAATATGATTAAAAACATCATTTCAGTGTCTATGTGTGTTTGAATGCTGTCTTTGCAGTAGCAGTGAAATGCTGCTGCATGTATGCTTTCACTGATGAATCCATTCCTGCTGCTCTCGCTTTGGAAAGCTAAACTCCGGCTTCCTCCCAGCTCATTAAATGCAGATTGTTCCTGCTACACCACCAGAGACACTCTGAGAAAATTTCTTTACTTCCACCATCTGACTGTCAACCGCCGTCATGGCTGACTGGTGTGCGGTAACTTTACACTTTATTAAGAGGATCTCACTTATTCCGGTCCAAACACAGAAAGCGTTTTATTCGGAGATTCAGTTCACTTGTTTCAGTTTTAACAGCACTGTTGAGTGTGGGACTCTTTCAGGTCCGTCTCCGCCTGGGAAACCGTGTGAAACATGAAATAGAGTTTCAAGAGGAACAATTCCAGCAATGATTTCACCAGTTTCATGAGTATCGGATGAAACCGTAGTGTCTGCGTGGGCTTCTCAGCTGACGCGTCTCACTCTCCTCACAGATCCATCATTCATTCTCACAAACATTTCCACATAATCAGCAAAGCATTTGGTTCTTTCTCTGCCATTTGATATTACAGAAGGTGTTTTTTGGTTGTTTTTTGAACACACGTTTGAAATGAGACTGAGAAAAATGCTTAATGTCGCTCATTGTTATCGTGATCATTAACTATACTACACTGTATCAAAGATCAGTTACAGATTTCTCAACATCATTGCAGCATATTAGTGATAAAATAAGAAAAGGGACTTCCTGTTGGTTTGGCTCAGTGGATACCAAATCAGTACAGCACTCATCTCTGGACCAGCAGACAGTTAAGTGTAACATGTATATAAGCCCAGACTTATTATAGGGCCAGGACACAGAATACATGAGCTGCAGCCCCTCCAAAGCTGCAAATGTAACCGTGGGACAGACTCTCACTGTCCCACGGTTACATTTAGCAAAAAGAATTTGCTTTATTTCGCCTGATTTTAAGAGAAATCTGAGTTCTTGTTGTGGTTGTTTCCCTGCAGAATGGTTAACTATAACATTTGTCAGAATCATCCAGTCTGGGAGCTTTCGTGGGACTTGACCATCACACCGTCTGTACCAGCGTTGGTAACCATGGAAAAAAATGGCATGATTGGCTTTGGATCTAGTCTTGGTTTGGGAATCTCTGATAGCAACACTCAAACATCGGGCCTTATTCACTAATGTAAGCATGTTTTGTTGAAGTCATGAAAGTGCTGACGATGTCTCAAGACAAAAGCAGGAGAAAGTCCGACTGAGCCTTTAGTGTCTGAGGCTGAAGTGTTTCCACAGACGGATGAGACGGGGAAAAGAAGATGTGCCAGATAATCTGATCTGTTAGCATGAGATGAGAAATTCAGGAAAAATTTCCAGTTTCTCCTGGAGAGTACCAGGACATGAGACTGTAAGTGATGACAACCATACAATGATGCCAATTTCAACCTTTTCAGTTAGTATTTTGTATTCTTCATATCCAATTTAATGTCTTACTGGTAAGTATTTAATTCTAATTCTGGCTGATGGTGTTTGGGAAAACTGTAAAAAACAACCAAAGATCAATCAGCTTTCATAATTAATAATCATGCTAGTAAGTAACAGTAGTTTAAAGTTGTGTGTCTACATTTTGTCCTTCGTTGTTGGTTTGTACTCATGGGCAGCGGCCGACTACGAGAAAATTCATGGAAGTAAATTTTGATGATTAGCAGATTTGTGTGTGAAATGTTGGTTCAGGCGGTTTATGCCCAGATCTGTTTGTGCGGCCTGTTAATGACACCCAGTGATTTTAAGGCAAACATATACAGTATTAAGCTAATTGTGTTCGTGCTTCCTCTGTAAGTCTCTAAAGAGTTTTGATAAATCAAGAACAGCTCTTCCTCCTTTGTGGAAAACTGCAGCATGTAAAATTTTGGTGGTTATTGGTGGCATTTTCATGAACTCTAATAAGACTAATAATGTATTCTGTATGGCAAAAATGTTTATTAAGGGATCAAGCTGCACTTTTTTAACTTGGGGATGCAGCTCAGGAGTCCAGTGCACCTCCTAATTGGATCCTATGGGGGTGCTCAAGGCGCAGACATTAAAGTAAAAGAGTCACAAAAGTGTCCCCAGTCAATCTAAACTTCTTACCACACAGCTCTCAGGCTGCCAAGAGTCTTTGGGCAGAAACATGTAGGAAACTGTATAACAACACTATAAAAACATTCACTTTTACACAGCATCTGCAGCTTCGGCTCTTCATTATCTCATGTTTGATTTTCAAACAGCCACACTGTCTGCACTTAGCACTAGCTTGTGCTGAAATGTTAAAGTCCTTGCTTCTTTAACCAGCTGCATATGAAACAAGTCTTGCTCTCAGAGTCAGAGATCGTCTGTTTCCAGCTGTTCGCTGCCACCGCGGGACACTTATCGACCCTGACACCGCTTTTGTAAAAGTACACACACACGCTCTGCAGTTATTGCTTATTTCCTCACATCATTTAACTCCTCTGGTGCACCTGGGGTTACCAGACATGGCCTTCTCAGTTACACTTGACCAGGTTGGGTCACTCCACTCGCTCTCCAACCACAGATCTGTTTTTCCCCTCCAGCTCAGCATTAAGTTATATGGGAAGTGTCAGCGTTTCTTTGATTCAGCTCCCTGATGCTTTGAATGAATTATTTCAGCGTGTGCTGGAGAGTCCAGTCATTCACTGTTTAACCGGGTCTCAATTTAAATCACCTTTTCAGAATACCATCTAATCTCTGGCCATTGTTGGGGATAAATGTTTGTAGTAGAGGTTAGCAACACTGGATATATTTCCTCATTCATGACAATAAAGAGGCTAATACAGATACGTAATGTGTGATAGATTTCACTTAAAGGAAAGGTTTATGGATTCAAAATTTATAATGCAGTAAAAAAAAAAAACAAGTCTCCATCTGAAGCTTGAGACAGGCGCGGCTGCTTTGATTGACAGTTCTCCCGATGTAGGAATCTGTAGCTAAGCATTGGTCCCCTAACCCCGGCTGTGCTGGTGTATTATTTTGGAGCATTTTAAGTAAATAATCTGACAAGTTTTATATATTGCAAACCATCAAGAGGATTTGTACTTCAGTTCAGAATTTATTCTGTGGTTTGTTAGTCTGCTATTTGCACAGTTTATAAATGCAGCTTGTTAACCAAGCTTGCTAGCATTAGCTTTTTAGCATTAGCTAAATTCAAAATACCCAAAAACTAGCAGATTGGTGGCCATGTTTATTTTTTTGTTGATTACATTTCGCATTATTAACAGTGACAAGAATTCACTGCCAAAAAGCAAAACTGGAGAACAATCACTCGGATACGGAGAGCAATGGTCTGTGGCCACCACAAACCATCTCCTTTAAAGGGTTGTCTTGTTGTTGCTCCTCCAGTTCATCTGTTGTCACTTTGATTTGCACCATTATGTTTCCTAATGATACGGTGAATTCAACTAGTAAACATGCAGCAATATCAGGGCTTATTCAGTGATTCACTTGGAATTCCTATTTTTTGTTTGTTTGTTTGTTTGTCTGTCAATTTTGCATGTTTAAATTATTTCCCCCCATAAAGACCTGCAGCCATAAAGCAGTTTTAAAAATAACCTTCACAGGTGAGCAAGTTCCTTTCACGCTACCAGCTCCACAGTCAGCATAGTGGCCTCATCTAATATGACACATAGTGTTTGGAATAGCAACACAAGTTTGGCAATTTTTCCACTGTAAAAAGAAATGCTTTGTCTCATGGAAACAAGTCTGAAAGTAGCCAATTTCATGGAAAGTCCCCACGGCCGCCTCTGCTCCAGCTGCTCATTGCCCCCCATCGCCTCCTGTTTTCCACAAACACGAGGACGTTGGCTGCAAAACAAAAAGCACGTGAAGGCACTCTCGCAAGAAGAATCGTCCATGTAGTTCACCTCAGTGAAGTCGTCCCTGGGGAGCAACAGGCTGAGGTATTAGCCAATCACAGCTAACTCCCCTCCCTGCACAGTCGGCCCGAAGCTGGACGTGCACGAGAAAAGGGTTTGTTGTGGTCAGAAACATGAGAAGCGCTTGGCTTTCGTCTTCTGAGCGTTGAGTAACACAAGCCGGTGGGAGAGCACAGAAATATTTGCGTATAAAGTATTAACATTAATATGCGTTTCCTGCTTCCATTAGCACTCGGTATCTGGCAGGGACTGTGTGAGACCTGCTTTCTTTTGTCCCTCCACCTCCCGCGGTGTTGTCTCACATTTGTTTTCCATTTTTAATCTTTTTCTAAGCGACCAGGTCACACCGAGTCACTAAAAAGCGGCAAATATCATCTTGTTAGACAGAATTTGAATAATTCGTGAGATTTAAGTGCGTGAGTGATTGTGTCATCTGCAGCAAATCCATGGTGTAATCCCCCTTCAGACTGAGGTGGTGCTTTCTGAACTGCATCTGATTACAAGCAGTTAGAGTTTCATTTGGTAAAGGAAACAATGTTGATGTGCTGCATCAGACTCATAGAGAGGTTTTTGGACTGGAAAGTCAGGGATGAGGTGTGCCAAACCAGTGTTCACACAAGCTGTACAGCTTAAGTAAATCATTTCATAAAGCCACGGGCACACAGGGCTAGTGACTGGTCAACAACCCCTTGGCAACCATGGTTGCTAGGGGACATGTGTATTGCCTATCAGTTGGTAAGTGGTGGTGTCTGTTTCTAGAAGAAGATGCTGCCTCGTAAACCTTCCTGTGATTGCTTTGGTAAAACTATTGCTGCAAACAACATGTTCCAACAGGTGAAACTTTTACTCTGAAGGGACGCTGTCCTGAGAGTCCCTTCAGAGTAAAAGTTCAGCAGTTGGCAAGTATTTGCAGACATATTGGCATCCTTCATGTAAACTATTGGTGACAGCAGCAATCTGCTGGTGACCAAGGTTTTCGATTCACACTAAGGTTTTTAGTGTGTACCTGGCAACCAATTTTATCTGGCAACTGCCAGCAACCACTCACCAACTGCTCTGGGATAAAACACTGACAGTCACTGACCGATTTCGCAGCAACTGTGAGCAACTTCCAACAACTACTCACCAGTCAACTGTTCTCCAGGCCCACATAAGGCCTAACAGGATGTGTTCCTTTATTTTAAAGTTAATTTTTGATTTTATTCAACCTCATAATTTTGATTTCTGACATGAAGTCATGTCACTGATGCTTGCACGGCTTAATGCAATGTTTCTTTTAACAGCTTTAAAGCATTAAAAGCTTTAAATTAATTTTTGTCTTGGCAACTTTGTCAAAATCTCTGTTTTCTAAACCCTTTCTGTCATTTCTGAGTGAGGACATCACAGCTGGTTTAGCTGCTTTTAATCTGATTTGATTTATTAATGCAGCAGCGTGCACAAGGAAGCGTGTTTGATCCAGCAGAATGTAACGTAGTTAAGATGGAGAACAGATTTCGAGATTCATGGAGCAGTGAGAGATCTCTTTATGTTGAAGAGATTCTGGGAGCACAAAGCATATTTATCTGGCAGGACTGGCAGAGAGTCAAACTGACCCCAGGCCTCCAACTGAGATCAGGTCAAACTCGGCTCCAGATACCTTTGAGCTGAAGGATTTACTGGCAGAGATGATGATTCTTTACTACGCTGGTTTCATGACTTGGATTCTCTTTGGTCAGCTGTGGGTGAGATAATTTCCTTTTCCATCCTTAACTTGGAAAATAATGTGAAATAATAAGATTTAAAAGAAAATAAAGGCGAGTGCTCTGATTCCTCTTTATCGTTGCTGCCCTCATGGAATCACCTCATGAAGTCATCAGAATTTCATCAGAATGTATCTCCGTGAGTAAAATGTTATCAAAACAGATATGTGTAATGGTTTATACCATAAAATCCAGGTTTTAATAGCACACATCATTTTCCAGAAGTCACACACATTTCCTCAGAACCCAAACTGTTTTTAGACAAATCAAAAAAAGAGCTGGGAAGCAGAAAAAAGCGTCAGTTTTCCACCCATAGGGAAGAGTCGCTTTTCAGCGTGATGTTCAAACTGTTCCGCTCCACTTAGTTTTCCACGGGATTTTTGGTATCAAGAAAATCTTATTTCCAGGTATTTAAGCTCCAGTTGTTTGAAGTTATTTTAAGCACAAACTGGTACATTCGCACAGTGTGAGAGTGACGGTGTGCTAGTGATTAAAACAAGATTAACAGACACTATTTTGATAACAGTATAATTTTAAAGAAACACTTCCAAGAACTTGTTTTTGTCTCCTAGTTCTGGGAACGTTCGTGGTTTTGGATCCTTTTAAACAGGTGTTTGGTTTTGAATCGATGGGCAGAAAAAAGCAAAACATTAAAGACACTTGGAGAGACACTTTTCAAGTTTTCTGACCTTCTGCAGAGAACAGAAGGTTAATGCAGAAAATGTTCTCGGCTAAAAGGCTGATGGGGTACTGTCGTCACCCTGCCGGGCGGGTGGGCAGCTTTGACCCACAAGTTTGTGATTCTCATAACTTGAGAACGAAACGACGTAGGAGTTTGAAATTGATACCATACGTGCACGAGGTATGAGTATTTGTTAAAACTGTAGAATCAATGTTGGCAGAGGACTTTAAGGAAAGTCATTTCCTCTTCTGATTATAAACTAAGATTTGGAGTCTGAAATGTCAGCATGTTAGGTGACGGCTGTGTGCAAACAGGAATAGGACCCAAGATGCAGACTCCGGAGACAAACTTAAACCAAAACAGCTTTAATGCTGAACGTAAACATAACATAACATAACTGGGAAAAACTGAAAATAAACTAACACCGGTGGACTGGCAAAACACACAGCAAAATAAACGGTAGATCGCGACACAGACACAGAGAAACACAGGGCTTAAATACACAGAGGGAGCAATCAGGGAATGAGTAACAGGAGGGAAACACAGCTGGGACAAATCAGAACTGACGAGACCAAAGAAGCGTAAACTGAACACACTGAGATAAGACAGAGACCTTCAAAGTAAAACAGGAAACACATAACACAGACTCACATGCAGGCACTACAGAGGGAACAGAGACGTGGGACCAGGGCAGACACAAACACTGACTGGATGTGGGGATACAGCAGACAGGGAAGACAGCAACTATGGAACACAGACAGAAAACCAGAACACTAAAACTCTAACCAACCCCACCCAGAGAACCTAAACTAAGAATGATCCTAAAACCCATAAAGCAAAGCTAGAATATAATGAAATAACAAAATCAAAGAACCAAAAACACAAAACACTGGGTCAACGACCCAGGGACCCTAACACAGCAGAGGATTGGAAATCAGCTTCTGCTGTAACTCAGATCACATATACACGACTCAGACACCATCAGTCGTTAATGGTCTTACAGTAGACATACACCAGATATGTGAACTAAACAGGCCAAATTTCTTTCTGAGGTACCGTAGCAGGAATAAAACATTTTAGGAAGTGACATGAGGTGGTTCAAAAGAAACTCCACTAGTGTTGTGATTCACATATGACAGAAATACAGGAAGCAACAGGCAGAGTTAAAAAACAAAAGCAAGCAAGAATCAAATTTAAAAAGTCCAAAGAAATATTAGTCCAGAAACACAAGGGCAAAGTTATCCAAGGAACAAGGAGGCAACAGGAACACAAACACGGTGCAGAGCAAACAAACCAAAAAAGCAAAATGAATCTCCAAGGACTGAAGGAAGACTGAGGACACGACACAGAGAGGAACAAGGCACAACTAAACATAACCAAGAAACAAAAGGAAACTAGTCACTGGAGTAATGATACACTAACTCAAAACAAGAGGACATAAAGGTTAGGATTAAATACAGGAGACAATAACAAAAGCCAAAACTGAACGTTTCATGTGTTTCACGCTCAATCATCCAGGTAAGGACGTCCCAACGTCCAGATAAACACAATCAAGGACTGAAAGGTTTATGTGCTTATTTGTTGAAGGATTCAGACGATTAATTGATTAAATCAAATGATTAATAACAGATTTTAGAGGCGGGACAAGAAGCCGAGTACGAGTTAAGACACCTCGACCCCCAATATGTGAGGGGTTTGGGGCATGTGCAGCGGGGGGAAACAGGGCAGACGCTTGGAAAAGCTGGTGGAGGGGAAAACTGCTCAGACTGCTGCACCTGCATCTTTTCCTTTTTCTTATTGATTAGGTGCATTTATGTTATTTACATTACCCAAACCCTTGGGATCACCCAACCATTAAATAAAAAATTGACTTCAAAGGTAAAACCAGAGGAGCTGTGCTGGAGCTTTCAGGTTTAAATCTCAGTATTTATCCACAAACACGATTTGATTTGTACATTTCAGCTAATCTGGGGCTTAATTCATCAAACGCATGTCCTGTATGATCGAAGATTTCACTTCAGTGTGACTTTAACAGAGTAATGAAAACCTTCTGTCCAGCACTGTCCACATATTGTAGGCCCATATGAAAAGAAATCAAAATTGAAGGTACACTCTGCTTTTATTAAAGACATATGCTGCACAAGTGGCAAACTCGCGGCTGCTTCATCAGCCAGCCCGAGAAAATGTCACAGTGAGTGTTTAAAGTTGCAGCAGGCAGACAACAGACGGCCCGCCCCCTCAGCCCACTCCCACCCGAGGAACACAGGCATGCAGACATGCAGACCAATTTTATTTTAAAGAATCAAAATATTACACAGCTCTGTCTGTTGTATACAGTTAACCTCTGGCTGTCATGTAAAATAAAGACAGTGCAGTTCAACAGAATTTCAACAATGTCTCTCGTTCATTTTCATAATGACTGGAGCGTCTAATATTACAATAATAACAAAGTAAAATTCAAGTAAAATAAGGTTGTTTTTTTTAAAAATGAAAAAGCTAACTGTAATATCTAAAAATAACAATAAATAAATAGTAAAAAAATAATAATTTACTCTCCAGATTATCTCAGTTGCTTTATGTTTCATTTATTAACAAAGTAGGAAACTTTTATTTTATTTTATAACATCAGAGGGACTCATGTTAGCCTGCAAAGCTTTATCGCTTCTCCACCCTTTAATAATCAGCTCGTCCCTGCTTGTCATAATAATAATAACAATAATTCATATAATACATAATAATGTGAATAAATAAATAAAATAAATAAATAAATTTCAGAAAAAGACTCACAAGAGGAGCCTATAGAGAGTCTTAGAGCTGCTGCTGGGAAACAAGAAGCATCTGTCAGTGTATTCAAACCATGATTCTGCTTTCTAAAGCTGTTGGATGGACGGGGTTAATATATAAAAATAATAATACTAAATCAATAGATGGTTTAAGTTTGAGTTTTTCCTTTTCTTCCTTTTCCTTTACTACATTTCAGATGTTTAAAATTTCAGCTTTAACCCATTTAATCCCAATTTTTTCCCTGCAAAATTAGTGCATGCATTTTCCTGCTTAGACTTCCCCTGCACAGTGTGTTCAATGTTCTTAATATCATAGGGGGTTCAAAGGGCAACGATTGTGGGATTAAATGGGCTCTGCCTCGTCCTCCCTGATTAACCACTTGTGACTTTTGCTATTTTTTTCTTTCTCACAGAATTTTCAGTTTTAAAGCCCACTCTGAGTAAAGGACTTGATTGGTTAAATAGTGTCATGTGGGATGAGTTGCCAAGCGATTGGTCCGTGTGTGTTTCCTGTGTGCATAAAATCACGGTTCCTATAATGACGATGGAAAAAGCTGCAAAATTCAAAACAACCTTACTGTAAATATGAGAAAAATAGAAATGGTCCGTAAAGATCAGTGTCTGAGTTCCCACAGGCCACCTATCGGTGAGTTTAGAAAGTAAAAAATTCAATGCAAGACTAAAGATACATTATTACGTTTATTTGAGTAAAATAAGACTTAAAATGTTTAATTATGAGGCTGCAGAGTAAAGCTGTGTTGCTGTAGGCATCTTCTTTCCTGGAGGGTTGGGGGGGCAAGTTGTGCTCAGGGACCCTAAAAAGTCTTGCGCCTGCCCTGTTTTGCACAATAATGAATTTCTCATCAGTGACATGTGTGTCAGTGGTGTCTTGTAACTGTTATGTTTTATTTATCTGGCATCACACAACAGCCAGCTGAAGCTGAGGTTTCCACTGCACCGTCTCTTATCTGTGACAGCGGCACCTGGCAATAAGATGTTCGCTCGTTTGAAGTCTTTTTCTCCCCTTCGCCTTTAACTTAGATTACAGCTTCTGGAGCTGGAAGCCGCTGCACATCTGTAAGCCAGCGGAAATACCAAAATCTTGCATGCCTCTTTGATTGTTACATTCAAGATATCATGTGCGCTACCAGCTCGGCTGCTGCAAACCATTAGGCTCAGTAACTGGTGGCTTGTAAAATACGTTTAGAAGTTCTGGAGACAAGGCAAAGGGGATGAGATGGGGATTCCACATGGTTATCCAAGGAGATGATAAACAAAGGGAGAAGGTGATACAGTCTCTGTGATATATTGGGCACATGTGGGATCCTGGAAGGAATAGAGAGGATGAAAAAAATGACTTCAGAGTGAGAGAGGGAGGGCAGAGGGGAGCCTCCTCTGATTTATTCTTTTAAGTTTCAGGGCTTGTGTAGCCGAGAACAAGATTGGTTCAGTAGATCACATCACCCTATATCCTTTACAGATTTTCACCTCACCCCGCCTTGACCAGTGACAGAACGTGTACATTTATCAACTACCGAGTACAATTTGGAGACACGTGTTCCTTCGGGTTTTTTTGTCCTTTGCAAATCAGGGAAAGTTTGCACATTTTAATACACCACATGAACTTGATGCTTTATTATCTTACAGAGTGCACTGAGCTAAGAAAATATTTGACTGGAAAAGTGTCGCAAGTAGTACAATAATGCAAAATGACTCATATTTGACATTTGAGGTTTTGAGTCCTCAGCATCAGCAGTGTGACCTGAAAAGCCTGATGTATCCAAGCAGACAGTGGGATGTAAGCTACTGTGAGCAATAAACTGCAGACAGTTGCCAGATGTAGCAAATTAAAACTCATGGATGCAAACTGATGTGTTATGTCTTGTTTTGGAGGACTTTCCGTGACACTCCTTTGTGCATCGTGGATGCAGCAGTGTGTCACTGAAGGAGTTCTCCACTTCTGCAACTGCTTCATGCACGGGGGAGTTCTTCTGTGTCCTCCCCCCTGCACTGGGTCAAGAGGGGCCATCCTAGAACAGACGCGGCCTTACTGATGAGTTTATCCAACCGCTCCCTCTCAGCTGTAGATAAGCTGCTGTTCCAAAAGGCAACACCACAGAAGAAGGCTGACACCACCACAGAGTCAAAAAAGGTCTTCACGAGCGCCCCCTGCACCCTAAAAGATCTCAGTCTCCTCAGCAGGTAGAGTCTGCTCAGTGTTGTGATGTCAGTCCAGTTTACTGTTCAGGTGAACACACAGGTACTATCTTAGGCGACCGTGGCTCAGGGGGTTGGGAATCGCATCTGTAACCGGAAGGTCGCCGGTTCGATCCCTGGGCTCTCTGTCCTGGTCGTTGTGTCCTTGGGCAAGACACTTTACCCTACTTGCCTACTGGTGTTGGCCAGAGGGGCCGATGGCGCGATATGGCAGCCTCGCTTCTGTCAGTCTGCCCCAGGGCAGCTGTGGCTACAACTGTAGCTGCCTCCACCAGTGTGTGAATGTGAGAGTGAATGAATAGTGGCATTGTAAAGCGCTTTGGGTGCCTTGAAAAGCGCTGTATAAATCCAATCCATTATTATTATTAGTGTCACTTCCCTGGTGTCAGTGTGGTTTGTCTGCCCCTGTGGAAATCCACTTGGTATTCCCACGTTCATCAGTACGGACAGCGGTTCCACAAAGTCCTGAATCCACTCTCTGTACTCCGAGTCATCCTCACCTGTGATGAGGCCAACTATGCCAGTCATCAGAGAAGTTTAGGAGGTGGCAGTCTGTTGCAGTTGGAGAAGTCTGCAGTGTAGCGGGCCCTCACAGTCCCCTGCAGACCAACAGCTCCAACAGCTCCAGCTTGGCCCTCAGAAATCCAGGCTAGTGTTAAAGGCACAGAAGAAATCAAAGAACATGATCCTCATAGTGCTTCCAGTCTTCTCCAGGTGGGTCAGAGCTCAGTGCAGGAGGTAGATGATGGCATCACACACCCTGATGCTACGCTGCTATAACAACTGGCTGCTACGGCAAATAATAATGACATGGTTCAAATCAGCGACCTGCAGTACACTGTGCAAATAATGCAATGATCTGATCACCTTTAAATGGATGCAGCCATGAAAATTCCAACATGTGTTTAATTTATTATTATTATTATTATTATTATTATTCCTTTTTGGTGGAAGTTTAATGTTTTAATGTGAAATTCTAAACAGACTCAAACTCAGGACATCATAAAGGCAGGAAGGCAGGTAATAAAATAAGATGTCATTTTTATTGTCTTACAGGCAGTACTAAAAACAGACAGCTGGTTGAGCACATGATGTCCTGATATGAAGAAGATATTCAAAACTTCAAAGTGAATCCAGCAAAAGCAGGTCAGGCAGCAAGAAAGGAGAAAAACGGGAAATTCTTCCAAAAAACAGACAGACCAGTATTGAAATGCATCCTCTCAGGAACACACTCTGTGTCACTGCAAACAGGACAAACAACCAATAAACAAATAAACAAACAACAACAACAATTATTAAGGCAAACACTTGATGGCACTAAGTCTCCAGTCATTTAACCACAGATGAAGGAGTGCAAAATTATCACCACATTTTTAAAAAGTTTATTCAGTAAAGTGTAAAAAACGACTTAAATCCCAGCTACACTGTCGCTGTGGTTTGATGGGTCAGTGCAACATTATCTGCACTTTCAGTTTTCAGCATTGTCCCATTTATTCATTTCATTTAATTCATCAGTAATTATTATTTAAGGCTGGACAAGCCAAGTTAGATATGTGTTAAACAGGAAGAGCACATGTTAGTGAAAACTCCTGAGCTTCTTGCACCCAGAGCCAATGAGAGGCCCTCGTCAACCTCAGGTTGGACAGATGCAGAGGTCATCTCACGAGGGGGGGAGACTTCCAGAGCACAAGAGGAAACCTCCAGCAGAGATTAATACACTGCTTTATATGTTCCAATCTAGTTTCCAGATCCCGTTGTGCTTTCTTTATTGCTCTGTGAGCATTCCTGTTCCTATTGTAACCCGCTTGCACGGAAATAGCTGCGTCACACTTGCCGAGGCGATGATTTGAAGTAGTCGTAGGAGCAGCTGGACTCTGCCGAGAGGACCAGATCTGCGCGGGTCATCAGCAAACCCACATCAAGGAGCTGAAGCACTTCAAATCATCTGTGTTAACTTTTATGGCAAGTGTTTATGCAAGGTCATGCACATTGACTTGCACCTTTGTTTTATGCAGGGTTGAAGGTACGCATGTGCGAGGTGAACAAGTATCTCGTTTGGTCGCTCTGGCTCCTGACGCTGTTGAGCGTTTCTTTTTTTGAATGCTCTGGTTCAGTGTTTGATCCTGAATTTGAGCATCTGCTCCATCGCTGTGTTTGTGTACGTTGTGGTTCGGCAGGACTGGGTTAGGACTTTCTTCTGTTTCTCGCTCCCATGTGTCATTTGTTAATTTTCTCTGCTGGTTGTTGGGCTGGCTCGGTGGTGGGTTTCCACCCCAGGGTGGAGACTTTCAGAGGAAGCCGTCCTTCCTGCACCGGTCTGCAATGAAGCAATCAGCCAGTAGTTAAATCAAGGTCATGTGGTGCTGCAGTTCTTTGGCTGTCACGGTCAATATGGTGGCACTCAGGCTTCCTTTGTTAACAATCTGCTTTGAACAAATCAGTCGGGAGTCTCTGCTTGTGCTCTGTCGGTTTGGGGCCCCACTCCCCGCACACTGAGGATGTCTCCGGCTCCGCCGCTCCTGTAAGACGATACACTAACCTGTTTGTAACCTGTCGGCCCGCTCTCCACCTGTGCTTCTCTGGAAACTCGCCTGACTAACAAGTGCCCCTCCCACACTCAGTTTCACCACGGCAACAAAGTGAAATCCCCTGACCTGAAGTCACGTGCTCATCTTCGCCCCCAGTGTCTTTATTCATTGGCAGATCACGTGTAAAAACACAAACGTTAAAAACAAAGCAAACAGAAAAGTCACAACATAACAAAACAGATTACAAGTAAACAAATAGCAATATTAACATTTTTACAGAAGGTGAGGGGGGCGAGCAGCCCCCTGCTCCAGGGTGAAAGCTTCGTCCTTTGCCTCTGTTACACCGGACATCTTTCCTCTACTGAGCTTTGCAGCACATCAACTGGAAGCCAAGGGAGGCTGATGCTTTCGGCCCTGGCCCCCAAACTCTGGAAGTAAACGATAAATGTTCTGGCCCTGCTTTCTATCTAACATCACACTCACACTTGAGGAACGGACCAGAGAACAACTTGGGGTTCAGTAACTTGATTATTAAGACTTGGCTTTGGGCTCGATTGTTCAGGACTCCAGTTTGTTTCATTTCTAGCTCCCTCTGCTTGTTCTGGCCTCATCATATCCTGGAACGGTCACTGCAGATCTGCAGCTCATCTCCCCAACCTTTACCTCTGTTAGAAACACATGTCTTTCTTACTTCCACCAAGAAGATCATGTGATCGATTGGAATGGAAGATTTTACCAGCGGCTGACTCAACTTAGAAGTGATTCACTTTAGGAATCTATCAGGTTAATTATTGGAAGGATTCTTCTCCATTGCAATGTTCTGTGTCATATCCTTACACACACATATTTAGCTGATAAGCAGCATTAACAGAATGACACAAATGACACATTGTCTCAGTGAGCTGTCTCAGTGGCTCCAGATGTTCTTCTGGATCCAGTGAATCATTACATGCAGCGTGTGGAGGGAGCCTCCAGCCTTGGTGGAGGTCTTGTTCATTCATTCAGATATTATTGGTCGTAGGCTCTGATGATGTATCTACGATCTCGGGAGTTTTACGGGGCTTGAAGAGAACAAACAAAAGTGTGTCACTCTGACATGTGCTGCCGGAGGTATGATCACATTCTTTGTCTTAACCTTGTTGACCTCTTAGCAGAAGCGACTGAAACAAGTTGCCTCTGCAGTGATTTGTGGTGATGTTTCCCATCAGGCTGTGAGTGATTCAGTGGCCTGCATGTGTCTGGTCAGTCGTGTTTGCGCATGGATACAGACCAAAGGAGCTGCAGCGGAACAGATCGGCAGGAAGTTTTCAGACTGGGAGAGAAGCACTTCTCCTTACTCACGGGGGCCGAAGGGCGCTGAGACGAGCAGCTGTACACCAGGGACTCACACACACCACTGAGAGTGTGAGTGATACACAACACTGACACTGGGCAGAGGGATAGAGAGAGAGACAGGGGTCGTAAAGTCTCACCCAGTTTTAACATTTTCATTTCACTAAGGCAATGCATTAGTTATCCTGCCTAACAGAAGACTGCATTTCCCATCATTTTTGCCTCTATGATTGACAAATATCAAGCCTGCACATCTGCAAGCTGCTCTACAACCCACCTGTATCCAGTCAAACGGCAATAGTAACTGAACTGGTTCTTATGCAGTACTTTTCTACTCTACCTGATCAACACAACACACACACTCTTCTGTGTTAAGTGCTTCCTATCTAACATTTACACTCTAATAGATGCATTCGAGCATCTTGATGTTATTTTCCTGCCCGAGGAAATTTGGCATGCAAACTGGAGCAGCCGGAGATCAAATCACCAGTCTGTACCTTTAACTTCTAAAGCTCTAGTTGCTCCCTTTGACAGTCAGTGATCTTAACTAACATTATATGAAAACCCAAAATGAAAAAAAGGTTCAAAATAAAAATATTTTGAACCTTTTTTTTCATTTCATTTTCCTGATGACTTTTCTTTGCAGGAACACAAAAACCTCTTTGCATGAGTTTATTCTGTGTGCAGGAAAAATCATGATAAGGGATAACAGACAGAAAAGTAACTTAATGTGACAAACTGAGAAGCACAGAGCTGAACTGGGTCCTGCTGCTTATTTTGTCTTTGTTTTTATCTCTATTTTGATTAAAAGAGTGACAAACAGTGCCACAAATACACATTTTATACCCAAGCTAATGCTGCTCCAGTGTCATTCAACTTTGAGTGTTTTAATCACTGTGCAAGTCTTTGAGGTCGGAGCTCCAGCTGTGCGGGTCATCAACCTGAAACAGCCAAACCCAGAGAGGCCTTCATACAGATGGGGAGGTCCTCATCTTTACAAGGACTGAGCCCTCAGGAGACCACCCGGTCGCTACATTTAAGTCATCTCACTAAAATGCAAAGCTCATCGTCTGCCTCATTTAACGATTACATCCCTTTGGGAAAGAGAGAGGAGCGGCACAGAGCAGAAGGTGAAAGTGCAAGCTGAGGGAAAGAAGGAATCATCTCTTTTTCGGTGCTGAAGGCACCACGAGATGCTCTCTATAAGACGTAATGATCACTAATTAATGATCATGAAACTAAACTCACGTCCAGTTCATCATGTTTATAAAGCTGGGCAAACCTGCAGTCAGCTGAGACCGAAGAAGTCTCTGAGTGACGAAACGTTTCTCCCACTGAAAACACAAACATCCAGATCTCTATAAGACACTATACACAATAACAAACAGATAATGTGCTTATATGACATGAAAAAGCAACCAGAAATATAATGCTCTGCTTTGCAGTGCGCAGATTAAGACGATTTGTATGTAAAGGTTGAAGAGGAGAAAGTGGAGACTCACTGACGGAGGACCCTAGAGCGTCTTCAACACGCTTGATTGGCTAAACAAATACTTTGATATAGGCAGACTGAACACACACACACAGAGTTATCATCCTCTGCATTAACACTGCAGACGGCTCAGAGAAATGACAAAGGCACACCCCGATGGCAGCAGACTCCTCCAAGCAGATAACTGCGCATGAGGAAAATGAATGAAATGAAACTTTAGTTTGAGCCGGTCATCATTAAGGATGTCAGGTGTGCACTAACACCATAATCATGATCACACACTAGTGTGTTCTTTTACTCCAACTTCAAACTGTGATCACTCAGTGGTGTTCAGATTCGTGTCACGATCCTTCCATTTCTTCCAGGCTCCTGTGCTCCTCTGTCTCTGTCACCCTGTTTTTCAGTGTAAGATATTTGTCTGACTAAACATTTTGTTTAATCCGGGTGGACTGGACTCTACTCATCTTATTTAACTCAACAGGAAGTGTGTGTGCAGGAAGAAGCTGCTGTGTTCTGGTCTACTGTAGAACAAGGAGGATTTGCAACATTTTACAGTTGGTTGCATAGTCAACACTGACCATGTGTCCTATGCACATCTATGGTACTCTGCCACATCCCAGAATGCAAAGAATAGGAAGGCAGACTTAATGCATACACCTGGCAACTGGCTCAGATCACAAACGAGTTGTTCTACAGTTCCTCCAGAGGCTCTTGGTGCAGTTGTTTTGCTCCACACAAAGTGCGACTACTGTGTTTGCACCAAGCTGGAAAACTAACCAGAGTTTGATTTAAAACGGACTAAACTACGTGCAGTCCTTCTGAAGAAGGCAGATGTTTAGTGTCTCGGTCAACGGCACTCGAAGCTGGTGACATTTCTGGTTACAGGGTGTCAAACCAAAATGCACAGATGAGATTTTGTGCACCAAACAGCCTGCAGCCAGCTGAAACCGAAGCACATTTAGGGGTGATCCAAACGCTCTCTTTCATCTGAGATTTTACACAGCCAGGGACATTTTCTCAACAAGAAATTGTGAAACAATAAAGCGAGGCGATAAACGTTATTAGGCCGTTTACTGGACGAACTTCGTGGATGTTGATGAAAGCGGCGAGGATCGGGATGAAGAGCGAGCGGGATCCTTGCATCCACTTGCATCACCAGTACTTCTGGAGAGTCTCTCCTTTGTTACAAGCTGTCCAAGTGAAGCGTGACGGGACTTGAAACGTTTAACCGACCTCTTTAAACCAGGAACCCTTTTAGGGTCGCTCCAAGCCGTTACACATGCTTTGCTTTTCTCATCAGCCGGGTCGATTTGTAGGAAGTTGCTGGCTTTGTCGTTCTCCCCGGACCTGTATTATTCTTTGCCCTTTTCCAAACAATACCACAATACATCCTGATGTAATGTAAAAATGGCTCAAATTGGGCCATTAAAGTGCTCCTACCTCAGTTTAAACTCTCTGTCACTGAAGGTAAAGCTCAATACTTAGCAGTAATGGTGAAAGAATGTGGATAGGCCCAGTTTAAATGGAGCCATCAGCATGGCATGGCGAGAAGGGGAAAAGGAAAGGGCTTTTTATGATTTCCTTTGAAAAATTTATTCCAATTTATAAGGGGTCCTGCAAGGGTGTCGTATACAGTTCCCCCTCTCGATACTAAATCTTTCAGGCAGAAGCTTTTAAAACTTCAAATGCAGCTAGATCTGCTTACACATGTCATGCTATAGCCTATATAGTCCCCTTTCCTGTTCAGGCTCAAATGTGTGTTTCATGGATGTGAGAGTTTTTTTCCAGCGAGAAAATAGAAGAGCAGCCCACAGTAAAACGCTGCACATGTCGTCTGGCTTTCCCATCAATCCCGTGGACAGGCCGGGCACGGCTCAGGTGGCTTCACAACGGTTAAATCCTCAAATCACTTAAGGATGCTACACGATGAGTCTGGTCATCGTCAGTGTTGGTATTTTAGCAGGCCGTGGTTAGGCGAGGTGCAGAGACAAACTGATAATGAGTTAAATAGGATGCAGATTAAACTGGAATCATATGTTTAGATCAAATCCAGCGTTTCTCACATAAAGACTTTATAACGGTACAGATAACAGCCCACCGCATAACGACTTCATTTATTTATCTACTGTAATCCATGTGAAAGAACTACACCACCCACACCTGAGCAGTGACTCACTGCTAGCTCCGCCCTTTCCCGCCTCACATTAAGGGGTCGTCTGTATCATTTAGCTGCCTCTCCAGAGAGGAAAGGTTGTGGTTGGACGGACTTTATTTTCTCCATCTTGGGCTGCAGCTGCCAAAAGTCCTTCTCGTTCTGCCCTGGAGATCTGCAGATCAGGTGGAGATGTGGTCGCAGCAGATGGCTGCGTCTCCCTGAGCCTGATGATGCCGGAGGTTTTCTCTTTCAGTCAAGAGTCCTTCGATGGAGGCGACTGTTGTTGTGATCAGGTGCAATATAAATAAAGCTCAATTAAAGTGAACCTGCTGCACGCTGGAGGGCTGTCCTCACAAACGTGCGGTCAAAGGCGGTGGTCACCTCGCAGGATGAGGCTGAATTTCTGCAGCCAAAGTGCTCAAATCTTATTGGTCAGCAGCAGTGTTGGTCAAGTTACTTGAAAAAAGTAATCAGCAACTAATTACTGATTACTTCCCCAAAAAAGTAATCCCGTTACTTTACTGATTACTTATTTTCAAAAGTAATTACTTAGTTACTTAGTTACTTTTTAAAAACACGATTTACAACCTGAATAGGTGATAAAGTGATAGATCTTTCAGCCCAATTCTACTTTTTCTGCATAATCCATCATACAAAATGTAATCAAATGGAAAAGTCTCTTTTTTTAACTTGTTTTATTAGTTTTAATCTTTTAACTTTATGTATCAAGCAAAAATGTAATTATATGCAACATTCTCTGACTGGAAGAAATTAGTTTAACATTTAAACCTATTTTCTGCACATTCCAGCACATAAAATAAAATATTTTTTGTGTTTACACTCACTCTTTCAAATAGATGCAAGTAAAACACAGCAGAAAATAAATAAAGTCAAAGACTCAGCGGTCCTGTTGCTCTATTTTCACCTGTAAAGCAGGAGCAGGGTAGGCGGAGGGTTACCCTGGTGCAGGTGTGCCGCGGTCAGTTGAAGAATCCGCAAGTTTCTCTGAGTTTCCCATTACGTCGTAGCTACTCGGTGCTTGTTGGAAGTTTAGGGGTTTTTTCGCTGTAAAAAGAAGTTTTCTTCCCACGCACAGCGGACACTAATGTTTTTGTCCCTTTTTATGGAATCAAACTCAAAGTAAGGTCAGTACTTCCACGCTTTAAACGCTGCACGCTCATACTCTCTCCCACAATCGATATATGATCCACTGTTGATCTGCACACAGCTGTTGTCACTAACGTCGCACTCGCTTACGTCACTGTCATGAGACATTCTCGCAAAAAAATCACGGTTTTACTAACGCAGTAACGCAGCGTTCCTACGGGAAAGTAACAGTAATCTAATTACCGTTTTGGCAATAGTAATCCCTTACTTTACTCGTTACTTGAAAAAAGTAATCAGATTACGCGTTACTGCCCATCTCTGGTCAGCAGTATTTGGAGTCATGCATTCCTCACCGACTGACCTATATTTACAGAGATTAAATGAATGTTTGTCCTCCCGTTTGAAACAACCCTGTAATCCTGACACAAAAGGACGAAGTCCTCATTAGCATGGCCAACTCTTGAGTCTCACCTGGATGCTTTCACTGTTTTACTTTACTCAGATTTAGTTCAATTTAAGCATCAGCCACCATTAGGACAAGACTATTGTTTGACAGTCTTCTCCACAGAGATTATATATATATATATATATATATATATATATATATATATATATATATATATATATATATATATATATATAGCGTGGTATAAGCCACCAAGTAACCACTGTGGGCCTCTCTTATGACTAGTACGAACTTTCAGACCAAAAAAAAACTCTCACAGATCGAATCCAGAATAAACAGGACAAGAGGGTCAATATCAGTAAAAGATGTTCAACAATTTATTAACATGACAAGACACCAAAGTTTTGAGAAAAAGAAAAAAAACCTAAAACATCGCTACAACAAAAAAAAAAAAAATAGTAGCGGTGCAACCTTGCCAGCAACGAAGCTATCACCTGAGGGTTTGTTCCTCCTTGGCGGTCCCAGGTGCTCGTCACTCTAAAAGAGACAAATCCACCTCAAACATAAAAAGGCCCAACCGAACACTTATAGCATGCACTAAGTGCTAGTTCAGGCAATAGACGGTGGTAATATAAAAGCACTCTTAATAAACCTTAATCACGGCAAATCCACACACAGAGCACCACTAAAAAAATCCTCATCCCCCCGAGGTATGAGCCCCACTCAGGGATTGCACGTTGCCCGCTTAGTATTGCACCAACCCAATAAAAATAAACAAAACCCGAAATAAAACAACAAAAATAATTAAAAACGGTGACCTGCTAAAACCAACAAAACACAACCATACAGAGAAGGAGGAAAAAAAACAGTGACAAGTTCGCATGTGCAGCCTGACCTACAGGAGGGAATACAATATAAGTTAAATTATAATGCATAATAGACTTTTTTTCCCTTTTTTAAAATGTCAGATATATTAAATTAACATACCTCGAGTAGGCAACTGTATTTGCTGCACACCTGATTTGTCTTGGCCTTTTCTTCCACAGAAATCACTACTAAAACATAAATTATAATAAACATCAAATACATTTCAACAAAATTTAAAAAAAAAGGACACTAAAAGACAAACAGCCTATACCTTGAACCTCATCTATAGAGGTTTAAAACCACAGTTTGCGTCGTAGGCGATTAAACTTCTCGGCTCTTCACCTACTCACGCATCCATTACTCACAGCCGCTTGTCAGTGGGAATCATCAGCACCTGTTACTACGCCCTCTTTTATGCCCTCCATTGAGTCCCCTGGGTCCTAAAGCCTTCCCCATTACATATATATAGATATATATATTTAATTTTTAATCAATTTTATCAACTTTGCTGTCTGTGTGGAGCGCTCAGTGGATCTGCGTTCGACTACTCCGCCTAGGCTGCACTGTCGAGTGCAGATTCACTGAGCGCTCCACACAGACAGTATAGTCAGAAGGAAGAGCGCAGGGCAAGCTAGCAAGACAGAAGCTAAGCTCGCTGCAACATGGCAAATTGAACCTCCCCCACCCTCATTCAGATCTGGTGTTTGGAACTATTTTGGTTTTCATGTGACGTATGACCCTGAAGGTAAGCGCGTCATGGACTAAAGTAAAACAGTATGTTGGATGTGCCACGCAATGCTCAATTGGTGGGAACTAGTGTGTTAGCGCAGTTAGCTCGTTAAGGTGTTGACCCCGTCCAGCTCCACGCACGGGGCGATCCACGGTAGCTCGTTAACGGAGATTTGCCGTGTTGTGGCGTTAACGTCATTTCAGATTAACGCTGACAGCACTAGTGGGAACACAACGAATATGACTGCACATTTACTCCGACAGCATCCTAGTGCAAAGACAAGTGGAAGCAGACAAAAACAACAAGCAGCATGCTACAAACTTTACCCGAGTCATTTAGACAGCCGTTAGCACAGGATTCTCCTTATGGGGACCTGATATGTTTAATATGCTGCTGAGAATATAGCCCAGAAGAAGCGTATAGTAGAGCTTTTATTTTGAAAGAGCCATTTCTCTGTAATAAACTCTCTTTTCCAAAGATGAGTGATTCCTCAATCATATTTATTATTTTATTACTTTGTTGTTTCAGCAACATTAAATTTAAAAACTGTACTTTTGAGTTAAAATCTATATTTATAATTTTAATAAATGACAAATTAAAAAAGCATGAACATTTTTTTGTATCGAAGAAATATTGAACTGTGACACCAAAGTATCGAACTGAACCGTGAATTTTGTGTATCGTTGCACCCCTAATAGATATATATAGATAGCTAGATATGTATATACAGTGGGGCAAAAAAGTATTTAGTCAGCCACCGATTGTGCAAGTTCCCCCACCTAAAATGATGACAGAGGTCAGTAATTTGCACCAGAGGTACACTTCAACTGTGAGAGACAGAATGTGAAAAAAAAATCCATGAATCCACATGGTAGGATTTGTAAAGAATTTATTGGTAAATCAGGGTGGAAAATAAGTATTTGGTCAATAACAAAAATACAACTCAATACTTTGTAACATAACCTTTGTTGGCAATAACAGAGGTCAAACGTTTACTATAGGTCTTTACCAGGTTTGCACACACAGTAGCTGGTATTTTGGCCCATTCCTCCATGCAGATCTTCTCGAGAGCAGTGATGTTTTGGGGCTGTCGCCGAGCAACACGGACTTTCAACTCCCGCCACAGATTTTCTATGGGGTTGAGGTCTGGAGACTGGCTAGGCCACTCCAGGACTTTCAAATGCTTCTTCGGAGCCACTCCTTTGTTGCCCGGGCGGTGTGTTTTGGATCATTGTCATGTTGGAAGACCCAGCCTCGTTTCATCTTCAAAGTTCTCACTGATGGAAGGAGGTTTTGGCTCAAAATCTCACGATACATGGCCCCATTCATTCTGTCCTTAACACGGATCAGTCGTCCTGTCCCCTTGGCAGAAAAACAGCCCCATAGCATGATGTTTCCACCCCCATGCTTCACAGTAGGTATGGTGTTCTTGGGATGCAACTCAGTATTCTTCGTCCTCCAAACACGACGAGTTGAGTTTATACCAAAAAGTTCTACTTTGGTTTCATCTGACCACATGACATTCTCCCAATCCTCTGCTGTATCATCCATGTGCTCTCTGGCAAACTTCAGACGGGCCTGGACATGCACTGGCTTCAGCAGCGGAACACGTCTGGCACTGCGGGATTTGATTCCCTGCCGTTGTAGTGTGTTACTGATGGTGACCTTTGTTACTTTGGTCCCAGCTCTCTGCAGGTCATTCACCAGGTCCCCCCGTGTGGTTCTGGGATCTTTGCTCACCGTTCTCATGATCATTTTGACCCCACGGGATGAGATCTTGCGTGGAGCCCCAGATCGAGGGAGATTATCAGTGGTCTTGTATGTCTTCCATTTTCTGATGATTGCTCCCACGGTTGATTTTTTCACACCAAGCTGCTTGCCTATTGTAGATTCACTCTTCCCAGTCTGGTGCAGGTCTACAATACTTTTCCTGGTGTCCTTCGAAAGCTCTTTGGTCTTGGCCATGGCGGCGTTTGGAGTCTGACTGTTTGAGGCTGTGGACAGGTGTCTTTTATACAGATGATGAGTTCAAACAGGTGCCATTCATACAGGTAACAGAAAAGCTTCTTACAGAAGACGTTACAGGTCTGTGAGAGCCAGAGATTTTCCTTGTTTGAGGTGACCAAATACTTATTTTCCACCCTGATTTACGAATAAACTCTTTACAAATCCTACCATGTGGATTCAAGGATTATGTTTTTCACATTCTGTCTCTCACAGTTGAAGTGTACCTCTGGTGCAAATTACTGACCTCTGTCATCATTTTAAGTGGGGGAACTTGCACAATCGGTGGCTGACTAAATACTTTTTTGCCCCACTGTAGATATCTATATATATAGATATAGATATAGATAGATATATAGATATATTTATATATCTATATATATCTCTATATATATATATATGTCTTGTTTTTAACTTTTATGATAGAACAGATCCATAAAGAGTCAGAGTCAGCTAATCCTGCTTTCACTTTGGTTCACTTTGGTTGTGCATTTGGTTAAATATTTCTGGCACTGACAGTCGCTGCTCAAGCATGACAACCTGCAACTACTTTGAAATTAAAAAACCTCATTTTCATGCACCGTATAGAAATCAACTTATTGCATTTGTTCACATGCATATTGTTTTTAATAGGAGCTTTTGTTTGACATACAAAACTGTTCTCTACCAACATGTTGGAAATTCAGTAAATCCAAAATGCTCTGTGGAGAATCAGTAGTAATAGCTCCCTTATGCAGTTTCCGTTGCAGCATTTGCTACTGTAGAAAATATTAATACTGTTATAGCTCATTCCTAATCCAGGTAAATCTTCCTGGTTCCATGTTGGGAGTCTTTATTGCACTGACGGGGATTTTGCAGGTTGTGGTCAGATCAAATTAATTCTTTTTTCATATCAAGTGCTCATACATGAAGCCTGCAGCTGTTGTGAATGTGCAGTAGAAGCAGGACATGGCTGTAGAGCCGAGCTCAGCTCACCTGTGCTCCAGGGGGGAAAGTGGGGAGTAAGGTAATGGTTATAGAGGAGCAAATCTGAATGACGAAATCAGAGCTCCCGCCTGCTCTGCTTCTCAGCCTCAAACTGCTGCAACGCAGCAAGGATGCTAAATGATATTAAACATTTCTAGTCTCGTATAACGTTGGAAACATGCAAAGTACTGAAAAGCACAACAGGTGCAGATACACAAAGATAAGAAAATGGGGCTGAGACGATTACTCGAGGAACTCGAGTAATTCGAGTAGTAATAATGTTCATTTAGATTCTTCACGTCAAAGCTTCGCCTCATAATGGGACTGCTGTAACGGTTAGCATTGTTGAAAAATGAGCCGCCCCTGTTATGGATGTGCAGCATTAACAAAGCTGGATACGGTGGAGTTAGTCAGCTTCTCAGCCACTTTCTCCCGGCTACTGTTCGACAATACATATAAGTCCCCAAGACCTCGGGAGCACGATAGGAGAAAATATCTATCATATGGGACTGTTTCCAGTTTTTAATTTCTATCACTCGCTCGTTCGTCTTCATTTGCAGTCTAGTGTTAAAGTACCAAAACATTTTCAAGTTTGCATTGTTACAGTGTCTAACTTGTTTTTTCTGCATCCAGAGGCACATGTTTTTCCAAATGGCTTAAAACTGCAGTTCAGTCACTTTGGTGCTTTTCTCAGATCAGAATGAAAATTCTCAAAACCATTAGTGCAACCTCCACAACATTTAGTCATTTGTGCACATCATAGTAGCAATGTCTCCTTCCTCTGAACATGTATCAGTTGCTTTCATACAATTCTCTGCCATCGACAACATTATCATTTGCTTATGTCAATCAAAATGAACTCTACTTTTAGATGCTGAATAGTCGTTCCCAATAAAACTATTAGTCTTCATTTCATTGCTAAAGTCATTACATACAAAATTGGTGAATTAGTTTTCAAATGCTGTCAAGCAAATGTTATACATTTTTTAAATGATTTTTCCAATCCGGCCCCCTGGACACTTGGGAATGAATGAATGAACTGAAGACTTTTAACTGTATTTTTAGTTTTATGCCTTTGATTCTGCTGATAAAGACCTCCCATGTGGCCGTTCATGCTACAACATAATTAAGTAAAAGTACTGAATGTAACACTTCACACTTAGATTTTTAAAGAAAAGCAATACAGTGAAATTATGACTTGGCCGTGCAGACAATAAAGGTCCCAACAATGATACTCCCATCTTCTCAGCTAAATGATAAATATCCCGATGAGCAGCGATGGAGGAGAAGGCCTTCATAGGCAGCCAGCACTAGGAAACATTTAAGTTGGACCTGGTCTGTGGGGGTGGGCCAGTCCTCAATGGTGTGGACTTTTTCTCCAAAGTGCTGATGCCTTAATGATGCAACTTGTGGCCCAGAGTCTCCACCTCCCTTCTCACTCACTCTTCAGGCCTGCAGCTGTCACTCTCTCCATCAGCTGTCTCAGGGCATCCAGAGCAGCAGCAAAGATGCTCCCATGCACCAGACGTTCGTCCAGGTAGACAAGAAACCGCTGTCATAGGACACCAGCCAGCACACTGTCCATAAGACTCTCAAAGGTGGTGGAGGAATTGCTCAGGACCCTGAACTGCCATAGTCCCCCTGTCTTTGGTCTGTACTCAGGGGACAATTGCACCTGCCAGTATCCACTTGGCAGGTCAAGGGTGGAGAACGAGGAGGATCCTGCTACCAAGTCGAGGGGCTTGGTAGCAGGATGCTTCATGAAACCACATTAGTTCTTACTGCAGTGGTGAAACACTTAGTTTGGCCATAGTTCATGTTGAAACTTAAATCTACTGGAACCTTCTTTGGGCTCAGATTCAGCCAAATGCATCAAAGCTAAAATATTTAATCTCTGCAACAATGATCTCTGACATATTGCTAAAAAACGGTGTGAAGAAGTAGAATATGATCAGCTTAAGACAGGAAGAGCCTGCTACAGTCAATTTATTGCAGAACTTGTCACAAGATATTAAAGAGTCTAATTTTATGTGTTTATAATTTCAACCGCATAATTCACGAGTATCTACTACACTTTTTCTTGCTTTCCAGCGCTGACTTTTTGCACTAAAGTGGCTTGTTTCACATGGAGGATGAACAGAGGGGGAAACTAAGGCCAAGTTTAAGATAAATGAGGATTATTTTGAACTGAGAATCATGCAAAGCTGTTATAGTCCAAGAATAAAAGTGTAGCGTGCCAAATTACAATATTAATGTCCACATTATGAAAGTTAATGTTCACTTTCTCACATTACTCATTTAATACGCTGCATGTCAGATGTAAGATCTGAGGACAATGACGTGGATTTTTGTAACAAGAAGTTTTATACTATTCTATTTTAAAGCAACATGAACTTTGTAGAATCAGAAACGAGTCAAAATGACTGATTTCACTTAAATTGTAAGAACATTCAATAGTTGCAGCCCAATGAGAAGCTGATGTTTGTCTCCTGGACTCTTCTGATCCACTCTAGGAGATGGTGAATTATCAAGCATTTAACATGTATTTTTTCCCTCCACGGGCTCTCTGTGTTGTTTTACATAAATGGCCCATATGAGACCTGGAAGCAGGCGCAGCAGAGGCTTCAGCTGTCGACACGTTCCTCTCGGGCCCAAAGGAAGTGGATATTTTTCCTGGTTTGTTCTACATTTGGGTCGCTCTTCACGCCGTGGAGAACAAGTAAAAGCAGAGCTGCCCTCCACCACAGCAGCAGGTTTCTGACAGACGCTACCTGAGAAGTTTAGGACTTTGGGAAATTGTTCCACTTCCAAAACCACAAGAGTCATTAGTGTCACACATATATACTGTTACATTCTGAATATAATACACTCCCATGAATGGGAGCAATAAGCACCACCAAAGAAATGTGGCCCGAATAGGGTTTTTTTCCCTGGTCGTAGCAGGGGCGTAAATCTCTCCCTCCATCAATGTAACGTGCAGAGCCGAGCTAGAAGGTGAGCAGCTGAGTAGCACATGTTCAAAGACCTCCTGCAGTCTCCCAAAGACCTTCTTGATAGATTTCCTGCAGGTGGAGCAGTTTAATGTGTGCACCCACTTGCACAAATTTACAGTATATGATATTTCAGAGAGCGGGCGTAAACCTGATGTTTATCTCGACCTCTGCGCTTGTTCAGCTCCGCCGTTTTCCTCGTTTTCTGTCGTTTCATCTCCGTGCATCCGCTGTTCATTTTTGCAGGTGTGACATAAGTTTCCACATAAAGGGAATGGCTCTGGTTCTCCTGGAAAATGACTCCGGTCAAAGTTGTCACAAGGCATCGTGTCCTTTTTCCTACCGCTGAGAATATTTTAGGCCTCATTGAGTCTTAATAATGAGTTCTGCAGAATGAATCCACATCACACCGCCTTGTTAAACGCCACAATATTCAGGAAACTGCAGATCGTGTTTCAGTGTTAGCATTCTGTGGTGATTATTTAATGCAGTGCTGAGATGGTACGTCTGTGCTGTGTGGGGGCTTCGTCAGAAACAGGCAGCAGGGAGCGCTCCGGCTTTTTAGTCACACAAGTTTAATATGTTAGTGACTTTATGTGAACTAAAGACGAGTGAAACACAATTATATTTGAGCATTTCTATTTGATTTAGTTCTTTATTATTCTAGTTTTTTGTGACATTTACTTCTTGTGATATTTGAGTCTTCGGGGATGATTTTCGGGGATTGTGACATCTTATGTTCCACTTCATGTCAAATATGATGGGACGAGTTGTTTGTTGGTTTGCATCGTCTTCTTTCGGTGTCTCCTGCATCCAAAATGTTTTGTACCATATTTAAAACGCTACGTCCAGATGAACAGAATCAACCTTTGGAGATGTACTATTATAGTTTTTTAAAAGAAACTATAAATATATGAAAGTCTGATGAGGACCAACCACAGAATAACCATTCATATGTGTTACTAGTAATAGTAATTCTGTCACAGTTAATGAGGCAATCGTGTGGAGATGAGAGGAGTTTGGACCCAAGTGCAGACGCTGACGATGGAGTTTTAATTTACAGCAAAATGCAAACAAGACCAGAGCAGAGTGGGACTTCTAAGAAAAACCTAAACTGGGAGAAACTAACAAAAGAATATGAAGAACAAAGAAAACTGTGAACGAGGAGCCTGAGACATGAACACTGAGGAGGAAATGCAGAAGGAGAGACGTAGGGCTTAAATACACAAGTAAGAAAACGAGAGGATGGGGAACAGCGAGAACACAGCTGGGACGAATGTGACACAAGGAGACACGGAGAAACAAAACTCAGGACACTGAGGACACAGACTGTCAAAGTAAAACGGGAACGACAGACATGGAGACGCAGACTAGACATAACATGGAACACAGGGAGGTACAAACCCTGAAGACGAGAAATCAGAAGATACTGAAGGACTTCAGGAGCTGGAAATACAGAGACAAAAAGCAAGAAACTACCGATGATAAATCATTAACAAAATTAAAGATCAATAATGATGCAAACACAAAACACTGGGTCACTGACCCAGGACAGTGACAAATGTGTATTTAACAGCAGTAATATTTGATTTTTAACAGTACTGATGTGTTTTTTTAAATTTTTTGATATTAACACTTTTACTTGAGTTAAACAGTAAACTTTAAATAAAATATTCTGAGATGATTTTGCAGAATCTTCTTGTATCAGAAGAATTCTTCACTATTCCACCTTCATGTGCTCTTATTCACACACATGCTCTGTATTTAACTGTGTCATTATTAGGTATTATTAGGTGTCATTATTAAACCAAAGGTAACTATTTAACTAATCACTGCTAATGATTTCTTCTTTAATGCAACACTTTCAAAGTCCTTCAGAGTGATGTGAGCATCACAACATTTTGAGGCAGAAACAAGGCTCCTCTCTCCCCTCGTGTACAGTAAGGCTATACTTTGGCCTGTGACATGTGTGATTTGCACTGGACAGTATGATATACCATCCCAGTGAAACTGAAAGCAGCTCCGCAGCGATCCTGATCAAAGGCGGCTTCACCGTCTCTCCCAAAGATAGACTTACAGGTGATGTATTGGATGAGTCAACTGTCCAAATTTTGCTTCAGAGGTGGTATCCCCCCTCTGTCACGCAGGCTCCCCATAAAACACTTTCATGTAAGTCAGTAAAAAAAGAGAAAAGTCCTGTGAAAATGTAAAGATGGCTTCATGAACAGGGGTTTTATTTTTCATCTACAGGCTTTAGATTTCATTTCAGAGCCTCGTTCAGTGTCTCTTACACTGGCAAAAAGTCAAAGTGTGGTATCACTGGCAGAAATTCCCAATGCACACATCCAATAATTCATTTTCACGAGCGGTGAAGTGCAGGATCTGTAGCTGGACAAACACGCTACGACTTCCTGTTTTCATCCCATAACAGCACTTTTTATTGTCTATGTGACACAGCGCTGTACTGGTGCACAAATATATTCAGAAGAGTCGGCAGACTTACAGCATATCTGTTTAGTCTGATTGTTGTCACATTCTTATCTCGTGGCCTCACTCTTACTAGGAATAGACGGCACTCCATGGCTGGAAGGGTTTTATACGAATGAGAATGTTGGAATTAGTAGAATAAATGTAATCTAATCTGGATTCATTCTGGATCATTCTTCAGAAAACATCTCAACGATTGAACGTTAAATGGAAAAAAAACTGATGCTGCAGCAGTTTTCCTTTTAAGACATCACAAAGCATTTTCCATGCAAATAGGCTGCGTTTACATCTGCTCAAATGAGGTCACCCTGACGAACGCAGTGCCGGTGCAAACACAGACGTGTGCATTAAATCAGGCGGGAGGCCGTTCACAAGCCTGTAGCGATCAGATTAGCTCATGGATAAAACAAAACTAAACAAATACAGTTAAATTCTTCTTTGCAATAATCTCCACCTCTTTGCTTTGTCCGGCTCGGCCTCTGTTCTTTACAGAAACATCAACATCCGCCTGTAAACGGTCACGTTGCGACATATGAAGAGGTAATGTTGCTGTTTGAAACACGTTCGCCGGGCGGGGCTGATTCCTCCTTCCTAACTACCAACCATCTCCTGTAAGAAGATAAAGTTACTTTTAATCAATTAAACCTCAGCTTTTCAGCTTTTATAAGAAGTTTAATAAAGGAGACGTTCACAGGTTCGAGGAGATGTGACAATGACCTCTCTGCACTGAATCATATCTGTTATTAACCTCTGTCTCTCTTCCACAGCATGTCTTTATCCTGTCTTCCTTCTCTCACCCCAACCAATCACAGCAGATGGCCCCGCCCCTCCCTGAGCCTGGTTCTGCCGGAGGTTTCTTCCTGTTAAAAGGGAGTTTTTCCTTCCCACTGTCACCAAAGTGCTGCTCATAGGGGGTCATATGATTGTTGGGTTTTTCTCTGTGTGTATTAATGTAGGCTCTACCTTACAATGTAAAGCGCCTTGAGGTGACTGTTGTTGTGATTTGGTGCTGTGTAAATAAAGCTGAATTAATTAGCTCACTACTGTCAATAAAATGCTCATTTCTGTTATTCAAGCTGACAAACTCATAGGTGCCACGTAGCAGTGCTTTCTCCTAGAAATAATGTTTGAGGTGTAAACAACTAAACTGCAACAGCAAATATGTTTTGAAGGAAACACAAAGCGGGTGACATCTGTCAACATGAGGGCGAGAGGCTGTTAATCAACGTGTTTGGCAATTTGCAAAGACAGTGAAATGTCATCGTCTGTTTCAAAACAAAAATATTTCCCAACCTGAACTAAAACGTGTTTGTTGCCTAAACCAAAGCATAAATGTGACTCTTGATGTGTGAACCAGCGTCCATGCCAAACAACACACCTCGTGCCAGCACTAGACGCACTTTCACGGTGCTGCATGATTCAGGAATTTAAAAAAAATGGCCTTAAGCATAATTCACTCCACACATAGTTTATAAATGATGGTAGTCGGTGATGTGATGCTAATTTAATGGGCGGGGTTATGTTTGCCTCACAGAATTTAATTTAATGATGGAGTTTGAGAAGTTTTTAAGTAGTGGGCACTGTGAAGGGAGAAAACCCAACAGGTTTGAAATGAGTCCCAGGACTGTAAATGAAGCAACAAAATGAATAAAAATCACCTCTCAATTAATTCTCTGAATAACAGGAAGACATGAAGACAGTCATCTGTCTTTTATTTGACAGAGGACTCAAAGGAAAGCCATGCAAACACATTTTCTTTAAATAAAGTTTAGAGCTGCCGCTCATGATCATCGAAGCCAGCAGTGTTATAAACACAGTATAAAGGTCATGTTTCTGTATGAGATCATAGATCAGAAAAAGAAACTCCCGGTTTTCACAGAAAGTTTTGCAGCAAACAGATTCTTCAGATGTCAGATAAGAAAAAACCAACGAAAGCAAAATGATAAACAGGTCAATCAGACAAGAAGCATCGAAGTCGGACTTCAGTCTGTCCGTCCGGGAGCGACAGCATAAACAGCCTCTTCAAACAGCCGGGCAGATAAGAAATGGAAACCAGTTTCTTCACACTGTATTGTGCAGGAAACAAAATGTGGTGATGTGTAAACAGAGAATAGCACAGGCGCTGTTGGCTAAACAGCACCAAAGTGTCACAATGCAAACAGGTTATATCAGACCAAGGTTAAAACGTCGCCCTGCGTCTTCAGGTGTCAGCAGCTTTTGACTTTGTAGAGCTTAGTTGGGTAAAATTCAGTGAAAAACAGGAGAACAGGAACTCCAAGGAAAAAGAAAACAGGGCGAAGTGAGTGAATCCTGGGATCACATGTGAGCAGAAAAGCAGCCTGACTGTACTCGCTCAGTGTGTTCTGTTTGCAACTGAAATACATGATAAATACACACCTGCACGCCCATATAAGTGACTTTACGTTGTTAGGTATTGTGTACTGAACGCCTTCTGCTCAGGTTGACATTAGACCGAGCTCGAAGGTCATGTCGTAAACGTCAAATCGATCTGCGTGCTCCAAATAGAAAATCTGAGGACATTAGTTTAGTTTCTGAGGACATCATTAAAATATTAATATCATTTAGATCTCAGCTGCAAATCTTTCAAGTCTCCACTTTACATCCTTTTAATTTACAGACCCTCCAACAGCAGCTAGTTTACCTCTATATGTGCACAATGGAGTCAATACGAGCAAAAAGTTCAGCAGCTCCACTCAAAAGTAACCTGGTGGAGCCCAAAGGTACCGGGAACAGGAGGAACAGGGGGGGCGTCAGGTTCCACAGGACGCACCAGCAGGCCTGATTTAAATATCGCCGCGTTGCATCCACACAAACATCAGAATTTCAGCTAAACGCTTTCTACAACCACCAAACAGCTAAAACAACAAATGCCTCACCCTTCACTGCTTCAACTTATTAAACTGTTTTAACATATCTGATGAATTACTGACTATCATTAGTGCTCTGTAATATTCCAAGTATATATAGGGCCAGTATTTCTAATATCAGTGTTGTTACTGATACTCTGAACCTATAAAGGCAGCTTGTGTATGTTAGAGCAGTGCATGATTAATGCGATGAGTCATCATCATTTTGCAACTCTGTGATTTTAACTTACTTATTAGTCAATGCAACAAAACACACCGTTCAGCTTGTCGGGTATTTTGAAACTTGGTGTTTTGGAGACCTGGGATGTAAATGTGCTCATCTCTGAAGCACTTTGGCTCAACTGCTGTTGTTTACTTTTCCTATAAATAAATAGATTTGACAGTGAAAACAAAAAGGTTCAGACATTTTTCATAGCGCGTGTTTCAGGCTGCATGCTGGTGGTTAGCATGTTTCTCGTGCCGGGTTCTTTCTGCGTGGAGCGTGTTCTCCACATGTTTGCATGGGTTCTCTCGGGTACTTTCTCCCACAGTCTAAAGACAAAGAGTTAGTGAGGTTAGGTTAATTGGTAAATCTGAATCGCCCATAAGTGCGAATGGTTGTTTGTGTCTGTGCTGGCCCTGTGACAGACTGGCGCACCGTAGCACGCACTGTAAATATGTTAGCAGCCGTCACCTCTCCATCTTCAACCCCTTCATGAAGCGTCTTCTTATAAAAGCTGAAAACTAAAGTTAAAGTTGCACATTGAAGCCAAAACCAAGACACTGTTTAAGTTGATTAAAAGTGAATTTTATGGTTTCTGTAGATGCTGACTTTTTTTGAGTGTTGGATCAAAACTTCATCTGTAGCTGAAAGAAGCTACATCTTTGTATTGATGAAGTGAGCGACATCTCTGTGCGGCTTCAGTACCAACTCTTACATATGAAGTGTCATGTTTTATAAATTGATTTTGTTGCTGATTTAAAGAACAAAATAGCCTCAAACATAACATCAAACCCTTGTTTGTTGCCATCCTACATAAACAGCACATCTAATCCTGAGTTGGCTGTAAACATTTCCAGTAGTTGTACCTACAGCACGACTGAAGCAATGTACCCATCTGTAATGGTAAACGTTTATCTATTGCTCAAACCTGGAGTACCATCAGGGTATTATTTGGAAAAGGACGTGGAGGATATTTGATCTTATGTTATAAAAGAACGTGTGAATGCCACAGCTGAAAGCACCCATCACGAATCAGGGAACAAAAAAGTTTGGGATGATCAGACATTTTATTCCTAACAAGACACAGAAACATGAAAAAGCTGGCAGGTGAATAAAATGACTCCACAGTAAATAAACTCAGTCTGTATGTGTGCTGTGTGTGTTCATGAATGGCATTTATGCTGAACTGTGGACATGCTGAGGATTAACTGGTAGTGATGCAAAGCACTGCAGAGATTTTGCAGAGACATAAAACAGCAGATTAAAAGTACTCGACAAATTTTCTTCTACAGATGGTTAAAAAACAAAAACAGTGTTTTTAAAGTGAGGACAGTTTTCTGCTGTCACTCAGATCCATCAGCCAAGTCGTCCTTGCATAACTGTTTGTAAAAAACAATAATGTAGTGATATCATCAGTTTCACAATATCTCAACAGCAGATGTGTCACCACACCATCGTGACCAAACGTTGGTCTTCCTGACAGAAACTGACACGTTTTTTCCGAGAGGAGAGAACTGTGGGGTTGTCCCTCAGCACCGTCGTCCTTCGCACTGTAAGGGAGGCCGCCGGCGTTTAGCGAGTGAATGTGAAAGGATGAAAGAGTCACTTAAAAAGAACCCACTGTGCTGTGTGATGAATCTCACACACGGCACAATGAGGACTGAAACGCTGTCGCCCAAGTGAAGACGCACGGGGAACAGGAAGGATGCAGGAGAGGAAACCGGTCCTGTTTCTGTCACGCATTGTCTTTAGTTAGTTATGAGAATGAGTCCAGTCAGCCTGCAAAAACTGAATCCTTCAAACTAAAGTTAATCTTTTTTTGTGTGTTTTAAATGAGATGACACATGAGAGACTGACCTCTGCCTGTGTTAGGACATCCAGGACACACATGTCAGCTGTGATCTCAGTAACAACTGCGATGAGTCATTACAAACATTGTCATACCCCGTGCTTCGATATTTCTTATTCACTTCGGTGGAAACAGTAACTGCAGTATAATATTAATAGTAACATTCAAACCCTCCTGTCACACACGAGCACCGTCGGCTCCTCCAGACGAGCCGGCTTTGATGGACCAGTAAAAATGTCCCACTTTGTCCATGCAGACACAGGAAGTTCCAGTCTGGAGTTTTAATTGCTGGTTTGAGGACAGATTATTAAATCCATCTTTGACTGTGGAAATACAAACTGCAAAGACATCTGTGTGCAGGAGAGGCATCTGTGTGCTAAGGTGCCGTGTAGATGAAAGCAAGCTGCAAATAAAGTGAAAAGACAATGAGCTGATTTTCTTTAAGGGAAAAAACAGAAACACAAATGCATAAAAATAAAATGTATATATAATGTTTGTTAAATCAAAATAGCAAAAAGTGTCAAACAGGATTATTGTAAGCAGAAGCTTCATGTTTAAACACCGAGTCCGTGTGAAGACTTCTAACACATCAGACTGTGGATTAGTTTTAGTTTATAAACAAATGATTTCCCACGTTTTTCTCTCATCTTTATGTAAGAAGCACGTTTGTCAGTATGATTCATAACAAAGGAAGGAGAAACTGAATCTCACCCACTTGTATCACTTGTGTCCTCGTTCTCAGTCACCGGCGTTTAGTCCATTGTGATTTTCTGCTTTGCATCTTGTTTTCTTACTGTTTCAAATCTCCAGCTTAACATGGTCGTGTCTGCACTGATTAGTGTGAACCTTTCACTTTCTGTTCAGCTTCACCGTCGCAGATTTCTGCTTTGACTCGTTCTATGAGGCATTTTGTAAAAACCTTTTAAACTGTCCTAAAACCAAATGGCTTATTTGCCAAATAAATCACTGTGATCCTGGAACAACAGAAGGATCACAGATACTTATATAAATAAAGGACGTTGCTGTTGTGCAGCATACGTAAAAATACAAAGTCGATGCAAATATTCAAATGTTAAAACGTGAACAGGCTGTGATGTCATAATTGTTCCTAATGCAAATGTGTCAAACTGAGCTTAAGGTGACCTCGGAGAAATGCTCCTCCTTCTGCAGCCGGGTTAGAAAACAACGCCGCGTCAGAGGCCTCGTATTTAACATTGTGCAGCAGCGATGCTGAAGACGGACCTGATGGATTACACGTCTCTAACTTTTCATTTCTTTAACATCTGCTTATCTGGTCACATATCAGGGGTTTCAATGACACTCATTTTCTTGCTATAATTGTGTGTTCTGCTGGGACATTTGGGGCGTGGGCATGCCTCTGCATCATATTTTGACATGTGCATGAAGGGTTAGCCCACCTTAGTCCTGAGCATGTGCCCGGGTATGAAGGAAAGCCACGATCTGTGGAGCTCTGATGTCATCGTTCAACATGTTAAATCGTGTTTATTCGATCATTTTATTTGAAGTTCAGGAGGGATTCACCCCGTACTCATACATTATACATCTTTAAATGCCTGCTTGTCACACTCCGATCTGCACGGCAACATTGCTAAGCTCTATGCTGAGCTTCCAGTTGCCGATGCCATGAACTCCACCTCCTTGCATCCGTCATCTTACATCACGGTTTCCTACACCCTGTAGCTGCCATTCTCCCCAGTGTTGAACCCATTCTGCATCCTTGCCGTGCCTTCGCATGCATATGAAATTAAGTGACATCCCATTCTTAATCCACAGGGTTTAATACTATGTTGGCCCTTTTCAGGATTTCTAATAATTGCATCTCTTCTCGGGGAGGTTTTCCACAAAGTTTAGGAATATTTATGGGAATTTGTGACCCATCTTCCAGAAGAACATTTGTGAGACAGACACTGATGGTGGTCTCACAGTCTCCCCTCTAATTCATCCCAAAGGTGTCCTATCAGGTTGAGGTCAGGACTCAGTGCAGGCCAGTCAAGTTCTTCTACACCAAACTCTCTCATTCATGTCTTTGTGGACCTTGCATTGTGCAGTGGTGTGCATTCATGCTGGAACAGGAAAGGGCGTTCCCCAAACTGTTCCCAAAATGCTGAGAGCATGAAATTGTCCTAAATGTCTCGGTATGCTGAAGCATTAAGATCCAACTTCTGAAAAACAGCCCACGACATAATCATACAAACACCTCTAAACTTGATACTCGGCCCATTACAGTCAGACCATGCTGGATCATGTCCTCACAGTACCTCGCTGAATGAGGCTGTTGTACCATCATGGTTCCAGACTGGTACCACCACCAGTGCCTTTGAAAAAACACACACACACTGACATGTCTTAATGATTAGCACCTTGTAGCATTCACTCTCATCATGATGAAGTGCTCTGAGAGGCTGGTATAGGACCTCCAGCTTGTTTACCACCAAAACACTGAGGCTACTTGACTTTCCTCTCCAACGGGGTGAGAGCCAGCGTGTCCCCTCACTGAGCAGCTGGTCCCCTCAGGGCTGTGTCCACAGGCGGTCTCACCTGGTTCCTTGAAACTGCATCCCTTGCAAAGAGAGAATAGCAGTGTTTGTACTCCTGTGTGGGATAAGGAAAGCACACATCTGCCCTCCCATCCTCATCACTTTCTAGAGAGGCAGCATGTTGAGCAGCTGCATCTCTGTGTGGTTTGGTCAGTGCAAAGCTTTGGAGGGAATGATGAGTGCAGTGGAGAAGATCAGTGCTTGCTCCAACGTGGAGGTTTTATTGCAGTGGTGCAAAGCTAAAGCATTAAGCATTAAAAAGTCCCTTTAAATTTTAAATGTTCCCTAACAGATGAAGCTCTAATCCTAACAAACTTTAATTGAATAAATATTCATCTGTAACCCGACAGGTGAAAACAAAAACTAAAAGTATGAATGTAAATCAGTGACGTTGGTTAGGGTGAGCAACTGGTTTTGTGTAACTGCAATGGAAACGTTTAAGCTTGAGCTTTTAGACATTTTCAGTTTCAAAATGTTTCTGACAGCTTGAAATGTGAAACCTATCAAATTTGTTATGATCTAATAATAAATCCCTGATGTCGAGCGATTGATATTTCTGATTGCTTACAGAAGTCCAATATAAAATAACATCTGAGATTTTCTTAGAGACGTAAACTTCTGCAGATGAATAATTCCTGTTATGTGCTTTGACATCGAATGTCTGAATGAGGAAAATGAAACATGAGTCGGGGTAAGAAAAGCAGCCTGTGGGCCGGTTAGCTCCACATCATAGTAGCTAAAGGTTTAGGTTAGCCCTCACTCTGGAAATAAAAAACTTCTCATCTCAGGATTAACAAACTCCTTAAATCCCTGTGCAAACATCCGATGGATGCAGTACAACAGGCCCAGTCCACAGAGGCCACCTCTCAGGAGTCGAAGGATCCATTACCCCAACTGCTGTTTTGATGACGCAAGGATCCTGTCATGCAGGTGGTTTTAATGTTTTGGCTGGGTCTAAAGAGTGTCACATTACATAATGCACACTTTAACACTGTGGGTCTTAAATATAAATGAGGGCAGAAAAGCAGTGGATTTAAACTTGAACGTGTCATCCTCGGTCCCTGGACTTTATTGTGGTCCCTATTTTTATCGCAGCGTGTGTTGTTGTCAACCACACGTACACAGTGTTTGGTTGTGTTTTTCACATTGTCTCCGATCGTGTGGTGCAGAGGTTGTCTAAAGCTGTTGTGTTACCCTTGTGTGGACGTAGCCCAAGAGAGAATTTAACGTCAAAACCAAGTAAAAGCTGGTTGGAGCTCATATCCAGCCCTCGAGAAAACGATGCTGAGACAGTCCAGCACTGTGCACACGGGGCACAGGTGTGGCTACAACTCTGAAACAATGTGAGTACTTCAGAATAAACCAGGCGCTGCACAGAGTACACAGAGTTCATGAGGGTCATTGCAAAATAAATCTACTCCCTGTGGGAGCCTTGTGGTGAACAAGGCTGTGTAAAATGTGAGTCATTGTTCTTTAACTCAGCAGTGTTAAATAAAACACCTCGTGCTAAACATGGACACATTGTTTGCCTGTGGGGTGGGTGTGTGCATTTGAATACACTCTTATAGTCCTATGCAAATCGGAACATTTAAGTGTTAACCTTGGCAATCGCGGTGTTTACTCTAGTTACCATGAGCCAGGTGCGGTGGCCATTTATCACTGCAGAATTACAGCTGCACCATCTGCACCGACCTCCGCGTGCAGCGTCACTCACGGACTCTCTCATTCACGCCACAGCGACACAGTGCAGCGAATCACACCGGAGGAGCTGCAGAAGGCAGCAAAAACAACGAGCCGACAGAAATAACAGCTGTAAAGGTGTACAGAGCCCGGCGACAGCGCATTGCTCGGGATTATAGTATTTTCTTCTGGTGACAATGCAACACAACCCATGTTTCCATAGCATTTACATGAATGTTTAGACTGGCAAATTCCCTGTAGACGCTGAGCAGGTGGAGAAGATGTCATTGTTCCTACAAGTCACCAAATAAACAGCTTTTCTTGAATAAAGAGAAATGAATAAGAAACAACGTCTTAAAAGAACAGCAATGACATGAATGGTTCATTAATGGACCAATGTGGGGGTTTTTTCAAATCCAGCAAAAACTAGTGTCTTAAATGTTGTGAAAGAAGCTTGTTTTTGTCTCAGGATTCACCTTTCTGAACATGTGCTGCTCAAAGATTTACAACTATTTGAATAAACTTGCAAATGTGGCTATCAGCTGGATTTGAAGTGACTGAATTTGCCTTTCTCCTTGATCCTTGCGTCAATGTTTCAAAATGACTCCAGAGAACACGAGTCAAACTTTCACATTGCTTCGACTTGCAAATTCATTCTGTGGAAACAATTAGTCCTGAGGCGAACAGAACAAAGACGGTGAAAAATTGTTGTACACGAAGCGAAGGCGTGCGGCGCGCTCGCTCCCTCTGTGCAGGCTGAAGAGGGGCTGATTGTTTTATGGGCCCAGGGGAGAAGCTCTGTTTGCTTTCGGGCACACGTTAACAGTTCATTTGTTTTTCTAGAGCTCCAAATGTCAGTTTGTGGTGCATCGTTTTCCCTAATGTGAGCAGGGTGACCTGTGCAGCAAGTACAGGTGCCAGCTGGAGAAATAATTGGTTCCTACCCTCAGGAGGCAACAGCTTGCACTACAATGCATCATTGTTGGGCTGTAGTGGACACAGTCTGCAGATTTAAATATGTAATGATCGGCTGCTTAAACGGCACAAATTATTTCAGTGACACTACACAGCTGTGTGTTGTTTCTCATTCCCCACATATCGAGTACTGTGTCGTGGTTTACTTTGCTGGACGGTATTCGGCTCTTCTTTTCAGTTTGTTTTTTAGAAGAACACGTTTAAAGTTGTCCTGCTTACCACTGCCTTGCAGTTTTACTTTGTATTAAGTGAAATCAACAGGAAACAGGAAAAGTTTTGACCAGCTTAATTTCTGATGCCGTCTTTTTCTAGATATCCAGAGAATCGTCCATCCTACCCGTCTCTTGTTCTGTCTCCCGTTGCCCCGTCGTGGTCAATGCCTGGCCCTCTCCGAGCTCGGCTCTACTGGACGGTTCGTCCTGTTAAAGGGAGTTTTTCTTCCCACTGTCGCCGAGCGCTTGCTCATAGGGGGTCGTATCATTGTTGGGGTATACTGTTGTGAATTGGTGCTATGTGAATAAACCTGAGATAAATAAGGCAACAAGTGAAGTTTCAGCTTTTTGGCAGAATCTTGATGCTAACTTTACAGCCTCGTTTCAGTTGGTCCATCCAGGCAAAAGCAGCTTTGCTGAATGGGAAAAATGCACAGATGTGGACAGATGATAAACTACGTGTGTGTGTGATTATCATCGTTCTTCCCCAGTGTTCCTTCTGTCTCTGCGTTTAGTTGATATCTTTTTCCTGTTTTACTTTGACTGTTAGCGTTGTCTTCCTTTGAGTTTCACTTCTACCCTCGCGACTGTGTTGACAAACAAAGGTTTGTCTCGCCTCAGACCTCACAGTCCCCACTGAGCCTTCAGTGTGGACGCAATCATCACGAGCATGTTTAAACTGTTGTTTAGTTTAAATTTATTTCCTCACAGGGTTCAAAGTATAAATACACACCCAAATATATACATACACTCCCACTAATATTGGTTAAATGGTACTTTAGCACTTTGATCAGATACTGATGGTAATTCTGGATGAAGACTTGACTCCAACTGGAATTATTCATTTAAATTGGATGGTTTGTCGACATGGACTCGGCATTTAAGTTTTCAGTAGGGTTGAGGTCAGGAAAGATCATTCCAGAAGCTTAATGTGAGCCCGCTTTATTTATTCCAATAAATAAAGCAGTTCTGACATGTGTTTGAGATCATTGTCCTGCTGGAACATCCAGTTGTGTCCAAGTTTCAACGTCTGTTGATCAGAGGAGAAAAGTTTGGAGATTATTCTCTTTCTTCATTATACTGTCCATTTTTTGCACTGGCAGCAAACCAGCCCCCGTCATAAATTCAAACTTGTGTGTCAGAAGAAAAACTCAAAGAAATCACTAAAGGCCCAAAATTTGTCTGACATTGACACTCATCGTGAGCGTATGTGAGCTGCAGTGATGTCCTTCCACTTATTTCCTGTTCACGGTTGTTTCCAGTGTCGTCTGTAAAACGTTGATTCCTGCAGGATAATGTGAGGTTTGAATTTCACATCCTGTTAGGCACAAGTGGAACATCTCACCACCATGAACGCTCAGACATGCCACTGCACACTGGAAATGTCATATATTTTATTTTATTGTGATATCTCGAAAAAGAAAATAATGCTGGGGTTTCCTTGTCTTGCACCTCCGTTTATAAGGACTGAGAACCCTGCGCTATTGTCAGGGCGGATTCTTTACGTGGATACATCTTTGCAGCCTTTTTTGTCACTGGTACTGCAAAACTATCATAATTGTGTGTGTGTGTGTGTGTGTGTGTGTGTGTGTGTGTGTGTGTGTGTGTGTGTGTGTGTGTGTGTGTGTGTGTGTGCAGGACTTTCCCAGCCTCCTTAAGCTATGAACCGCCAGCATGTTGCCCCCATTGGCCCCCGGGCCTGTCAGCTTCGACAACATGGTAATTAAGTGGGAGCTACTTGTCAAAAGCTGCAAGGCTACACATTTCTTATTGGATTACAAGGTGGTGGGAAGGAATGCAGGAACTGGCCGGCGTTCCTCTCCCTGCTGCTGGTACAGGAGGAGGGAAAAAACATGGGTGGAATGAATAGAGAGCCTACCCTTCCCTTCACGCCCGCTGATCGCTAATGCAAAATAAGGCATGTGCCATTTATTTCAAGAGTCAAAATAACCCACCGTGTGATTTTTCTGGGAATGTGTGGGTGTGTGGGAGGGTTGAGTTTGTGGTGCTTAATAGATTCTTAATGTGCAAAAGATTATCAGATGGGCTAAGAGTTGCTGCCGTGACAATGGCAACAGTGGGACGGATGGCTTGGTTTAACACCTGGAGAAGGGTTCGCCGGTGTGTGCTTGTGTGTGGGTGTGTGTGTGTCTGTCATGGATTGAGCCGACGCAGGCGGTGATAAAGCAATAAACCCGGCGCACAGTCACTGACAGGGCAGCCAAATGCTATATGGGCAGCAGAGGAGAAGAATGGAGCTGTTGTATCATAGCAGGGGAACTCCGTACAACACCATCCCTCCGTTTTATTTTCACCTTTTGGACTTTTGTTTCAATATTTCTGACTCACTGCTACAGTCCAGGCTGCTGTCATGGTCTCTAGTTTACACACACAAATCCAGCCTATCAGATGCGTCTCTGCCCCCATACTGGCAACCGCACAACATAATGACTTCAGAATAAGGACACCATCTGCATTTTCTATAAGCCTTTTTTACTGTATAGAGGTGCAGCAAAACTGCACCAAAAGCATAATTAATTTGGTGGGTGCATTGTTAAATTATCAGCTACCATTAATAAGCTTTGATAATGAGCTGCATTTATAAACTGTGCAGGTGCAAAATTAGCATATTCAGTGCAAAGTAAAGCATGAAAAAAGCTGTTTGCACAATGAAGTGCTCAGGAAGTTTTCACATAATTACAAATGTGCAAAAGGCACCAACAAACTGTGCAAAGAGTTTCCTGTTTATTTCTGCTGGACATCCTAACATGGTCGTCTGTGGGGACTGAGGGACTGAGATTTCCTCTTGATGGAAACCAAATGCTCCCAACTAAAACTACAGAGACACACCCTTTTAAAAAAAAGTATCCTCACATTAGCTCAGTGTGGTCATTTGGGTTTTTGTGAATCCCCAAAATTAAACAACAGTCAGCAAAGGAGAACATTATTGTCAGAGAAAATATACTTCATCATGCTTTAGTCAGAGCGGCGATGCTTAGTTTTTTATACATATACCTGAATGTGAGTAATGAATGTGTGAGCACTGAAGTGCAGCCATATGTTTAACGTGGACATTCGACTGTATGAGCAACAAATGCATTCAGTGACCTCTGCTCTGCTGTTTGCCTTGAAACAAGAGCCATGAAAGACTGAATTCCCAGAGGTGTGTGTGTGTGTGTGTGTGTGTGTGTGTGTGTGTGTGTGTGTGTGTGTGTGTGTGTGTCTGTTCATGCTGTGATGAAGGAGAGAGACTGAAGTCTCTAAATGGTAAACGACACCTGTGTACGCCAAACAAAATGCTACTGTGTGAACTACAACTGCTGATAAGGGGGAGGGTGGAGGGGTGAGGGGCGCCGGGAGGGGACCCCAGGGGAGCGACTTAACAAACCAGTTCTCTCTGCTGACATGCTAAATCGCACACTTTGGGAATGAGACTGTGAGGACTTCAGCAGATACTTATCAGTGGCGGTTAGTGCAGACAAACACTGTCACCTTCTGCAGAGCACACACACACACACACACACACACATTGATAAGTCATAGATAAAACACTGTCTTCATTGTGCTCTGAGTACATATCAGATTTGATACTTTGGGGCTATAGATGGAGTATGTTTAATCTGTAAAAGGCTGTGTAAACAACACTGAATTCAGTTGAATTCAGAATGAAAACACAGCCTGATACAGTCAACATCTTTAAAACGTTAAGCTCTCATATTCAGTTACACTTTGTAAACCATGTTTAATCCACAACACCCTTCTTACAGCGTCTCAGTGAACTATGCACAGCATGAATCAATGTATAAGAAGATGGCTGCAGCCACGTCCAGACGAAGCTGCGCTGTGAATCCTTGAGTTAAACCTCTTTGACAAATAAACGGGGACTTTAACAGAGAAACTGAGGACACTGCATGAAATATGGTGGCAGCCACAACGTAAGCTTGCCCTGAATCGTACACTGCTTCATCCTGCTTTTTAACTCTAACAGGGATGTTGCAAAATGATTGTGATATTATGTTCAATAATACTTAGAACTAGCAACGGATACCATAAACTCCCGAGAAAGTGTTTGCTGAGTAAACAGTAGAGAAACAGGTGCACACAACCAACCACAGGTGAAAACAATCTGTGAATGAGGACAGGACAGACGGGGAAACTAACACGAGACGCTAAAAGACACTAGTGCTGACAGGTATGGCGTTATTTTTGTGCCACTATTCTGAGCGCACGTAAAAATAATTTGAGCGCATGTAATAAAAGTTTGCAGGTGCAGGTGTTGCATTTTGAAATGTGAAATTTATTTTGAGCGAAGAAAAGCTCAATTTGAGTGAACAAAATTCATTGCTGCGTGCAAAAACTGTATTTCAGTGTTTGCTGTTATCCACACACACACACACACACACAGCAGCCCCTCTCGCTCAGTTTTTACATTTGCGCTCGCTCCCAATGTGTCGCTCTCAACATTTCTGCCCGTGCGCGTTCAACTCTTTCTCTACACAGTTATATTTGTGCCACAAAACCAGCCAATCACAGACTTGGATGCAAAAAAATCTGATTGGCTGTTTTGGTCTCCAATCAGCTCGAAATGACGAAATGCAATATCCCAGAATGCATTTGGTCCAAAACTCAAACGAGGCAGTGGCGGAGTTTGAAATATTCCTCTGTCTGGGTCATAAAATAAACTTTTAAGATATTTTCATGCGAGAATGTTTCTGTGTAAACTTCAAATACCTGCTCGATTTATCAACACATCACATATTTGCATAAGTGCTCTAACGTATTCGGAGGTGCGTACTTGTGTTCTCGTGTACTCGTGATACGTCATCAGTCGGAGACCAAGTACTGTTCCAATTCAAAGTACGCATCAAGCCGAGAACACGAAAAATTCCCGATGTGTTCTCGCTCCGCCTTTTTTTATCGAGCATGCATCTTTGGTGACGTGTGTGGACTTGGTACAGCTAAATATCCCAGAATGCATTTCGTCCAAAACTCAAACGCGGCAATGGCGGACGAGCGCGGCTAAAAACTTTTAAATATTTCTCTTTCTGGGTCACAAAATAAACTTCTAAGATATTTTCAAGCTAGAATGTAGCTGTGTAAATATTCAAATATTTGTTCAGTTCTCTTCCAAACCCCAGCAGCTGTCTATTGTAATTTTTGAGTGTCCACTAAAATCAAAATAAAAGCGTTCTAACATCTTACCTGCTTGTTTTTATTAAGGCATACATGTACACTATACGGACTCGCGTACTTGAGAATTGAGAAAGGGGCCAAGTTAACCATAAAAACCCTGAAAACCATCAATTTCACACCCGAGCCTTAACTCTCGCGGCCCGGTACCATCTAAGTTTAAAAGTAGGAGCCAAATCGTCCTCACAATGCAGATATGTCCACATCACCAAGGTCCCCAAGAAGGTGAGTAAACATACCCACACACACATATTCGTTTTCATATCTTAGTGAGGACATCTCATTGACATAATGCTTTCCCTGGCTGCTCAGCCTAAACACAACCTAACCGTACTCCTGACATTAAAACCACATTTTGAGTCTCAAAAATGCCTCAAACGCGTGGACACAAGCATTTTGTCCCCATAAGTGAATGTTGGTCCCCACAAGTATAGTAACATGCAGGTTGTCTGTCCTCACAAAGATGTCTTAACATGTACACACACACACACACAGAGTGAAAAACAAAGTGCAACCGCAAGCTACTTAAAGTGATGTAAGTCGTCATCGGTGACACAAAATGTCATCGTCTGGCCAAATCCAATTACAGCAGCAACGAGGAAGCTGTTCAAGACAATCACACGCCCACAGTCTCTGCTTTACGTGAGACGTCTCAGCAGGCTTAAAGAAGAGAAAATGCTGGAAAAAATGCTTCTTTTTATCAGGCGAGCGGTTTCGCTGCAGATTCATGCCGATGAAACGTCCGTGCCAGAAACAAGAGATTAGTGACTTTTTTTAACCTCCTGTCTTGTTCATTATTGCACGGATCAGAGTTCTGCTGCTCATGTGAAACCCGTGTTTGGAGCTTCCTTTCAACACACACACTCACACACACACACACACACACACACACACACACACACACACACACACACACACACACACGCTGAGAGGCTGTAAGTGGAAAGGAATGAGTGGAGAAATGCATCATGAACGGATGAGATGATGCTGCTCGCAGATTTATGAGCCGATATCGTGTTTCAGCCCCTGAAGAGCATATTTAGTCTACATCCACTCTGTCACATCCACACCTCATTTATGTGGTTTACTTGTGAAATTTGTCTTTGTGCAAAACTCTAGTGATAAAAACATTCCTGGGATTTTCTTTTTCTTAGTTTTTCACTGAGGCTCTGCAGGAGTGATGGGATATTGTCCGCTACATTCATTTGAAACATATTTTAGTTGTCGCAGAGTTACTGTAAAAACTTAATGACCCTGCAAACGACTAAAGTGCAAAGGTCAAGGAAACAGGTTTTTAACCACGTTATGGAAAAGTAAGGTTAAAATGTCTGCAGGACGAGTCTGTAACTCTAGTTCCCTTTTCTTAAAGAAGCCCTGATTATAGTCGAGGAACAGCTCGTCTGAATTTATGCTTTTAATGGGCACGAAACAAACGAGGTGTTACAAAATGAAGTATTAAGTCTAAGCCCAAATATTAAATTATTAATAGTGCAACATGAAAAAAATGATTAAAAAAACATTAGGGTTGTGTGTGTTTCCGTCAGAGGACTGAAGTTCCTCGTGTTTCTGCGTCCGGCCACAGTCGTTCATCGCTCGGTGCAGACTAACTTCTGACCTAAACAACAACCCGCTCGCACTTCCAGCCGTCACAACTCGAGTATGAAATGACATCGGACACTTTTTATGGAAGTTCAGTCTTATAAAGTTTATTGACGTGAGGGAAACATCGACATCGTGTTTAAATACTCGACACAAATAAAGTTATTCAAACATGCGCGTGTAAAATATTATACACTGTACATAAATATTACACTGAAAAAACAATCATTTCAAACTGGTCTATTTTCCGATGCAGTGCTCACGTTTACATTTGACCCCGAAACCACAACTGCAGCTGATCTCTGGCTGAGACAAGCCTCGTGTTTATAGTGCAACAAAGGACACCTCGTGGATTTTAATGGAATGCTCGACTTATGGCGGGCGTGGGCCGTTTCAGGATGGCCTCCACGGAGAAGGACAGAGACTCGCTGGGCGCCATCTTGGTCCCTACAGGCTTCGACAGAAAGTCTTTGGCGTACCTGTCTGCGAGTTTTACCGCCTGAAAGTCTTTGGCAGAGCTCTCCCTGTACTTGCGGGCCGCCTCCTCTAACAGCTCCTTGCAGTACGGAGCTCTGAGCTCTGGCCCGGACCCGCCGCTGGCTTTTTCACTCAGCGAGTGCTGGATGAGGGAGTGAAAGGAGTTGAGTTTCATGGAAGGCTTAGCACTGTCCTTGCTTAACTTGCTGAGGACTTGGCTGGAGTTTTGGGAATGAGGGTGGTTGGGGAAAGATTGTCCAAAGCTCCTCTTAGGAGGAGAGAAGGCCGAGCACTCCCTCTGCTCCCCCTGGGTGACAGCAGGAGGTTTGGGGTCGGGCCTCTGAGGGTCTGATAAGTCCTGCAGAGCAGCGGCTCGGGATCCCTCCAATTTAGCAGCGAGCGCGGCCTCCTGCTCTGGCGGCTGACTCTCAGCGGGCATCGCTTTGGGCTCCCACACAGCACCGGGCTTCATGTTCTGCACCGCCGTGGCGTTAAACAGGCACTGCTGGTACAGAAGAGCGTCTCCCAGGTTGGCTGCGCCGCGGGGCCACATCACGAAGCCACCTCGCGACGGCTGCAGCGGGTAATGGCGGTAGGTGGTCGCCACGCTGACGTTGGAGGAGATGAGCTCGACGTTCCCAGGGGTCGAGGGGTACTGCATGCCCAGATCCAGGCAGTTAGGGGAGAGGAAGCTGCACAGCTCTTTGGGCTGCGGCTCGACCGGAGCTGCCGGCGAGTAGGCCGTCTTGTAGGAGTTGTACTCAGACGAGTGGTGGACCAAGCCGTTGGGGAAGAGGAGAGAGCCTGGAGCCCCCTGGTTGTTCTCCATCAGCTCTCGTTCTTTGTACTCCCGCTCCAGCATGATGGTTTCCAGCTCCTTGTCTGCAAAAGCCCTTCTCTTCCTCATGCGGTCGCTCAGCGGAGGGGGAAGAGACGGGTTGGCTGCCAGGAACGGATCAGACTGCACCGGGCGATATCCTGTCATCGAAAATCAAACATTTACTTCAACTTTTATGACATCGAGTGTGTTTGGAATTATATTACGACACCCAACATAGATAATAATCTAATTAGCTATTTATACTTTGTAATGCTGCTAAACGAGTTAGTGTATCACGTGCCAGAGTTTTACTGCTTACAGATGTTAGCACGTCCTTATTGCCCTGTTGGTGTTAAAGGAAAAAGAAATGTAAGCCCCGCTTCGAGCGAAGGAGAGGCAGAAGAGGAGCTTTTCTTTTTGTCTGAGCCGTACCTTCGAGGATGCTTTTGGCGAGCATGGTGGACGGTCGGATGTGTCGCTGATATATCGTCCTCCTCTCTGCAGGAATTGGTTTCCCGGATATGCCTTTCTTATCCTGAGAAATTAGAGAAACAAAAGAAAAATATTTAAAAGACGCTGACAGAGTGTTCACCTTAATCCTTGTTAAAATAACTGATTTTTCACAGCTGAGGTCCAAGTCCCATGTATGTTTGGATAATAAAAACCAGCCTCTTAATAATAATCCAGTTAAAATATGGGCAGCGACACACATTTCTCGTGTTATTACAGCCTTGAAAAGGCCTCGAAACAACCCTAAACAGGACGGAGACGCAGGCCTAACAAGTCAATCTAACATTTAACACATTTAGTTTTTATTTTTTTGCAGTAATAGAAATGAGAGAAAGTGTTTGTTAAAGATATAAACTTGGACATTTAACAGGAGCTCAGCTGATGACACAAACTGGGAAACATTCATCTGGTCTCATCTTTAAAATGCTGGCGCCGTAACAGTTTCGCTCTTTTACAGAAATATGCGCAGATTTTTCACACACACATGGAACAGCTGTGATTTTGTGTTTTTATTCAAATTCTCTTCCTAAGCCTTTATTTGGGGGAAAAACAAAATATTCCTCATTTGCTGAATGAACCTCGAAAACCTCCAACGGCTCCTCGGATGTGCCTTTATATTCGTGTTTGTTCAGTGAAGCTAACAAAGCGATATAAAGTGCACGCTGAGCGACTGCATTCACGCTGAACACTGAGCCTCGGCTTTACTCTGATCAGCTGCAAGCCCGAACACAGAGCCTTTAAAATAACACGGACTGCGCTTCTGAAGGCTTCGGGTTCTTATAAAAACTTTGGAAGAATCAGCGCAGCGATTTTCTTTTTCTTCCACTGTAGCACAAAGGTCAGTGTGCAAATGTGCCGCAGTTATCAAAAACAACACGAAGAAGCGCTCGACTTTCCCACAGACAAAAGCAGAAACTGCCCCGTTTACAAAAGAAGGACTTCAGCACAACAGAAGCTGCGATCACAGAAGCAAGGCCTGATTCACTAACACTGAGGGGTCAAAGGCCACAGGTCACTGTAGCGGCTCCAAGTGCCACAGCTTGCTGTGTGAGGAGATAAATATGTTGAGCTGCCTGATTTCAAACAGTCCTGATCATCTGAACTTTCCGCTGAAAACCCTGAGCTGCAGGGCAGCAGTGATCCAGGCTCAGACTTCCAAGCAAGCAGCTGATTAACCGGAGACGCTTCATCACACACGTGAGTCCTTCCTGCGTTATTAGCGCGAAGCACCTGAACGCATCAGCACAGCACCTCCACCACACACCACCCTCAGTCTCACCTCCGTGGCCTGCTGCCTCCTCAGGGCCACCTGCGCCGCCATCACCCGCTGCCGCTCCACCACCAGCAGGCAGTTGGCGCACTGGCAGTCCCTCCAGCGGCAGAAGCGCTTGTGGCCCTTCAGGCAGGACACCACGCCGTGGTTGCGGCAGCGGGCGCACTTCGGCGTGCGGCTCAGTTTCCTCTGGTCACCCGCGCACATGGGGCCCGCCCTGTCGCGGCTCTTAGTGCCGGGGCAGTCGTCCTCTGAGGCGGCGTGGCCGAGCTGCGGAGAGCCGGGGCGCTCGGAGGAGTCGGCCAGCTCTTCGCTCTCCGTCTCCAGGCTCTCCACGTCGATCTCCAGCTCACACCCGGAGTTCTCTGACATGTCTGCCGGATTTAAAGCCAGTTTGTACCTGGAGACGAATACGAGTTATTAGATTAGATCAGGTGAGAGAAACTGGCACTTAAAATATGTAAATATCACCAGCTTGTCAGACTTAACACACCAAATATTCCCATTTCCTCATCTGGACAGTTTCATGAATTATCCCAAACTTTCAGGTCTGTCATTTCTTATTTAAAAAATAATAAAATAAAAATATTTTAGTCTAGTAAGTAGATTATCTACAAGAATAAAAAGATAATAATAAATCTGTTGTTCGTTTTTTTTTTAAATTTAAAACAGTTTGAAGTTTTTCAGAAGGCTGAACATTTATTTTTATTTACAGCTGTGAAATATTTTAACACAGCAGTTTGTAATCAGAGAAAGTGAGGCCTTAATAAAACCAGAACTAGTAAAACTCCAACAGTCTGCTGGATCTCAGAGGAGTTTGTCACATAACCCGGGATATTTGGGTCACGCTGGCTCACAGAGTTTAATTAAACCGGTTTAATTAATCTGCGTCTGAGCGACTGAGCCGAGAAACACTTTTAAAAAACGGAATGAATTTTACCTTCAGGAGTCCAGCAGGGCGGGGCAACGTCGTTAACACCGTGATGAACGCCACACTCACACACACACGGTCCAGACTCAAGCTTGTAATTAGCCGTTAATTGAGCGGATAAACGCAGACGCGCCGGGGACGCGTCCAACTTTCCTCTGACTCGGACACAAGGAGCCACACCGCTATGAACCGAAGCAGGCTGCCCTCTGATTGGCTCATTTACAAACACGCAAAGAGCCAATAGGAGCAGGAGCAGTTATGCAGGGGGCGGGCGGAGCGTCGGCCACAAGCACCGCGCGCCCTGCGGTTACTTCAGGAGGTCACTTTCCAGGAAAGACAGGCCGAAAGTGGGAAGATGTGAAAAAGAGAAAGTCGTCCAGGAAACCAGCGCAACAGTTTATCACGTCGCATGTCTGCGTTTAATTTCAGGTTCATGTGAGCAGAAACGGAGTTTCAGGCCTGGCTCACTGTCCTCTGCGCGTCATGGAAATCGAGCTTTTTAGTTTTCAGCTGAAAAAACGAACAAATGAAACAGAATTTTCCAAAACTGTAACTTTCAGTGAGCAAATGAGGAAAACTGTCATTTATTGATAAGTAAACCTTTAAAAAGAGAAGATGATATTATAAAGATTGAAAAAAGATTGAACCTGGTGGATTCACTTCCTGACATCATTATTCTGCTGGGCCTCTGCCCACAGACGGGGGTGGGCGGGGCGATACAGGTGTCCTGCGGGTTGTTACAGTCCGTGCAGCTGGCACAGATAACCGGGGAAGATTACCGTGTTTTCACAACAATCACACCTGAGAGAAAAACCCACCGTGTCAGCATGAAGACGAGCCCCACACAAAACAGCAGCTGGAGGATACGGAGGCCCAAATGTGCCTCAGACCAGCAGACGCGTTATATAGAATATCTGAATATTATATTAATACATCTGATTATTATTATTCGCTGCTTTTATTTTGGAAATCCACCCTCATAATTCTCCTTTAATGCTATAAACGGCTGAGATGAAGTCCCGGGTGTCTGAGTGCTCTCTCTCTGGTCCTCAGTGTCTTTTTCACCCGTGACACTAATGACTGAACGTGGGCCTTGCACGCGTGCATCTTTGTTTGCGGGCTGCTGATTGAGAGTCAGCCTCACAAAGACAAAAACACGGACACGTGACATTTATTCATTGTCAACCGACTTTCACGGGAACTGACTGCGGGACAAAGCACACGCGCACACAGGCCTTCACAGTGGACGGCAGCGCTGACTGCTGCGAGTTAATGTCACGCATGTGCTGCATTGAGAAAGAAGGCCGTGGGACTCTGTCCTGCGGGATTTTTTCAAACTAAAAATGTCCACATATTTTTAATTTACTGTCACTGTGCGCATGCGTAATATTAAAAAGAGATTTTCTTAAATGACATTTTTATCTGTTTATAATTCTCATTATCATTAAGATAATATAAGAATTCAATTAATGTGATTTTTCTCCGGTGCAAATTTAAATATAGTTACAGACTGTTATTAGCTCTTTGTTTTCCGTGACGAGTTCAGATCTTTATTTCTTATTTTCACGGAGGACCTGGTCCCGCTTTGTGCTTTTCTGGCACGCGGACTCAAGGTGAGCCGGTGTTGTGCCAAAAAGTGATCGCCTGGCAAAAACTGATGTCCAATGTTTCCGTGTATTTTTTATGTGTAATATCAGTTTTTCAAGTATCTTTACAACTCTGTGTTATTGTACATTATAACCAACCCGCTCCTTTATCCCCACCTAAAATATTTTTACTGAATATCGTAATATTTGCTGCTGTGCTCTTGGCCAACTTACTCTTAAAAACACATTTTTAATGTTAATGAGTTTTTTTTAACTACATAAATAAATGTTATATAAAAGTCGCTGCCAAATGCAGCTTCTACCTTGTTACACGAATGTTGTTTGTGGCTCAAGATGACTTTGTGTCATCCAATTTGACATGTTTCACATATTATAGCCCAACAAGTTACTTATAGCAGTTTAAATACGAGCAATCACTTTTTGGCAAATATTAAAAGTGCCAAAAAGTGTCCGCAGGTGCAGCTTTATTTGCTTCTTCGTCTTAATTTACTGCGGAGGTTACGAGCAGCCCACCCGCGGCTGCTGCTTCCACGCCGGGAATGCTTTGATCCTGAGAGCGGGCCGGAGGGCCGGACAGGCGGGTCGCGCAGAGCCGGACCCTCCAGGAGAAATGTGGACGTCACGGCCTGGAGGTCTTTCAATGACTTTTCAGAGAGGGGTTATTTTTGAACTCTTCGGAGTTCCTTGAAGGAATTATATGGATCCGTGAAATAGTTGTAGGCTTTAAGGAGTTAATCTAAGGGATGTTTGGTGAATTCCCAAGGCCAAGGAATTTCCAGGTTTTAGCTGAACTCCGCATAAGGATTTTCCAGGGACCTTTAATTTGATTTAAGAAATGTAGCTTGTTAAAGGGTCTTTGCAGGGAGTCCTGATTTTGTATTGATTATTTATTAATTCTGATATTTTTCCTTCGTGGAATTTGATCATTTTGCGGGTGTTCGCTTATCTGCTCAGAGGTTGGGGTGTATCAGACAGTTAGGTGAGGACTCTGGGAATCACTGATTGGGTTTTAGGCACTGATGGAATTTCATAAACATTCACGGGTCTGTTGAGTCTTGATTGCTTTAAAAGAAGCTTTGAGAAGAAAATGTAAGTTAATATTAATTTTAGGTGCTTTGCAAACCCCCCTCAACCTTTTTGGGGTGTTGTAAGAGAGATTTGCTCCACTTAGCAATTTCAGAGGTTATTACGAGGAAACCCAGAGATCCTTGAACAAATTCCATGATCACCTCAGGAATCCTGAGATCTTCGATCAGTTTTCCTGGATCCTGGAGTGGTTTTGAAACATTACAGATGTTTCCGGCCTGTGACTTTTTTAGAGTATTTCCTGAAACCAGGAAATCTTAGTTTTTGTTCCCTGAAGATTTTCTGTGGGGATGTTCAGCGGGGTTCCCTGTCCAATGTCACAAATGCGACAATACATCTCCTCAGACAGTATCGCCCCAGTTTGGATGTTCCTGTAAAGAAACCAGTCTGTGATAACCGAGAGTCATTAGTCATCTCATGACTTTTATTCATCTGAACCTTCGAATGGTGTCTCTTTAGTATGATTCCATAAACATTTTAGGAATAGTTTTCCACATTTCGTTGTTGTTTTGTGGGAGTGGCTCCCTGCCTTTGATTTTCCTGCACCAGGTATTTCCCCAAAAACAAACGTAAGAAGACAGAGTTCAGGTCCAACATGACATCATGAAAACAATTTTAAACAGCACAGGAAACAGTTTTCAGAACATTAAAGGCTTTTTTCATTCCCACAGCGTGCACAGACAGTGTGTGTTTATAAAAATCATGTGTTAACTGCATTTGGGCTTTTTGTGGAAACATGCAGGAAGCAGCGATTTTGGCTGATATGACCTTTGCGTGGATGCAGACACACAGTCCTCACATGCTGTCCAGTTTACTTTGGGCCTGATTGAAACAGCAGCATCTCGTTGGAAGCGTCCTGCTGTGCATGCCGTAAAGTGTAACAGGAGCTGTGTATAGACAGAACGAGCAGCGTGGGATCACTGGGGATCCTGCTATGTTAATTAGCCTCTGATGGACCGACAACACATGCAGCTGAATAGAAAACCAGGCGGGGCGACATTTGTCTCTGTCTGAAGGAGGCTGACACCTCGACCTCTCATGGCCAATGTGCAACAAACAGGAGGACGTGTCCTACAGCTGCCTGACAAGCTTCATCCACGCTTTTTACTTTCATCTGCATTTGCTGCACCCAGCCAGTTCCCTGTAACCCGACTGCTGGTCATCATGTGATAATTGGGACATTTTCTC